>NW_027206290.1:59394702-59994702 GCF_024711535.1 Dipodomys merriami | reverse complement strand
TAAAAACAAATAAAAGAAGAATTCTCAGAATCTGGTAGATCTCTAAAGCCAACCTAAATGGCATATTGTAGTAGGTAGTAATCAACATGGCTGAGATTGTCTACTTCTCTGCTTTTTTCACCTCTTCAATCATTTCATCAATAAGCCAAATGTTAGATATTTGCTACTGCACACTGCTTGATCTCTTTTTTACAAGTACATAAATTCTATTAAAAAAAAAACAGCTCAAGGTCACTACAATGCTATTATCTCTCCTTACATTTTTTAATGTAAAACATCTTTATTGAAGCACGGCTAATTCCTTAAGAGACTTTTCTAACCCCTCAATAATATATAATCACCATTTGCTTTCTTGTTTCTAATTTCTGATGTTATCATCTGATAGAAGATATGATTGGTAATAGAATATAAAAACTCAGACAAATAGATAAATGTTCAATTAGGCTTGTATCTGACTGTTGTTGACAAAAAGCTGGGAACAAAACAGTAAGTTGCGGGCTGGGAAGTTGGCTCAGTGGTAGAGCGCTTGCCTTGCATGCCTGAGGCCCTGGGTTCGATTCCCAGCACCACATAAGCAAAAAAGCCGGAAGTGGCGCTGTGGCTCAAGTGGTAGAGCACTAGCCTTGAGCTGAAAAGCTGAGGGACAGTGCCCAGGCCCAGAGTTCAGGCCCCACGACAGGGAAAAAAAAAAAAAAAAAACAGTAAGTTGCAAATACTTGCGCATTCCAAAATGCAGAGAAGAATGGGGAATAAAAAAGGTTTTGTGACTTGTTGAAAATGAACTTTACAAGTGGGGAGGGGGGAGGAGTTGGGGGGGTGGGAAGGAAAGGGATGGTAGAGGATAAACAAAGGAGGAGGTAACAATGCTCGATAGGAAATGGACTCATTACCTTACTCATGTTACTGTAACTCCTCTGTATACTATTTTTATAATAAAAAACATAAAAATATAAAAAAAAAAAGGTTTTGTGGTCTGAACCCAATACACATTGGAAGTATATTCAATAGTTAAGAATAAGCATTTCATAAAGGATGTGCAAGTTTTGCTGTGGATTCTCACTCGCCCATCTAAGAGAAATGTGGCCAGGAATTTTTTGGACACTCAGCCCCCTATGTGGTACTAAACCCTCCACTGGAAAGTCTCACAGAGAGAAGTCAACTTTGCAGTCATCTTGGGAATACCTTGAATGCCCACGCTTTCCATAGATTATGAGGAACAGCCAGGGAAAATTCATGGGATGAAGTTTCTGTGAAATGTATCCTGACCTAAAGGAAATCTCTCACCTGGAAAGATCTTAGAAATTGTATCTCAGAGAAAGAAGCTGGAAGGTAGTTGTCATCCTTGTGCAGGAACTCTGAACATTCCTTTAAACTATCTTTAGGAAATGTCAGCTTTGTTCATTGGCCAAATCCAGAGAGTGAGCAATGGCAAAGCCAGAGTATAGCAGGACCTGCAGGGAAAGTCTTTAATGCTTCCCTCCACTCAGCTCTGCTGAGGTGAGAATCTAGCTATCAAAGGATTCCACAAAGAAGAGAAAAGGAGAAACACAAAATGAGAAAACAAAGGAACAGTTGCCTATCATTTGATATATTTCGCCCCACCCCCATCCCAATACAACTATCAACTGTAATGTAGATAGTGAAAAAAGATGCTTTTGCTACACTTGGAACTGAGCACCCTGCCCCCGACTACTCCATGGGATTGGCTACTTTCATTAATAAAAAGAAACTAACTCCTACCATAAAATGATTCAAGAATTGACCATGTCTACAGTATGAATTGAAAGTACTTTTGGGATTAAATAAACATTTACCCAGAAGAAGGCAGAAATTATTCTCAGAGACTTTAGATAAGAAATGGAGAGAATGGATGGAGGTATTTTACTATTCTTCCTTCTAGATGTTGAATTTTCAACATTACAGGTACACATTTTCAATGGGCTTTGCTTATTTTTCTCCTTCCTTCTGGACCAATAATGCCCCCTCAAGGGCCAGAACAGATCTCTTTGATACATCACTATTTCCTCTGTGCTTAGAGGAACATCGGGTACCTTCTGAGTGCTTAATAAACATTTGTTGGATGGATTTATAAATGGGTGGCTGTCGATAGGCAATAAGAAACTTTTATACATGATATTTCTTGTGAAAAATAGCCTGGCTAAAATGCAAAGGAAAGAAAAGGAAATATAGAAGCTTTTAAATGATTGTTGCAGAAAGAAAGTCTGTCTCCCTACCCTTTACACTGGCATCAGTGCAGGGAGTTCCACAGAGCCATCTTGGCTCCCTCATCTAACATCTCAGCTGCCCAGCCATATTCAGCTTGTGGAACTAATTACTACTGTGGCAGGTTTTCTTCCTGCTTTGCACTTTCTCATCTGATAGTTTAGCTAATAAAACTGTCAATTTTCTTTTACTTCAGTAAAAGGTCACATGTGGCAACAACCCCCTATACGTACTCACAGCAAGGGTCTTTATTAATATTTTAAATGTACATAGTGATATTTCCAAAAGGTCAGATTTTTTAAAAGACATAAAATGTCAGTCCTAATCCTTTCCCTTCTTTTCACTGCTTCCCGACACCAACACATTTCCGCTCAGCGTCAGATTTTTGTGCTTATCATCAGTTGTGTTCAACCAAATAGACATCAGATCAACTATCAGAAACATGGGAGGCACATGTCTTTGCTGCCCACATATCTCGGATAGTTAAAATGTTCAAACATAGCCATGAAGGGAGATTTCTGAATAGAATTATTTCGTGAGATACCATCATGAAGTCTTGGACAGGGGAGGGGGGGGAGGGTTGAATCTAGGACATTGTACTTCACTAGGAAAATGTTCTACTGCTGAGCCATGCCCTATCCCTTTTGTGTGTATGTTGGTCCTGGGGCTTAAGCCCAATGCCTGATCACTGGCCCTGGGCAATTTTGCTCAAGGAGAATTCTCTACCATTTGAACCACAACTCCATTAATAGCTTTTTTGGAAGGTTTGTTGGAGATAAGAGTCTCATGGATTTTCCTGCCCAAGGATGGCTTTGAACCATGATCCTCAGATCTCAGCCTCCTGAGTAGTTAGGATTATAGGCATGAGCCACCAGTGCTCGGCTGTAGGACATGGGTTCAAGAGAGGGAAAACTAGGAGAAAATGAGGGAAGGGGTGATACTGTTCAAAAGGAAACATACCCATTACCTGTCCTATGTAAATGGAACCCCTCTGTACATCATCTTTGTGATAAAATTTAAATTAAAAAAAGAAAAGAAAACACAATAGTCTAATATCCCTAATGAATATCGAAGTACATATATAGAAGTATTTAATACAATATCAAGAAGTAGCCTCCAACAATATATTAACACTTATATACCATAACCAAATAGATTTCATTTCAAAGAGTACGCTAGGAAACGTTAATTCCTGTACCATCATTTTCAGTACCCAGAGCATGAAGTGGCATTATCTGAACCTCAAATGACTAAAACAGTTTGCCTTCATCATGGCCTTACCATTTGTGCCCATAGTGCGTCTCTCTTAGATTACTCTCCATGTCTATGAGTTTGCTGAGCAGATATCTACCAGCATCTGTGACAATATGGGATCTCCATTGTAGCTTACAGCTACAATGAAACTCACAGCTTCTCACACAGTCCTACAAGCAATGCCTGAAGAAATCTTGGCCATATCAGATGTTGGTTGGCTTCCTAGGGTTTCCTTTGAAATCTCGGTGGAAGTTTCAAGTAGCTCTGTAGCTCTTGTATCGTGCATGGCTGCCAAATCACCATCATGTGGATGACGCAAAGGTCTGCTGCCAGCTCAAGCAGTATCTGGAACCCAGTGGAGCATGGCTTTAGTGGCCTGTAAGACCAAGAAAACTTTTAGGCAGCTTTGGGCAAGCTATATTCTCTCTTTCCAGAAGAAAGTAATTCAGGCCACTTTTCAAGTTTACATGCTGGAACTTATGATGAGTATGGTCTGGCCAATTTCTGAGATAATGAAAGCGATGTTTTCCTATTGTTTCATACGACATGCTTGGCTTCTTTTAATGTTGCCAATCTTTTTAATACTCCTTTGTTTCTAGTCAGATACATGTTATGAAACACTCTGGTCTGCTTGTTGCTCTATTCTCATTCTAACTCTGATCAAAAGCAACCAGCAATAACTATGCCATAGCCTGACCAAATCATCTTTAAACTCAAACCCTCACAAAATTAAAGTATACGAACAAAATGAAGACAATTAGTTGGAGTGGTCTCTAGATCGATTCCCAATAGAGCCTTGGCCTCCCACCTTTTCAAAACCTTATGAGCAGTCTACAATGTCCATATTTTTAGTCTTCTGAGCCCCCACCAGAATTTCCCATAAGTTCTGCTGTGCATAATGTCCACTATAGAGTTTTCTATAGCCCATGCCTCAAAATTCTTTCAAATTTCTCCTGAAAACCAGGTCCACACATGCTCAAGTTAATCACAGCAATTGCTCTCACTCCTTTGGCATCAGTTTTCTGTGTTAGTTAGCTTTTCATTGCAATGACAAAAAGATACCTGAGAAAACAACACAAAACAGGAAAGATTTATTTGGGCTCCTGTATGTGGAGGGTTCAGTCCATGATGGGGTAGTTCCATGGTAGAAACAAAGTATAGGGGAAAGGACAGGGACAAAATATACCATCTATCTTTTCCCAGTGATCTATTTCCTTCAGTTTTGTCCAAACTCCTGTGATATCTACAGCATCCCCAAACAGCATCAAGTGGTAACTAAGCATTGGAAGTGTGAATCTAAAAAGGATATTTATATGCATACCATAAAATCCTATAACTTCTGTAAAGTCTACTCTCAGAGTACACTTTGAATGGGCTTTGAATGGGCTTTAACTTCATTTCCTTATGTTTGAGTTCTTAAAGTCATATGAAAGTCAGATGTTCATGGTTCCTGACTGTAATCATAGCTGCTTAAGAGGTAGAGATCAGTAGAATTACATTTAGAGGTCAACTGAGATGAAAAGTTTCCTGTCTATTTCAACCAGTAGCTGGACACAGTGGTGGTATATGTCTGCTATCTCAGGAACCAAGAAGATTGAGTTTGGTAGGATTATGGTTCCTGACCAATCTGAGCAAAAAAACTAATTTAATTTAATTTAAATATTGATACTTTACTCAACAGAAAATGACAGGTATGTGACATTCTGTTATTATTGCTACAGTGGGAAACATGAATATAAGGATTGAAGTCGAGCCTGGCCTGGATATGAAGCAAGACTTTATCTTAACATTTAAAACCCAGAGCCAAAATTCTGGTTGCTCAGCTAAATCTATAGTATAGAGTGCTAGCCAGCAAAAACATAGCCCTGAGTTCAAAGTAACTATGTATTATGAAATAAACCAGGATCCATGGCCCACAGCTACTTGGAATATAGAGACTTTATGTATAGAGTTCCATGCTAGCCATGGCGAAAAGTTAACAAGATCGCATTTCAGCAAACAAACTGGGCATAAAACACATGTTCATAATCCCCAGGCTATCCTTGGCAAAGAAAAGGGGGGAGGTGATTTGAAAAAGAAGTAGAAGCAGAATGATCTAGGAGGATGGCTCAAGGATGGCTCAAGACCACCTGCCTAGCAAGAACAAACTGCTGAGTTCAAACCCCAGTGCTTCCAAAAGAGAGAGGAATAAAAGGTCATATAAAACAAAATAGAAGGGATTTGAGGAGTTTAAAGCACCATTCTGAAGTAAACTTCACATATCATTAAATAATAAATTGTTACAATAGAGAGAAATGAAAGATCCAGAAATGAGTCTCTTGCCTATACATGCCTGTTCCAGCTTGTGCCTGACTTTCTACCTTTCTCTAGTTTCCTTCTAAAGTCTTTCCATTGTAAATCTCAATAAAACCTTTAAAAAGCAATTTGGTAGAAAAATGTTGTTGCTAACTGCCTTCTGCAATGATATGTAGAGGATTTAATTCCTCCTGCTTGTGCTCTGCTCGTCTTACAAGGATGTTGAATACCTGAACGTCTGCTTCTGGTTGGCTCCTCATGCAGAACAGAGCTGGTTTCCAGAGAGTGATCAATTTAACTCCTGGGAACATAGAAATGCATTTTCAAGAATTGTACTGAAGTGAAAAAAATAAAAGAAAAGAAAAATAAAGGGTTTTTGGAAAGCAAGTGAGAATGTGAATACTCGACTTCACCTCTTTCTCAGGAAGAGTTTCCATCTGATTTTAGGTTTTTAAGAAAAGTTATGAATTGATATGAATTGATATGATCTGTTATGAACTGATATGAGTCAAGTCATCATAGTTAATCCAATAGAAGCAATATCAAAGCTCGGACATAAAAGTTTGCAAAAAGAGAATATGGAAAGGCATTGAGATAAATCAGTTTGCATTCGTGAGAAGAATTGTATAAGGCAAAAGCTGATGCAGTTTAAAGTCCATGCAATTTTTCGTTCTGGCATCTGAAAAGAAAGAAATGGAATAGGCATAGAGATTATGAAAATGTCCTGTTTCTCTTTATGCCTGAGGCTGGGATACAAAGTGGAGATGTCCAAAAGCATTTACTGCAGGTATCATTAAAAAGATCATCAGCTCAGACTGTAGAAAAATATCTATTCGATTGTGAAGCACTTTCAGTAGAACCATAACCCTCAAGCCTTCAAAAAGATGGAAGATTCCAGTTAGAGCATCAGAAAGTGCCATGAAATGGTAAAATCTTAGAACCATAGTTTGCAAAACTGGAGCAACCTCATTCCTGCCTTGCTCTCTCTTGCTCCTCTAGTTGCACCCTTGCTGAGAATCACCACTCCTCAGAAGCCTCAGAAGAGGAAACTTTCCTTCCTGAACTGTAATAAAGATGCTGCATCCTCTCTTGAGTCCCATCATCCACACAGAATAGATCTGTCATCTGTTCCACCAGGCAGCCTTTCAAGTTGTTTGAAGAGATTTCACATTTCTTTGTTTTCTACTTTACATGTCCAAGAATATGTATATTACCAGGCACTGGGGTCTCACACCTGTAATCCTAAATACTCAGGAGACTGAGATCTGAGGATCACTGTTCAAAGCCAGCTCTGGCAGGAAAGCCCATAAGGCTCTTATCTCCAATTAACCAACAGAAAACCGGAAGTGGCCAGTGGCTCAAGTGGTAGAGTGCTCGGCTTGAGCTGAAGAGCTGAAAGACAGTGCCCAGGCCCAAAGTTCAAGCCCAACATCTGACAAAAATAAAAAAAATACACATAAAATAGGTATTATCATTTTGACAACATAAAATGGTATTGATAAAAAAGAATTAAAAGGGTGCATTAAGATGGGATGTAGAGGATGTGGATGTGGGATTTTTCTTTCTAGTTTTCTATCTTCTAAATGTTTTAAGGTTTGTGAAATTGCTCTGATAACAGGGAAAATGGTGTATGAAACAAAGGGAATATTATCTTTCTAGAATAAAATCTGAGTAGAAAAGCAAATCAATTTGCAGATGTTTTTGGCATATGAAGTGAATACGTAATACATGAGTACAGGAGAGCTAGGGAATGGGATATAATCACTGCTATAGAGGGACAGGTCATGGACTCCAGCAAGAGCCTTCCAAACCCCATTCTAGGATTCATTGTATTATCCTAAGTCACCTGGATGAGCTTAAAGCCACAGCACTGTAATTCCTTTTATTTCCTTAGTTCTTGCTGGATGTAACTTCTTAGGTTGCCCCTGTGGTTACTTCTTGATTACAAAAAGAAAAAAAGAAATAAAACTTTATTGCTGACATTTTGTTCTTGGTTTTGTTACCACTCAAATAGGAGATTGAGAGAGATGTTCCTGCTGTTCTACAGCAATATAGCTATGAAGATATCTATGGGTTTTCAAATTTGTACTCTCTAGTTGTTATCAGTAAGAATATCAACCCAGGAATGAAAGAGTGGTTACTGTGAGTTTGCTATTGGAAGGAAACATTAGAAGCATGGACTTACATGCTTCAATAGTTTGAATTATTATTTCTAGGGGCAGGGGAGGGGAAGGAGGAGTTGGAGAGGTGGAGAGGGAGGGATAGTAGGGGAAAAACAAAGGAGGAGGTAACAATGTTCCATAGGAAATGTACCCATTACCTTACTCATGTAACTGTAACCCCTCGATTCAGTATTTTTATAATAAAAACATGTATAAAAATAATTTTAATTACAGAGACAATTATTTTGAAACCACATGTCAAGTGCTAGATAAAAACCATCCCATCTGACCCCCATTTGTTGTAACTTACCACCAACCACAGCTTTTTACACTTGCCTGTCTCTCCTGAGAAGACAAGTAAACACAACAGGCTGAGTTGGAAACTCTGTACAGAGATAATGAGACTATTAGCCTCTTGGTTGGGATAACCCTGAAGTACATATCTCATGCAAGCTCCCAGGCTCTCCCAGGAGGTTTGAGCATATAGATCCCATGATAACTGCTCAATGACATATTGTTTCCTTCCTTGCTTCATTGCCCCCTCCCTTCCTCTTCTTTTCCAATACTTCCTGAGATCACCTCCCAAATAAGCTGCTGACATTCACAACTTTGTTTTGTCATTTATCAATCTATCACAACCCCTCACATACATACACATACTACAACACACACACACACACACACACACACACACACACACACACACACACACACACACACACACACACTTGAAATTATAAGGCGTGTTATTCTATATGCCAGCTAGAGGTAGTCCAGAAATGAATTGGGAAACAAATGTTTCCTCTTTATGGGAGTATGATGAAACATAGTTCTATCTCAATTGAAGCTCCACTAGAATTTGACTAACTGACAATAACTAGGGGCAAGCATTTAAACCATTTGTCCTTTTTCCCATCCCTGAATATTCCATCTCCCCATTCACAGGTGTGTTCTCCTTGCTACTCAATGAAGTAGTTCTACCAACTTGAATGGAAGACAGATTGAACTTGTCAAAACAGTCATTTTAAGAAACTCAGAGGAACTCAGAGTAATGAAGAGAACTATAAGCCATGCTGTACTAACCAGTAACACGGTACCTTGTTTTTCATTCTCAAGGTTTATCTCTTTGCAGTGATTCATGGGATGTTCTCTGGAGTTTTCCATGGAATAAAATCTGGGTTTGAAAGTGAGCCCAATTGTCATTGAAAGTCACTTTATGAAATCATTTCATTGATATTATTAAAAATGTCTAGGCATTTCAAACTAAGGAATATGAACCTGCTGTCAATGGCTCACACTTGTAATCCTTAATATTCAGGAGGCTGAGATCTAAAGATCTTGGTTCAAAGCTTATCTTGGTAGGAAAAGTATGAGACTCTCACATCCAATTGACCACACACAAAAAAGCTAAAAGTATACCTGTGGCTCAAGTGGTAGAACACTAGCCTTGAGCAAAAATAGCTCAGGGATAGCACCCAGGTCCTGAGTTCAAACCCCTGGACTGGCGCGCGCACACACACACACACACACACACACACACACACACACACACACACACACACACACACACACACACACACACACACAGGAATATGTATTAGCCTGTAGAAATTCAAAAATGTGGTGCTTTTGTCACATCCTCTAATGCTTTTGAATTTATCCATATGAGAAGACTTTATGAAGCTGGATACAATTTCATTAAAGGAATGATTAACTCCTTTAATATAATGGGTTGTATACTAGTGATCTAAATGAACTGGCTTAGTGATAACAGAGGTGATATTCTAAACTCTCTTCACCATCCATACCAGGACACTGAACAACCACATCAGAAACTGGTAGCTCATGGGCATTCTATAGGGTTTGGAAGATGAACTTGGAGCAGCAGAGTGGTCCTGAGCCATTCAGGAGCATGGAGAGATGGCTCTTCTGATCTATTACTGTAAACAAGCATTTTAATATTGACGAGTTTGACTATCCTGGTAGAAGCCAACTAAATATCATATCTTGGCTTTGGGCAGGTTGACAGATCTCCAGCAGGGCTTTCTACTCTGATTCTAGTTGATGCCACATAGTGAGAGCAGGAACTGCAAGTAACTGACTATATGCTGAGTAGCAAAGCCAAGCACCTGACCTCAGTCTACAAGCTAGCCTCCAGAGTTCCCCGGAAAGCAGGTTGATCTAGATTGCATCCTCACCTAGCTTCTGTCCTTTCTTCTCCTTGTTCCTCTTCTTCATGTTCCCTCAGAATATGATTCTCAAAATTCGGAGCCAATCAGACTTTCTAAGCCAGAATCCCTGTTATCCCTGAATCCCATGAATTGCAATTTTTCTTCTGCCCACCCTTGGAAACTCCATTAGTCCCTGCACCACACTGGCGTTGCTTGGATCTTAAAACTTAGTTTCTGGTCCAGAACTTGTATACTCATTACTGAGAATCTTGTGTCCCCAGGCCACAGAATTAAGTTTGGGAAAAAAATCACCAAGTACTTTGGCAAAAATATGACTTGTCATAGTTGATTGTGTCTCCCCACAGGGAAGAGTGTGATGAACTTCCTGGCATAGATGGAACAAAGGAAAAGCCCAGGTTACTCCCCAGAAATTAAAACCATAGGCTCACTTGGAACTTTCTTCCAGTTTCCAAACAGGAAATCCCTTATAACCCTTGCTGTAAGAGTCCCAAGCACATGATTTTCATTTTCTTGCCTGCTGCAACTCTTCTCCATGCTTTCCTCTCACCTAATGTCATAACTCCTCCTTGTGGTTCAATTTGACAGTTGTCTCGTCTTCTTTTCCAAAATTCTCAAGAAAAAAATACTCACACAAAGCATTTATGGGTAATGCAGAATTTACTGAAGCAAAGAATTTAGCCAACATGTATGCCAGAAACAATGAAGTCAAGTCTCTTCAGGTTGAACGCCCCTCCCACTCACTGCTCAGCTGGCTATATCCCCATCTGCCTGCCAAATGATTAAAGTTCTCTTCCATCTTTCATGTGAAAGTGGAGGCCAGCTTCAAACTGATTTCTGTGCAACAGCCACATATCAATGGTTGCAGTGGAAAAAGCTAGCTTTTCCCAATAAATGAATTTCTTCAATCTGTTGCTAAGAAGATAAGCATGTTTTCTTATATAAAAAATGGAAAGTTAAGAAGAGCTCTCAATAGTGAACAGACAAAGCTGTGTTTGTACCATGGCTCCAGCCCCAGAAAATGCAGATGAAGGAAGAATATCTTCTTGCCAAAGCAAGGCACTGCTATCTTTTGAGGTGCTCCATGTAAAAAAGTAAATAGCAAAGGTCCAAAAGGAGCTCAAAAGTAATGGCCAATAGAATATTTTATATTGATAAGGGAAATCCAACAACTTTAATATATACATAGACATGTAAACAAATGCTTAACAATGTAATAGCATTGTTTTCACATTTAATTTTAGTTAAATGTATAAAAAAGTAAACGTTGACCTAGGAGTTTTGTTCAGTGGTAGAATTCTTGCCTCCTATGAGACTCTGGGTTCAATCCCCAACAACAGAAACAGAAAGAAAGAAGGACAGATGAAAGAGAGAAAGGGAGAAAAGGAGAAAGGAAGCAAGCAAGCAAGCAAGCAAGCAAGCAAGCAAGCAAGCAAGCAAGCAAGCAAGCAAGAAAGCAAGAAAGAAAGAAAGAAAGAAAGAAAGAAAGAAAGAAAGAAAGAAAGAAAGAAAGAAAGAATGGAAGGAAGAAAGAATGGAAGGAAGGAAGCAAGAAAGAAAGAAAGAGAGAAAGAAAGAAAGAAAGAAAAAGAAAGAAAGAAAGAAAGAAAGAAAGAAAGAAAGAAAGAAAGAAAGAAAGAAAGAAAGAAAGAAAGAAAGAAAGAAAGAGAAAGAAAGAAAGAAAGAGGGAGGAAGTGGGTTGAGGGAGGGAGGAAGGAAGGAAGGAAGGAAAGAAAGAAGGAAAAAGAAGGAAAGAAAGAAAGAAAGAAAGAAAGAAAGAAAGAAAGAAAGAAAGAAAGAAAGAAAGAAAGAAAGAGGGAGGAAGTGGGGTGAGGGAGGGAGGAAGGAAGGAAGGAAGGAAGGAAGGAAGGAAGGAAAGAAGGAAAAAGAAGGAAAGAAAGAAAGAAAGAAAAGAAGGAAGGAAGGAAGGAAGGAAGGAGGGAAGGAAAAAAGAAAGAAGGAAAGAAAGAGAGAGAAAGAGAGGGATGGAGGGAGGAAGGGAGAAAGGAAAGGAGGAAGGAAGAGAAAAAGAGGCAAACAGAAAGAAGCAAGAAAGGGAAGGAAAGACAAACAGAAAAGAATAAATAAAAGAAAGATCATGTAATACATATTTGTAGTGAATTCCAAAATTCCAGGCTTTTTCATCTTGATATTTCTCTGACTAAATGTATTCTTTCATTTTGACCAAAACATCTAATAGTGAATTGAAAATCCTTTATGAATGTGAACTGCCAACCTAGAAAATTACTTCTCTGACCAGAAAGTTGCTAAAAACAAAGTCATAATTTTCTTTCTTACTTAAAAAAAAATATGCCTGACAACTTTAAAATAGAAACTAATAAGAACAGTATTTTTCACCCTCATGTTATAAAAAGCCTTGATTAAACAGGAATCTAAAATAACCTCTGTTTTCACTGTATTTGATGTCGGTATAATTTGTGGAGGGGAAGGGGAAAAACAAATCATTTAAATAGGGATACAGGTGGACCCATTGCAACAATAAGATGTACCAGTCGTTAGGTTGAAAACGAACTTTACAACTTTGGTGCGGGGTGGGGGGAGAGTTGGGGGGACAGGGGGAGGATGGGAAGGGGAAACAAAGGAGGAGGCTACAATGCTTGATAAGAAATGTACTCATTATCCTGCCCATGTAATTGTAACCTCTCTGTACAGTATTTTCACAATTAAAAAAATAAATAAAAAATAAAAAAATAATTGGTGAAGAGTAGAAATTGAAGAGTAGACCTTAGATGTTGTTTCCTGTGGCATTTCTTAGCCCCTTTCCTTAGGATTGCTGACATATTATTCAGCAGCAGCCTTCTTGTTTTCTTTCTGAAGCTCTTAGTCATTGTAGTTAGTACAGGAGACTGTAATGAAAAGACCATTGGTTCATGTTGCAATTAATGCAATAAAACACTATTGATGTAGCTCTCAGAAAGTCATTTTGTTACATAGGAATTCAATCATGAGATACACAGAAGCCACATTTTGAGTGGTTGAATCAGGGGTCCTTATTTGAAAGTCAGTGACTGCGGGTGGATTCGTGCCCTGCCCAAAACTTGCAGCCTCCAATGCAATTAATACCTTTAGGAAACCAATCCACTTGTTACTGTTAGAAAACTGAGCCACTAGTCTGTTTTGTGAGCCAGAGCGCAGCTGAAAGACTGTCTATAATCTTTGAAAAGCTCCCTTGTCTTTTCTTGTCACTCAAGTCTTGCCTCCAGTTTCCATTATTGCAGGACAGAAGCACATTTACAGTCAAGAGCAAAAAAGCAACCTCAACAAACTAGATCAACCACTAGTGGTGAGCTGAAGAGGGATGCCATGGTGACCTGAGGAGAGTCAGGAGACACAAGGATGGAACAATGGTGACTGAGATGGCAGAGCCTAAATAGAGTCATGGTCAGGGAGCACGTGACAGGGGGCTCATAGTGTCTCATGAGTTCATGGTACACAGCTAGCAGGTCCAAGAATCCATTTCCAATTCCCCTCTCCACCTTCTTCTAGGAATTTGTGCTTATAACCTGTGGGCGGGCATAGAGAAGTGAATTTCACCTCTAAGAGCTCTGTTTTTGGGAAGTCCCCATCATCCACCAAGATGCCAAGATGGCATCAGTTAGACCCAGTATCCATATTTCAATTTAACTTCACTGAACTTGTAAGTTCCCTGTGAAATTCAAATGGCAAAAAAATTAAATGATACAATAAAGGTTTTATCCTGACACACACATAGAAAGTGATTTAAAATTATTTGTTAAACATAAAGGGGATCCAAATAAGGAAAGAAGTAAACTCTCTCTCTCTTTGCAGATGACAGGATTCTGTATTTAAAGAATCCCATAGACTCCTCTGCCAAGTTACTTGAGCTGATCTAAAACTTGGCAAAGTTGCAGGGAATAGCATTAACCCACAAAACTCAATAGCTTTTCTGTATGTCAACAATGAGAAGAGTGAGGCTGAAATCAGAAAAGCAACTCCATTTGTAATAGCCTCAAAAAATACCTAGGAATTAACTTAAGCAAAGAGGTAAAGAACATCTAAGATGTAAATTTTAAAAAGCTAAAAAAAGAAATTAAGGCAGATTTAAGGAAATAGAAAAACCTCCCATGCTCCTAGATTGGGAGAATTAACATCATGAAAATGGCAATACCACCCAAAGCTATCTACATATCCAATGCAATAACCATCAATAACCCAACAACATTCTTTAGTGAAATAAAAAAGCAATCCAAAATTCACATGGAATAATAGAAGACCCCCGAATACAAAAACAATCTTTAGCAGGAAGAAGAGAGCTGGAGGAATATCAATATCAAACTTCAAATTCTATTATAAAACTGTAGTTATAAAAATAGCTTGTTACTGGCACATGAACAGGTCTGAGGACCAATCGAATAGAATTGAAGACCCATAAGTGATCCCACAGACATACAGCTACCTAATCTTTGATAAGGAAGCCAAAATTATCACACGGAAGAAAGACAGCCTCTCCAACAAATGCTGCTTGCAAAATTGGCTAAATGCATGTAGAAAACTGAAGTTAGCTCTTTATATATCAGCCTACACCAGAATCAAATCCAAATGGATCAAAGACATCTAGGTAAAAGCAGATACTCTGAAAATACTACAGGAAGGGATAGGGTATGCACTAGGGCTCCTTAGAACAGTTCAAAACTTCCCAAATACGCATCTAGAAACACAACAAATCAGAGAAAGGCTGGGACATAGCTAGCAAGATGATAGAAAACTGATAGATTGGGAGATCTTCACTAGCTATACAACAGACAAGAGCCTCATATCTAAAAGATACTTAGAACTCAAAAAACTAACCCTTCAATAACAAACCCTCAAAGAAACACCACCCCACTAATAAATGGGCTAAGGAATTAAAAAGAGACTTTTGTAGAGGGAATAAGAATAGCCAATAGACATATTAAGAAATGTTCAACATCTCAAGCCATAAAAGAAATGCAAATCAAAACTACATTGAGATTCCACCTCACCCCAATTACAATGGCCATTATCAAAAAAAAAAAACAAATAATAACAAATGCTGGTGGGGATGTGGCCAAAAAGGAACACTACTATACTGTTGGTGGGCATGGAAACTGGTTCAACCAGTATGGAGGTTCTCAAAAGACTAAAAATACATCTCCCCTATGACCCAAGGATGCCACTTCTGGGCATTTACCCAAATGATCACAAACAAGGCCATACTAATGCTACCAGCACAACCATGTTCATCACAGCATTATTTACTATAGCTAAGATGTGGAACCAACCCAGATGTCCCTCAGTAGCTGAATGGATCAAGGAAATGTGGTATGTATACATAATGGAATTCTATGCTTCCATCAGGAAGAATTATACTGCCCCATTCATAAAGGAATGGAAAGACTTGGGAAAAAAAACATTTTAAGTGAAGTAAGCCAGGCCCCAAGAAACATAGTCTCTATAGTATCCCTCATTTGTACTAATTAGTATATGTCTAGATAGTCCTATCAAAGGATCACAATAGTTCAATAGGTGTGTGAATATAAAATGATGCTAATTGAAATGAACTCCAAGATATGGAAAGAACAATTTTCTTGTTTGTTTCTTTTTATTTTTTTTTTAATATGCTCTGTGCAATTATTTCTTTTTTCTTTCTTTTTTCCCTCTGGCTTATCTACTGCTGTTAATTTTTTTTTATTTTTGTACCCTGTGTTTTGTATATATGTTTATCTGATTTGGAGAAGGGAAGGGGAATAACAAAATGGTGAGACAAAGGACAAAGGGAGAACCAATGCAACAGCAATATTCACAATACATTATGTTGGAAATGAACTTTCCAATTTCGGCAGGAGGGAAATGAGGGAAGGAAAATGGGAGAAAATGAGGGTAACACTGACAAGAAATGTATCCATTATCTTACTTATGTAACCGTAACCCCTCTGTATATCACCTTTGTAATAAAATTATATTAAATTTAAAAAATTTAATATTTGTTGAACAGTAATGCCTTTGTACAACTACTTAAAGGTAACAAAAATATAATTTAATATTTTTAATAAAATTAAATGATTTGTATCCTCCTTTCTGCCTTTCTTCCTTGTTATCTAACTTTCAGCCCCACCCTCGCAGAGAACAACACATTTTGATTAGAAAAAAAGCTCTACATTCTGAGTATGAGTCATAATCTGAGATGTTAAGCACAAGTGGCCTTCCCAGTAGAGGGTCCATTTTCCATATTTACATGAAGGTACCAGTGCTCTGTGAAGAAGTTCCAAAATTTTAGGATCCTTAAGCATCATGGACTGAGATTTGGAAAAGAAATTGTAGGAAAAATGGTTTCTGGCAAACATTTTTCTCACAGACCATTCTATTTTGTGAGCTACAAAGCATCTAAAAGGCTTTCTATAATCTTTGAAAAGCTTTGTTGTCTTTTCCTGTCACTCATGTACTGCTGCCAATTTCCATTATTGGAAGACAGTAGCACATTCACAGTCAAGATGCATTCCTCTGCTTCTTTCAGCAAGTCGATTGCATATGTTTTGAATTTACATTCATGTATCTCGATAAAAGCTCAATCAAGGAAATGTGAAGTACCCAAAGTGCTGTCAACATGTCTTCCAAAAATATAATTTCTGTATAGTTGACTGACTCAAAATGGCCATTGCTGAGCAAAATGCGACCAGAACCAGTTTTAGACAAGTCAGAGAATCTAAGCATTTGCCATGGAAGGAAAAATAAAAAACATTTCAAAGTACTGCTTTTCAAAAAAAAAAAAAAAAAAAGGTATCAAGCACAGATGATTTCCCAAAGGCTTTTGATCAAATTTGAAAGAGCGTATCGTTCTAAGGTTTATTGCTTCAAATCTGTCTAGAGCTCAAGAAAAGAGAGAGAAAAGCAGCTCTGGAAATACTACAACATTGTTACAAAAATCTTCAGTCATCATAACCAATGTATATCTTATGAAACGAAGAAAATTCAAGGGAGGGGTTGGCTTAGGAGGGATGGGAGATAATAATGAAAGGGCTATCAATCAAGGTGCATTGTATTTATGAACTGATTCATGGAATGGTAACTTCTTTGTAAAATTACTTAAAAATAATAAGTATATAGTTCTTTAAAAGTCTTCAGTGTTGAAAACTACAAGTGATACAAAATTCCACCTAAACAGGAGTCTGAAAAAACATAGTAGCACACTGAAGTCTAGAATAGAATAATAAGATGAATTTAAAAATTCTAGGAGGTGTCATTCCTAATAAATTTTCTTTACCATAAAAAAGGCTACAAGTGAACATTTATCACCATAGTTGCTATACAGGAATTAGTATAAGTATCAAAAATTTACTCTGGTATTTCACAAAAGTAAACAATATAAAGTAGAAATAACTTTATGCTCTTATGTCTGAATGATCACACACTAAGGCAGCATTGTATTTGTTAAGAAAACACTAAAAATCATTCAATTAATTAATATCTAGAATAAAATGAGAATTTTTTATTCCCACTGTCACATAATACTACTCCAGAAATCCAAATACAGCAAGAAAAATTTGTAATGAGAAACCAGAAGTAAAAATAATCATATTTAGATGTTTGTATGGAAAATTAGAAAGAATCAAATTTTAAACTTTCATAAAAACTTAAGTATTCAAAAACTATCTGGGCAACAATGTAATACATAAAAAATTGTAGGCATCCTATTTTCAAATAAGAAGATAAAATTGAATGAGACATCAGATAAAAGAACAAATATTTTTTAAAAATTACAGCAATAAATTTAACCAAATCATTTTTATTTTTATTAGAAGAAAACTTCATAACACAAAAAAGCAAAGATAAAGAAGCAAAAACAAATCCAATGTTCTCAGTATAATATCACATTAAGCACTCCTGTGTTAGCTATAAATTGAAACTGATGCAAATATAACAACAAATGGTACTCTATCTACAACTACATAAATTCCATCTACATTTCATATGGAAATATAATCAAGCAAAAATAACCTTGACTATTAAGGGAGAGCAATAAGGAAGGGGGATTTAGGCCAAACAAATGTAAGAGTTACTATACAGTTTCACTTATCTAAGTATGATTCACAAAAACAGAAAGGCAGATGATGTACAGAAATATGTGTATACACAAGCAATTACATATGTTGTAAATACATTTCAACGTGTGGTTGGGGGAAAGAAGATTTATTTGATAAACCTAGTTTAGTAGTATTCTAGAAAATATATGTTAAACTCCATATCTTAACCTTACAATAAAACAAATTTCAGGTTGACAAAAATTTCTTATAGCAAATAAAAATAGAAAATTACCAAAACAATTTTGAAATCATCTTGAGGTGACCAGAATTCCTTTTTATAAAACCAAAAGTCAAGCTACAGATTCACAACATCCATCAATGGTAGAATGGGAAACGTGATAAAAAATGAACCACATGGCACAATTGAGCAACTCAAGGCTGTGTTCAAAAAAGATAAGGATGGTGAATCTCTCAAACCTAGTACTGAATAAAAGATGCCAGACACAAAAGAATAAGAGTAGAGGATTCCATTGGTATGTGTCAAAAATAATAACTTATTTGTAATTTTTAAGGAGTCAGGCTTTAGGTAAGAAAAAGTACAAAGTAAGTTATGAGGAAGTTAGGGCAATATTAGCTTATGTGAAGGAAAAGGGGCTGTGATTAGAAAAGAGAATACAAAGGGATTTTGCGGTCTGCCTCTTGATCTGGATGACAGTCATTGTGCATAAAATCCTCCATAATAATAAAATCATTCAAAAGCTAAAACACAAAATTCCCAAAATCATTTGTTCAGAGGCAGAGAAAGATGGTGGCTAAGCAACATCCTCCAGGGATCTCTCCCCACAGACAAACCAAATCTAACATTTATTCTCCATACCAAACTATTTCCAGGAGAGCTCCAAAAATAAGACAGGAACCACAGCAGGATTGTTTACAGCAGGATTGCCACAAATACACTGCCGGACAAGGTGCTAGACAGGAGTCCATCTGGCAGCAAGGCTGTGGCCAGATGTAAGTATGGTAAGAGCAGCAGTGGTAACTAGGTTCTGGACACTAAATACTAGCCAACTCCCCCACAGAGACCATCCTGCCTGTGTTTTGAGGGTATGACTTGCCTGGTAGAAACCCCTGCAAGCTTAATAAAACCTCTGATGACCACCAAACTCTGCTACTGGACTCAGATACATCTTTAAGAAATTCCTAGAAGCTAAGAGGCATAGCAACAGAAAGTCAGAAAACCAGAGCCTGGCCCAGTCATTGACTTGGGAAGCATATAGGTAGAGAGAAGAATGTGGGAGTTGGCAGGGACCTGGAAGACTTACTATGCGAGACTTACTATAGATAGAGTGATGAATGGAACTATACTCACATTGCTGGGAGAAAGTCTGCAATAAATCAGGTTATTTGGAGTCTGGCCTCTGAAAGCCAGCATCAGAACTTGCAAATAGCATTTCCAATCTACCTCCATCTCCTGGGCCTTGGTAAAAGTCACCCGTGCATTCGGTGTCTATGCTACCACCGGTTAAGTCTCAAGCTAGACAGCCTCTATTGGCTTAACTGTTCAGATTTTAAAAAGAACTACAAGTAATGGAAACAGCCCAAATTCCCTGGAATAAAACATTAAATAAGAAAAGGTGATAGACAAATGGATGGACAGACAGACAGAGAGACAGACAGAAAAAAGAGGGAGAGAGAGAGAGAGAGAGAGAGAGAGAGAGAGAGAGAGAGAGAGAATCTTAATAATCCATCGGGAAGAATACTAACAAAATCATTTGCAGAGAAATGGATAGACCTGGAAAAATTATGTTAAGTAAGGTAAGTCAGGTCCAAAGAGACAAAAGATGCATTTTTTCCTTATGTGCAAGTTATATCTAATTTATAAATATATATATATATATATAAGCATGTGCAGGGTCATATGCATATATACATAAATGTATTAACTAAAGTATGAAACATTCAGGGAGTAATTCCAAGGTGAAACTTACTTGAACAACGAACCTGCATTTTAACAAGATAAATACCAGGAAGCTGAGACTCAGTGTTTTGGAGGAGATGAATGAGGTCAAGGCAAGAGGGGTAGACAAGTAAGGAGAGGAAGGATGGGCGAATGCTGCCATAATAGTCAAAGTATCTATGTGAAAATAGAACTAGGTAGCTTGAGAGGATTGATGGACTAGAGATGGGAGAATTTTGAAAGATGCAACGATCAAGATGCATTGTACTTACAAAGTGACATGTTGAATTGTAACCCATCTGTACAAATACTTTAAAATAACAATAATAATAAGTGATAATAAAAGGAACTGCTATGGAAAGGGGTAAAACACCCTCTTCCCTCAAAATGAGGAAAATACTAACCGTTCTTTCCCATTATACATTTGGCAAATCTTTTCTATATGTTCCCTTCTTCCTTGTCACCTGTTCCCCTCCCTTTCCATTCTTCTCACAAAACATTTGCACTCTTCTCTAACATTGTCCCATCTCTCTTCTTTGTATTACTATTTTTATTAACTAGTATTTTTGTAGTTTATGAAGTATCATCATTGTTCCTTTATTTCTCAAAAGGTAGTGGAAATGTAGAGGTGACTCTTAAGAAGTGATTACTGTATTTTCACAGTGAATATGTCTATTGATGGTGATCACTTTAGCAATTAGTCTTCCTCTCTCTGACTGGAGCAGATAAGCAAACGAGCATTAGCAAAGAAGCAGACATCACAAAATCAATAAAATGACGAATTACTAGATACCTTTCAAAAATAACACTGAATGATAATGGTTTTGTTTCTCCAGTCAAAAGACAAATACTCGAAGGGGAAGGCACAGAAATGGAGGGACAAAGGGTGAACAAATGCAGCAGTGGTACTCACTAGACACTATGTTGAAAATGAACTATACTATTTGTGGGTAGGGACAAGAAGGAAAAACTGTGAGAGAGAGAGAGAGAGAGAGACAGACAGAGAGAGACAGAGAGAAAGAGAGAGAGAGAGAGAGAGAGAGAGAGAGAGAGAGAGAGAGAGAGAGAGAGAGAGAGAGAGCGCAACAGAAGGGTGACATTATCCAAAAAGAAAAGTATTCATTACCTGACTTAAGAAACTGTAACCTTTCCGCAAATCACTTTTATAATAGTAATTTTTTAAAATAATGTAGACTAATGATGGAAGGAAAACACTAGGTGCAACAATTTGTTGCCTACAAGAAATACATCTCTCTAGCAAAGACAAACACAAGCTTAAAATGAGAGGATGGGACTTTGGGGATATAGAAAAGACAGTGCCAAGAGGAAAAGTTATAAGTATGAGTACCTACATTAGGAAATGAAAAAACAATCCGAATAACCTGATAAGAACACTCAAATTCTTAGCAAAATAAGAACAAGCTAAAGAAAATGCAGTAAAAAAATCAGGACAGGCCGGGCGCTTGTGGCTCATGCTACTCAGGAGGCTGAGATCTGAGGATCGAGGTTCAAAGCCAGCCCAGGTAGGGAAGTCCGTGAGACTCTTACCTCCAATAAAAAACCACTAGAAAACCAGAAGTGGCTCTGTGGCTCACGCAGTAGAGCACTCACCTTGAACTGAAGAGCACAGGGACAGTACCCAACCCCAGAGTTCAAGCCCCACGACCGACGGAAAAAAAATCAGGATAGAAATTAATGAAATGCAGACTAAAATACATAGAATCACTGAAACATAAAGTTGGGTTTTGAGAAGATGAATAAAATTGATGAACCTTTAGCCTATTTAATCAAAAGAAAGAGAATACCTAAGCTAGGACAATAAATGAAAAACAGGATATAACAATGAGTACAAAAGAAATTAGAGAATGCTTCGAAACATATTCTAATAACCTGGCAAATCTAAAAGAGAGGGATAAATTTCTAGACACATATGATCTACCAAAATTGAACCAAGAAGATATAAACCACTCCAACAATCTTTTCTATGAAATATACAGAGAAGGAATGCTAACAAACTTAATCTTTGAGGCCTGAATTTCCCACAGCCAGAAAAAGAAACATAAAAATTAGACAAATTAGACTAGTGAACACAGATACAAAAATATTAATAAAATACCCTAAAGCAAAATTCAACACCTTAAAAAGATCATATACCATAATCAAGTTCATTTTGTTCCAAGAATGCAAAAAGTGTTCAATATACACAAGTCAATAAACATAATACAACACATAAAGAGAAAAATGGCAAAAGTCGTATGACTTTCTATGCCTCAATCTATGTAAAAAGAAAAAAAATCATTGACAAATTCAACATCCCTTCTTTGAAAAAACCCTGAAAAAGTTCCCAAGAGAATGAATGTACCTCAACCAAATAAAGGCTAAATATTATGTATCTAAAGCCAGCATCACACAATATGGGAAAAACAGGAAAACTTTTCCTCCAAAGTCAAGAATAAGACAAAGATGTCCACTCTCCATACTCTTATTTAATATAATGCTTGTTTTCCTAGTCAGAGAACTAAAGCAAGGAGTGAAAAGAAAGGAAAAATCAATTTGTCTCTATTTGAAGATGACATGACCCTCTATACCAAATACTTTCAAGATTCCACCAAAAACCTCCTAGATCAGATTAAAACAATTGGCAAGATACCATGATACATAAATCAATACCTTCTCCACATATCAATAATGAACTGGCTAAGAAAGGAATCGGGAAAATAATCCATTCACAACAGCTTCAAAACATGAAAAAGAAAGAAACGTAACCAGAGATGAGCAAGACTTCTACAATGAAAACTATAAAACAATGAAGAAAGAAATAGAAAGACTTCTCATGTTCCCTCATGTTCGTGGAATTAATATTAAATCAGAATTCATGTTTTTTAAAAGGGAGGAGGATGGAATTCAGTAAAGTATAATCAGAGTGGTGAACTTGATCAAAGTACATTGTATGAGTACATGGAAATGTCACAAAAATCCCTTTGTACAACTAATTTATGCTAATAAAATTTTCGGTTTATATCACAGAAAATTACTTTTCTTAATACAAACAGAGAAAAAAAGCATGGAACTTCTTGGCTTAACTTTAACTAGACTAGGTATTTTGTTCAGTTTTATTTATTAATATTCTGAATGGAAAGTGTCAATAAAATTGTGTTCTGCTGGTCAGAAGTGTTTGATTCCAACCAAACTATGGGCTCTTCATTCTAGGACTTTATGAAGCACTTACAGATAAACATAAACACTACATTTATGACTGTTGACCTAAAAGCAGAGTTTCACTATTTTAAATTATTTTTCCTTTGTGATAATTTTATGTTTTCTGCTAACACCGATTTTCTGTAGTTGTAAGAGTTAGTCAGTGCTGAGCTTTGATAGGAAATACAACCTGGTGGTACTTTATCATGAATGTATTACAAACTTTATTCCTTTTTCTACCAGTTCACATACTACCAAGACTTTTCTGAATACCCCGTGATTAAATTTAAAAGCTCCTTTTCTGTTGTCTGAATTTGGGAAAGCAATCCATGGTCCAATAATATATGCAATACAGAAATAAATTGCTGTGGTCTGACTCCATCTTATTAGCATTAGGCTTAGCTGTTTCAGCAAACAATTATTCATTTACTTTATTTTATACAAAAAATAACTAGCATTTTATAATCAGTACTATATACTATGGAAACATGCCAATCAGACTTCTTAAGTTGATATGAAAATACAATTTGTGGAACTCAGCAATTTCAAATTCAACTAGAGAGTATTGTGATACAGACTGCAAATTATGAAAGTCAAGATGAATATCATTTTCTCTGAGATTATAGCATTTCCATTTGTTACATATTAATCTTCCAGCAAGCAGGAAGTAAAAGCTACACAAGAAAATTGAATGCATGATGAGGTTATGAATATATATGCATATATATGTACATATGTATATGTGTGTAGGTATATCTTTATAGTACATGTTATGATTCATCATCAAATGCTGAGGGCTTCAGATCTGATTTTGCAGACAAAGACTAAAGTATAAGCATATGAGAGAGCTAGATCTTGTATGCTTTCTTCCAGAGCTTGCACCTTATGAATTATTGTGCTTACTTTGTCAGGAATACACATATTTTCCATTAACTTGAAAGAGAAGGAAAGAGAGAGAGACAGAGAGAGAGAGAGGAAAGAGAGAGACAAACAGAGCTAATAAATCTGATTTGCTTCATGATTCCCATGTGCCAGTGTTTTATTTTTATTCTCATTAGCATATATCAATTGCATAAGAGTTTCATCGTGATATTTTTCATAGATGCATGTAATGCACTTTGATCAAATTCATCTCGCTTTTACTCCTTCTTGTCCCCTTCCTCCCTTTTTAAATCTTTTGAATCAATTCTTGTTCACAGTGCCGAGGTTTGACACATTGACTAGCATTTGAACACTTGCACCATACTACCAGTTCTTTCTTCTGATTATTTTGGAGATGGAGGCTTGTGGACTTTTCTGATCTAGCTGGACTTGAATTATGATGCTCTGGATGTGAGTTTGGAGTAGCTAGGATTACAGGCATGAGCTACTATTAAATGGCTCCTTTTAAACTAATTTTTAATGGTTTCCATTATTCTGTTTGCATCCAGGCATATCAAGGATTGATGTAACAAACACTAACTCATCACTTTCTCCTTGAAGTCTCCTCTTTCCACGGCTAACAGTATTCCAAACAATTGTCTCTTCATATTCCTATTTGTACTTTCTTCAGTAAAAACATCTTTTTGAGTACCCACTCACTATGCTACATATTCAAGGTAACATAGGTCAAATGATTGAATAGGTTCTATTGTCACATTGTCTTAAGGTAAAAAGCAAAAAGACATGAATTAGACCACAAGGAAAGAACTAGCAGTTTGTCTCTAAAATAATGGTGGCACAAATAGAAATGTGATTTGAATTGTTTGGGGGTGCTTAGAAAAGTCATTCCGTAAGGAAACTATGTAACTTCAATGGAGAAGACAAACAATTATTTTGCCAAGGCTAAATAACTGTAGAGACAAGAACTGGGGCCGGGCGCCAGTGGCTCACACCTGTAATCCTAGTTACTCAGGAGGCTGAGATCTGAGAATCACGGGTAAAAGCCAGCCCAGCCCGGGTAGAAAAGTCCATGAGACTCTTATCTCCAATTAACCACAACAAAACCTAAAGTGGTGGTGTGGCTCAAGTGGTAGAGTGCTCGCCATGAGCTGAAGAGCACAGGGATAGTGCCCAAGCCCAGAGTTCAAGCTCCATGACCCACAAATAAAAAAAAAAAAGAACTGGGGACTGTGTGTACAAACCACAGGAAGTAAGGTCACAGAAACAAGAGAGAAACTGGGATCTCTGGGCTGGTCTGTACACCTATGGCAGAGGTTAGAGTTGTCCTTGGAGTCTGATTTTCTTTTCCTTTGCAAGGTAGTGCGATGGAAATCTCTTTTTTTTTCCAACTAATCTGTGCTCTGGCATAACTGTCGTCATTATATTGCTGAAAGTCTCTGATTTTGGCCTCACCTACTATCCTTGAATTCCATGTGTTTTAAGCCCTGGAGCTAATAGGACCGTGAAAGAACAAGAGTAAGAGTGAGAGCAATTATGGAAAGGAAGAAAGAGGGAGAAGGAATACTTTTCTCCCCAATTCTCACCAGCAATACCAACCTATGAGAGCCTGCAGATTTAGATAAGATGTAGTTACATCTTCTAGTCAACTTTATAGTTAGCACCCATTTGGGGCCACTACAAAACAATGACTTAAATCACCTATAGCGTTTCCATTTTCAAACTACATCACAGCATTCACCTTTTGGTCGAAAGTGTTGTCTTCTAAAAATTATGCTTTTTTCATTCATCTGTTTTAAATAAATGCATGTTCAGAATGTTTACATTAGAATCTGCTCAATGGTAAGTATGGTCATTGCTACAAGCCCAGTTTTAATCATCATTTTGCAAATAAACACCACAATTATGAGTAGATTTACTTATTCCCAAACCCCACATTATCTGTGGGTGTCGGCCGGTGTGTATATATGTCGGACTCCAATTCATCAGCATTCTTCTGAACACCCAGAAAACCAGTTGCACATAGTAAGAATGCAGAAAGATTAACTTAAAAAAGAAATTAAGCAAAAAATATTCCCAGGAAGAGGAGGTATTCCTATTAAATGAAATATCTATATCTATATAGAATATCCACCCTGATCTACAAATAGCAATCAAGGGTGGATTTCGTCATGCTGTCATCCTGCCACCTGCAACAGAGAGAAAGGTAGTAACAGATATTCAAATCAAGTCTCAAACTCTCAGAGTACAAACACACAAACATTTTGTCAAATAGGAAAATATGATTCTGAAAACCCTGGTTGTGAACAGGCAGCTATTTGTCTTTGTTGAACTAGAGGAGACCATGAAAAGATGAAAAAACATAAGATAACTATTGTGTTGTTTCTCTCCCTCCCCCTCCTCTCTTCCCCTCTCTCCTGGCCACCACTTCTAGCAAGTCAGAAAACGAGCAGATTTGTGAAGGTCCAGCCAAGTGACCACTTGAGAAGTGATGAGGAATGATCAATAACTGTCTCTTGGGAGTTCTGCTTAGCTCAGCTAGCATGATTTTGCTTGGAATTTAAATCAAATTTTAGTCCATCCATTAGGAGATAAAGAAGCAAATGTATCTTAAACCTGTCTGGTCTCCCTCCCTCTATACCTCACTCTCTCTGCTATGCTGGCCAAGATTAGTTGAAAGTAATGGGGAAAGAGTCAGCGTTTACTGCCTCAGGGGCTGAGTTCAGACAAAAACCTCTTTCCATTTGTCCACTGGAAGTGCTATGCATAGGAAGACATTTACCTGGAATCACAGAAGTAGTCCATCTGTTCCATCTTCATTTTCCTGCCTCTAAAAACTGCCCATTTTGTGTCTCAGGGACTCGTATGTAAAGCTTATATTCATGGTATAAACACTGTCATTTCCAAAGCCTTAATCACGTATTTCTCTGTCAAATAAAATGCTAATGAAACTATAGGAAAACATCTAAAAACATGAAATTGATCAATTTCCTTGGAACTCATATAATGCAGTTGCAATGACATAATATTATATAGTTACTATAGCCAGTTACAGATCTCCAAAGAGCATCTTCATTAAGAAAATGGCACTGCTTTCCACACCAATTATAACAAGAAATGTAAGTAAAAATAAGTTGTCAAGAAATAGTGCTAAAGCTTAAATGCTTTTTAAATGCATTCATAAAAATGTAAATTTCTTTCAGTAAAGTCTATCAAATGTTGCCACTATAGTCATTAAAATAACGTAAAAATTTAAGTCCTTAACAATAGAATATCTCTGTCCTCTGTGCCTAAAATTATGATTTATCACTTGAATCTATTGTTTATAAACATTATTTTTATCATTTGTAATATATAGAGATTAAATAATTTGAATAAATAGGAATTATTTCAGAAATTTCCAATTGTATGATTAGTGTTTCTATGAACACATAGTAGGAACATTGGTTAGACATAACTAGTTACACTTATTGCTTGCTTTCTGACTGGCAGATCTTATGCTTGTCATTTCCATATATATTGATTGATTTTTCTATCAGCCTGATAGGGTACATGCTATTATTCTATTGCCCATTACCCAGATGAATAAGTTGAGCCACAAGAGGTTTAATAGGTCTATGAAAGTTCTCACATAGAGTAAATGATCATGATGGGATTCAGATTGTCTCTACAGATAGTCTCTGTTCTGACTCAATCTAATATATCACTGTCTCTGACCTAAAGGGAGACTGAATCAAGAGTGACTCATACTTCTGATCATTTGTGGACTTACCACAGTGATGTAAGGAATGTGTCAGTCAATGAGCTAATGTTTCTAGAACTCTGGCTTTCTTTTTTGTAATATACATTTTTATTGTAAAAATACTGTGCAGAGGGGATACAGTTACATGAGCAAAGTAATGAGTACATTTACTATCAAGCATTGCTATCTCCTCCTTTGTTTTTCCTCTACAATCCCTTCCCTCCCACCTCCACAATTACAATCCCATCCCCTGCCTCAATTGTAAAGTTAATTTTCAACATATTGTCTTGTGCATCTCATTGTTACAATGAGTCAACCTGTATCCCTATTTAAGCATTTTGATTTTTCCCTTACCCTCCCCAAATTAGAAAGTGTATATACAAGATGCAGGGCACCAACATCAAGTACAGTGCAAACAGGGGTTATACTATGGGGGATGAACTCACAAAGAAACAAAAAAATCACATAATACATTATAAATATGTTAGAAACAATAGCAAGAAAGAAAAAAACCACTTGTGTCCTTATCTTGGGGTTCATTTCGCTTAACATCATCTTATCTGGTCATATGCACATAGCTTTTGGCCTTTTCTACTTGTTCCAAACATATACTAGTTATTGCAAATAAGGGAAACCATGGGACCTATGTTTCTTTGAGCCTAGCTTACTTCACTTAATATATTTTTTTCCAAGTCTTTCCATTTCCTAACAAATGGGGTGATGTCATTCTTTCTGATGGAGGCATAGAATTCCATTGTATGTCTATATACATTTTCTTGAGCCATTCATCTATTGAGGGGCATCTGGGTTGGTTCCATATCTTAGCTATGGTAGATAATGCTGCAATAAACATAGTTGTGCTGGTTGCTTTAGTATGGTCTTGTTTGTGATCATTTGGGTAAATGCCCAAAAGTGGGATTGCTGAGTCATAAAGGAGCTCTATGTGGAGTCTTTTGAGGAACCTCCATACTGCTTTCCAAAGTGGTTGAACAAGTTTACACTTCCACCAACAATGCAGTAGGGTTCCCCTCTGTTCACATTCCCTCCAACATCTGTTGTTATTAGAGTTCTGCCATTCTAACTGGGGTGAGATAGGATCTCAATGTTGTTTTGATTTGTATTTCTTTTATGACTAGAGAGGTTGAGCATTTCTTCATGTGTCTGTCTATTGGCCATTCTTATTTCCTCTTCAGCGAAGTTTCTCTTTAAGTCTTTAGCCCACTTATTTAT
Organism: Dipodomys merriami; assembly: GCF_024711535.1. Taxonomy (NCBI): domain Eukaryota; kingdom Metazoa; phylum Chordata; class Mammalia; order Rodentia; family Heteromyidae; genus Dipodomys; species Dipodomys merriami. Next base: position 59,965,552 of record NW_027206290.1, on the reverse strand, counting down.
TGGGCAGTTGTTTCTTTGAGGATTTGTTGGGGGATTTAATTTTTTGAGTTCCAACTATAGTTCAGATATGTCCATTGTATCACTAGTAAGATCTTCTCCCAATCCGTGGGCTTTCTATTGACCTTGCTAGCTATGTCCTTTGCCATGCTGAAGCTCTGCAGCTTCATGCAATCCCATTTGTCCAACTTTTCTTTGATTTGTTATGTTTCTGTGTCTTTATTAAGAAAATTTTGGCCAAGGAAACCTAGGGTTTCTCCTATTCCTTCCTGTAATGTTTTCAGAGTGTCTGCTTTGACTCTGAGGTCTTTGATCCATTTGGAGTTGATTCTGTTGCAGAGTGATATATAAGGATCTAGTTTTAGTTTTCTACAGGTGATTAACCAATTTTACCAGCACCACTTACTGAAGAGGCTATCTTTCTTCCATTCTATTTTTTTAGCTGCCTTATCGAAGATTAGTTGGCTAAAAGTCTATGGGTTCACTTCTGGGTCTTTAATTCTATTCCATTGGTCCTGAGGTCTCTTCATGTACCAGTACCAAGCTGTTTTGATTACTATGTCTTTATAGTTGAGTTTGAAATTTGGTAATGATGTTCCTCCAGCACTGTTCTTTCTGTTACGGATCGTTTTTGCTTTTTGGTATCTTTTATTGTTCCATTTAAATTTTTGGATTGTTTCTTGTATTTCATTGAAGAATGAGGTTGGAATATTGATAGGTACACGTTGAATTTGTAGTTAGGACTCTGGCTTTCTTGTAGCTGCAAAATATGTACTCATTCTTTTAATGGAGAGCATAACACTTTAAAGTCTTGATTTTGCTTTAAAAAGGTATATTTTTCTAAATGCCATGAAATAGAATATTCATTAATTCCATTGTTACAGGAAGGACTACAAATTTTTAAATTAATATGCTGAGGTAATATAAACACAGAATAAATTTAATTGTATGAAAGCATCCCTACAGTGTCATTTGTTTATTATATTTCCATCACAGACTCAGTAAAGCATTGGCATAGTTGTGGATACTCTGGATAATGACTGATGGACATTACATAGTCTACATTGTCTTTTGTTCCTCTCTCCTTTCTTAGTTCTTTCCCTTCTTTTTTTGTTGCTTCCCCCTCTTTGTCTCTCTAATTCTTCTTTCTATTTCTCTTCTTTCCTCCTTATTTTACTTCCTCTCTTTTTCATTTTCTCTCCTCTCTTTCTCCTTTTCTCTGCTCTCTTTCTTCTTTGCTTGTGCACAAGTAGCAGGCATCAAGGATATGGTTGTGTAAAGGTAAACAGGATAAAACAAAGAATCAGAGACCAGATGATCTACATGCTGATGCAATTTCTTTTTACCTATAGACAATGAATACAAATGGTAACTGGTCATTTTTTTACTCAAGTTCCTTCCTCTATTACTGAATTAATGTTTTAAATATTCTCATTCCTGTGACAGTTCTTTGGTTCCCTCTTCCTTATTTTCCCATGTGCAGGATTTCCTCCTCTACTTCCCACAGTCATCCAAAGCAATTTCCTGCAAAAAGTTCTTCCATCACATTATCAGTTTGTGGCAGAACCTGTGATCCTATTCCTGCCTCCTATTTCTCTCTGTCTTGGCCCTTCTTGCCCCTTCTGTAGGATTCTTCCAATTCCCATATAATTTCCCAAAGTTTTCCAAGGAGCCTGAGCTTCGATTGGGACTAGTCATGACTTATATGAAAACCTACATGTCATTATTGTCTGCCTTTCCATACCTTTGTCTTTTGTGGTTTTGCCTTCAGGTTCAACCTCCTGCTCATGAATCTTTATCCAGATTTTGTTTCTGGAATAAATCAAACTAAGATACTACATTGATTTCTGGGGTTTATTCATCTCCTGTCAGTGGTTAACATGCCTACCATTTCTAAAACCATGTTCCAATAAAATAAGTTCCATTGCAAAAGAACTGGGCAAAAATCAAGCAAAGAAGTTAGGCTTTTAAAGGGGTGAGGTTGAAATCTAACAAACGTTCTAGGTTCACCCTGGCCTTTTCTGCAACCACTTGAAAGTCACTTCTCCTTGCTGACTGATTTATTGTCTCTATTTTGTTTCATTTCAGTTATCACACAAAGAAGCAGTCTGTAAGCCTCCAACCCCATGTTGACTGGTATAAAACAATCCATGTACTAAAATGGCCATGAATAATCAACAAGTTATTTCTGAGACCCTAATGAATGTGAATATAAAAGAATGGTCCACATATTTTTTAATTTTGTGCAGAATGATACATAATAAAATCCTATCAGAAACCTTGATTCATTGTTGTACTAGGAAGAATTTTCATGAGGAATAGAAGGCATTGGATCTATAACATCAATTTTTCTGCTATATGAATAAAGCAAGTATCTCATCTTCAGATATTTCTTAAATGAATGCGAGAACTTAACATTCACCAATTCCCTATGAATAACATTTTCAAGATTCTTTGGCTTTTCTGAAACCGTGTCCACCCATCAAAATTTCATCTTGGTAGCTTAGCACCAATAGCTCATACCTATAACCATACCTATTCAGGAGGTTGAGATCTGAGGATCACAGTTCAGAACTAGCCTGAACAGGAATGTCCATGAAAGTTATTATTATTAAACTACAAAAAAAATCGGAAATGGACTTACGATTCAAGTAGTAGATTGTTGGTCTTGAGCAAAAGAAACTCAGGGATAGTATCCAGGCCCTGAGTTCAAGCCTCAGGACTAGAAGAAGAAAAAAAACAAGAAGAAGTAAAGAAAGGAAAAAATCACCTTGGCTTGGTAAGTCTATAAAGATGCTACTATTACATTTTCTTCATTATTTACCTACATAAAATAAATCTGAGATAGGTCCATTTGAATAACAGAAGTTCCCAAAGCTTCCAAAAGACAAAGCGCATGTTTTTAAAATGAGGTCAGTAGGTAAAGAATGCAGATCTTTACTTTGCTCTTGGAGAAAATCATTTGGTTTAGATTTTCCTCTGTAATCTCCAATAACACCCTATTCAAAATAAATATATCTTGTCATTTATGTACACCATATTCACCACTGAGAAATTAATTGAATATTATCTGAATCTCCTTGAAAAAAAATTCACTTCAGTGTGAGGTCAACCTTTTGATAAATCATAGAAGTAAACCAGAAGTACCCCAAACCAAAGAATGCCAAGGAGCACAGTTCTATCAGGGGGTGCTTCAAAACCCAACTTCAAAGTTAGAGACAAAAGGGCAGAGCTGGAGTCAATCACAGACACAAGTACTCCTGAAAGCTGACTGGACATTAAATTGTGATTAGTCACTGAGTTTTTCTTTTGTACACTGTTCTGGATAGAAATTCCTGGGCTGAAATGTTAAGAAGCTTCTAAAGAATAATTTAGGACTGAGAATGAGGTTGTTAAAAGAAAACCTGTTAAATTGCTGTTTGAAGTCTTAGTAAACCATTTTCCACAATTGTTCTAAACTCAAATTGGTCACTTGTGACAAATAAGCAATACTTTTGGACAAGTTCTATTCTCCTTTCTAAAAATGCTACTTAACATTTTGAGATTGTGATTAGCTAAAATAGATTCTCTGACTCAAGGCGAAATTACCTTATGTTAGCCTTGACATTAGAAAAAGAAGGAGGCCTCATGTTCTGTAGTTGTCAGATGAAAAAAACAAATCACTTAAACCGATGACTTGTTACCAGCCAGAATATAATAAATCACAGTCTTTTGTGCAAGTCAATTAAGTGCAAAGTGTTTAAATTCACTTTCTATAATCCTCATGGCAACCAAGCAAGTAGGCATTATTATCAATGTCTTAAATATGAACAAGAAGATCCAAGAAGTTAATGTGAACTCCAACTCTAATAGCTAATAAATACTGGTGTTAATAGGTAATCAACTCTTATTGCTTCTAAAACCCATGCTCTATATACTACTACTGAACTATAATATTATAACTAATTCAAGGCACATTTTTCTGACATAAAAATATACTTGGGGCCTGATGACTAAAGCAGTTGAAAGAAGAGATATTCTGGATGAATCGTAAGGAGGACATCCAAATCTCACTACTTAGATTCCTTCCCCATTTCCCAACATCTCTACAGCTTTCTGCAGTACTAATGGAAAGCTGGTGCTCCAAGATTGTCCTATGTTAGGCCCAGGAACATCTGCCAGCATCAGCATGAGTATCCTTATGCATATCAGAGGTCACAGATTCAGATGCTTACGGGTGCCCCCAGTAGGAGTCCACTGTGTCTTTGAAGTAAATGCAAGCTGTTTTTCCTGCCCTACTCAGGAGCTTGAAAGTCATGGGGCTCTGTGAATTAATGCCATTGTTTTGCACTGAATATAAATTTCTGAATCCCAGTTCCAGATTTAGAATACTGAAGAATAATTTGAAAGGCCATGGGTGTTGGGATGATCAAGGAAAAGAAAAGAAGACCTCAAGGAACATGGAATGTTACCAAGAAAGTGGATGCTATTTGCATTTTTGTATACACACATATATTTCAAAGTATAGTATATATGTACACCAACATAAAAGGTAAAATTAAGCTTTCCTGTTTCTTTACAAATGTGAACAAAATTCTATGTGCTAAAGAATTCTCTGGTAGCAATGCAAGTCAGGACAAAATGATGTTCCTTTAAATTCTTCTCTCATTAGAAGGAAAGGGAGTTTGTTTCTTCAGAGTTACTGTGTATTTGTATCAGAGCTTCACTGGCATTTTTATCGGGTGTTTATGAATCGTAATGCAGTTCCACTGCAGTTTCTGACACACTCATTAATTTGTTCCCAGCGGCAGTTCATTACCAACATCACAAGCAAAACATGCTCTCTCCCTGGGCACTGAAGGTCCACCGGAAATTAAGCAGACAACCCTGCTCAGAACATCCAGCCAGCCTCATCTCCCCTTAGCAGGCCGGAGGCAAGCACAAGAGGGTAGCAACAATGAAAGGCTCATGCCTTCCCAAAGGCCTCTGCACCTTCTGGAGCTTTCAGCTAACATCATCAGTGGCTCCTTGAGACAGATGAGATTTTGCTCTCACAGTGATGGGCCTTCTCTGATCTGCCTTCTCTGGAGGAGTGAGGCTATAGCTTCAGACTTTCACAGCAGGGAAGGCTTAGCTTTTTTCTTTGCCTTGACCCTGGTTCTACTTCTTACTTGGGCTGACTTTTTCGGACCAATAGCACTTCCCCAAAAATCTTAAGGATGGTTTTAAGGAAGCCAGGAGACTCCATAAGAAAAATCAACCCCGAGATGTCTATTTTTAAGGAAATTTAGTGTTGTAGCAACAGGCTAGTTTGGAGCATGATTGCATTGTCTGTCAAATCAATATTGACAACAGTCTTGTAGTTCCCTGGACCACAACAAGGCAGCACTATGCTAAGTAGCAGGAGACTCAGATCCTAACCATGACCTATACATACATGGTATACATACATGGTAATGTTTTAATACCTCAGTAAGTCCTTCTGAGCTTCACTTTCCTCATTCACTCCTTATGGCTATTTATATCTGTTCCACAAGACAGGTAAGGCCATTGGGAAGTGGGGATGAGATAGGGCATGGGCCAATGTGGTCAAGGATGCACATGTAGGATATCAGGATGAAGCACAGAGATTGTGGGGGAGAGGTCTGTGTTAAATCAGAGCTGTGCCTCACTGGAGCCATAGCAACTTGGTTCTTGACTCCCTGAAAGATTCAGAATAAAGCAAAGGCCATTTGAGTAGCAAATGAATGAATGAGGTCAACTTTTGTTCAATTCCAAAGTGAGATACAAATGTGAGTTTTGCGAGTCAGAGGAGAGGAAGACACTACCCAGCGACCTTCTCAATACCTCAGCTGAAATTCAGTGTGTGGGATTCCTATAGATTTTTCTGATTAAAGCCACTAGAGGTAAACCAGGAGACTGGAATTGTTGGCAGCTCAACCACACCATGAGAGTTGTCCTTGATCCCTCTCTCTTACCTGCATTTGAGCCATCAGCAACTTGAACCAGCACTACCCTCAGAAAATATCAAATCTAACCTCTGCTTGCTACCTCTATAACCTCCAACCCCATTACAGTTCAATCTGACAGACCCTGCCTGTGTCCTCTCTGAAAGGCCTTCTACACTGGCTGCTTACTTCCACACTTGCTTTTCCACTGGATGTATCTTTCACAGTGGCAAAGAGATTCTCATTTAAATGTTAAATAGGATCCCATCACAACACAGAAACTTTATAGCAATGACCATGATCATCTAGGAACTCAGTGATGTGGGCCCCTTGTCTTTCTGCCCTGCTTTGTCCAGATACACTGATCAGCTCATTCTAAATCAGAACACAAAAGCTAGCTGTGCTCTTGGCTAGAAACCAGCCTAAAGCACTCCCTCCTGGGAATCCCCCAAAGTTCACATTGTGTCTTCATGGAGTCTACCTGAAATAGCATTTTGCACAAACTCCTTCCTTCACAACCATCTCTTACCACTAAGTATTTCTCTCTTTTTTTTTTGAGTGATAAAGATTCATTTATTGTTTTCTTATCTCAGATCTATATACAATAGGTCTTACAATATGTGACTTAAAATAAATTTCTACATTTTTTCTCTATGACCTCAGAAAATAAGCTGAATACCACTACTTTTACTTTTTGAAATTTAGATTTGTAACTTCTGTTCTTTTTTATTTTGTTTTATTGTAAAGATACTTTACAGAGGGGTTACAGTTACATGACTAAGGTAATTAGTACATTTCTTGTCAAACATTATTACCCACTCCTTTGTTTTTCTCCCAGTATCCCTTTCCTCCCCTACATCACTCTCCTTTCCCCCAAAATTGTTCAGTTCATTTCCAATATAGCGTTTTGTTATTAGCATTGTTGCAATGGGTTATCCTTTGTCCTTGTTTAGACATTTTGTCATTTCCCTTTTCTTCCCCAAATCAGATATAGACAAAGACACAGGGTACCACAATCAAAGACAGTGATTACCAGGGATAAACCAGTGGAAAAAGAAAAATTAAATAAAATAAGAACAAAGAGCTAAATATAGTACAATAGTACATTGGTGACAACAAGGTCAACAGCCAAAGGAAAAAAAAAAGACCTTTTGTTTCCATGTCTTGGAGTTCATTTCAATTAGCATCATTGTGTATGGTCATATGTACATAGCTATTGAGCTATTTTAATGCTCTGCCAGGGCTATCCTAGGCATATACTAATTGTTATAAATGAGGGAAACCATAGAGTCTATGTTTTTTGAGGTCTGGATTACTACCCTGTATTTAAAACCATTTTAATAAATCAATTGTACAAATGGATTTCATTCTGACATTTGCATATCACCTATTTCATGTACTTTGATCTAACTTACCTTGTTGATAATACTCTTTCTTCACTTTCCTTGTTCCTCCCTTTCCTTCCTTAACAGGTTTTTAGTGGCTTTTTATTATGCTGTTGTTATGCATGTATATGATGAACTACTCTCATATTTAAAGAAGGGTGTAGATGCCCAGGCACACCTAAGCATGCACTTTCTGTCACCTTCTATACATTATTTTTGTGGTGCATCATCATCCTCTGTGTATCTTTTTTCTAATTTTTCCATCATCTGTTTTGCACTCTTGCTCTGGAGTAGAATAGAAACTCTCTAAGAGTACAGTCTATTCCATTCACTATTCCAGTGGCCCAAATAATGACACACATCAGATGTTAAATAAGTACTTATGAATAAATGACAGCATGAATGAATTTAGTCCAGATATTGTAATAACTGGGTTTTCATTCATCAGAGGAAACTATGATGAAGTTTTCATAAAAACAATTAATAGACTTTCATGATTCAGAAGACCTCAGCTGGCAGGTCCCAGTAGACACACATTAACTTCAGTGTCATGGGAAATACCTTAGGTTTCATGGCTAAATCCTCTATGATCTTGTAATGAGGTGCCATGACTCACAGAGGGAGAACCACCCCGTAAAATTCATTATGAAACAAAGAGGATGAGTATATGATTTGTATGCTATCTGCATTCTTCATGCTAGTGCTCATGTGCTTTCAATATTCCATTTCTCTTGTTTCCTCCATTATGTTTCAGAAAGTAATTTCATGGCATACAGAATGTGAATCTAACAGGTGATTTTCTATCCAGGGTACAATTCTTTTACAACTGATATGGAAAAACCCATAAGCAAAGGTTCGATAAAGGTGTCTATTTAAGGCTAAGAAAAGTCAGCATCAAAGAGGCAGGGGAGAAGGAAAGAAACCGGGAAAGGGAGAGGGGCAAGGAGGAGAGGGGGAAGGAGAGGGAGAGAGGGAAGGATGGGGGAGGGAGAAAGAGAGGGAGAGTCAGAACAAAATATAGCTTACTTTGGGGTAGAAAAATAAGTGAGCATCCCTAGTTTATTTTCTATAAAAGATACTTAATGTTCAGTAGTATGTATGAACTGTAATGTATTCAATCCTTACCTTGTTGATAGATTTTTTTTCAACTTAATTTCCATTTTTTTTCCTCTGCAGAGCGGCAATAAACACTCTCTTACATATATCTTTACACTGTTGTGCTTTTATTTCTGTGGGCAAAATCCCCTAAGGTAGGATTTCTTGCACAAAGGTATCAACATTTTTAATCTTCAACACTTTTTCTAGGCAACTTTCCCAAATGTGTTAGTAGCATATTCATTCTCTCATCAGAAATGGTTAACAATGTCCACTTAACCTACCCCTCTCCTTCGAAAAAAGTTTGTCTTAGCACATTGAATTGCAAATCTGATAACACAAAAAGAGACAATTCATTCTGTTACTTGCATTTCCCTTCAAATACTTAGGCAACTCTTTTTAATCATATTGGTTAGAACTTTTTCTAAATATATCTGAATTTTGTATTCATATTTATTGGAGATATTAGTCTTTCACACAGGAAGAAAAGTCATATTTCTTCTTAACAGCTGTAGTTAGATTAATATTCATTTTACTTAAAAATTTCATTTTACTAATATGAGCCATACTATTTTTTATATTTACATAGTCAAATGTCTCTATTTTTTATAGTTTCTGTGATGCTAGTCTGAGTGTCTATCATATCAAGTTTATGAAGATATTCTCCTATAATTTGCCCCCAAATCATTATTTTGTTTGTATTTGACTCTTTAGCTTGCATTTGTGTCTAGAATAAAGAAGCAATCTCATTGTTTTCTTCCATATAGGTAGCAATTATTTTCTCATTATAAAGTCAACATAGCATTCTGGAAGAAAACTTTCAGACTTAGTTTGTTGATAATCCAAGCACCCTGATCAGATACCCAGTGGACCCTTTTGATACACTAGATAATTTGCTAAATACTTTTTACAGATTTTTTTCTTTACTCCTTATATTAACCCTGAAGTAAAAGTATTATTTTTAGTCTGCATTTTCTTTATTAGCAATTGAAAATTAGAGATTGTTCATGATCACAAAGAGGGCCAATGCTGAGGCTGAGATTTTTGTATTCTAGTGTGACCCTTAAAGCCATTACAGTTAATGTTTCATTTCTGTGTCTTAAACACTGCACTTATCACAATACAGAAACTATTTTATACACCGAATGTTGATTCCACTAGCTTCAGCTGAAAGGAAAAAAAAACCCTTTTCAAACCACAATCTTATTAGGAAATAATGACTTGAAATGAGTTTACTTCTTGGAAACCCAGAGTAATTTCGAGACAGGGTAATTTCAGTAGCTTGCAAAGGAACAGCTCTAATGAGTTCTGCTCAAGAATCTTCTTCTCACCAGGAAATGATTGAAGACAGGGAGATAACCTCTCATTAATTCCTTATTAACTATTTTAATCAGGATTACATCACTGTCTTAGTCTGAACATGGACAATTGCCAGCAGGCTTTGGTGTTCAAATTCATTAAGTTGATAAGGTGGGAAGGTCTGGACAGCCAGCAGTCATCCCTGTGCCCCCTGGAGGCTCCATTTGGTGACAATGTGACTCCCTCATTTCTCAGAGTGGCAATCTTCACTTCCAGTTTTTTGTCACACAGCCCTCAAAAGCCCTACACACCAAGGAAACCACAGAGAACAGTCTCAAAGATACAGACGTAGGTTAATGCTTCTCTGAATAGAATCACAATTAGGAACTAAGAATAAGAATTGAAAAATGGAATTGCCTCAAATTAAAGTTTCTATATGGTAATGTAGACAATTACCAGAATGAAAAAGAATCATATAGAATGAGAGAAAATATTTGCCAATACTGCAGTTATTCAACAAAGTATTAATATCCAAAATACATGAAAATATAAAAAATAAACAGTAAAACAACAAAGAATACAATTAATATATGGGCAGAAAAATTGTTAACAGTTTTGAAAGGGACTACAAATGGCTAACAAACGCATAAATAAAATTTTAACATCCCTAGCCATAAAGAAAATGCAAACCACTAGACTGAGATTTCTTTCACCCCATTCAGATGGCAAGCATCAAGAAAACAATAACAACAAATTCTAGGGAGAATATAAAAAGATGGACACTTAGACTTGGTTGATGGAAATGTAAATTAGCCTAACCACCAAGAAAATTTGTATGGAGTTTCCTTAACTAAAAATAGAGCTAATCCTGCCCCACACTCCTAGACATATAGCCAAATGTAAAATTGTAATTACCTATACTCACATGTTAAGCAGAATCTTTAACAATATTGTAAATGCGAAATCAACCTAGGTGTCAATCAACTAATGAATGGGTAAAGAAAACATGCTATATGTACTCACACACATAAGCATACACAATGGAGTATTATTTACCCAAAGGAAGGATGAAATGGTATCATTTTCAGGAAAGAAAAAGTGGTATAACAGAAAACCATAATGTTATCCCAAAATGCATTGCATATTCTCTCTCATATATGAAATTTAGTTATTAGAAATGAACGAAAGCTAAGTAAAACAGAGAATAGCATGATGGAAAAAAGGTACAGGAAAAAAAGATGTCCAGCACAATGGCTTCTATCCAAAAGGGTTGAAAAATATCCCAACCGTGGTTGGGAACACAGAAACTAGGAAAATCTGCATACACAGATCCAAAGATCCAAGCAACGAGTCAGCAGCATCTACATTAGGAGGAAGGCCTCATTCCACATGGTAGCAAAGAGCTTTCCCACCTTCCAGTGTCAAGGATTGTTCTGCTTCTTCAGGTCCATCCCAGAGAACAAATGCCCCACCCCACAATGTAGAACTAACTCCAAAGAACCTTCCATGTATCTATGAAGGAGTCTGTGCTGTTCAAATGAAAATCATCATCCATGTGGCTTGAGACTCCATGTGAAAGAACACTGCAGTTTTCTCTCTCCTAAAGGATTAATAGTCCTGAGATCTGCCCTCCACCAAATTTAGTTTTAATATTTGGCTATTTGCATAGGTTTGTAGTGGTATCTTACTGTTTTAATTTGCATTTCTCTGATGCCACATGATCTGGTGTACCTTTTCTATGAGAGAAATTCTGTCATGTCTCTGAATCAGATGTAGGACACACACACACACACACACACACACACACACACACACATATAAATATATGTATAGATATTGAATCAAAGCTACACAAAAAAATTGCAAGACTGCTGCCTGAGCTTCCATTGTTTAAGTCTAGTATAAAAATACTTCACAAGATTTTAAAATGTTGTATAAATTGGCAGGTACAAAGAGTCTAGACTGTTTAACTAGAAAGGAACAAACAAAGAATTGCATGCTCTAGGCCTGAGTGCTCATTAATAGGCCATAAAGACCTTTAGGAGGTACACAAACATTAATCAGAGACTAGAAAAGAAGAGACCAGTGTCTTTTAGCCAATTCAGTAATCATGGCACCAACAGGTGTTCAGAAATGAACAACTTTGGTAAAAAAAAAATACCATTATAAGTTTGCAGAAATCATTCTCATTCTTTTCTATTTTTTCTAACTACAAGCAGTTCTATGAATAGTTCCCATGCTCATAGTTAAGAATCTCATTTTTCATTTCTTTGCTCGTTGATCAAATATGTACATACACACACACACACACACACACACACACACACACACACACACACACACACACACACACACACACACACACACACACCACTTCTTTCTGTTTTCCAAATTTTCCAAAGTGCATTTTTCCTTCTTCCTCTCCAATGATGTGCTGCCAGTATTTTAGCATTTCTCTAACCTCCCTTAAAAATTCCTGATTCCTAGCAGTTTTCAAATGCCATTATATGAATATACTGACCATGAGTGGGTTTTAAGTCATCAAATAAGTTAAGAGTTGTAAAAGATATATCATGGTACACCATTATGAGTAATTTCTACAGAATGACTCATAAGCCATAATGTGCTAATCACTAATCTAGAACAGAGTCATTCATTACAAATATAATTGTGACCAACAATGTAACCTTTTTTTGTAGTCAAATTAAAAAAAACTAAAACAAAACGTTAGTAAAAAATACATTTAACCCAACGTTCTCAAAAGAATATTTTTTACTATTATTATGATGTGGGACCTTGACAAATTTTAACTTGTATTTGAATGAGAATTGAGTCTTTAACTATTTTATAGTTGATACCTGTTTGACTTTGTGTTTGATGCAGGAGATTTCGATCAGAGCAGTTAATTTTCATCCACAAGCTTTTATGGGGATTTCATTCAATATATTCCTATATACAGATTAACAGAGTAACTTTATAAATATACCCTCCTGCGCATACTGTTCAAAAATATTACTGTGTGAGGCAATAAAACTCTGTTGGAAAGAAAACAAAATCATTAGGCACTTTTAGCTCCTCCTGTGATGTGAACAAGTAATGGGTAGTTAAATGTCCCCATCTCTGATCTTGGCATAAGGTTCCTCGTTCTCAGGATCTCACTGGAACATGGCTCATGCATAAGAGCCTGAATCTGGTTTTAATGGTGTATAAAGTAAATTCTTAAATTCATTCTCTTCGCGAAACTACAGTCTTTACACCCATCTTTCTATTGAATTGCTGTCAGGGAAAGCTTTGCCCAAGGTCAGCCTAACAAGCCTGGCCAGCTTGTATTGCAGTCCACTTTAATACATTTGGAGCATTTCTGTCAGACTCCAAGCACTGAAGATTGAGCTGATAATCTTAAGTATTCGACAGAGGCATTAGCATTTTTTTCTGTGCAAATTTTAACGCCCTATTAACTATTCTGAGGAATCATTTACCCAGTGGGGAAAAATACTAAGTTGAGTTAGGGATTCTTCAATGCCCACCACAGGCAGTATCACAGAAATCTCTAGGGCTGTCTGCAAGAGGAATTTACCAGGATGGTACACTGCTTTGACACCTAATGAATATGAATGCATAAACATGAACATTTCAAAAAGTAACATTAGGAGCACACAGAGAGAAAACCCGCTTTGATGTGTGATCCCTCTGAGAAGGCTCCTATGAGTGATTTTCTTGGAATAAACCAAATGATTTTTGTCATCACTACAAAAGAATTTTAACCCTGACCTATCAGGAGGATGTAGCCCAACTATACCACTATACCAGTAGCATAGCCCTAGTCTTCCAAGGTAGCTTGCTCTTTAAGTGGAAAAAAATGACCATGTGGACAAATAACATAGCAGAAAAGGTCCAGGAGCAAAATGAAAAAGAAAGGAGAAATGCAGATTTTTTTCAAGAAAGCCAATTAGCTACTTATAAAAGAAATAAAGAGCTTGTTTAAGTATACAAGATGAAATGGATCAGGCTTGGTTGATGACTCCAAATATGTTCTCTCCACCTGTTTCATTCCTGGACCTTCATTCCATAAGAGGAACAGAGACAACTACAACAGCAGTAAATTCATAGACAGAATATATACATTTTCATATATGACTTTTTAAAGCAATTCACTTTTCGCTCAATAATATCAAACAGTCTTGTATTACGCTAAGAACGAACCAACATTCTCTGTATTGCACCTGGCAGAGGGTGAATCCACTCAGAGTGAATCACTCCATGTGGCACTAGACATTCTTTAATGATTTTTTCATCCCATAAGCTCCTAATCTCTGGAAAGATGAAAGGGAGAACTATGTGCTGTGTTTTGATACATTGCAAGCCTTCCTGCGCACTGCTGTCCACAAAGCTGATCCTCCCAAATAAGTTGAGTAAAGAATTCCTATTATGAAAATTCCCTGTGGGAACTAGAGGAAATGCTGCTATGATCCTTAATGGTTGAGCATTTACTCAGGCGTAACGTTTCCATCCATATTCATAGCCTTCACTTCAAAATTTCTTTCATAAGGCAGCTTTTGACTGTGAATATTCTCTATCCTTATTCTATTCTGTAGTAATCAATTCTCAAAGATGGCAGGCAGTACATGGATACGAATTCTCACTCTCTGTCACAAAGTGGACCCATTCACTGTAAGGATGCATACTAGGGTCAGACCACGCTTCCCTGTTTTTGCTTAAGAAGACAATTATAAAGATCATATATTTGTTAAGATATTTCTCACCAAATGCAAAAACTTAGGAGCAATGACTGTAATTTTAATCTAAAATAGAAATGTTTTATTCTCAGAATTTAGATTATCTAAAGAATGTTGTGTACTTCTTCAGTGAATGCATACAGAACACTTGCCCTTGTAAGGAATTGGGCAACATACTGAAGTGAATTCAAAGATATGCACAGTGGGACCCTGTCTCATAACATTAGCCAGACAGCAGGGAGAATAACAAGACTAGTTACTCTTGAACAGACTCACTTAACAGGGTTTATAGTGACAGTGAAAGACTGACTAAAATGTGCATATATTATGTGATTCTATTTATGGGGCAAAATAACCTATAGTGACCAAAAAGACATAAGACATGGTTGAAAAAAAGTGTCCCTGGGGCTGGGAAGGTGGCTCAGTGGTAGAGCGCTTGCCTTGCATGCATGAGGCCCTGGGTTCGATTCCTAAGCACCACATAAGCAAAAATTTTTAAAAAGCCTGAAGTGGCGCTGTGGCTCAAGGGGTAGAGCGCTAGCCTTGAGCTGAAGAGCTGAGGGACAGCGCCCAGGCCCAGAGTTCAGGCCCCACTACTGGACCCAAAAAAAGAAAAAAGGTGTCCCTTTCTGATTTGTATCCCAGTAGGATTTTGGATTTTACAGATATACATTTGTTAAACTAAAATACTTTGTGTGCATATACTTCTTAACTTGAAACAAAATTATGAGTACTGAACTCTAGTTAATGACATGTGAGTAAGTACTTAGAGATAAATATACTAAAGTCTATAATTCACTTTTTTGTACGTTTTTATTGTAAAAATGCTGTACAGAGGGGTTACAGTTACATGAGCAAGATAATGAGTACATTTCCTATTAAGCATTGTTACCTCCTCTTTGTTTTTCCCCTACCATCCCATCCCTTCCCTCCCACCTCCACAACTACGCCCTCCCCCCACCCAAAGTTGTAAAGTTCGTTTTCAACATAGTGTTTTGTACATCTCATTGTTACAATGGGTCAACCTGTATCCTCATTTAAGCATTTTGTTTTATCCATTCCCCTCCCCAAATTAGAGAAGTGTATATACAAGATGCCGGGTACCAACATAAAATACAGTGAAAAAAGGGGTTATACCTTGGGGGAGGGACATACAAAGAAACAAAAAAATCACATGGTACATTATAAATACATTAGAAACAATAGCAAGAAAGAAAAACAATATATGTGTCCCTATCTTGGGGTTCATTTCATTTAACATCATAGCTTTTGGCTTTTTTCTGCTTGTCCTACACATGTACTAGTTATTCCAAATAAGAGAAACCATAGGACCTATGCTTCTTTGGGCCTGGCTTACTTCACTTAATATAATTTTTCCAAGTCTTTCCATTTCCTAAGAAATGGACAATGTCATTCTTTCTAATGGAGGCATAGAATTTATATATATATATATATATATATATATATATATATATATATATATATATATAACCTTTTCTTAATCCAGTCATCTACTGAGGGGCATCTGGGTCAGTTCCATATCTTAGCTATTATAATTCACTTTTAATTCCATAAAAGCCAAAGCCAAGCTGGGTAATGAGTAGCTAGAAGATGGTAGATAGATACATGCTTAGATGTGAAAGCAAAACCAATAAAACATTAATAGTAAAATCTAGGTAATAAATGGGGAAGACCTGTAAAATTATTCCAACTTTTCTGTATGTTCAAAACTCTTTATAATAAATGTTGATGGGAAAGAAAACATGTCCTACATGGGGAAGAAGTTTGAGATACTCTTTGACAATATAAGAAATATGGAGTGTTGAAAAGCAAAGAGCATTCCTCATTGAGGAAATCACAAAATAACAGAGTCTTTGTTAAAAACTGAGAGTTAGAAAGGTGTCTAATGGTATAGTCTTAAAGGGAGTAGAAAAGCAGGGGTCACATCCTGGGTTTTCTGAACATAGTATTTTCTTGTAAGGGTTTTACATAAGCAGTAGATAGCTAAAAAAATGAGTAAAACTGGGAGGTTGGTAAGAGCTATCTGAACCCCAGAAGAAAACACAGGAACTAGAAAAAAGGTAAAACCTACAGCAAGCTTTAGGTCATGAAGTGATTGGAGGCTGCATGTAAACGAAGTTGAAATACTTCAAGCCCAGGAGGAGAGAGGACTGGCTGACAATTTGCTTCACATCAAAAGGCAATTTAAAACAGCTAATTTACAGAGTACAACATGATGAGCTTGACAGGGACAATTTATAAAAGACACACTAATGTGTAACAATATAAAAACATTCAGTCTCTCTAGCAATCATCAGACATGCAAAAACAACAAAAAAAAGATGTTATCCATCAGACCAATGAAATGGAATGATAATAAACAGGTCTGAGGAAGGGGAGAAAAAAAGGACAAACTAATACACTGTTAATGGAAAGGGGAAGATAGATTGCTTTTAACATTTATAAGAAATTCTGTAATTTTTAGCTGAACCCAAAACAATTGCATTTTTGGTACAAAAATTCCATTTGGGAGCAATGCATTCTAATTAATTACCTGCACATATAGCAAGGGTAAATTTACAGGAGGATTCATTGGTAGCTTCATAATAATGTAAAAGAGGAGAAAAACTTATGTATCTGTACTATAAAAAATATTATGTCTTCTTCTGAGAAGTCTATTTTAAGATGTGAGCCCATTTATTAATTGAATTGTTGCTTTGAGCATCTGTTTGGGGGAAGTTTAATTTTTTGAGTACATTTTAGATATGAGGCCCTTGTCTGATGAATAGCTAGTAAAGATTTTCTCCCATGCTGTAAGATTTCTATTTATCTTGCTAGCCATGTCCTTTGCCATGTAGAAACTTTTCAGTTTGATGCAATTCTATTTATCTAGTCTTGATTTGATTTGTTGTGACTCTGGATCTTTTAGCTTAGACTGTGGCAAGGAGCCCTAGCGTTTCCCCTATCCCTACCTCTAGCATTTTCAGGGTATCTGGTCTTATATTGAGATCTTTGATCCATTTGGAATTGATTCTGGTGCAGGGTGATATATAAGCATCTAACTTCTGCATATGTATAGCCAATTTGCCAGCACCATTTGTTTAAGAGGCTGTCTTTCTTCTCTCCAATAGACACATGAAGAGATGGTCAACATCTCTGGCAATAAAAAAATGCAAATCAAGACAACATTGAGATTCCATTTCACCCCAGTTAGAATGGCCGTTATCAAAACTATCAAAAAACAGATGCTGGTGGAGATGTGGACAAAAGGGAATGCTACTACACTGTTGGTGGGAATGTAAACTTTTTCAGCCACTCTGGAAAGCAGTATGTAGGTTCCTCAAAAGACCCAGCAATGTCACTCCTGGGCATTTATCAAAGAGACCACAAACAAGACCACACTAAAGCTACCAACACAATCACCTTCATTGCAGCATTTTTTTTTTTACCATAGCCAAGATATGGAATCAACCCAGATGCCCCTCAATGAATGTATGGACCAAGAAAATGTGGTATATATACACAATGAAATTCTATGCTTCCATCGGAAAGAATGATGTTGCCCATTCAAAAGGAAATGGAAAGACTTGGAAAAAAATCATTAAGTGAAGCCAGACCCAAAGAAACATAAGCTGCATAGTTTCCTTCATTTGTAATAATTGAAATGAACCTATAAATCTACCAATGGATAGGAAAAAATAAATACTTATACTTGGACATGATTAAATAAACAGCACTCTGAACATTCACACAGTGAGAACAAAGGTGGACATTCTTAGGAGAGGATCAATAGCTATGTGAATATGATCATATAAAATGATGCTTATCGAAATGAATCAATGAAATGGTAATAAGAGGTTTTTTGTTGTACTATCTTTGGTTCTTATTTTTTTCTTTCCTTCTTTCTTTGGTTTATTCCCTTTTATCACTGTTTTTTTAATTTCTGTACACTTTATCTTGTTTA
This sequence comes from Dipodomys merriami, assembly GCF_024711535.1. NCBI lineage: Eukaryota > Metazoa > Chordata > Mammalia > Rodentia > Heteromyidae > Dipodomys > Dipodomys merriami. The sequence goes on along the minus strand of NW_027206290.1, from coordinate 59,947,149 downwards.
TCTGATTTGGGGAGGGGAAGGAGAAGTACAGAAATGATGGGACTAAAAGTGAACCAATTCAGCAGTGATACTAACTAGACACTATGTTGGAAATGTACAATACAATTTGGGGGAGGAGAAAAGTTAGGAGAAAAAAAACTGGGAGAGAAAGAGGGAGAGGGTGGCACTTGCAAAAAGAAATGTACTCGTTACCTGACTTATGTAACTTTAACACCTCTGTATATGACCTTTATAATAAAAGTTTAAAACTTAAAGAATATTATGGCTTATCATCTAGATAGATAGATAGATAGATAGATAGATAGATAGATAGATAGATAGATAGATAGATAGATAGATATTCTATTGCCACCATACAAATTGCCAGTAAATGAGAGATTTAAAGGCACAAGGTTGTTATATTACACTTTTGTGCCTCAGAAATCCAGTACAATTCCATAATGTCAAAATCATGATGGCCACAAGTTCTGTTCCTTTCATTATTTTCCCTTATCTCTCCCAGCCCCGTTCATTCCCACAAGTTACCTGGTCCCATTTTCATATATGTATATTGAATAGTATGACTGGATTCACCTACCTTTCCTCTTTCCATTCATCTTCCCGTTTTCCCTTTGACATCAATCTCCTTCCCCCAACAACATATGTTCTATCTTCCTCATATTCATTTTGTTATACTGTTCTTGTTCAAAGGTATTATTGCCATTGGAATCATCCCCTGCACATGCTGTACTTTAGTTAGTATGTTTGTGTATATATCTGTATGCTGGTGTATGTTTACATATTTATGTATACTTTAGAGAGAAAATATGTATCCTTTGTCTTTCTGGGCCTGATTTACTTCACTTAAGTTTTTCCAGATCCATCCTTTCCTTGTAAATGATAAATCATTCTTTCTGATGGATTAGTAGACAATAAAGGCACTTGCACACCCATGTGAAGCATTATTCACCATAGATAAGTGAAGAAAACAGCCCACATAACCTTCTGTGGACAAGTGGATCAAGAAAATATTGTGTATTTTAATGCTACGAGTGAGCTCAAGGCTGCCCCTCGTTTCTAGAGTCTGTCACATTGCTTCCACGCATCTTCAAAGCAGGGTGGATCATCTGACATATCCATCTGTCTTCTTCATCTGCTTTTACGGAATCATTTGGTTAGATTCAGCCCACCTGGATATTCAAGGAGATCTTTTCCGTCTTAAAGTCTATATGCTTAATCAAATCTACAAAGTCCTTCTGTTGCATACTATAAATATTCACAGATTCTGAGGAATAAAGTAGGTTCATCTTTGGAAGCCATTATTCTGCTTATTATCTCATCCCACCTATAAAAAGTTCTGTAGTCAATGAAAAGAAAGATAAATTCCTGATGCTAAAACATCTCTGACATACACTATAAAATGAATAAGGAAAAGAAATGAAATGTAGTTGTGCTTTTGTCTTATGCTAATATATAATACTGCATTGTATTATGATCCCATTAATAACACAACATTGTGTTAAGCTAAAAAAAGATTATATACGCAAATATCTAAAAAGTAACCAACAAATTAACGCCAAAATGCAGACAAATAGCATATCTAAGAAAAGGACTTAGGTTTATCAAGGGAATTGAGAAGATTTTTGTGGTTCATTTCATGTTTATAAGTTTTACTAGGAAAAGTATGGTTGCATATTAGTTATGCTCTTTCTAGAGTACAAAACCACTATTATATAACTGAGCATAATGATGAATTAAGTGAAACTTCTCCCATGAAAGTTAGAATTAGGAACTTAAAGCCCAGTTTCCTGAGGCCTCTCATGATCTAAAACTCTTCCAAGTATGATGACTATACATTTATCACTTCATGGATGCCATCTTAATCTTGCCAGAACAACAAGGGTAGAAGGGAGCTTCTTGATCACCTCCTTCCAATGGATTGGCCATTCAAGTCCCCCAGTAGGGTGGCAATTCATGCACTTGGAAATACCAGTGGGGTATACAGGTGGAGGCAGGGATAGGAACAGAGACCACCGTCCGTATTGCAAAAGCCCATGTGTCTGTTACTTGTGTGCCCATGCTAGTCATCATCCTGTTCTCATACTCCAAACTTCTTATTTCACAGTCTACCTTTTATGTGTGAATTTCATTTTTATTGTTTATATTGATACTACATCCAAAGCATATTGATATTATACCCAAACATTCTCCTTAACAGTGACCTGGGAAGTCTATGTCCAAATGGATTCAGTCTAAAGAGAAAGATTCTGGCCTTTTCTATCAACAAAACAAAAGTTGCTATTGTTTGGAACAAACAGACCCACACTCAAGGATCTTTCAGAGCCTAATATTTTGAGAGTTTTGCTGATTCAGCTGGACATTTTTATATGTGCTAAATCAGCCTCTTGATTTCCTGAAATAAGCGACTTAAAGTGACCAAAGTATACACTTCAAATATTGGTCACTCAGTATATGTGTGAATTGAAACACATGACTAGCCTCTGAAGACTTGTTCTTCTCTGAATATTAAGTAAAATAAGAAAAGCACAGCCAAAATCATTTGGTGATTGTGAAAGTTAAATGAGACTCACATATAGAAGCATGAGACAGTCTCATTTGCCCAGTTAATGTTCATTTTTCCTTCACTGTGGATTGACTCATTTCTTACACATCATTCAAAGTCTAGCTTAAATGAAGCCTTTTGCAAAAATCTTTATTCACAATGTCAGTTTATGTTAAACTCTTTTTTTCTTCCTGGCTTTTATTTATTCAGGCAAATTTTCTGAGGCTGAGCTACATCCAGGGATATTGCTGTTAGCAAAATGTCCCTGCCACATGGAGAGAGATACAATACACAATCAAGGATATGTTAATCAAACCCTTCATAATGGGGGTTCTTGTGGAACATTATGACAGTATAGAACAGAACCAGTAAAGTCAGGGGAACATTCCCCTGCCAAAACCATTGACACTGAGCTATATGTAGAAGTGAATGTTATCCCTGTTCTAGAATAAGCAAGGGCTTATTTCAACCACCTTGTACTTGTGATTTGATTATCCCTCACTCTATATCCATAAGTGTGTTTCTTCTCTAATTCCTTTAGTTTGTATGCACAATTACATTTTATTCACACATATGAAGCAGAGTCAATATGTGGCATTTCTTCAAATTGGGAGATAATTTTCCTTACAAAAAGGTATGAAGATAATATAGAGTTCTCATATAGATAATATAAAATTCTTGTATATTACAAGATGTTTCTCAGGGCTGGATGTGGTGTTGCCTTCCTAGAATCCCAACTCCTTAGAAAGCAATAGATAAGAGGATCAGAGTCTGAGGCTGACCAGGGCCAAAAGAATAGGACTTGGAATATGCTTTAGGTGGTGAAGCACTTGCCTAGAAAGCATGAGGCACTCGCTGAACACAATCCAAATTAACACCAAAAAAATGAGGGGCAAGGAAGTTCTCCAAACCTTAACACTGTACCAAGCAAATATTAGTGATGAATGTTTGATTGATTGAGTAGAAAACACATTTGTTATTTATACTAGCTACTGTTGATTTATAAGAATCTCCCCATGGCCTATAAACTAATAACCAATTTTAATGATATTTTTAAAGTATAAAATATGCAAAGAAGAATACAAACAATTGATATTTATAGCTCAATGTGTTGTCCTGAGGAAAACATACCCATTTAACCAGAAACTATTTCAAGAACATTGCAAATACCCCAGAAGTCCCTTGTGTTCTTTAGCAAGTCATTTAAAGACAGGCTCTTTCCCCATCACATTTCACAAGTATTATCTTAAGAGGAAAAATACATTTTTAGAAGGTGGAAAGATAAAATATTAAGTATGTTAGAGGCAAATACATAGGTGGTGTTTACCAGAGCTGTTGATCCCTTTTTCCAGCATTCTTCTGTTCAGATGTTCCTACCCAATCTCTCTAACCTGGATCCAGGGGCAGCATCTGCCCTGGCATGGGCTTCTTCTTCTTTTTTTTTAGAAAGACATAAACAAACATATTTCTGGCTCCAGATAATGATATTTACTGCTATTATCAGAAATTTCTTATTGCGGGTGTCCATGTCTGCTGTCTTAAGAATATATCTCTTATTAAACAAGATACTGATGCCCTGTTGAAAACAAAGCAGATGATAAGTTCTGGCTTTAAGGACCATGGATTATGTGAACACTGACTTGAGATTTCCATGTTATATTAGGGGGCCATAATTATATTAGAACAAAGAAAAGAGTCATTGCTTTCAAGCCTTGCCTTTCATACCTGAGAATCATGTTTAAAACACAATACAATAGCTTGAGGAGACTCTTACCTTCCCCGCAGACTTCCAGTTCTCTGAGAGTGACATCCCCTCATTACTCTGCCAGCAAATAGCAAAGCGCCTGACATAAACAGACTCCTCAGATATGTCAATTTGTCAATAATAGATGTAATTAGTGCTAAAGAGCTAGAGAAAAGCATAATAGGTTCAAGTAACCGAGAACTAAATAGAAACCCAGCTGATGACTGCTTAAATATTCTTCCTTTCACTCAGGATATGTTAGTGTTTTTTTTTTGTTTTTTGTTTTTTTTTTACTTAAGGAGGAGGGTACTTTACACTCTGATTCCATTTGCATGATACACTAGTAAACAAAACTTATCTCTAGTGGAGAAAAATCCTTAGATGAGCCAGGTGCCAGTGGCTCATGCTTGCAATATTTGCTACTCAGGAGGCCGAGATCAGAGGATCACCATGCAAAGCCAGCCCAAGCAGGAAAATCCTTGAGACTCTTAGCTCCAATTGACTACTGAGAAAAAGCTGGAAGTGGCACTGTGGCTCAAGTGGTAGAGTGTTAACCTTGAGCAAAAGGAACTCAGGGTTAGTGACCAGGACATGAGTTCAAGCCCCAGGTCAGGGGAAAAAATCCTTAGATGGTGCTTTCCTCACATGGAGTGGTGGGATAAAGAAACTTCTATAACAGTGGTCGTGTTCTGTATCTCGAGAGATGTGCAGTACACAGATGGACACAGATATTAAAACTCGGTGAAGAGCACTGATTTCTATGTTTAAGATTTCTATGTTACAGCGCATGAAAAATTTGCCTCAAAATTTAAAAATAAAATAGGAGTAAAAATAAATATTGAATTTAATTAGTGATGGGTGTTCAGCAGAGTATAATGAAGTCAACAATTTACTTCAAAATGTATAGTAAAGTGAGATGAACTTATAGCTGGATAGAGGGATAGATAATGATGGGTAGTTATGGCATAAAACAAGCTCATAATAAAAAAATAGCTGGGTAATTTAAGGGGCAGACTAAAGATGCTCATTTAAGGGGCAAAATATAGATGCTCATTTGTTAAGTACTTTCAACTTTTATGTATGTTGGAATTTTTCACAACACGATATTAGGAGAAATTTGTAAAATTATATACTTATACGTTCACATATCCATATCCATACATATACATATATACAGTGAGATGAAGTTTTCTTTATCTACTCAACATTAATACTAATCAAGAGCTCTGTGACATGTCTGAGTGTCCCACTGGTTTCTTTCTTTTCTTTTTTTTTTTTTTGGTCCGGCTGTGGGGCCTGAACTCTGGGCCTGGGCGCTGTCCCTCAGCTCTTCAGCTCAAGGCTAGCGCTCTACCACTTGAGTCACAGCGCCACTTCTGGCTTTTTTTTTTCTTTTTGCTTATGTGGTGCTGAGGAATTGAACCCGGGGTTTCATGCATGCAAGGCAAGCACTCTACTACTGAGCCACTTTCCCAGCCCTGGTTACTTTTTTAAAAAAAAATTTATTGTAAAAATAGTGTACAGAGGGGTTACAATTACATGCATAAGGCAATCGAGCATTGGTACCTCCTCCTTTGTTTTTCCCCTAACATCTTTTCCTTCCCCACCTCCTTAACTCCTCCGTCCCCCCACCCCAAGTTGTAAAGTTTATTTTCAACATAGTGTCTTGTACATTTCATTGTTATAATGAGTCAAGTGCTGAAGCAAGGATACAGGTTGACCACTGGTTTCTTAAGTCCATCTTTTCTCCCTTATTCATTGACTACATAAAATGTCTACAGTTTGGTTCTTCAGAAAACAAGCATGCTAGGTAGCATAGGAAAGTTAGCATTTCTAACAGAAGTGTGTGTGTGTGTGTGTGTGTGTGTGTGTGTGTGTGTGTGTGTGTGTGTGTGTTGAAATAGAAGAGCAATGCAATAAGCACAATATCTATTGCAAAAACTTTTTCTTTAATTAAATTGTCATACTTTTTGAGCAATAAGTACGCTAATTAGATAGACTTAGGTAACTCTTTTACAGAATAAATATTCCCTTTCAAGGGGGCTCCCTTCATTACCCAATAGACACAAGTTACTCATATTCCAAAGATTGTAAGCCAGATATCAAGGAACTACTAACATGGTTAAAAGAGATAATATAAACACATAGGATTGAATCAAGCTCATTTTAAATATTACTAAGGGATATAAGGACTGTCTATGCTCCCTGGGTAGATTCTAATGACTTCTTGGTTTGGGCTAAGGAAGTAGAAAAAGCAAAATACAAAGAATGCCTGGGACAATGTCTCCAGAAAAGTAAAAATTAAAATATGCCCCAATTTAAACTCCCCTGTTTTAACATTCTATTTAAGATGATTCTTTTTCATTGCCACCGTGTTCTGTGAGTACTGTTTAAATGAGGCCCAGGAGCATTTTCTCTTTGCAATATTTAATGTTTTTCCTTTCTGTTTAGATGATGGCAGACTCTGATGCTGAAATTGTGAAAGCTGCAGAGCTTCAGAATAGAGTCTTAACAACACTGTTCTGTGAGGGTGCACTGGGACTTTAACCTCCTTGCCTTCTCATTAGTTTTCCATGAGTCATGAAACACCCACTGCCTCTTGTTTGTGATAAGATTTTTCCACTTATTTATTAAGGGTATGGCATAATTTGTAGCTTATTCATTGACAGTCTGCTTCTGAAAGTGACAGAAAAACAATATAATTTGTTTTCTTTTCTAAATACCAAAGGGGGGGCAAGATAATATGCAAATCTTGAAATTCACAAGTGAGGCTGGATAAAATCTCTGCAGCATTTATGAAGTCTACATGACAGCTTTGACTGTAATATATTACAATTCCCACCCTCATTCTCCCATCTATAGCAATGTCTTCAATATTTTACTGAACTGGGCTAACACAGCACACAATTTTAAACTGACAAATCTAAAAGCATAAATTTTAGATGCTTTTTGCAAAGCAGCAAGGCTAAGGACAGACTGTACATTCAGAATATTATAGCCTGTCCTAATTCATGCCATTTCCAAATACCTTTTCCCCTTTTGGATGCATTTGGGGCATATTTCAAACAAATATCAGTGCTTTGTGTTTATGCCATGTTATAAAGAATATCTTGGCCTGTCTGCAGGAGAATATCTGTTTTCCAAATTATTTCAGTTATAGAGAGAAAATGGATTCTATTTTGGGCACAGAAACAAGAGTAGCCTTACAAACAAACATTTAAAATCTGCACATTTGGGTGTTTTTTCCTCCTAGAGGCATTCTACTTATTTCTAAGTGGGTTTTTATGCACAAGGAGGTATTCAATGATGATAAACACAGGGAAAAGTTAGCAGCCACCAAATATTTTCCTTTTAACTTTCCTCAAGTCTGCCTTGGAAAAACATAACATTTGGCCATTAGAAGACCTAGATTAAGGATATCCTCACTAGGGTTATTCCCCATTATAATATCAATGTCCCATTTAACTGTGGGACACTTTGTAAGAATTGCTCCAACTAATTGAAACACCAGCTTTCTTTTGGAAGAACATGGAAAGGAGCACAGGGGGAGTTGTTTGGGATGTCAGAGTCAGTAAACATGTCTGAATGATAGGAGCATAGTGAATGTGGAAAGCAGAAATAACAATCATGAGGTGCTATTGCTACTGAACCCTTTCTTTTTTTTAATTGTGAAAATACTGTACAGAGGGGTTACAATTACATGGGCAAGATAATGAGTACATTTCTTATCAAGCATTGCAGCCTCCTCCTTTGTTTCCCCTTCCCGTCCCATCCTCCCCCCACACCCCAACACCCAACCCTCCTCCTCCCCCCCCCCACCAAAGTTGTAAAGTTCGTTTTTGACATAATGACTTGTATGTCTCAATGGGTCCACCTGTATCCCTATTTAAACAATTTGTTTTTTCCCTTCCCCTCCACAAATTATACCGACATCAAATGCAGTGAAAGCAGGGGTTATACCGTGGGGAGGGACATACAAAGCAACAAAGAAATAATCGTATAAATGTGTTAGAAACAATTGCATGAAAGAAAAGAACATTTGAATACATATCTTAGGGTTCATTTCCCTAACATCACCTTATCTGGCTATTCGAATTTGAATTGTAACAGAAGCAGAGACCAGAGATGGGAGCTTTAGTATTCATTGCTAAAATAGAGTTAATACTTGTGTGTTGCAAGGATAAATGAAATTGAACGGAATCCCTCCTCATATTGCCTATCAATTGGTGTTTACTTCCTCCTGATATGCTCTGCACTCTATGGAAGATTACTGTGCAGAAATGTTATTATTTAAATTATGAATCAGAATGTTTTTGGTATATTTTTCTCTTTCCTCTCTTCTTATCTGGGTACTTTATAAAGATTCCTCTGTCATCAATACCAACAGAAGTAAGCATTTCAAAACAAAAGTCCTAGAAAAATATCCTATTTACCTGTTTTTCTTCTTCTAGAGTCAATAAGCCTGGAGTTGTTAGAAAGACAGAGAAGCATCTGAAGGGGAACTTAGAAGAAAGTGACTGGTTAGCTACCCTCTAATGGGAAAGAAGAGTCTTTCCTAAGTGGACCTAGAACAGGAACAGAGAGATGGCTAGTGAGAACTTTCGCTGATCCAAGTATGCCTGGAGAAAGAGGAGAAGGGAAATTCTTAAACTAGCATGAAGGAGGAGTTGTGCCTCATTTCTCTCTTCTGTCTTATGTTTGAACAAAATGGAACACAAGCCTATTACTATAAAACAGTGATGAATTCATAGGAAATTATAAGCTATGTCAGTGATGTCCAATAAAAATATAATGTAAGCCATATATGTATTCTAAGCTTTATCTTGTAGCCATATTTTTGTGTGTACATTTTTATTGTAAATACACTGTACAGAGGGGTTAGAGTTACATGAGCAAGGTAACGAATACATATCCTATTGAGTATTGTTGTCTCCTCCTTTGTTTTCCCCTTACTAACCCTTCCCTCCCATCTCCACAACTACCCCCCGCCCCACCAAAGTTGTAAAGTTGATTTTCAACATAGTGTTTTGTACATCTCATTGTTACAATGGGTCAACCTGTAATCTTATTTAAGCATTTTGTTTTATCCCTTCCTCTCTCCAAATTAGAGAAGTGTATACAAGATGCAGGACACCAACATCAAATACAGTGAAAACAGGAGATATACCATGGGGAGGAATATACAAAGCAACAAAAAAATCACATGGTACATTATAGATATGTTAGAAACAATAGCAAGAAAGAAAGAAGATATTTGTGTCTCTATCTTGGGGTTCATGTCACTTAACATCATCTTATATGGTCATAGGTACATAGAAATTTCTCTGAAGAGGAAATAAGAAAGGCCAATAGACACATGAAGAATGCTCAACCTCTCACGGGGCACCTGTGGCTCACAGCTGTAATCCTAGCTACTCAGGAGGCTGAGATCTGAGGATAGCGGTTCAAAGCCAGCCCAAGCAAGAAAGTCCATGAGACTCTTATATAAACCACTAGAAAACTGGAAGTGGTGCTGTGGCTCAAGTGGTAGAGCTCTTGCCTTGAGCTGAAGAGCATAGGGACAGAACCCAGGCCCTGAGTTCATGCCGACGACCAACAAAAAAAGAAAAGAAAAGAAATGTTCAACCTCTCTAGCCATAAAAGAAATGCAAATCAAAACAACATTGAGATACCACCTCACCCCAGTTAGAATGGCTATAATCAAGAACTCTAGTAACAACAGATGCTGGAGGGGATGTGTCCAGAAGGGAACCCTACTGCACTGTTGGTGGGAGTGTAAACTTGTTCAACCACTTTGGAAAGTAGTATGGAGTTTCCTCGAAAGACTCCACATAGAGCTTCCCTATGACCCAGCAATCCCACTTTTAGGCATTTACCCAAATGATTACAAACAAGACCATACTAATGGATAAAGAAAATGTGCGATATATATAGATATATATATACATACATACATACATCAGAAAGAATAATATTGTCCCATTTGTTAGGAAATGGAAAGACTTGGAAAAAATTATATTAAGTGAAGCCAGGCCCAAAGAAACGTAGGTCCCATGGTTTCCCTTATTCGCAATAACTAGTACATGTATAAGATATATAGCCATATTTTTGAATGTAAAAAGAAGCAGGCTGAAAATATATGATCTTATCAGATGTCTCAATGTAATAAGCCTGAAACTCAACCAGAAGAGAAACTATACAAACACTTGGAAGTATTTTTTTAAATACATGTTTGAATTATTAGTGGGTTATTGAAGAAATCATTGAGGAAACTGAAAATTTTCTAAAAACAAAGGAAAAAGGAAACATACCCTATCAGAACCTTGAGATACAGTGAAGGCAGTTATAAGAGGAAAGTTTATAGCTATAGAGCCTGCTTCAAGAACAAGAGCTGTCAAATACAAGAGCTCAAAGCTTTCAAAACTATGAACAAGCTAAAGCCAAAATTATTATACAGCATGAAATAATACAGATTAGGGTAAAAATTAATGAAATAGAGACAAAAACAATAATGAAAAGGGTCAATGAAACTAAGAACTGGTCCTTTGAAAAGATAATCAAGACTGGCAAACTATTCAAATAAACAGAAAAGACCCAAAGTAATTAAATAACATAGAATAAGGATATATTATAACAAATATCACTGAAGTCCGGGTCATCATTAGAGTATGTTTGAAACCTTAAATTCTAATAAACTGAAAAATCTAGAAAAATGTACAGATTCATAAATACAACTTAGCTACTGAAATTGAATCAAGAGGATATAAGCAAGAACCTCTATAGCAATGAAGCAATAATAATTACTCAATGAAGTCTAGGACTACACAGATTCACTTTTCACTTCTAACAGAAATTTAAAGAACTAATCAATGTTGTTCAAACTATTCCATAAACAGAAAGAGGGAAAATATTTCCAGATTCATTCTATGAAGCTTTATTATCCTAGTACAAAAGCAGACATGGATACAATACAAAGAAAGAAAGAAACTTGGGACTAATTTCCTTGGGAAACATAGATTACAGAAAAAAATCCCACACTCATTGAAAATACTTGTACCTATTAAAAAGAGATTAAGAACTCAATGTAAGGCCACATACCTTGAAAATCTTACAGGAAGGGATAGGGGACACACTAGGACTCCTAGGTATGGGTTGAAACTTCTAACTAAAGATCCAGAATCCCAACAAATCAAAGAAAGTTAAGATAAATGAGACTGCATCAAACTGAAGAGTTTCTGCATGGAAAAGGACATAGCTAACAAGATAAATAGAAAAGCCACAGAATGGAAGAAGATTTTCACCAGTTATACATCAGATAAGGGTCTCATACCTAAAATATGCTTGCACCTAAAAAAATTACCCCCCCCAAAAAATAAACCTTCCAAGAAACAACACAATTAGTAAATAGGATGAAGATGTAAAGAGAGACTATGGCCAATAGAATGGCCAGTAGATTTATGAAGAATGGCCAATAGATGTATGAATAGCCAATAGACTTATGAAGAAATGTTCAACATCTCTGGCCACAAAAGAAATGTAAATCAAGACAGTGTTGAGATTCCATGTCATCCCAGTAGAATGGCCATTATCAAAAAACTATCAATAACAGATGCTCGAGGGGAGATGGCCAAAGTATTTTGTTAAATACTTGCAGCATGGTACCAGTGGCTCACACCTGTAATCCTAGCTACTCAAGAGGCTGAGCTCTGAGGATAATGGTCCAAAGCCAGCCCCAGCAGGAAAGTCTGAAAGACTCTTATCTCAAATTTACCATCAGAAAACCAGAAGTGGAGCTGTGGCTCAAAGTAGTAGATCACTAGCCTTGAGTTAAAAAGCTCAAGGGCAGTTCAGGCCCAGAGTTCAAGCTCCATGACTCCCCTGCCCTTGCTCCTCCCTCACCAAAAAAAAATGCAAATTGGATTCAATACCTTAAAGATCATATATTATGATCAAGTTGTTTTTTTTCCAGAGATGTAAGGATTTTTCAATATATAAAAATCAATAAACAGGGCTGGAAAGGTAGCTCAGTGGTAGAGTGCTTGCCTTGCATTCATGAGGCCCTGGATTTGATTCCTCAGCACCACATAAGCAGAAAAAGCCAGAAGTGGCACTGTGGCTTAAACAGTAGAGTGCTAGACTTGAGCTGAAGAGCTGAGGGACAATGCCCAGGCCCAGAGTTCAGGCCCCATGACCAACCAAACAAAAAAAAATCAATAAACATAATCCTCCACATAAATAGATCTAAGAACAAAAAAAAAATCACAAAATTGCCTCAGAATAAAAGGCCTTTATTGATATTTAACATCCTGAAGAAACTAGGGAAGTGACTGTAATGCAACATAAATCCATATATAAAAATCATGTTACTAATATTTCACTGAATGGGGAAAAAACGAAAACAATCCCTTTAAAATCAGTACTAAGACAATGACCAGCAGTCTCTCCACTCTCATTCAATGTAGTACTTGAATTCTAAGCTAGAGCAACAAGGCAAGATAAAGGATTGAAAAGGATACAAATAATAGAGAAAGAATTCAAATTACCCCTATTTTCAGATGATATGATACCTTACTTAAATTATCCTAAGACTCAAACAGAAGTATCCTTAGATCTGATTTATACTTTTCAGCAGTGTTACACTATGTAAAAATTGACATAGAAAAATCAGCTTTTCTATAGGCCAACAGAAAGGAATCAGGAAAACAATTCTATTTACATTAGCCCTCCCCCATAAAAAAAATCTAGGAATAAGCCTAAATATGTTTGTATATAAGACCTCTAGAAAAATTATAAAAGACTGAAGAAATAAACTAAAGAAGAAGAAGAAGACACTAGATAACAAGACTGCCATGTTCACAAATGGCAGAATCAGTGTTATGAGAATGTCCTGATTACTTATAGCAATATACAAATTCAATACAATCTCCATCAAAACTCCAGTAAACTTGGAATTTCATATGGCTTTCTCAGAAAGCCAATATAAAGGTTAAAAATTAAGGAAGCAAAATTCTACACAAATACTACACAACTAAGACCATCTCAACTTCATTTTCTCCAGATTCATCATTGCTCTTTTTAAATAGCCTATAAATTATCAATACTCTTTTACATAGTCACTTAAAGGATCAGATATCAACAATCTGTTTCTTCAAGTCAAGCAATAATGGTTTGGTCAACAAGGTGAGATGATGACTAGAATCAAACTTCAGGACATTGAAATGGCCTCTTCTATCCAACATAAAAACTAGAATCTTTTATCAAAAATTTCTTCAGTAAGAAGAATTTTCAAGCCAATTAGTGTGGCTAACAATATAAAACAGGAAGATTTCAGTCAGCTTTCCATCAATTTAATTAAATATCTGAGACACTAATTTATAAGGGAAAACGTATTGAGAGAGATTGAATACATGACTTTGAAGGCTAAGCATACTCTACTGTTGAACTATATCCCCAGCACCAAGGAAATATTTACTTAGTTCACAGTTTTGGAGCTAAAAAAATCTTAAATCCTCTGGGGAAAAAGATAGACAGAGCCATTGCCTTGGGACTCTGATGGTATTGGAGAAGGAATGGGAGCAGGTAAGAAGGCAATCACAGGAGCACATAGTATAGAAAAGTGCTCACTTTTTAACAGAAAGAGAAGAAAGAGACTAAGGGTCTCTCAATATCTCTTCAGGACATGCCCCAATGATTTGAGGAGCTCTCCCCATGACCTAACTCCTAGAGGTTTGATCACATTCAAATAGTCCCAATCACATTCAAAACATAGCACCACACACATCTATTGCAGCTGATTACTCATTCCCCTTCCACTCTGAGCCAGCTGAAAATAGACCCAAATTTCTATTTAGAGCTTCACTCCATCTTTGCCACAAGGTAATACGTAATATATACTCAAGAGAAAATAAAAACTTAAGAATTTATTTTTTTACTGTTAGGAAAACTTTGGTTTAGAGGGGAATAGGAATACCCTAATATTTAAAAATTGAAAGAAGAAGCCGGGCGCTGGTGGCTCACGCCTGTAATCCTAGCTACTCAGGAGGCTGAGATCTGAGGATCGCGGTTCAAAGCCAGCCCAGGCAAGAAAAACCATGAGACTCCTATCTCCAATAAACCACCAGAAAACCGGAAGTGGCGCTGTAGCTCAAGTGGTAGAGCACTCGCCTTGAGCTGAAGAGCTGAGGGACAGAGCCCAGGCCCAAAGTTCAAGCCCCACGACCGACAAAAAAAAAAAAAAAATTGAAAGAAGAAAGAGAGAGAAAGGGAGAGAGATAAAAACAGAAAGAAGGCAGGCAGGCAGACAGGCAGGCAAGAAGGAAGGAAAGAAGGGAGGGAGGGAGGGAGTGAAGGTTATTTTAGAAGTATTTTGAACCTCCAAAAGAAAATTTTCAACACACAGAATGGGAGAAGTTATTTGAAATAGATATTTTCTTTTTTTGGGTCTGGTCGTGGGGCCTGAACTCTGGGCCTGGACGCTGTCCCTCAGCTCTTCAGCTCAAGGCTAGTGCTCTACCACTTGAACCACAGCTCCACTTCTGTTTTTTTTCCTTTTTTTGCTTATGTGGTGCTGAGGAATCGAACCCAGGGCCTCAGGCATGCAAGACAAGCACTCTACCACTGAGCCACCTTCCCAGCCCGAAATAGATATTTTTCATTAAAGGATTCATGTCCAAAGTTTATAACAAACAGTAGTCTTTCAAGAGACAGATAACCCCATAGAAAGGAAAATGCGCAAAAGATTTGAACAGACACTTCATTAAAGAGAATATGTAAGTAGCCAAATAAATAATTTGATGAGCTATGTGCACCAAAAGCCATGCATAAAAGTTTTGACAGAAGCTTTCTTAATAATTGCTGAAACCTGGAAACAACCCAAATGTCCATCAATGAACAATGGATTAAAATAATTTCAATATCCTTGGAGAATGGAAATGAGATGCAGTAAGAATGAATGAACTGCTGTCATATGCATCACAGATTAATTTTATACACATATCTGGAGCAAAAGAATCAATAAATGTATTGTACAATCCAACATATATAAAGCATAAAAAACAGAAAAACAATATCTACAGTGTCTGATATCACTATTATTATTAGGTAGATGGAAGGGGCAGGTACTCACTAGAAAAAATGTAGAATGGAACTGTCTAGTAAGCTGAACATATGCTGTTTCCTGACTTCATGAAATTAAAGAACTGAGCTTAATTTCTGAAAATAGCCAAAACAATACACCCAGGATAAGACTGCAACAGAGGACATTACAAATACAAACAAACATTGCTAGACTTCTTCTCAAGATTGATCTTTGTCTTCACTAAGGGATGTGGAGATTTTTATGGCCTTTCCCTGCTTCCTATACTTCATCTCTTCAGCATTTCTAGCCAGTCCAGCAATTATTCAATAGCTTCTGTTAGCTATGATTGTGGTTTTGGAAAGAGTCTCTTAGTGACAGGAACTTCAAGTTAATAAAATGCCTCTTTGAAAATTTTAGGACAGGCATTCATTGAACCCTAGGTCCTGAAAATTAGTATCAGTATGACACCTATACTTAGAACCTTTCTTCCTTCCTCTCTCTTAACCTAGAGTTATCTCTGAGAATCCACAAGAGTAATGCTGCCCAACACATAGCACAAGCTGTTCTATTCCCAGCTCTGGGTGAGACAGCAGAAATCTGACTTGGGAAGGAAATAGCCATTGCATTTATTAAGGTTTGTTCATTGAATACTCTCTAGAGCTTATCACTAAGGAGTTAGAAAATGTGAAAGCAATTCTCCAGGGTTATGAGACTGACCTCTCTCTGTTGGTCAAAAAAAAAATCCAGAATGAATCCTTTCATCTTCCTCTTCACCAGTTTCAGAGCCCATAACTCCACCATCATGGAAGAGCTTTCTGATATATATGTGCAGGCTAGTTCTGCCCTACTTCAATCCACCATTATTATTATAATCATGAACAAGGATCTGATAACTTCCTTGGAGGATCCATTGCAGATAGTGGTCATATGCCACACTCAATAACAGACAGATAAACTCTAGGCCTAGAGCTGACTGAGAATCTGGGCAGCTTGTAGGAAATAATGAATAGATGATTGGTCCACTCATAAGTAGGACACATGTTATGATGCTATGTTGGAAACCAAAAAAAATGAGGCTTATATATGCTAGGAGTGGAAATAGTTGTCAACAGCAAGTTCAGGCAACCTATTGATCTTTCCATATTTGACCCAAGTCTCAGCCTTAATTCTGCAAGCTCAAACCACCCCACCTATACCACAGTCACTGAAGATCCTTATGGAGCTGAAAAGCAGAGCTTCCCTCCTTCACCATGTGGAGTCCCTGGAAGATTGACTAGAGTTTCAAGATGTAGGCAGCAGGGGACATGACTACACCTGCTCCTGTTCACACTTACAATAGCACAGCTTTGCCCTAAGAGCTTGTTTTAAAAATATCCCATCTTAACAGCTTTATTGAGTTATAATTGACATATGTATACTGCATATATTTAAATGTGCAATTTGATATGTTTTGACATATGTAGACAACTGTGAAACTATGATCACAATCATGATTGTGAATATAACTCTCTCTCCTAAAAGTTTCCTTATGACCTTTAAAAGCTCTCATTTTTGTCCTATTTCTAAATAAGTATTAATCTGCTCTCTATCCTATAGATTCATTTGTGTTGCCTTGAACTTCATGCAGATTACATCAGCTACTATGAAGCATGCCATTGGATTTACACCCAGATTGTTTTGCTCAACTATGTTCATTGTGTTTGTAGCATTCCATTGGTAGATCTCATTCTCTCTCCTCTCTGTTTTGTCTTTGTCTCAGTCACAGTCTGTCTCTGTCTCATCTCTCTCCTCCACCCCTCTCACACATACAGATACACAGATATACACACACAGTTTTAAATCCCCTGAACATGCCAACTACTATGAGAAAAAAATAGGTTCTTAGAGTTGTAAGAGCTGTAAAAATAAATCCTTGCAGAACCTAGACCTAGGTTCCCATCTCAACAATAGACATAGGAGATGTCATTAAAAAAAAAAGAGATTATTATCTTTCTTTCCACCAAAAGCCCGATCAGAACTTCTATATCTAGTATATAGCAAAGACTCCCAGGAAATAACAGCACTTGACTATTGGTTGCTTTTCACTTAGGGTGATCCAGGATGAGATTTGGGCAGATAGGACAATTTTTACAGAGGTTTAAGAACCTCATAAAACAGGGCTCTGGAATTCAACATCCAGTTAGAATCTCAACTGTATCTGTGATACTAGATATGGATGGCTAGGCAAACTAAGGGTACTCATGTCTATACCAGCAAAGAGACAGGGAGGGGCAGCCAAAATACCCAGCCTAAGAAAAGACAAAACAAAAAAAAGTCCCTGAATTGAACAAGAATTTTCTCAAACTGCTTTAGAAAAAGCTGCATTTTGTATCAAGATAATTGGGATCAATGGTGTTCTAACTAGGAATTCAGTTTAATTATATAAAAGAATATGTTTCCGCTTGCACGCTTGAGAACTTAGCTTGTGAAAGACACACCGATTACATAATCTCAAGAAAATATTTGAGTGATTATTATCTGGATGTTGATACCCAATAATAAAGCTCATGAGACAGTGATCGAGAATTTTTTAAAAACTAAAATCAACTTAGAGACTGATCTTTACCTGCCTAACTCATGTATTATCCTTACTTTGCAATAGTCCCTCCTTCTGCTTGGCCCTCTTATCTCTGTACAGTAGACAGGAGATCCTCTTAAGCCTTTAAATGATGTAGTTCCTTTGGTCAAAGTATTCAAATCAGTCAGTGCAACTACAGGGAGATCTGACCATTCACCATCAGGCTGACCATTCCCTGTATTCTCCCCTCTTCACTCAGTCTGTCTTCCTCTGCCTCCTTGCTTTTGCCTGGACTGTACCTGACTACAGGGTTCTTTCCATTGCTTATACCTCAAAAATCCTTTTTCCCCCAAAAAGGTCACTTTATCTAAAATTACAATTTGTTATTTCTTCTTTGTCTCCAAAATACAGAAAATATATGGCTATATTGTTGGACCCCACAAACTAAAGCTACAGGCCATGGCCTTTTTTGCTTTTATCACTACCTTGTCATCAGCAGGTAGAATAAATAGTGCAAGATATAAACTGGGCCCTCAATAAACATCTGTTAAGTCAGGTATCAATAGTTCATGTCTATAAACCTAACTACTGAGGAGGCTGAGAGTGGAGGATTACTGTTCTAAAGCACTTGAAGCCGGGCGCTGGTGGCTCACGCCTGTAATCCTAGCTACTCAGGAGGCTGAGATCTGAGGATCGCGGTTCAAAGCCAGCCCAGGCAGGAAAGACTGTGAGACTCCTATCTCCAATAAACCACCAGAAAACCGGAAGTGGCACTGTAGCTCAAGTGGTAGAGCGCTCGCCTTGAGCTGAAGAGCTGAGGGATAGCGCCCAGGCCCAGAGTTCAAGCCCCACGACCGACCAAAAAATAAATAAATAAAATAAAATAAAATAAAGCACTTGAAGAAGACAAATTCTTACTTCCAATTTAAAAACACAAAAAGCCAGAAGCAGAGATGCGACTCAAGTCTCAAGTGGTAGAGTGCTGTGAACAAAAACAAGCTGAGTGAAAGCATCAGGTTCTGAGTTCCAGCGCCAGTATTGGCTCACGCGCACCCCCCCCCCAACTCTGTTAAGAGGATACAATGGGACTGGGAAGGTGGCTCAGTGGTAGAGTGCTTGCCTTGCATGCATGAGGCCCTGGATTCAATTCCTCAGCACCACATAAGCAGAAAAAGCCAGAAGTGGCACTGTGGCTTAAATGGTAGAGCGCTAGGCTTGAGCTGAAGAGCTGAGGGACAGCGCCCAGGCCCAGAGTTCAGGCCCCATGACTGACAAAAAAAAAAAGGATACAATGGAACATATCCTCCAGGGAAATAATGTTCCTATCTACCAGGCATGATCTTCTTTTTCTTTAGGCAAACTTTATAGATAGGTGAATTATATTCTGAGGAGTTTTCTTGGTGAATCCATGATTCGATTCAAAGATGGATTGGCAAGAAGGCTAATAGCTCGTAAGTATCTGTCCCTCCCAGGAAAAGTCACATGCCTCCTCTGGCCGCACCCTCCATCTAGAGCTTTCCTCCAGGAAAGTACTGAGAAGGATCTACCCACACTAACTCTTTCCCCACCCTTTCTCCTAACCATTCAAAGCAGTTTCCAGAAAGGGACCCAAACTCATGGAGGCTTGCTTCTAACACCCAGGAGCCTGAACTTTGGTGAATTTTGTAGAATTAAACTCAATGATCCTACAAAATAAACCACCTTCTTTCTGCTGAATAAAAATAATTACTTGGTTTTATCATTATTGAAGCAAATCCTACTTTGTTCTTGTCTCTCTGGGTGCCACTGCAATGACTGCTGATCTCTTCTCTACTGCATTGTAATTGGCATTTAATTCTACAAGTCTTTATGAATGTTAAGCCTATGAGGGAATATCACTGAGAACATCCAAAGCATGTGTTCTCTAAGAAGGTACCTTCTTGCAAATATAAACAGAGTTATATTTAAAAAAATATGAAAATTGACTTTAGCTCACTTTACCCATGCACTAAAAAGTCCCTTAGTCCTGTATATATAGTAATGTATTGAATATAATGACCCTATAATGTATGTCCTTCACATATATTAATGTATTTAGTATAATGATTCCATGACGTCTTTTTTTTTTTTGTCAGTTGTGGGGCTTGAACTCTGGGCTTGGGCGCTGTCCCTGCACTCTTTGGCTCAAGGTGAGTGCTCTACCGCTTGAGCCACAGCACCACTTCCAGTTTTCTAGTGGTTTTTATTGGAGATAAGAGTCTCACAGACTTCCCTGCCCAGGCTGGCTTTGAACATGATCCTCAGATCTCAGCCTCCTGAGTAGCTAGGATTACAGGCGTGAGCCACCAGCACCTGGCTTATGATGTCTTTTTATATGGTAATATATTTTACTATAATGATCCTATGATATAAATGATGTTATCTATTTTACTGTAAGACAATAAAATGAAGGCATAGAAAAATTAGGTAACTTTAATAAATTAGAAACAAATTAGTAAATTAAATACTAGTGAGGAACATATATTAGCCTAATACACACTAATAAATTATAAAAAGGACAATATAGGTGCCCAGCAATCATATCTGTAATCCTAGCTACTTAGGAGGCTGAGATCTGAGGATCATGGTTCAAAGCCAACCCAGACAGGAAAGTCTGTGAGACTCTTATCTCCAAATAACCACCAGAAAACTGGAAGTAGCACTGTGGCTCAAGTGGTAAAGCACTAGCCTTGAGCTGAAAAGCTCAGGGACAGTACACAGACCCAGAGTTCAATCCCCACTACCAACAACAAAAAATAGGACAATATTAAAATATTTTACAACCAGTAATAAACTACTATATAAATATATTTTATAACCAGTAATAAACTACTATATAAAAATATAAGTATGTACATATATGAGTGTATATGTATAACCAATTGGTAAAACATAGAGGAAATCTGGGAATTTATAATCCAAGCTACTCAGAGGTTGCAATTCAAGACCAGATCCAACAGAACAGTTCACTTATAATATATCTCTTAAATAACTAGCAAAAAGTAAGGCTGAACACATACCTCATGTGGTAGAATCTTAGCTGAACAAGCAAGGTGAGCAAGTACAAAGTTCTGAATTCAAGCTCTAGTACCACCAATAAGTAAGTAAATAAATATAATTTCCTTTTATTCACCAAAAATCATAAACTGCTTCTTACGTGGTTATGATATCTTCCAAACTATTCACTAAATTTGTCTAACAACTCTCAACTATTTATTAATTATAAAAGCTCATATAATCTTTCATAGGATGTGACTACCTCCAGCTAAATGTGCTTTGTATAGAAACACAGAGGGAGAAGCATAAAGTATTTCTAATGGTTTCTTTAAGATGGAGAGTGTTTTGGTGCAGCCACAATACAGCTTCATGTACACCTTGACCCTGGCACTGGCATTATCCCAAGGCTATAAACCAAGAGATCTGGTATGTCATTCCCTTACAAAGCATGTACCACCAACACATCTGACGTTGTGACATCCAACTCCTCTCTTCAGCTGGAGTCAACATGGCTTTATGTCAGGCTCTATGCTGGACTCTGTCACGCTGCACAAAATAGAAAATCCAGAAAAATAAACATAAAGCCTGGTAGCAGTGGTTCTTTCTTTTGAAAATGAGAGATGTTCAGAAAATTTAAAAACAGAATTTAGGCCCTTCCAAAGAATTTAAAAGCAAACTGTTTTCATGTATTACTATCACAAATAATGATTTGTAAATTAAAATTTTCATTACGTTACCTTTATACAGACACATGTTTAACTGGAAAAATGCATTCCTTTCTTTTTATTTTTCATTAATATTATAATATTTGTAGATATTTATGGGACAGAGCATTGCAATTTGATACATGTATGCAATGGACAATAACCAAATCAAAGCGATTGACATTTCCATAGGTTCTAAGATTTTCACTTTTATGTGTTAGGAGCTTACAAAGTCTTGTCTAGCTATTTTGAAATGTAAAATTAATTGATATAGACTATAGTTGCCCTACTGAGCCATATAACTGAAATATACTTCCTCAATACTGTGTACCCATTTCCTTCCCAGCTTCTAGTGACCTGTGAATAAAAGAATCTATGCTTTTTTTTCCCCTGTAGACCCACATTTCCCTCCTCCAATCTATTTTCCTCCTACCATCTGGACAATAATTATCCGCAGCTTGCAGAAATAGCATGGAAGTATCTTAGTTGTGCCACATTAACAGCTCATCTAACGATGTTTTCAAGGAAACCTGCTATGTGCCAGGCATGGTGCTAAGTCATGTGCATAGAAGACTCCAGCCTGCTCACCATCCCACCAAGATGAGAAGTTTAGCGTGGGAAAGAAAACATATATTTTCTTCACACAAGGCCCTCAGAAGCAAGAAGAATAATACAGTCCAGGGTAAGAGTTTGGGGATGGACAGAGGGACCTGAACTCCTGGAATGCTTCAGCCATACCAAAGATTGTGGCTTTATTCAAAACAATGTGAAGGCACTGTTAGTACCCAACCCTGAGCAATCTGATCAGATTTATGTTTTTAAAAACATGCTCATTGAGCAAATGGATTTAAAGAAGGCAATGGACTTCAACTACACAGATCATGCCAATCTTGATGGGATTAAAAAGTAATAAAACATAGTCGATACCACCTCATCTGGAAACAAGGTAAACTTTTATGCAGTAATGATAAGCAAGGGACAATTCTCACACACAAAGAGATAAATTTCAGGGATCACCAAGGTGTATAGCAACAAGACCCCAACACCATGTTTTTTTCCATTTTAACCAAAAGAAAATTTATAAGGAAAGATGGATCTCGTTTGAATTTAGCTTTTGCTTTTTCATTTGTAAAGATCTAGAGAATCACCTCCCTCAGCCCTCCAAACCCTCTAACTAGGTGCACATGCTCCTTTGGCTCTTCCTATGACTGGTAAAACAGATGGTCTCCTTCTTTTCCTAAGCACTCATCTATGAGTGTTTGATGAAGACCCAAATTACTATGATCTTTGTTAGCAGATGTTTCCTCACCACAAGCTTCTGTTTCTTTACTCATTAACAGTAACTACCTCTATTTCCAATTCAGAAATTCAACCAACAGTCAAAATCCCCTTTATTAGCTT
Organism: Dipodomys merriami; assembly: GCF_024711535.1. Lineage (NCBI taxonomy): Eukaryota > Metazoa > Chordata > Mammalia > Rodentia > Heteromyidae > Dipodomys > Dipodomys merriami. Next base: position 59,924,109 of record NW_027206290.1, on the reverse strand, counting down.
GGTGGGTATTCTGCTCAAAGATTTCAGAAAACAAGGAGTTCATGATACTTGAATTCTTGCACACGGGGCTCTGATCAAGGAATGTTAACTTAGAAGTGATATGCCTTTATTATACCACTGGCAGATAGGTAAACTGTTGATGTTGTTTAAGATAAACAGCATAGTAAAAACTAAAATCATTTGCAGCTCTGAGAAGCAATGACTTCATTTACCTAAACAGACACTCAGTTCCAAATTTCTGGGGAGAGAGGGTGTCTGTCTGTCTGTGCTATTCAAGTCCTCAAGCCAAAGTACGAGAAATACTGGGACTTGAACTCATATTGCACTTGCTTGGCTTTCTCACAAGGCTGAGAAATGAGCTATGTCTCCATTTCTTTATTGGTTAATTGACAATGAAAGTTTCAAGGACTTTTTCTGCTTGAGTGGCTTTGAACTTTGATCCTTAACTCTTAGTCTCCTGGGTAGCTAGGATTATATCCATAAGACACCCAGCTTCATATTTCTCTCTCCCTCTCCCCCCTCCCTGCTCTTAGTGCCTATCATCTAGCTTGAACTTAGGGCCTGGGTAACACCCATAATTTCTTTTGCTGAAGGCTGCTCAAAGGCAGTGCTCTACCACTTGAGCCACAGCTCCACTTCTGGCTTTTTTTGGCGTTTAAATTGGAGATAAGGGTCTCCGAACTTTCCTGTGCTGGTTGGCTTCAAACCACAATCATCTGTTCTCAGCATCCCAAGTAGCTAAAATTACAGGCATGAACCACTGGGACCCAGGTTCTATATTCCTCTTCAACAAGGACATCTACCCAGAGCCATTCTTTTTTTTTTTTAATTTAATTTTATTTTATTTGTGAACATACCATACAGAGGAGTTACAATTACATGGGCAGGATAATGCGTACATTTCTTACCAAGCATTGCAGCCTCCTCCTTTGTTTACCCTTCACATCCCTTCCCAGCCTCCCCCCTCCCCCCCAATCCCAATCCTTCTCCTTCCCCCCCTCCTCCCCCCCCCCACCCCGCACCGACGTTGTAAAGCTCGTTTTGGACATGACAACTTGTACTTCTCATTATTACAAATATAGTGAAAGCAGGGGTTATACTGTGGGGGAGGGACATACAAAGCAACAAAGAGATAATCTTATAAATGCGTTACAAACACATGCATGAAAGAAAAAAACATTAAAATACACATCTAAGGGTTCATTTTCCTGACATCACATTATCTGACCTTTTCCGCTTGACTCATACATATACTAGATATTACAAATAAGGGAAACCATGGGACCTATGTTTCTTTGGGCCTGGCTTACTTCACTTAGTATAATTTTTTCCAAGTTTTTCCATTTCCTAACAAATGGGGCAATGATTCTTTCTGATGGAGGCATAGAATTCCATTGTGTATATATACCACATTTTCTTGATCCATTCATCTACTGAGGGGCATCTGGGTTGGTTCCATATCTTAGCTATGGTAAATAATGCTGCAATAAACATTGTTGTGCTGGTAGCTTTAGTGTGGTCTTGTTTGTGATCATTTGGGTAAATGCCCAAAAGTGGGATTGCTGGGTCATAGGGAAGTTCTATGTGAAGTCTTTTGAGGAACCTCCATACTGCTTTCCAAAGTGGTTGAACAAGTTTACATTCCCACCAACAATGAAGTAAGGTTCCTTTCTGTCCATATCCCCTCCAGCATCTGTTGTTGTTAGAGTTCTTGATTTTTGCCGTTCTAACTGGAGTGAGGTGATATCTCAATGTTGTTTTGATTTGCATTTCTTTTATGGCTAGGGATGTTGAACATTTCTTCATGTGTCTATTGGCCATCCTTCTTTCTTCTTCAGAGAAGTTTCTCTTTAAGTCTTTCGCCCACTTATTTATTGGGCAGTTGTTTCTTTGAGGATTTGTTGTTGGGGGGTTTAATTTTTTGAGTTCCAAGTATATTTTAGATATGAGACCCTTGTCCGTTGTATGGCTAGTAAAGATCTTCTCCCAATCCGTGGGCTTTCTATTGATCTTGCTAGCTATGTCATTTGCCCTGCAGAAGTACCCAGAGCCATTCTGACTAGTTAAATCAACTGCTACTGGAAAGCTGAAGTAAACAAACACACGTATTTGGTTGCAATGTCTCATTTGCATGTGACAAAGTTGAGGAGGACTGAAAGCAGTGCAGTGGTAAAGGGTATTGAATAACCACAAGGACTGTCATGTCGTCTTACCAGATTTTCTAATACAAGTGAACTGGAGGCTGGTCTTAGTACTGCCTCCCAGTATTGCTGTCACCTTTGTACCAAGAGTCATTTGTAGTGTTGACAGATGATGGAATGGTAGTTTAAGGTTATGGCCAAGACAGAAGAGGAGAGAACCTTAGAAGTAGGGGTGGTGACATAATTTGTGAGCACAATGCACAATGAGAATGCAGGAACTCTTGTTTAACAACAGTTAAGAATTTCTGGTGGAGAATTAAGCTTGAGGGCTTATATTTTGAGTCTTGTGGGACAGGCAATCCTGTCTGGAATTGCAGACAGCACTGTATGGATCAGAGAGAGAAACTTAACACATGGGTTTTTTTTTTAAAACAACCTGGTGAGCCAAAAGCATGCATTATTTTTCTTATTTCTATGTATGAAAAACAGAGGAAGAGATGGCGAATGTATTAAATTAGAAACACAGTTATTTTCTAAAGCAATTTCTTTCTTATACAAACTGGAGAAGACTCAACCAGAGAGCTCAGACTAACCCATCTGGAGTAGGGGGAAGGGAAGAAGTTATAAACTGCAGGTTTTCTGTGGAGACTCCATGTGGGGGATGAAGCCTCTGTAGAAGCAGCTGGTTGCCATGGTGAAATGGTAAAGAAAGATTTGCTTCAACTTTTCTGATTGGGAAAAGCAAAACTTGGACTAAACCAGAAGTGAGAACTTTCTGTCAAATACTGAGCAGGGACTTTGTGGGAACCACGGAGAAATTATCTCAGAGGAAGAATTAACTGAGAACACCAGCGCTGGTAGAAGTAACATGGGAGAATATAACACTCTAAGCAAGCTTCCAAAATGTGGAATGCTATTATGGCTTATTGAGCTTGGGATCTGTGCCCAGAGCACTGACAGTCACCTTCTAGGTATGTGATCATTTCATTTGTATATCCTTAAAGAAATCTCAAGGGGCATGAATGGTCTTCCTTATTTGGCAAAGAAACAGAGAGGTCAGAAGATCACATGATTTAGCCAAAGCTATACTGCTATAAAAGCCATACTCCAGTCTCCAATCCTGACAGGATATGACTTGTAAACAAATGCAACAATGTAAGGAATGTACTTTGCAGCAATATGGAAGGTTTAAAAAAATAACAAACTAGGAGGAGATGAAAAGTCTAATTAAAGATAATGGTTTGACACTAGTCTGTAGGCCCTAAATATTTTTGGATTGATCATTATGTTTTCTTTTTTCTATTAGAAATAAATTTTATTAGAAATCTGCCAAAGCCTCATATGTCAGTTTTTCATGGACAGAGAAGCTACCTACTTTTGATGTAAAAGGGAGACAAGCTAGGCGCTGGTGGCTCAAGCCTGTAATCCTAGCTACTCAGGAGGCTGAGATCTGAGGATCACAGTTCAAAGCTACCACAGGCAGGAAAGTCAATGAGATTCTTATCTCCAATAAACCACCAGAAAACCACCAGAAAACCGAAAGTGGCGCTGTGACTCAAGTGGTAGAGCACTCGCCTTGATCCGAAGAGCTGAGGGACAGTGCCCAAGCCCAGAGTTCAAGCCCCATGACTGACAAAAAAAAAGGAGACAAACACTCCATCTAATAGTAACTTAAACAAATACTAAACACATGCCATAATTTAACCCCCAAAATGAAAAGTTAAAAACATGCCCACCTGGGAATGTGGCACAAAGTGACTATTTGAATGACTACAAAATCTAAGAGCATAAAGATACATTTGGTAAAATAACATGAATGTACTTATTTCTGCCAAACTTAGTATATAACTTCAATAATGGCCATAAAGACTTCAAAAAAGATTCTTACTGATAAGTAATGGTTCAAAACCAAGGATATATCTATACAACAATTATTATCACACAATTTGTATCTTATGACCAAAAGAAATCAGCATGCTTGATCATAACTTCTTTATCATTAAATAATTTCTATGTGCATTAATTAATTGTGTGGCAAAAGAAAATTTTCTTTCTTGCCATATTATGGGTTTCTCTCCAAAGCCAAAACATGAGTCAAAAGTGAAAATTATCAATTATCTCTTATTCAAATACAACAGGATGCTTAAGAAATATTACTGTGATGTTTGATAGGGCCAGAAAGAAAAGGAAACCCAGAGTGCTTGTAATGCATTATCTACATAACAAGTGCCAAATGGCTTCCATTAGCAATGGTGAGTTCACTGGCCCCTCTCTTCACTATCTACCTGCATTGAAACAAAATGCTATGTCTGATTCACTTGAAGCTGGGTTCTCAAGAAGCTTTCACAGTTCAAAGGATCTGTCAAACTAGTATTGATTGAAATACCAATCAGTGTCAATAACAACAGTGTCACTTGCTCTGGGGTGCTTGTTTGCATTATGTAAAGATATAAAATAGCCAAATTTTTATATTCTATGAAATGCTTCAAGCTAGTTCACCAAAAGAATATTTCCAATGGTGAGCAGTTAGGTACCAATAAAAGCCAAAGTATGGAAGATATTCTTGGACAAGGAAATTGTTCATGTGTAACTCAAATCCACATGGAGCTAATTTCAATTCTGATTCCTTACATTTGTCAGAAAAATCTCTCAGCATGAATAGACCAAAGGAATAAAATAGAGCACCCAGAAATAAATATAACTAATCTTTGACAAGTCTGCCAAAAATACACAATGAGGAAAGGATAGTCTCATCAAGAAAGGATGTTAGAAAAGCTGGATATCTATTTTTACAGAAAGTGAAATTGTACTTATGACACATACAAGCAATAACTCAAAATAGATTAATAACTTACTTGGAAGAATTGAAGCTATAACCCCTCTAGAAGCAAACACAGGGTCAAATCTCCTTAAACTGATCATGGCAAGACTTTAGATATGACACCAAAAGCTGACAACAAAAGAAAAATAAATACATGGTGCCATGCTAGTCTAAAAAGCTTCTGCATAACAAAGGAAATGAAAATGAAAATGAAACACAAATGAAAATGAAACGCAAATGAAAAATGAAACACAGATTGAAGAAAAAGTATGTATGATGAGTTAATCTCTAAAACATATAAGGAATCTTTACAACTCAATAGCAAAATTCAGTTTAAAAATGGGTAATAACCAAAATGCATCTTTTTCCAAAGAATACATATAAATAGTGAACAGGTACATGAAAAGGTGCTTAGCATCAAGAACATGTAAATCAAAGCCACAACGAAATATCACCTTCATAATTGCTAGTTTGCTGTTATCAACAAGATGAAATAATAAAGGTATAAATGAAGAAGAATGCTTATACACTGATAGTGGCAATAAAATTTGAGAGATTCCTCAAAACAGAGTAAAGTAGAACTCACACAGGATCTAGAAATCCTGCCTCTGGGTTTATAGCCAGAGTAAATAAAATCAACATATCATATAGAATATTAAAGGGTGAACAATACCAAACTTTATTCCATCTGTAAATGAAAATAGCAAATGAAAACTAAACATAGTACAGGCAGGGAAAATGAAAGTAAGCAAAAGTGTCAGTATGATGAGTAAAGTATGTGTGAGTGAAATACCATGGTGTAGGCCATTTTCAATAGGTAACATACATTTCATGTGAAATAAATGGCAGGAATATCAAGCAATTCTTGTCAGGGTATAGGTATTAGTGTGGGGGGGGTGAGGGTGAACACAGAAGGAAAAGGACAATGAGTATGGTCAAAATGTGTGTGTGTGTGCGTGTGTGTGTGTGTGTGTGTGTGTGTGTTTGTGTGTTGACATGAAATGATGAAATTTGTTGAAGTTGGACTGAGGAAGGGGATGAAAGGATGAGGGGGGTAATGATAAGTTGATCACAGTACCTTATATGCATATAAAGATGAAACTCTCTGTACTACTAATTGATGTTAACAGATATCTTCATCCCATGTTCATTTTAGCATTATTCACAAGAGTCAAGATATGGGCATAACTTAAGCATCCATCAGTGGGTGGATAGATAAAATGTAATGTAATTCAACCATAAAAAGAAGGAAGGACTGGAGGTATAGCTCAGTGGTAAAGCACTTGACTAATATGTGGGAAGCCCTGAAGCCAATCCCTAACACTGAAGAGGGGGGTAAGGAAAAGAGAGAGTGGGGGAGAGAGCGAGACAGAGACAGAGAGATAGAGACAGACACAGAGAGGCAGAGATATAAAGACAGAGAAAGAGAAAAAGGCAATCCTATAATTTGTACCAACATAAATAAACCTGGAAGAGGTTATATTAAGTGAAATAAGCAAGACAGAGAGAGACAAATACTACTTGGTTTTGCAAATTCCAACTCACAGAAGAAAGAAATTGTAGAAAATATGAGCTGAATTATACAAACTTTAAGTTATATGATATATTCTGGGCATTTTTAATGTATATGATAACATGATGGTTAATAACACATATTATTTACTCAAAACTTTTTGAAGAGTTGAATCTAAAAATGTGTTCATAAACATATACAAATATATGCATACATGAAATAATGGATGTGTTATGTAACTTTATTGTGATAGTCATTTCCTAATGTTTATATAGGGAAAAAGTCATTGCATTATAAAACTTAAATAGATACTTTTTGTCAAATATTTTAAATAGACCTAGAAAACAATGTTTGCTGTATTTAAGAGTAGAGCTTCTACATGGCAAAGCACATAGCTCGCAAGATCAGTAGAAAGCCCACGGATTGGGAGAAGATCTTCACTAGCCATACAACAGACAAGGGTCTCATATCTAAAATATACCTGGAACTTAAAAAAATTAAATCCCCCAAAAACAAATCTTCAAAGAAACAACTGCCCAATAAATAAGTGGGTGAAAGACTTAAAGAGAAACTTCTCTGAAGAGGAAAGGATGGCCAATAGACACATGAAGATATGCTCAACCTCTCTAGCCATAAAAGAAATGCAAATCAAAACAACATTGAGATACCACCTCACTCCAGTTAGAATGGCTATAATCAAGAACTCGAATAACAACAGACGCTGGAGGGAATGTGGACAGAAGGGAACCTTACTGCATTGTTGGTGGGAGTGTAAACTTGTTCAACCACTTTGGAAAGCAGTATGGAGGTTCCTCAAAAGACTCCAAATAGACCTCCCCTATGACCCCGCAATCCCACTTTTGGGCATTTACCCAAATGATCACAAACAAGACCACACTAAAGCTACCAGCACAACTATGTTTATTGCAGCACTATTTACCATAGCTAAGATATGGAACTAACCCAGATGCCCCTCAGTAGATGAATGGATCAAGAAAATGTGGTATATATACACAATGGAATTCTATGCCTCCATCAGAAAGAATGACATTGTCCCATTTGTTAGGAAATGGAAAGACTTGGAAAAAATTATATGAAGTGAAATAAGCCAGGCCCAAAGAAACATAGGTCCCATGGTTTCCCTTATTGCAATAACTAGTATATGTCTGAGTCAAGCAGAAAAGGTCAGATAAGCTAATGTTAGGGAAATGAACCCCAAGATAAGTATTCAAATGTTTTCTTTCCTTTCATGCGATTGTTTCTAACATATTTATAAGATGATTTCTTTGTTGCTTTGTATGTCCCTCCCCCACGGTATAACCCATGCTTTCACTGTATTTGATGTTGGTATAATTTGTGGAGGGGAAGGGCAAAAACAAATCTTTTAACTAGGGATACAGGTGGACCCATTGCAACAATGAGATGTACAAGTAGTTATGTCGAAAAACGAACTTTACAACTTTGGTGGGGGGTGGGGAGAGGATGGGGGGGGAAGTATAGGAAGGGATGGGAAGGGGAAACAAAGAGGAGGCAACAATGCTTGAAAAAAAAATGAGTAGACTTATTCCCAGAGAAACTTAACCTAAATCCTTTTCTGATTTGATCCACAGAAAACTTGTGAAGTATAGGGCTTCATGTCACAATTTTTCATATAACTGGAGGTTATAGTACTGAAGGAATGGAGACTGATTTATTATCCAAGATTTATTATCCAAGATGTTTTTTATTATCCAAGATGATTTTTTCTGAAATACGTGGAGCAATCCAAATATATAAAGCTAATATTGGTTCAAATTAACTTATACTACACATTTAATTGCTTATGCTTTTCCACTAATTAGTTGGTAATAATTTTATGAAAAAATAAAACTTTCATTTTTTTTTACTATTCAAGAAAATATAGGGAAACAGGAAGATACTTGGTTCCATAACTAGCTAGAGACAAAAAAGGAGAGAGAGACAGAGACAAAGTCAGAGAGAGAGAGAGAAAGAGAGAGAGAGAAAGAGAGGAGAGAGAGGAGACAAAATGTGGCATATTCATTTAGTTTTATAAAAATTTAATGTACTTTTTAATGATTTCTAATTAAGTGAAATTTTTTTTAAAAATTACAGCATACTTAATTTCCAATGAGTTGTTTCTCAGTGCCAGTCTTAGCTGTATGAGTTTGGTCAATGAATTTAGTCTTCCTATGCTTAGTTTTTCATTGGCAAGATAGAACGTTTAATTATTTCCCATAACGTCACATTTCCAATTACTTTGGTTAGTTTTGTTTTCCTAATGTGAATTTACTAAATCCTCAGTGCAACTGTAGGGAACAGCACTATGATCAGACTTATATTTCAGATTAGGAAATCAGGGAAGAGAAAGGTTAAGTAATATGCTTGAGACCATATAGCTGGTAGGGAATAGTTAGGACTTAAAGTCAGGGAGATTCAAATGCCTGGCTTCACCTTGCATGTATGTCCATTTCTTTAAGTTGGAATCTTGAGTAGTGTCAGTAAGAAGGGAGCAAGGGGTACATGGAGAATGTGAGCTGCCTTACAGATTGCATCCACAAACTGATATATCTCGGAGTTGTTCAACATCCAATATTCTATACAACTCATGAAATTAATAAGGAGGGCCTTTGGTACACGGTTTCAAGCATTTGGGTTCCCTTGAGAACAGTTCATAAGATAAGAATGTAATTTTATCAAGAGGTGGTCACAGAAAAGTCAGGCAGAGGAACACAGAAATGAGACAGACAAAGGAAGAAAATCAAACCACCATCCCCCAGTCAAACCTTGATATGTTGGCCAACCATAAGGACATAGCTAAGAATTGTGCCACTCATGGGGCAAGGGAGCTATTATTTAGCCACCTTCTCCCCTTTTTTGTCATCTGAGACTGTTCCTAGGTCCTCCTAGAGGTATTAATTACCTGACAGTTTGGGCTAATGCTTCATACTGGCCCCACATCTGCTTCAATGAATAGAGAAAGCTTTCTGGCAAAGATGGGAAGCTATGGCAGGAGGAAGAGGCCGCAGGGGAAGAATTCCAACAGCATGCATGACAAAGTGCAACATGCAAGTACTGAATTAGGTACACCCCATCCTTGTAAGAATATTTATGTCATTTTCTGAGTGCAAAAATGCTGTAAGCACTCCCTCGTGGCAGCATTTTTTTTCTTCCTGGACTTTCACTGCTGCTGGTTATGAAGCTGTTATCATCATTTCACATCCATGGGCATGATGAGCAATAATTAAGTGTTTCACAGATCCAATAATTCATTCAACAAGTTTTTATTGGGTACCAAGAAATTGGGCAGGCACTAGGGACAAAAAAATGGGAAAAATAAATAAAACACAACAAAAAAAATAGAGAAATGCCATTTGTCTACTTAGAGCCTATATTCTTGTAGGAGGATAAAACATAATTATTAATTATAATGGCAAACTAATTATACTAACTAGTATTATAATTGTTATGACTCACATGTGAATTATAATAATTAATTATAACCACATAATTTACATATTAATTATTTGCTAAATGATACGTGAATTATACTATGTGTTGAAGGTCAATGGTATGGGAAATAATGAAAAATAGAGGCTGGAAAGTGTCATGAGTCAACATAATTTTAAATAGACAAAGAGGGGCTCAGAGCGAAGGTGATGTCTAAGCCTGAGACATGTCCTCAGGTTCTGTAGGACATTGCAAGGACAGAGCAAAGAGGGAACAGCATGGAAGGATTAAGAGAGATTTCCCCATATGTGAGTAATCTGTGTTTCCTTAAACCCTCCCAGTTTAATTCAGTTCCCCAGAACAGGTTTAAGGCAGAGCTGGGGATTGAAGGGTAAGGAATAGAGCTATTTAAAATTCTTCACGTGGGGACACTTTGGTGTGACTTTGTTTTTCACAGAGCTTTCTTCATGCATTGTTTATGTAATTAAAAATAAATAAATAAATAATTTGTTAAAAAGAGAGCTCTCCCTGTCTACTGGGTGAGAAAAGACTAAGCAGGGCAGTAAAAAAATTAAGTACAGCCATTAAGTACTGTGGTAGTACCAGCAAAGAATGAGAGAGATGTACCAGGGAGGTGGCTAAGAGTTGATGAACAAAGCCTTCATTGTGATAATAAAGGAGTTTTCCCGAAATCCTAGATAAGGGATACAAGAGAATTGTAGAAAGCCGTATATTGTAAAGGCATAGGGTTGGTACTCTAGTCCCAAACTTTCATGTTGTAATTGGGGGAATCTGAGATACAAAATTCAGAGTTATAAATACTTAACCTGAGACACAAAGTTGGACAGGGCTCACCATTCTAGTGGCTCATAACATCAACTGATGACTTCTAGGAATGGAGCCTGACTGTAAGTCAGACCCCATGAGAATGTGAGAGACCTAGCCATGTAAAGACTTAGACATGAACGAAGACCTAGAAGACGTTATTATATTCCACAACTACTACGGTGGGTCCCTTCTCTTGAGAATAAGCAACACTTTCCTTGGTAGTGCCAAGGAACTTGATAGCTTTGTTCTCATGGAAGGCATAAGCAATAGGCTTTTCTGGTTATGTTTAATGATAAATAATAAATCCCAGGAAAATGTTCTTGTCGTCTCATGACAGTAATGGTGCAGGTACTGATGGGAGTATCTCCACCACAATGAGTAACACATCCTTCTGTTTGCCTCTCTGTGGATATCTCTGTGGCTCTTCTCACAAAGGTACCTTCTACTTCTCTCATATTCTGTAAAGCTATTGGGCTGTCTGTCAGCAGCAAAACTTTATTGGTTAATCTCAAAATTTTGAATAAAAGAAGTCTTGGTTTCCCAAGAAAGATGGATTCAACACAATCTATTAATCTCAGTCTGAGCTCATTGCCAACAAAATACTTACAGAGGTACTATAAATGAAACCTCATAACAAATGCCTAAAACTCATACAAAGATTCCTGACTCACCCAGGGTTAAATTAGGGCAAGAGGTCTAGAAAGAAGCCAAATAATTAGAAGGAATGGTCATTTCTTTCCTTCCCACTCTTTGGCATAGCCATACCTCTCTTTTCCTTTTCCTTATTAGTTACATTTCACTAATGAGAGAACTAATGAATCAAATATAACTTGTATTGTTTTACAATTTCTTATAGATTGTGGTGTGGATAATTGTTTGAAAAATATCTGAGCCATTGGGGACGTCTCTTAATCTAGTAAAATAATCAGTTTGCATAACCCATCAGCTAGCGGGAGAAGCTTCCAGAAGCCTGCTGGGAGACAAGAACAAGCCTGTCTTGACTCAAATCCAGCTTTGTTCATTCCATAAAGCTGCTCATTCAGCTTTCACAGTGACTTTAATATAAGGCCCATCTATGCCAAATATTATTTCAAAAATCACATTGTATTCCAAAAACGAAGTGGGAGCTCTTAAACAAACTTAAGTAGAACAGATTTTTCTAATTGTTCTTTCCTGTTGTTACCCTTAACTCTGATACCCTTGTTATCACATTTTCTTCCTGGAGCTATAAAGTAACCAAATGTTGTCTTTTTCACATTATGGAACACAGAATCCAGTACTCCTGAAATCTGAAGGCATGTGTGCTTTTTAAAACCAGAATAGCAAGCTTCCTTCCTTCCTATCCTTCCACCCGACAGTTAACCAAGGCCCTAAAGAAGGGAATCAAGGAGAAGTTAGGTTCCTATATTTATCTCTGCTGCTAAAAGATGCTCTGGAGAGAATATAATGCTACTTCTTATTGGACTAAACCTTGATTATGTGAAAGAAAATCAGACTGAAAAAATGGACATCAGAGACAGTGCCAACAAGAGATTTTGACAAGTCATCTAGCACATCAGAGACAGTTTCAACACAAAAGGGATTTTGACAAGAAGAGTTTATGCATGTATGTGGGCAGATTCTGGACTTGTAAGTAATGTGTTTATGGGAAGATGAGATGCTCTTGCCTGCTTAGATGCTTTTGTGTTTCTATTCACAATCCCCAAACAGAACAACCTCACAAGTCATATGTTTCTGTAACAGAGAAACCAATTCACTGCATCATGAGGCCAGACAACAGGAGAAGTTCAGCTAGCAGCAGGCTTTGGTTGTGAGGGTATAACAGTGAGGCTTCAGTTCTTGGCACCAGTAGCCAAGAACCTGGCACTGAGGGGAAGAAATAAATTAGATCACAGCCCAGGTGGGAAAGTCACTCTGCTGGGCAGCAGGTTGAGCCCTGAAGGAAGCATGTGTGGTAATTCTGCCTAGTCTTTACAGAGACAAACTATGATGAACTGATTTATTTGAATAAGACAAATCTGTGCTTCAAGGGATGCAGAACAGAAAAGTGTTCGAATGTTCAGCAAGTCGCTCTACTTGCTCTCACTCTGGTTTTAGGCATGGATTACTTATTCCTCTTTCTGTGAGCCTGCTTTAGTCTCTTTTCTCCCTGCTCTTTCTCCAGGATGTTGCCTGCAAAAGAATGGCATATTTAACTATCACTACTTCGCACAAATAGGGATGTAGTAAAACATTTCGCCTGGGCAGAAGTGACACGTTTTACATCCCTGCTCTGCACTGTAACATAAGCCTCAAAAGACTCATAAGTATATTCCACTTCAAGGAAAAAAGATAGAAAATAATATGGCATCAAAATTAGGAATAATTTGAGTACCATAATAAAATCTTCATGAGATTCTAATTTCACATTTATCATCGGGAATTTTTCTCTTCCTTTCTCCTTGTCCTCTGTATGAGCACCAGTGTAAGCCAAAGTCTCCAAGAGGTAGTTGTGAATAAGATCATCAGCCAATCCAGGCTTATATCTTGATGATTTTACTGTACTACCAAAGGAACAGGTTATATGGCCAGCTATTTAGGCAACATTTTCTGGTATTTACTTTTGTGGGTTCAGTTAGGCTGTGTGTCCAGCTCGAAGCAAACCATTATGATTCTGATTGGCCAAGTCAAATTATATTTCCCCCCATAACCAATGTGGTAAAATCAATGCCCTGTGATATTTGAATTAAAAGATGTGATTTCCTAAAGATAATCTAGATGTTCTTACATGAATGACAAGGAATAGTTGCGAGACAGGTCAGACCTGTTCTGACTCTAGTGTATTTCAAGGCAAACATTCTATCACTTATTGACATTCAACTAGGTGTCAGGAAATGAAAGATTATTCCTTGATGAACAGTCCCAATCTAAACAATTAGACAACAAGCCCCTAATGATTGTGCAAAGCTAAATAGAAGCACAAGTCACATGCTATGGATTCCATAGTAAGGAACAATACGACTGCTTCAGACACACACACAAAAATCTTTGTAGATTTCCAGAATTGCTGGGTTTCCAATACACAGAACCCACCCAGAAGCAAGAGCTAGGATTTGGAGAAATATAACCACATGTTAGCATTTAGGAAGTGCACAAGTCACCAGATAGTAAAATACACCGGTAAATGTGAACTTCTTCTTACAAAGGGAGATGACCTAAATAATTTTAAGAACACACGCTGTCAAAAAAAAAAGAGGGGAAATGTACGCATTATCCTGCCCATGTAATTGTAACTCCTCTGTACAGTATGTTCACAAATAAAATAAAATTAAATTAAAAAAATAATAATAATAAATTTCATTGTGTCAGTTAGTGGAAAAAAAAAAGAGGGATTACAGTCACAGGTAGATGAGTTTTATGTTTTCAATCACCCTTCAGATGAAGAAATTAAGATTCTATATCCTAAGTGTACCTAAACTAACTTCACCTGGTCAGGAGATACCTCAAAAAAATAATAGGTTGCTTACCAGTTAAATAGTTCCCTACTGGAGAAGAACCAGGAGAGTTGATTTTAAAAAAATCAATACTCAGGGCTGGGAAGTTGGCTCAGTGGTAGAGCGTTCGATTCCTCAGCACCACATAAGCAAAAAGAAAAAAAAGCCGGAAGTGGCATTGTGGCTCAAGTAGTAGAGCACTGGCCTTGAGCTGAAGAGCTGAGGGACAGTGCCCAGGCCCAGAGTTCAGGCCCCCCCAAAAAAATCAATACTCAGCATCTCAATATATTATAGGAGATTTGGAAGTACCATCCTACAGTTTCATTATGCATCCAAATAGTGTGTATTACATTTAAGTAGAGGGCCACTCCCACTACTACTTCTGAAACATAATACAATAACAGAAAGACTACAAAAATCAGAGGTAAGAAATAAAGATTTATAAAAAGAAGAAGGAAGGGTAGAAAAAAGGAAGAATTAGAGAAAAGGCAAGCATGTAGGAAGGAAGAAAAAGAAAGGAGACGGGACAAAGGTGAGCAGAGAAGTTATTTTAAAAGTCTAATGGGTTTCACAGCATTTCCTGTGAATCAATTTCCCATCAGAGCCAACTTTAGACCGCCCTTCAACCTGTGAAGTGGGATGTCACTCTAAGTTCACATTTCCTGTGCATTTGAGCTTCACCCTCACAGGTCTGACAGCAGTCTGCAGCACATTTAGAACCTTTTCTGTAGGTGACACTGGGAAAGGACACTGTCATAACAAGTTATAAACCAGAGGGGATGCCTGGTTTTCTGTTGGGTGGGGCCTCTCTGAAGGTGTTGACATTTCTTTGAGCTTTGACTGGGCATAGAGTTGATCTCTAACTTCCCAAAAGAACCACTGGCCGCTATTAAGGGTAGAAACTTTCCAGCCTCCCTGATCAGTATTTCGGGTAGCACTGCCCTCTCCTGGATGAGCAATCTTCAGACACGAGAAATAACTACCACAGAAAAAAAGGAGTTCAAAAAGAATACGCCTGTCCATTTTACTGGGTATTTCCAACCCAGCCGGTTGCCTTCACCAGTGAGAGAAAACCACATCCTCGAGATCTCTCCTTCTTGTGACACTGGGTATATCCCTAGTATACTAGTAACAGATATTGTCTTTATCATCCAAATCAGCCATCATCCCACTGACACCAACTCTGTGTGTGTGTGTGTGTGTGTGTGTGTGTGTGTGTGTGTGTGTGTGTGTGTGTGTGTGTGTGTGTGTGTGTGTGTGTGTGTGTGTGTGTGTGTGTGGTGCCTATGCAGGGTTAGATACCCTGGCTTTGTTTTTGAACCACTGACCTTGTCCTTCATTTCAGTTGAGGAATGGTAGTTTTGAGTGCCACACAGAAAATATGACCAATAAAGCAAACCTATTCATTTGGTAGCTTTCTGGAAAGTTATTAAAATATCTATGTGTATATATATATGCATAGATTATGGGTGATTACGGTGAATGTATGCAATTGCATGTAATGTGTGTGTGTGTATTTGGGTCAGTTAGATGTATCTGTATGTTAAAGTATATGTATTTGTGAATAATATATGTACATTTTCATATTTGTATCTGAAGGGCTATGGAACATTTTGGGGGGGGGGTCCGGTTGTGGGGCCTGAACTCTGGGCCTGGGAGGTGTCCTTCAGCTCTTCAGCTCAAGGCTAGCGCTCTACCACTTGAGCCACAGCACCACTTCCAGCTTTTTTCTTTTTGCTTATGTGTTGTTGAGGAATCAAACCCAGGGCCTCATGCATGCAAGGCAAGCGCTCTACCACTGAGCCACCTTCCCAGCCCCTATGGAACATTTTTGCCGGTGGAATTTAGATGAGTGAATATGCACACTTTTTATGACTTGTGTGGCATTGTGTGTGCTCATATTTGTTTAGGGGGAAAGGCAAGGTATATACATGGAAGTTGTTCGTGTATGCATGTGTAGGTGAACACATCGAATATCTTGCCCATATTCTGACCCAATAAAGAAAAGTTTTAGAAATGAAAATGGATATTTCTCTTCCCCACATAAAACATCTGAAGTAGGTTTTGAATATCTGTTTTCATATACAAAGCAATTACTCTAATTTATAGCTCAAGGCAGCCATCTTGGACTTTCAGAAAAATGTCCAAAATAATATTTCCTAAAAGCTATTTAAAATTGGAATGATATGTCACTTTTTGTGTCTAAAGGGATGACAGAAAATAGTGGATGGGGTATTATTTTACAGGGAAAAAAATCTCTGCAATGTTTGACTGTAGCAACAATAAAATACTAATGAACCCTAGGAACAGATGGAAATTGAAAAGCATGTACAATGTCAAAATCCAAAATACAGTGATTTTGTTAAATTATAGGTTTCTCCCCCTTCTCCCCCCCCCCCCCGAGAGAGGACCTGGAGTTTGCTGATAACTCAACAATAACTGGGATTATTACTATAACACAGCAACATCATTTTCTGCCTCAAACCTGCAAGAACTAATTAATTCTATAGCTTTGGTTACTAGGTTAGAACCAAGCATTGCTGTCTGATTTCCAATGACCAAACTTTATAAATTGTCAGAGGTACAGCATTTTCTTAATTGTCTGCACTATTGTTGATAGGTAAAAAGACTATTATCAGTTGCTAGAAAGGAAGTGCCTCAGGATAAATTCTGTATGCTGTTTTGACCATTTGGAAAGATTCTTTTTCTCCTAGTCTTTTAAATTCTGGAACCACACAGACGTCCTTAGTGAAATTTGTCATGTCGAGTTGCAGTTCCAAATATAATGTAATGCATCGGGAGGATGAGTGGCTCCTAAAAAAGGTTTTATAATAGTGCCAGCTGGGGTTGCTGGGTTATATGGGCAATGAGAAAAAAAGTCATATTTCTCACTCTGTTCTAAACAAAAGCCCCCAGCTTACTTCTTAATAAAGAGAGATTTTTAGAAGTCCCCTGAGTACAGGCAAATGGGAAATAATGCTCTGTCCATTATGAGAGAAAAGAATCGCCTTTGTTTTGTATTTTCACCAGAAGTAATTGGGAATTAGAAACCAGCCTGAATCCTGGAGACCCAGTGGAAATTACAAAGAAACAAACATCGGCCTGGGTCTCCTGCAGGGTTCAAGGCATCTAGAGGCACATCACACCTTGCCAATTCCCTCCAGCACCTGCTGCTTTCCAGATGTCAAAAAACAAACCCCTGTTCCTGCTGATGGAAGAGTGGACTCAGAGCCACGCTGAAGGCAGCTTGCTAGTACCTCCTGAAACTCTAAATCACAAGCATCCTATAGATCAGCAAGTAGATTTCTCAGTATCTTTCCCAAGGAAGCATACACCCACGTGTATAGGAAGATTGTACTAAGGTAGCCAATATAACACTGCTAGAAAAGTCAAGAATAAGGTAGGACCTACATAGTTAAGAAAAAAAGAAGGAAGAGCTGAGGAATGTGTAGATACATTTAAGCTATTGAATTATTTGTAATATTGAATCATTTGTAATATCTTATATAAAGTAATGGATGAATATTACTATCATCAGAAAGTTTCCAATCTGTAGTGTTGGAAAAAAGCAAGTAGCAAGTAGTAAAACAACATACTGATATAGAAGTTCTAAAGAGAACCTGCACACATACACAAAGCAATATTATACTCTTACAAAAATGAATATAAACATGGAGAATAGTTCCATTTGAATAATAAAAGAAATTATTCTCTGGACATAGTGACAAGAATAAAGTTAGACTTATGTACTAGTGAAGGATGCAATCCTAGACTATGTACTCTTGAGTTAGATTCTTCATCTCTAATGTGGGGATTATAAAAATGCCTCTCTGATGGAGTTATAATATGGATTAAATTAGTTAAGAATAAAATAAATAATACATGTGGAGTACTTAGTCAGAGGCTTGTTAATGCTCCAAGTGCTTTATAAAGCTATTGTGAAGTGGGTAGAATCTTTATATTCAGTTAATGGGTCAAGAAACTTAGATGAGGTTAAGTTAAGGAAACTTGCCAGTAGCCTCATTATTCATAGCAGGAAAAGCTGAGAGTCTTCATAGGAAATCAGGAAAGCAATGAATGGAAGTTTTGCTATATAAAAATGTTTTATTAACTCCACGTACCTTCTTTCATTGTAGGGAAATAAATTTGAATCCATTCCCCACCTGTAGCAAGACACAGATGCTCAAGCTTCATTGGTAAATCACACTGACAAACAATGTAAAAGAAGATGGACATATAGTAGACAACCCCCAAAAATCTTGAGTTGAGCTTGATTTCTAAATTTTTCCATCCACAGGGGCAGGTTCCAAAATCAATCTCAGTACTTCACCTCATGTGGCTTCATGGTATACAGGGTACAATTCACTACCTTTTAACTTTGGCTTTGTCTGTGTGAATTATTTGTACGAGACCCAAGAAGCTGTGATTTGAGTAAAGTCTCAAAATGTTTTGGGGTTGTTCATACTTGTCCTCTTGCTATTGTGCTCTTACTGTGGGTATTCTGTTTATCCACTGTTATCCCATAATGAATAAGCAGAACAAACATGAACTTGACCTTGAGCATACAGCCAAGTCCAGCTGACACCATCCAAAATCAGCCTGACACCATCAAATGAGCACTTCATCAGTGAGCACAATATGTCTAAAGGCACTGTATTTTTATGCATTATTTGTTTCATTGTTGTTGTTACACAACACTGTGATGGCTCAGCATTGTTACACCTTCTTTTGTCAATGCTTCTGAAAAGGCATCTTTTCCCTTGTCCTAGACTAGACACTTTGCTTCTGCATGTAGATAACACAAGAAAGTAGCCCTCCTGCTATCTCTGCATGTAGAACTTCATTGATCAGTACTAGAGATTGACTGATCTTCCTAGAGCTTTGTTCCCTTGATACCATTCCCCTATTCCAAAGTCTTCAATGGTTCCCTAGTATGAGATAGTTTCTGTAGATCTAGCAGTACCTGCTTTCTTAAATGTCTGTACATTTTCACTTTTACTTTCTGCCATTTAGAATATCTTCCTAGCAACCAACCATTTCTGTAGTCACTTATTCATATGTCTAGGTCTTACTAACTTTGTTAAAGCTTAAATTCCTGAATCTTCCACCTTCTTGGGGTACTACATCTCTAGCATAAAACTCACCTTTTCTACAAATGCATATTTACACATAGAGCAAGCACACAAGTCTCCTGAGACCATCATATTCTTTTCTAAACTCTCTAGAGCTCAAATTCCATCTGCCTAACTATGTAGCTATCCAAATTATTTGCCCTCAAGGAAGGTCAGAGACATGTGGGTCTATATTTGTCACATTAAGCTTGGTTTGTAATACAGAAGTTAATTAATTCTAGAATCCCTGGGCTTAGTCTTTAATACAATACTCCAATTGCACATTTAAGCCTTGAAGTATGGTCAGAGCAGAATAAGGGTCCGTTTCATTCCCACTTCCTGGAAGGGATCAGATAGTGTTCTAAACCATGTAGTGATTCAGGGACTCAAGCAGGAAGAGGCTTAATCCCAGTTCTTGTTTTCATATTTTATACAGATGTATATTTTATACAGTAACAGATGGTACTGGGATTGGAGGAAGTCCATCACCTCCAAAGTCTACATGTTTAACCTTTATATTACATGTTCTACTAAATAAACACATTCAGATCAAGGCACAGAAAATGAGATATTATTTAATGAGCAATATGAAAGCAGCCATTATCTCTTATTTATTTCTTAAGTGATCCTGGAAGTGTTTTATTAATCTTTTCTCTATAAGGAAATATAACTTCCTGGAGACCAAATAGTTTATCAACTTTCTAATAGCTAACAAAATTTTCCAGACATACGTCAGAACCAAGAAATCACTTAGAACTTAGGACTTGTTATTGTTATTTTATGTCATTGTTATGCTTGTTATTTTATGTTTACATTTATAATGCTTATACTTGATATTTTGTAAGTTGTTGTTCTGAGAATTAGAACAATTAGAACAAAGTTCTAATTCTCAGAACAATAACTTATCAGAAAATACAAAGGGAATGCCAACATGGAGAGAGCTTGTAAAAAAACGTACCTGACCCCCTCAACACACACACGCACACACACATACAAACCTGCTATACAAATTTGTCTGTTAGAAGCATAAGGAATACTAATAATTATAAATTTATCAAGATGTATGATATTCCTAAACTGCTTTGCTGTCAGCTCCTTTGTACAACTACTTAAAGATAAGAATTTTTCAAAATGTAATACCCAGGTCTAGTATATTAGATATCAAGAAACAAATATCCTTGATCCACATTCACCTACTCACTAAAAGGAATCACTGAAACTCATGGAATTTTTGGTTGCTCACAGGCCCATGAAAAGCAGTGAACATTGTGAGTTTCCTGACTTGCATATTTCCAACTGCAATCTCTGAAACTTCTTGTTTCATGTCCCGTGACCTAAACAGGTATCTTTTCATCATCTATTTAGTGCCATATTTTTCACATCTTTGTGCTTTTGTGGATGATATTGTAGTTTAAAATGTCCCTAGGAACAATGATGAACTGCTGTCTAATGTCCATAAATTCAAAAAGACTGAATGTGTCTTATAGAGAGAATGTATGTGTTAGGTAAGTGTCGTGTAGACATGATTTACAGTGCTATTGGCTGTGGGTTTGTTGTTAATGAATCTACAGTGTGGTACATCTAGAAAAAAAAGGAGGATATTCTCCGATCTTAAGTGAAACTGTTCCAGAGACTGCTAAGGTAACGTTGATAGTGTTTGATGAAATCTGGAAAGGATGGAAAAGAAAGTAAGTTTTATCCATTCATATTCAATGACAACCAGTGTGGCAGACAGCATTTCTGTTAGGTTGAAAGCCAAAGCAATTTATGAGCACGCTATCCAAGATCATGAAAATGTCAGCTCTTTCTCAGTTAATGCTGGCTGGCTTGTACATTTCAAAAAATATGATATGGCATAAAAAGTTAAATATGCAGGCTCTAGGGGTCAAAAAACTTCAAAAGAATTATTAAAATACTTTCTGGTTATTATGCAATATTCCATTGATGATGAGGCTGATTATCTCTGTTGTTGTTAAATGAGTCTGTGCCATAACACAAATGCATTTTACTTAGCAAAATGTGTTGTAACTTAAGTCTCACAGAAAATTAATATTTTATTTCCACAATGGTTTGCTGTAGGATAACTGTATTTACGGTGACTTTATTAAACATACAACTATGCAGAATAATTAGAATAGGGAAAGACAGTCGCACTCTCTCTATCTACTTAAAGTAATTAGAAGAATGAGAACCAACCTCTTTCCGCCTGTCCTTTTCCTCTACACATTCTTCCTCTTCTTTTTCTTTCCATTCTCTCTCTCTTCATGCCAGTATATGTGAGTACTAACTAAAAAAATACTTCCCCAGTATCTCCAGCTCAGAATGTAGTAATTCTAGGTCCTAACTGATTCACTTTCTTAAGTGTCTTTATGCATTTTTTTTCATTCCTTAAGGTGTCTGTTTTTTTTAAATTTTGGCTTCTCTGATAAAAATGGAAAGTGATTGGGCACTGATTGTACCCATCTACTACCTATTGTAATTGTAAGAGACTCTCTCAAATTTTAGCAGATCACTAAAAATTTGTCATTGCCTAAATGAGAAATTGGATTATTCTAGTTTCTGCAAAATCTCCCAGGACTTTTTGTCAAAGCAATCATTTAAAAACACATGACTTTTGTTTTAGCATTGCATGGTATGTGTTACTCAAACAAAATATGATGATATGTTGTAGGTTTTCTATTATTTGCACTGATTTTATTCTCTACTAAGAATCAAAAATTCATATTAAAAAATTTAGCTTGAAGACTGCATAGCAATGAAAAGAAAAATAATTTCTCATTCAGTTCCACACAGATTTCATTCCATACTACTAGGAAATGCATGCTGCGGTTTAAAGCTCTGTGCAACAATCTAATTGTTCTACTTGATTACAAATCACCAGGACATGCATGAAAAAGATGAATCTATCCTGGAAAAAATGTATTACTAAAATCCTTTAAATATGCTTGCACAGAGCACACAGAAACGTTATGTCCTGAATGATGAAAACACGAGGACAGATATCATCTTTATGCAGGGTTCTTGGTACTCTGAATTGGACTTGGAATCAAACTTCTATAAATGTGTCATGATGCTCACATCCCTGGTAGCAGAGGAGGATGGATGTGCCTTTCTGAAATGGTAGTGGAAATTCCACACACATAATGAAAAGCAGCACTCTTTTGACTGGTTCTGTAGTAGTATTGAGGACCAGCATTCCCAGATACAGAATTCTAAGGTACAGAAGCCTTGGGGTTATCGTGGCAAATACTCATACAGTGGTCCACACTCATTGCCTTGTTTGTTTGCTGTATTGCATCATCATGGCCTGACGCTACAACACCTAGAATACGCTTCTGTTTTCTGAGAAATCTAAGGTCTCCAGAACTCAATTTGTATGCAACACACCTGATCAGAGATCCTGGAAAATGGCTCCTTTCTCCTGCCCACTGTTCTCCACCAGTGAATGAGGCTGCCCACCCCCACACCTTACTCAAGTGGTCAACCTCTGACATATTTTCTCCAGTTGTCTCAGTGCACCTCAGTGGGACTGATCTGTAGTGGTTCACACTCAACGTCGTGTCATATGTTTTCTGGCCTCTTTCCTCTACCTGATTTCCTTCCTACTTTCTAACTTTCTAGGATCTCCTGCCAAATAAGCTGCTAACATTCCATCCTCAACTTAGGTTTGCTTCCAATCAAGAAAATGGATGTTCTACTCAATGGTAGTGGGACCCTGGTTTCTCTTTAGTGCCTTATTCTATATCCTAGAATGCTGGTCCCTACGGTCTTACTGAAATAGTCAGATGAAGGAAAAGGAAAGCAGCAAGAGAAAAGTCAAGGAAATATCACCAATAAGCAAAGCAATGAGCTGAGACTTCCCTGGTCCCGACTAAAGTGGGTGGGCACCACTTGCTCCACACTGCTTGGTTTCATTTGGTAATATGGACCTTGTTTTCTTCATAGGAAATCTAACTTTTAAATACTGGGGATTAATTTTTTATAAAATACTATATAATGCAATAAATTTGAAAACCTAGTAGATGCTGTTCATTAAAACAGAACTTATCCATATTCTATAATCAAGCACTTTGAATCCTCGGTAGATAATCCAAAAAAAATACAGAATACCAAATAATATGTCTAAAATGCTCATAGAAACATTACTCACATGTCCCAACTGGAAAGGACAGTTAGATACATGTGCATAGCCATGACAGAATACTGTATGTACATCAAGAGGATGTTATCCACTATAACATAAAGGTGCCTTCCAATATCATTGTAAATAAAAGAAGCAAGAACCCAGTATACCCCATATGATCCTATTCATGAGCAAGAAAACCTAATGTACACTTGTTGAAAGTCACAATAGTATTTCCAATCCCCAATCATCTCCTCTGCTCACCAATTACTTGGCTGGGATCTCACAGGTACTGATACAAGAGTTGGGGCTAAATCATTTTACAATCTTTTAAGGTGTAATTTTTCCTTGGAGGAGAGAGAACATGAATTGTTAAGTTACTATTACTTTAACTCAAGTTAGAATCCAAAGATGACGGAGGACCTCTTATTGAAGACCGTCACTCTGCTATAAACTGCAGGTCTGGAAATCTCTTCTCTGTAGTAGGAAACACATCAGGGCTCTGCTGATTTGATATTTGGGTCTCACTCTGACCTTGCTGTTTAAATAACAGTCTCATCTTAGCCCTAGACAGATATCAGAGGCCATCTCCTCCTAATAGAATTTTTCTCTCTTGACAAGTATGATGGCTGTAATTCCAGCTGATCATAGATGAAGACTGGGAGGATCATAGTTTAAAACCAGCCCAGGCAAAAGAAAATTAGGTATTGAGACTGCATCTAAATTAGTAAGCTAAGCATCATGTGAATCTGGCATCCTAGCTACATAGGATTAGAAGTAAAATGATTACAAGACTGGCCCATGGGCACAAACCTCCAACCCTACTTAAAAATAATGCAAAAAAGGACTAGAGCTGTGGCTCATGTGGTAAAACACCTGCCCAGCAACCATGAGGCCCTGATATCGAATCCCACTCTTGCCAAGAAGTTCACATTCCTATTGAAAAGCATTACAGAATGGGGGAAAACAGAGCTGGTACTTATTTTCATGGAAAGAGTAAGGAGTTTTAATCAGACAGCAGCGTGCTCCATGGTGGACTCTGTCTTTAAATCCTAATGAGATAATGAACTAGTATCTTCAACTCTGAATCTAATGTCTCATATGTAAATGAGAATAACCTCCACCACTTCAGAGGTGGCTAAGAAGATTAAATGTTGATATCTATACATTTCCCTTGCTTGCTGAAGTCAACCACTCTTCTTGTGCTAGAAAAGAAGACCCCACTTCATTTTAATACAGATAAAAGAGCATTTCATGATCTCTCCCTCTCCCTCTGTCTCTTAGATATTTTTCAAAAGTAATGTAGAAGACAGAGACCAGATTACAAAGATAGTATTGGTAGGGACAGGTATTGACAGCCATGAGCTATATTGGAGTCAGAGAACTCCCTAGCTCCCCGGCCTGTCCCCTACATTGCTTTCAGTCATTGTTCATTGGTGTGTTATATCTGCCCATCCACAATATGCCACATTCTACTACAACCTCTGCTTTCGCTCCTGATAAAAATGATCTTTTCCCCCCTTCCTTGCTCCCCTATCAACTCACCTATTCATTCCTGATGTCAATTGAAAACTTATCTTTCCCAGCCTAGCCCATGCATCTTTAGTTCTGTCTCTCACTATGATTTTTTCCTTTGGCAACCAAGCTGTCTAACTTATTGCATGCCATGGAGCATACAGATGTGCAGCAGATGTCAGGCTAAGTAGAAAAGATGTTGTGTTAAATAGAAAGAAATTCAGGTGGTCCTAAAGATATTCAGTGTGATTTTCCTTATAAGCTCTGACTGTGGGGCTTTGCTCAAAGCTAATTTTTGTGATCATCTTATTGAAACAGAGCATACAATCGGAAAAGAAATGTACATAGCATACACATTTGGCTTGGTGATTTTTGTCACAAGCTGAACACCTCTGTGTAGCCAGTATCTAGATCATATCAGTGGAACCAGACTTCCACTTACCTATCATGACCATCTATCGCTAAAGATAACCACTGTCCTGACTTCTAATAAAACAAATACATTTGAGGATTTTTGTATAAATGAAATCATATGTGATGTATATGTCTTTCTGTCTGTATTCATTTACTCAATATAACGCTTTTGAGGCTGATTCATACTTCTATGTGCTATGTCTGTTTTCTCATAGTATTGTGTGCATTGTATAAATAAATACACCACAATTCATTTATCTCTTCTATTGTTAAAGAGCATTTGAGATGTGTCCAGGATGAGGCTATTGTGAGAAACTTTGATATAAAGATCAGTGTACATATCTTCTTTTTGCAATATCTGTTCTCCTTGGTCCCAAGGAGGACACAGAGGACCCAAATGCTTAACTGTATTGAACTACAAATTTCCAAAGAATTGGGACCATTTTACACTCTCGCCATTGTAGGATTGATTGTTTCCATTATGCCATGTCCTCACTAGCACTCTGCATTGTTCATGGAGTTTACATTTTACTTTCTCTCATTATTTAGTTGTGGGGTTTTTTTTTGCATTGTACGTGGAGTTTGAATTTTATTTTTTCTCATTATTTAGTTGTGTTTTTTGGCACTGTTCTTAGTGTGTAACTAAATCCCATTACAGTCTTAATTTTTAAGTGCAGTCAATAGATATTCAGGAAGCTCATTTCAGTCATTTTACAATAACTTTGATGATAGAAAAATACTTTTTTTTATCTTGGAGTCCTCATATCTAACACAGAAAAAATAATCTGACAGCATTCATTTCCAATATACATAAAAGATGAATGAGTATCTTCTGTAGGGAAGTGAGGAATAGGTTAAAAGGGATACCATAAAACTTAAACCTCTTATTTGTAAATGAAAAATACACAAAGTATTCTACTTTCACTTTTATCGTTTCTTTGATGACCTTGTATATCTTGGATTTTAATCCAATCATGAGTTTTTCATGTTAAAGATAGAACTATTTTATTTTTAGTATTCTCCTTTCCAGAAAAATTTATTGTATTACAAACAGTATCCAGCTCAGAATAAACAGAAAACAAGAAAAAAAGAAAACCAACACAAAAAACTTCTTTGTGAATTTTTGAGAGTGTATGCTTGAAATGGAGCTAAAAGACACATTACCTTGTATGAACCAACCACAGAAGTCTCTCAACAAGACTGTAGTGAATCTACCCTTCTTTCTATATATTTTTGCCTCATGAATATAGACCTGTTTAAGTACTTGACAGGGAAGTGGGGTGAGGGAGGCTGTCAGACATAGTGAACTATGTCTGCAATACCAGTTACACATGAGGCAAAAATAGGAGAGTCATGGTTTTAGGCCAGTCCCTGATGAGTTAAAACCATTACTGGTGTTTAAGCTTTTGACTTATGTCAAAACTCTTGACGTAGATTCTGCTTTGGTTTTCCATGTGTCAAGAGAAATGAAGGCTTTCTCTGTTCCACAGAACCTAAGATGAGAAAAATGAACACAGACTAAAATATGTAAAATGCAATTTTGATGTATTTCTTTTTGCCTATACTTTGAGCCTGAGTTGATTTTAATAGTCATTCTTAAATTAGTAATCTTTCACTCTTTCTCTCAATACACCCATCCCATCATCCATATAAATAAATACGTAATAAAGACATCTTCTGGAAGACTTGGACTTTGGACCGATTGTAACTAAGCTGCATTGGACCAGTACAGTCAACAACTGGAAATAGAAGGAAGCAGACATCTTTTCTTCACTGAAAGTTAGTACAAAACGTTTTCCACTGCATCAATCTGAGAAAGGTTAAAGTGCACTGACTGGGAAATTAAGCTTTTTCTCAGCATGCTTTAACACAAAACAATCTCTAGGACTATCTCATATGTCTTCTGACAGAGGGCCATCCATTGGGAAGATTATGTCTGTTATCACGGAAAGCAATGAACTTTCCATTTACATTGGAAACTTAGAATCAGATGAGGAAAAAGGTACATTTATCTAGTCTTTTAAAAGGGGAAAGGAAACCCTACAAATGTGTCCATTATACCTGCTGAGAATCTAAAGTGAGGTCAAGACAAAAGCAGATTATTTTTGATAGTGTTAATAAGAGTTTATTGCAAGCCTTGCCAGCCTGATCTCCCTCTGTGGATTTCTGAATGGCTTTGGGAGCTGGGCTATTCTTAGAGTAATGAGAAACCGCCTTATCTCACACCATAGGAAATTCAAAGATCCCCATGGCTTCAAAAGTCTTATTCGTGCACTTTAGTAGAACTAAAAGCCAAGGTGGTTATCATCACAAATCCTGGCTCAATATTGGGATATATGAGGAACCCTAAGTGACACAGACAGGCAGATTCAATGTGGCATATTATTACCAGCACCACCACCCCCAAGCCCTTCGAATTACAATGGCTGATTCCACAACTAAATCAATTTCTGACACCATGTTAGCACTATTAGAATTAGTGAGTTAGAGTTATTGATTATAAGAGCATCAGAGACTCTAAAGAATAAAGAATATATTAGAAAAGTATATGGGGAGCTAAGTGTTAGAAAGTGTTTGACATTTAGAGGAGGTTGGAGCCAAGAGAGTGATAGGAATTAAAAGACATAGAAAAATCCCTATTGTCGCTATATTTGATTTTGGTACCTTGCATTTTATGTATACTTTTATCTAATTTGGGGAGGGGAAGGGGAATAACAAAATTATGAAACAAGGACACAGGGTGACTATTGCAACAATGATACTCACAAGACACTATGTTAGAAATGATCTTTACAACTTTGTTGGGCAGGGAGTGGAGGAGGTAGGGGAAGGAAGGGATAGTAGGAGAAAAACAAAGGAGGGGGGTAACAACGCTGAACAAGAAATGTACTCATTGCTTCATTCATGAAACTGTAACTTCTCTGTATAGCATCTTATAAGAAAATAAAAAAATTAAGGTTCCGGTCTCCAAAACCGGAACCTTAGTCAGAATACCACCTTCATCATGTCCCCTACACATCGTATTTTATATGGTGGCCCATGCCTCTCCTAGAAGAGGCTAAAATCCTGGTTGTTTGATATTGGATCATAGGTAGCATTAACCCCAATACAATGTGGCCCTACTCAGTGTCAACAATGGGCTCTAGGTACTAAAATTCCTCTTCCACTAAGACTACACAGTGACATTTCATTCAGTATTTCCCAAGTCCTCCATTGCTGTATGATTTGAAACTTCAGATTAAAATTTCACTAGACAAAGTTTCTATCACTGGTGAATATACTCTAATACTTCCTCTGTGCGCCTTTCAGGGCTGAGTCCCACATTCTTTACTGATTATAAATATGCTTTATTTTCACTCATGGATAACAAATATCTTGTATAACAGAGCATATATCTTCATAAGGAGCACAGAAGTTCCTGGACTGGTAGTTGGTGTCTGTGAATTGTTGGTAAATGAAACAGTAGGTCCTACTGGGCTCTTGGCATGTACTTGTGTGATTTTGGTTCACCAGATGGAGAAGAAGTTGGGCATGGATGGCCCAAGGCAGAGCCAGTAGGTGGAACTAACACCCAGTTTCCATGTATTAGAGCGTGAAGGAAAGACAAAATACATACCTCTTCCAAATCACATGACTGGCTTCTTTTTCCCCCCTCTGGTCCTAACTCCACCTACTGCCTGTCAGGGTCAAAAGTACCACATAAATATGTAGAGTGTCTGAGCCCATGTGTACAGCTGCTGCTGATCCACTTCTGTTCGTTTGTCATCACTGTCGTTCATTAAATGGGTTGCTCATTTCAAAAGCAAATATTAAGCCCTCAGTGTTCACTATGAAGAGCAGTCTGTCCCAACTATTAAGCTAAGCATTTTAACATGAGTTATCACATTTCATTCTTACAATTAATGCATTCAACAAGAACTGTTACTATTTGTGAATCCTTGGCTAGGAAACTGAGCCTCACCTATTCTTACTTTTCTTTCTATGCTTTCTTGCAGAGACAAGTCAGAATGGGGGTGGATAATGAGACGAGGAGCCACAGAGTTTGTGTACAAATACTACTTTCTAATGCTTACTATATCTCTCTGAGGTGCAAAGATGTTGTTAGTAGTAACAATGTCTCCATTAATGGAGAAATATGTATTTTATGACAGGGTTCTCAGTATTGAATGGCCAAAGGAACCTAAGATAATGTCTAAAATAGTATAAGCATTTAGAGAAAGACTCCTCCAAACTACAACCGAGACGTCATTCAGACCAATGGAGAGGGATAGCCCCATAAACTGTTCCATTTATCCAAGAAACCTCATTTTCACTCTCATCCTAACTAAAAGAGCAAGGATATAGCTTAGGACCCCTTGTCAGTCTTGCCCTATTATTCGCTCTTTTCAACACTTGTCTGGAAAGGCACTATAGTCCAGAGGAGTCCTTCTCAGATGAGGGAGACTGAGTCATGAGTATAGATACAGGGAGATAGAAGGGCACAGTTGTATGCCCCATCTGAATATTTACTAAATGCTTATAACACTTCAGACATTGTTTTAGGTTCCTTTGGCCATTCAATACTGAGAACACTGTTATAAAATATGTATTTCTCCATCAATGTAGTAACAACATCTCTGTACCTCAGAGATACAGATGTCCAGAGAGATATAATAAGTATGTGAGAGAAATGTTTGAACACAAGCTCTGTGGTTCCTCAATTCTCGTTATCTATCCTCATTCTGTCTTATCTTACAAGGTACAGAATGAAAAGTAAGAACAAGCTGGGATGAACTGTCCAGCCAACTAGTAACACATGGTAACAGTTATGATTCTATGGTTTCAACCAATTTCATTTTTTTGTTACTATGCATCTGACTACTTCAAAACATTGGTTTTCATTTTGGACCTGTATATTTCATTTTTATGAGAAAATTTAGGAATTGGAGTTTAATGTCATAACAGTTCGTATTGAAATAAATAGCAGGCCCTGAATTGGTAAATTAAAACACCTAATAATTACATTGGAGAAATAGAAAATCTCTAGATTCAGTGAACCAGCACGAGTCTAATTTAAATGTCTAATTAAAACATATTTGGAGGCACAATAGACACAAACGGCATTTACATTGTCTATGGCTGGCTTGATACCCAGAAAAAAAAAAAAAGGCTGAATGGCATGAAGAAATGGGAATGGGCTGTAATCTTTAATCAAAGTACTCCATTTTAATCAAGACATGTCTGACTCTACATTTCATTACCACTTCATTAGAATATGCTGTCCCGGTGCAACACTGCTGGTAGTTGTTTAATAGGAAAACAACTGATCTTCAAGGCAGGAAAGGAAGTAGCAATATCCAGACAAAGGCAAGAGCTTTTGTTAGCTGAGACACATTTATCCAAAGTAGCTGGGGATCTATGGAAGAGAAAACAGGTTTGTGATTAGGCGAGTCGAGATTAGAAGAGATTTGACAAGAACAGCCCTGCCAGTCTGCAAGCTGATCAGAGGTTATTCACAGCAGAGGGTTATTTAGCACATTGTCAGATGTGACATTCAGAAAAAGGCAGCATGATCCTCTGTACAAACAACTAATGAACAGCGACATATTTAGATTGCCTGTGTAAAGGTAGCAGGGTATGTACTACTAGGCGAAAAGAACTCCAACATCATAAGGGAAAAGAGAAAAAAATCCAAATTCTAAAATAGCATTACACATTCTGGTCCTACCCACTTGTCACTTTGCCTCTCTTTTACTCATCTGTAATATGGGATGACAAGTATATCCCTTCCAAAGCCTTGTTGTGCAATGATGACAGATGTCAAGGAAAGAACTTCTGTTGTTACCAATAGGCGAGGGATATTGTCATTGATAAATTTTTCCCAGGTAAGGAAATGTAGAATATAGTCTCTTTTATAGTTATCACCAAAACAAATCTAAACACTATACTCAAAGGCATTGGCAATGTTAAATGATGCTTTTATTTCTACAGCATAGACTCTCATGTCCTGTGTTTGAGAAGACAAAACCTTGTTAAGGTCTTTGGAAAATCTCTTGCTTTTTAATTTCCTCTCATTTTTTAAATGACATTATTTCACTTCATTCATTCATTTATGTTGCATTTGGAAAGAACCATAAACATAACAAGTTCCTTTATTGAGTCAGGCACTGTGCTAACTTAAGCTACAACTTCAGTTAAGACTACAACAATGAGATGTACAAGATGTTATGTCGAAAATGAACTTTACAACTTTGGCAGGGTGGGGGTGGGGGGTGGTAAGGGGTTGTGGGGGTGGGGGTGGAGAGGGGAAGAGATGGTATGGGGAAACAAAGGAGGAGGCAACAATGCTTGATAAGAAATGTACTCACTATCTTGCCCATGTAATTGTAACCCATCTGTATGGTATTTCCACAATAAAAAAAAGACTAAAGATGTCCAACAAAATGTTTAAAGAGCTACCACAGATACAACTACTTATCATGTACCATACAGTACCAAACACATGCACATGTGCACATGCACACACATGCACACACACACACATGTGTATGCACACAAACACACACACATACTTAATGGTTTCTTTGTTATCTATGTGTTACAAGTCAGGAAAATGAGGCTTAGAGGAAGGCCTAAGGCTCTTCCTTGTCCCTGTTGGGACCTGTGTCCAAGGTGTTCCTATCCTGTCCACTTCTCTCTCAGGACTATGTGAAGGAAACAGTTCAGGAAAAAGGTGGAAAGTACGAACTGAAGCTTGTAGAGAAGAACAAAATCTCAGCTTCCCCCCCCCACCCCCGCCCTTGCAGGCATTGTCAATAGAGTGTGAACTAAGAAAAATCTCTGCAGTCAGAATAAGGTGAGGGTAGTAGATGAATTACCTCTTATCTTTACTTCTGCTTCCTTTTCTAATGAATAAAAGAGTAAATCAATAGATCCCTAAGTCATATGCTCTGCCTTTTACTCCAATCAAGTGCTCTTGGTTTGTTTTATTAGAAGAAAAATTAAAAAGGCTAAGCATCCAAAACAACCAATGGCCATTTTCACAGTTTACCATCTATCAAAGCACAGCAGTGGTAATTAAAACAATCTGGGACTACAGAAAGATGAACAGGAAATCTGTCACCACTGAGACTATCAAGGAAAGAAAAAAAAAAAAAAGCTAGTCCTGGGGAATGAAGCAGAAACTGACAATTTGTTAGATCTAATCCCAGAGAGATGCACAGTGAAAGAATGAGGCAGAAATTCTTGCTTGGTGTTGTCAGTTCTATGTGAGAAGCCCATGGAAAATCATTGAAAAGACTCTCTCAGTTATCTTTTTCCAAAACCAGAAGAAGCTGATTTCCTTTGTATAATAGGAATTAGCTCTCTACCATTTTCATAGACTAGTTTTATAAAGGAATAACCATGCTGGCATATTCACTTGGTGTCAACTTACACACAAGATTTTTAAAATCACAAATTTATATTCTGACTTTAAAAATATCTTATGTTTTTGGTAGAACCTAACCTTGAAAAACTTATTCTTCTTTCCTGTGTGAAGGCTTCTTGTCCTTGTTCTAAGTTAGGATGCTAACATTTCCTTAACCCTCATCCCACTATCAGCATCCTTTCAGTCTTCTGGTTTGGATGACATTTCCTAGCAGCTCCTAACTTAATAACAGATGAGTCAACTTTCCAAGAAAAGGTACACATCTGAAGTGTGTATACGCAAAGCAACTAAACCATTAACTATATAAAACAAAATGGATAGCAATGAAGGAGGGAATAGATACCAATGGTTCTATTCAGAGACTTCAGTGTGCTTATCTCTATATCAGATAGAATTGGGCATAAAACCAACACAGATATACATCCATCAATAACACTATTAAACATAAAGAGCTAATTGACATTTATAGAAAAACCTAACAAACTGCACAATATAGACTTTATATTCTGGACTATAAAATAAATCTGAACATATTTAAAAATTGAAGCTACATAGAATTAATTATTCCTTAGCAATTAAATCAAAATCATAGTACTAATTGATAACGTGAGCATCTCCAAATATTTGGAAACTAAGTAACACATGCTAAATAATTCACAAATTAGAGAAAAGTCTCAAGGAAAAATTTAAAATTATGTTCAAGTGAATGAAATTAAAATACAAACTATGAAATCTGTGGGACAATGTTAAGACAGCTCTGAGAAAAATTTATACACCTAAAACTTGAATCACACAAAGAATTAAACGCTTCAAATTAATACCCTAAACTATACTGCAAGAACCAAGAAATATGAGCAAAAAAAATAGCACCAAATTTAGCAGAAGAGTAATCAATAAATATTCTAGCAAAAACCAATACAATTGAAAAGCAGAAAAACAATAGAAGGTAATCAGTCATGTAAAAATTACTTGACAAAGCTATAATAAAACAAAGAAAAAGCAGTAACAAATGATCAATATCAGAAATAACACAGGAAATAGAGTATATCCTCATGCTATGAAAAAATACATTATGACTGGCTGAAAATGAAATAAATGATCTCAACAATCTTATAGCTTTTAAATTCATAATTTTAAAAATGTATACAAAATAAAAACATGTATAAAGCTTAAAATGATCAAAATGGACAGGCCCACATCATTTCACTGAAGGATTCTAGCAAATGTCTAAAATAATTGATACTGAGAGAAGGAGTGAGTTTGAGAAGGACGGAGGAGAATGATAAAAGGGTGGTATAGCTTAAGTTGCAATATATTCATAAACTGATTTTTTGAGTGGCTAACTCCTTTGTACAACTTAAAGATAACAAGAATATAATTTGAAAAAGAATAGTTAGCATCAGCTTTTATGTATTTCCTTATAAATGAGCTCAGCATGATTACAGAATAAATAATAAACACAAAAAATCAATTGCATTTGTGTATGCTATTACCAATAAACATATAAACACCAAAATAAAATATGAAATGCCACAAATTGTTCATAAAAGGAGAGAACCTTCATTTGCTGAAGACATTAAAACATGGATGACATAAATAGAGCTGTCAGGCTCTATATAGATGATATGAGTCAATCAAGTATGGTACAGGCATCATTTCTCCTGAAACTGATGGCTACTTTTAGCACAATGACTATCAAAATCCAACCAACCA
Organism: Dipodomys merriami; assembly: GCF_024711535.1. Classification (NCBI taxonomy): domain Eukaryota; kingdom Metazoa; phylum Chordata; class Mammalia; order Rodentia; family Heteromyidae; genus Dipodomys; species Dipodomys merriami. The sequence continues at coordinate 59,889,602 of NW_027206290.1, read as the reverse complement.
TTTTTGTAACTACAAACAAGAAAATTTTAATATACCTATGGAAAGGCAAAAAAACTAGAAATGCCTAAAAACATGATTATCACAGCATTATTTACCATAGCTTAGATATGGAACCAACCCAGATGCCCCTCAGTAGATGAACGGATCAAGAAAATGTAGTATATATCTATCTATCTATCTCTCTATAGAGAGAAAGAGATACACACACACACACAAACACACACAATGGAATATTCTCTTTTTTGGGGGGGGGATGGTTCCAGTCATCTGGGCCTGGGCACTGTCCCTCAGCTCTTCAGCTCAAGGCTAGCGCTCTACCACTTGAGCCACAGCACCACTTCTGGCTTTTTTCTTTTTGCTTATGTGGTGTTGAGGAATCGAACCTAGGGCCTCATGCATGCAAGGCAAGAGCTCTATCACTGAGCCACCTTTCCAGCCCATACAATGGAATTTTCTATGCCTCCATCAGAAAGAATGACATCGCCCCATTTGAAAGAAATGGAAAGACTTGGAAGAAATTATATTAAGTGAAGTAAGCCAGGCCCAAAGAAACATAGGTCCTATGGCTTCCCTTATTTGCAATAACTAGTATACGTCTAGGACAAGCAGAAAAGCTCAAAAGCAATGTGCGTATGGCCATATAAGATGATGCTAAGCAAAATGAACCCCAAGAGAGAGATACAAGTGGTTTTATCTTTCTTGCTGTTGTTTTTAATGTACTTCTAATGTACCATGTGATTTTTTTTGTTTGTTATACCCTATGTTATACCCTCTGTTTTCACTGTATTTGATCCAGTGCCCTGAATCTTGCATATACATTTTTCTAATTTGGGGAGGGGAAGGGAAATAACAAAATGCTTAAATAAGGATATAGGTTGACCCATGGTAACAGTGAGATGTACAAGACACTGTTGAAAACGAACTTTACAATTTCGGGCGGGGGGGGTGAGGAAGAGTTGGGGTGTTGGGGAGGGAAGGGATGGCAGGGGAAAAACAAAGGAGGAGGTAACAATGCTCTATAGGAAATGTACTCATTACCTTACTCATGTAACTGTAACCCCTCTTTACAGTATTTTTACAACAAAAATATATACAAAAATAAAAATATATGGAGGAAAAATTGTTTTGCATATCTCAAGATTTGTTCACCCACAGTAATCAAGACTATACTATTAGTTATGGGAAAGACAAATAGATAGAAAAAAAAAACAAAGCTCAGAAATAACAGCACACATATGCATCTAATTCATGCTTTGACAAAAGCAATTCAATGGAGGAAAGATAGTTTTAAATAGCCAGGAAGTAAATGGACATCAATAGGCAAAAAGGAAATAAATACTTGGACATAACATTCACATTTTGTAGAAAAGTTACTCACAATATATTATACATGTAAATGTAAATATAGTTGTAGAAATAAAATTTTTTAAAGATAAAATTCTTGTGAATCTAGGACTAGACCAAGCATTCTTAGAACTGATTTCAAGAACACAATCTATGAAAGGAAAAATTAATAAATTGGACTTAATCAAAATTAAATTTTTGCTCTATAAAGACAAATATGAGATGATGAACTTCAAAGTTATGGAAACAAGAGGTTTTCTTTGTTGTTGTTTTTAATGTACTGTCTAAAGTTATTTCTTTTTTCTTTCATTTATTTCCCTTTGGTTTATCCCCTGTTGTCACTGAATTTGATTTTGGTACCCTGTGTCTTGTATATACATTTATCTGATTTGGGGAAAGGAAGAGGAACAATAAAATGGTGAGACAAATGACAAAGGTTGAGCCAATACAACAGCGATTCAAGACAATATGTTGGAAATGAGCTTTACAACTTGGAGGGGGTTTGTGGGAGAGGGAAGTGGGAGAAAAATGAGGGAGGGGCTAACAATGTTAGACAAGAAATGTACTCATTACCTTACTATGTAACTGAATCCTTCTATACATCACAATAAAATTAAATTAAAAATAATTAAAATGGTAAGCTAGAGACTGGGGTAAAAACAGATTTAAATTCACATATTGGACAAAGGAATTCCTAATATTCAACAGAAAAAAATGAACAATTATATGAAATATTTGGCAAAAGACATAAGGAGACATTTCACAAGGAATTGTGCTTATGGGAAATAAACAAAATGCTGCTTGATATCATTGGCCACGGGAAAGCTCAAATAAAAGCCATAATATCAGTACATATTTGGTAGTATGAGAATTTTAGGAGTCATAATTACAGGCAGGCAGGATGGAAATAACTCTGAAGTCTTTCATTAGATGAGTGATTACACAACTATAGTACATCAAAATAATAACCCTAGAACAAAAGGAAACAAAGTATTGATGTACATAACCATTGAAAGGAATCTCAAATTGGGCACTAATGGTTCACACCTATAATCCTAGCTACTCATAAGGCTGAAATCTAAGGACTGTGGTTCAAGTCCAGGTAAGGCAGGAAAATCCATGACACTCTTATCTTTACATAACCAGTAAAAATCTAGAAGTGGAGCCCTGGCTCAAGTTGTAGAGTACTAACCTTAAGCAAAATATCTAAAAGACAGTGGCCAGTCCTAAATTCAAGTCTAGTACTGTCATGGGTGGAAGGAAGGAAGGAAGGAAGGAAGGAAGGAAGGAAGGAAGGAAGGAAGGAAGGAAGGAAGGAAAAAAGGAATCTCCAAAGAATTATATATTTTTTTAATATTATTTTATTTTATTTGAGAACATATTGTACAGAGAGGCTACAATTACATGGGCAGGATAATGCATACATTTCTTACCAAGCATTGCAGCCTCCTCCTTTGTTTACCCTTCACCTCCCTTCCCAGCCTCCCCCCTCCCCCCACCCAATTATACCCCCCTCCCCCCCACACACCGACATTGTAAAGCTGGTTTTGACATGACATTTTGTACTTCTCATTGTTGCAACAGGTCCACCTGAATCCTTAAACGACTTGTTTGCCCCCATCTCCTCCACATGTTATACTGACATCAAATATAGTGAAAGCGGGGGTTACACTGTGGGGGAGGGACATACAAAGCAACAAAGAAATAATCTTATAAATGCGTTAGAAACATATGCATGAAAGAAACGAAAACATTTAAATACATATCTAAGGGTTCATTTTCCTAACATCACATTATCTGACCTTTTCTGCTTGACTCATACCTATACTAGATATTGCAAATAAGGGAAACCATGGGACCTATGCTTCTTTGGGCCTGGCTTACTTCACTTAATATAATTTTTTCCAAGCCTTTCCATTTCCTAACAAATGGGGAAATGTCATTCTTTCTGATGGAGGCATAGAATTCCATTGTGTATATATACCACATTTTCTTGATCCATTCATCTACTGAGGGGCATCTGGGTTGGTTCCATATCTTAGCTATGGTAAATAATGCTGCAATAAACATAGTTGTGCTGGTAGCTTTAGTGTGGTCTTGTTTGTAAACATTTGGGTAAATGCCCAAAAGTGGGATTGCTGGATCATAGGGGAGATCTATGTGAAGTCTTCCAAAGAATTATATTGAGTGTTTAAAAAAACAGAAAGATCATATGCTCTGTGATTCTGGTTTTATGACATATTTGAAATGACTTTGTAGAAACAGACCAAAGAAAGAAAATTATCAAAGAGTTAAGGAAGAGAAGAAGGCTGAAGAGAAATGAGTATGGCTATCAAAGGGCAAGAGAGATTCTTTGGTAGCTGAAAGATTCTGTGTTTTGGTTGCCATATTTGGTAAAAACATTGTCATGGGGAGGGAGCAGGAACTAGACATAGGATATACTAGATAGCTCTGTTTCTTACAAGTACATATATTTCTACACTTCCCCCAAAGCAAAAAAAGGTAATTTCATAAAAGATTCTAGATGGGCTTGTTGATTATTATTCTGTAGTTTGTCATAAAAATGTACCAGCTCAGTCCTACACGCTATCGCAGAAGCCATTCCTCTGTAAGCATGCATGGTGCATGAAACAGACACTCTGCCATCTGTACAGCGATCCTATTCCAAGCTGCCCACACTCTGGTCTTCCTTCCATACCCAGAAGGTTCTGACTCACTACTTTATTTTTATCTTTTACTCATCCTAAAGTACACACACACACACATGTTAAATCATGCGAAGGTGCATACAAATGCTAAGTCATCTCAATTCCTATTTTCTGCTCAAATGTTTAAGACAGAACTATGACACTGCCAAAACTGAGTAGCTAAACAGCGCATATGCCACAACAGATGGCTTTCATGTCATGGTTTCTACCCCCAAATTCCTTGCCTGGTAAATGTATCAATAAACAACATTGTAAGTAAGTATTTAGGAATAAGAAGTGGGGCGGGGGGAGCCAGCAAGATAATTTAGGTAGTAAAACCTCAAAGAATAATGAAGTAGCATAACAGGAAATACTATGTAAAGACCAACCAAATCCAAAAACTAAGGATTCTTAGGTTTTTTCATTGTTATTTGCTGTTATTTGTCTTTTATATGTTTCATTTCTTTTTTTTTTTTGAAACTAAATATTTTTGAGAATCTGGGGAAGTTCTTTGATCCTACAGCCTCTATAATATAAACATATAATATATGTTATATATTATATTATATTATTTATATTATACATTATATTTTGTTAATATAGTATAATAATATATTATATATTATGTTATATATTATATATTATATATATATACTTTGATTTTTTTATTGTGAAAATACCATACAGAGGAGTTACAATTACATGAGCACAGTAATGAGTACATTTCTTTCTTTCTTTCTTTCTTTCTTTCTTTTTTTTTTGGTCTGTAGTGGAGCTTGAACTCTAGGTTTGGATGTTATTCCTCAGCTCTTCAACTCAAGGCAAGCGCTCTACCGCTTGAGCCACAGCACCACTTCCGGTTTTCTGGTGGCTTATTAGAGATAAGAGTCTCAAGGACTTTCCTGCCTGTGCTGGCTTTGAACTGCGATCCTCAAATCTCAGCCTCTTGAGTAACTACGATTACAGGCATAAGCCACCGGCGCCTTATCAAGCATTGTTGCCTCCTCCTTTGTTTCCCCTTACCATCCCTTACACTTTGATATTTTAAGTGATTACTGATGAGACCAATTTTACTATTCATTTTAGAAAATGTTTATTCAAGATATATAATAACATCCAAATAGCTGAATAACAAGAAGTCCAACACATCTCTACAATCATTGAGCCTACAATCATTGATAGCTTCAACTTAAGACTCTTAGGGACTGTTGTGAATTATAAATATTTCTACTTTATTGTATTTTTCCCTTTTTCAAACTGCTGGCCTTCCTTACCAGTTTAGGTCCATAATAAACACAATAGATTTAGTAAAGGATGTATTCTCAAAGCATCATATATGTCAGCTATTATCACAATACTATTGGTAACTGTCTCAAAAATATCTTGTAACTAGTATGCACCATCATTCATGTTTTGGGGTCAGCAGATTTGCATCTAGTCTAGGCTCAGCTATGCTGGTCCACTTCTGGCTGAACTTTGCTTGGCTCAGCATTGAATATGAGCTAAGTAACTCTCTTGCTTCCCTGGACCAAAGAATATTTAGAAAAAGTTTACATTGTAAATAGCAAGTAGCAAAGGATAAACCATAACATACAACTGCAGTTAAAGCTCTACTTACAACTTATCTAATATTTTGTTGGCATAAACAAATCTATGACTAAGCCCCCAAAATCACCAAAGTTGCCAAAAATGCCCACTGTTGGAAGAAAGAATTTGCTGAGTACTGATCCAATATTTCACAACATCACGAACTACCTTCTAGTACTTCTTCAAGCAATAAGCAGTATTTTATCCTGTTCAGATAACTAAATCAAGTTATTTTAAAAGGTAGAGTTCCAGCTGAGACTATTTTGTATAACTAAACTATGAATTTCATCCTTGGCAAAATTAACAGTTTGGACAAGTAATTAGTATAGAGTTGAGGGAGACTGATTTGGATATATAGGGTCATTTTTCCTCTTCTTGGCCTCTACCCAGGAAAAGGTAGTAACATCCCCAAGTCATACTCACGATCATTCAAGGTATCCAAGTCTTTAAGAATGCCCAGGTAGACAATCCTAACAATAAAATATTTATATTAATATAAATGAATCTACATTGCACTAAACTTATCATGCCCTTTTCTATGGTAGACACTGATACATCACTTTCAAATCTTTAGTACTATTCTGTTGGGTATGTATCATTATGGCAGGTTGAAAGGATGTTGAAATGAAGCCACAGTTAACTGACGTGGCAAAGAAGAGAGGAGAAAACATCTGAATTTGAATTTAGATTTTCCAACTTAAATGAGTTTTGAAAGACTACCTGTATGTTCTTGTAGCATTTGTGAGGACTCCTTTCCATTCTGTCCTATTAAGCATCACATTTTCTTAAACGAATGACAACTAAGGAATTGGTAAAATATAATCTAACTTAATCTAAACTTTTTTTCCAATATCTTGGTGGATAATTCTATGTTATTTATATGATTAATACTGGGTGACGAATTACTTCTAGGATCTCCAGCCACAAAGAAGAGTTTAATAGATCTATCACCTGAACAGCATAAAAATACTTCGTGTTATTGTAAACCTACACCTGCAGCAATCACATGAAAATCATAATTCTAAAAATGGTGGCATCTTAACTTCTGTTAAAGCTGATTTTTAGCGACTGTGTCAAGTCAACGCTGCCACCTGAGTGACCTCATTATTGGAATATGGCCTCTGAGGAACTGCGGTTGTCCTTAGTGTTTTTATTATTGCCACAAATCATGGGAAATCCATATAGGCCACATTGAAACTAAAAGTGAATAACTGGCTAAAACCCTCACAATATGTCCTCAATCAGATAACTGCTCATTGCTTAAACAATGCCTACCATAGTTTGAGCAATTTTCATCTCTCTTCTAGACAATTATTGGTAGACCCAACTGATTTCTGTATTGCCCAGTTGGACTTTGTATAGTTTTCTATGTAGCAGCCAGAATGAGTTACTAAAAAGTGTAAGTATGAGGAAATGTTCATCACAGTTCTTTCCGGAGTTTTCAAGACCCTAGTAAGTTGGTGACAGCATATTTCCACAGTGTATCATACCTGAAAACTTCATCCTGCTCTTTCAGTTCAATGCAGACACCTCAAGGAATCTGGTGACTTAGGAACTTTGTTATTGACATTACCTTGGTCATACACCTAGCATGCTTAACGCCTGCTGACAACCTTCTGGGTAAATGCACCTTCTAGAACACTATTTTCTCCTGGTTTGTTCCTTTGTAAAACCTCTTAACAGAATATCATGCATGTTCTTATTCTTATTACATAACTGTTTTCATTTCTTGAATGTAAGTGCTATACCTACCGGTATTATAATTAGTTCATTACTCCCATTCTAGGGAATAGAAGAGTTATGGTAAATATTTATAAGTTGTGATTTGATTTTCTGGGTCTAGGAAAGAATTGGTAGCCATTCTCACATTTCTTTTTTTGGGGGGAAGGGGGATCTGGTCATGGGGTGTGAACTCTGGGCCTGGGCGTTGTCCCTCAGCTCTTCAGCTCAAGGCTACCGCTCTACCACTTGAGCCACAACACCACTTCCGGCTTTTTTCTTTTTGCTTATGTGGTGCTAAGGAATCGAACCCAGGGCCTCAGGCATGCAAGGCAAACGCTCTACCACTGAGCCACCTTCCTAGCCCCATTCTCACATTTCTTAAGACACTGTTTTGAATATTCCAAATAATATTGTGTGTTTTGTTCATTTATATCACACATTAACTGCCAAAGGATCCAATGGTCTAAGAGAAATTGTAAGTCTCAAGGCCAAACAGGTTGAGCCACTGGAATCTTCCTAAGATGCTAGTTGCCCTAGGTAGAAGAGTCTAGGGTCAGTTCTGCTGGTCTTCATTATGTAGTTTTAACCTCTGAGTTACAGACATCTTGGCCAACCTTGGCCAATTCTCTACACTATATGAAAGAAGGATCACCAATTTGTCGACCCTCAAGACAACATTTGACACTTTCAGACTAGAAAATGCAGCTCTCCTGTGTTATAATTCACATGCATATCACAGCTTTTCCATTGTTTGGCTCACATAAGCTATGTCCAATATGCAGTTATTCATTTGGTTATAATAAGTTTTCTTGGATTCTCTTCCAAGAGCCGACTTTTCCCTTTGCCCAAGTGTGAAAGAATAATATTTCCTGGTTATAATTATCAATTCAAGTTTTGTAAGAAATCAGATCTATTGAGGGCAAAAATTTGTGAAAGGTAAATGGCTGTGGAAAAGTCTTTGATCACAATGCAGCTCTGATATTCATGTATAGAAAAGGTGGAGAAAGGAGAAGGAAGAGCCTCTGACTCTGGTGAAGCTCTATGAAACCCTAAGCCACACCAAGAGAAAGAACAGTGCAAAAAATGACAATGGAGACTTAATTATTATCACTGAAATGTGGAAACAACCTACAGAAAACCCCAAATGAGCCATAGGTCTATTCCCAGACCTAACCTAGCTCTTATTTTCTTTTCCTCTCATAGTTGCTTAAGCTCTGGCTTAGCCTTGGTCCTGGTCTTATACAGTTGTATTCGTTTTCATGGCTTCTGAGAGCCACTTTATTGATTTTTCTATGAGGGACAGCTGTATTTGGACATGTGGGTAGCATGGCATTAAAACAAACAATACTGACAATTTCATCTCTTTGTCACAGACACACAGATGCAGGGTCTTGTCAAACACTTGGGATACTGGCATCATGTGCTTGATATCTCCCATTAACCCTCAGGTGCACATTAAGGTGATAAATTCTGTGTCAGCTCATTTCATTTATCACCTCTAAGATGGGCTGTTAAAGAACCACAATTCTCAAATTTCTCATAGATCTGTCACAAGCCAAATAGTCAGGAAAATGCTGAAAAGGGCTGACTGATATTTAGACATATTCTTTCTGGAAGAAAAATAAATTTACCATTTTTTATGTTCTTTATGCAAAAACTATGTTTTAAGCAAGATTTTTCTACTAATAAACAGGCAGAACTACTTTACTTAGGAAATGTTAGCATTGTGGAACTATTTAGTTACAGAAACATAGGTTGGAAAGAGTTATACATCATTTTATCCAGAAAGAAATTTGAAATAATAAGATTTATTTCAAATAAACAGAGGATTAAAATGTCAGCATTATTGTCAAAATCTCAGGACCCTTAGATTCAACAAATACGTCTTCTAAAACAAAGGATCTAAGCTTTGTTACCAGAATCCATATTATTTCTGCCTGCTGTACCTTTGATTTGAACAAATACATGGTATGTGAGACAAGTAATTAATTAATTTTCTATTATAAGTTACAGCAGAAGCAAAATTAGATATATAGAAATAATTATATATGGCCCTCAGCAACTGATAAGAGTTGAATCTAGGCACTGGTGGCTCTCGCTTGTAATCCTAGCTACTCAGGAGGCTTTGATCTGAGGATGGAGGTTCAAAGCCAGCCCAGTCAGGAAAGTCCATGAGACTCTTATTATGTCCAATAAACCATCAGAAAACCAGAAGTGGCGCTGTGGCTCAAGCAGTAGAGCATTCGCCTTGAGCTGAAGAGTGCAGAGACAGTGCTCAAGCCGAGTTCAAGCCCTACAACTGACAAAAAAAAAAAAGAGTTGGAAATAGTATCTTTCCACTGCAAGATGTGAAAAGAGGCATCACCCAGTAGCAAATGATTAGAGTGGAAATATGCTCAAAGGGAGAGATGTGAGATGTTAAGAGCAATTTAGCCATCAACTGGCATCTGGAAATGACCAAGGATACAATTTACTCCTGTATTTATCACTATGTAGCTATAGAAGACCTCAGCCTTTCTATTATGTGCATTTAAAGTCACTTAAGTCATTATGCAGTATACTCATTGACCCCCATCAATCTTTATTGCGCATTATATGTGAGTCAGCCACTATGCTAGTGACCACAGGAATGATTTAACATGTTATGTCTTCATTTGAATCAAATAAATCAACCAGCCTTTATCAAGAAATGTGTTGTCCATGAATAACTGAACTTTCCTTTCTAAACATAATACTGATCTAAAAACCCAAACTTCAATGAGCATCCATCCATTCCATGACACAAATGTATACCTCCTGAGATAGATGCTGTTGGCAAACTTTCTCTCTCTTAGAAGCTCCTATTCTTGAAATCACAACAGGCCAGCTTCATTTTTCTTCTCTGGAAAGAGGGCTACTTCCCACTGGGCTTTAAGAGATCATGATATTTTTGATTGAACATTACAAAGAAGTGTTTCTGTCCTCTGTGTTCATTGTTTTATACAGCTCTGTCAGATCTTGGGTTATACTCCATTGCCTTTCCTATAATAGGAAGGAGGATGAGTGAACAAGTATTTAATCACAAGATAAAACTGAAAAGCTTGGCCATCCCAATATAGCTCAGCTATTGAATATTGCTATTGTATTAAATATCTAAAGTATCTTATGATTGAGTTGTTAAACACCCTTTCATTTTTATTAAACAGTTCTAAATGCAAATTCTTCTGCAAGGATAGTATGGAATATCTCAATTGATTATTAGATTTTGTTCCTCCTTGAGAGGAAGGAAACAGAATTAAGGACCTTGAACATTCATGGCAGCAGTGGGGAAATTGACCTTATATGAGACCAGTATTTTGAAAGCAGGATTCAAATTTGAAGGAGCAACAAGTCCATGTTGGCAAGTTGTCTCCTGCAGCCGTCTATGGGGCTATAATAACCATAATTGCTATCATAATCATTAAAGTGATTGATATTTATTGGGAAATTATTTTGTTCCAGATACTTAGCTGAGAGCATGATACTGTTGAAGCCATAGACAGGTCCCTTATGAATCTTAAATCTTCACTTATGACCCCTGATAGGCTGCCAAAGGATTATGATCAGATTTTACTAACACCTCCTGTGTCCACCCCTAGATGAGCTGGATTGATTTTTTTTCCCTTTTGTAGAATTGCCAAGACAGGATATATCCATCACAAACATGGCATACAAATTGGTATGTTATGTCTGAAAATTCAGATAATCATACAAGAAACATAACTTCCTTTGACCACCACCATGCAGGCCTCCATCCCAGAAATAAGACACATGGGCTTGCGTTCTAGCTGTGTGGCTTCAGTTTCCTCATCTGTAAAACTGGATGTAAAATGCTCAGAGGGCTTTCATGATCAAATGAGTTAAATTTTCTAAAGTGCTTGGAGCCCTCATACAGATTTTATGAGGATTAAATGTGTGATAACATTTTTAAAGTGGTTCGCACATAATAGTTTGCATTCTAGGGGCTAGTTCTTATAAGTTCGTTATTACTCCAATATGCTAGCAGACTATCCCCATCAAGTCCTGGTATATGAGGAGTGAGGAGAAGTCTAAAAGCAAGGTCTTTGCCCTCAGGTATTTCAGAGAAGTCTTTCTCTTGGTTAGCTGACCCTTGAAGCCAAAAGGCTTTGATTATTTATGAATTAAAAAAGAGATTCTGGAACCTCCTTGCAAAGCTCTGCATGGGTTCTCCTAATACTCCCCATAACCATCTTCTCTCCAGAGGTACTGTCTGTTTTCAGAAGCATTCTAGGAAAGGCAACTTTGGACACTTGCTCTCCCCATTTTCTTCTCTCTCTGTTCTGGACCAAAGAAAATGTTTTTTTCTATTATAAAGATGGAATCAAAAGCCCTGGTCACGTTTTTGTTTTGTTTGTGCTTCTAATGGTACTGCGGTTTAAACTCGGGGCCTCCTGTTTGCTGGACTGGTGCAGTTCCACAGTCCCTGTCTTCATTTGGTTATCTTTAGGGTACGGTTTCAAATCCCACCAATCACTTGCCTAAACTGCAAGACCCACCTACTTTTAGGCTACTTGTCATTGTTAGGTTCACTGTTCATCTACATTAATACACCTCCTGGGATTTTTACACTTTGCACAATGAGAGACTTTACACAATAGCTAGGAAGTGCTTAGGGAATAAGATTTTGCCTGCAAGTAAATTCAAAGCTATGAAAGAAATAAAATAATCCTTTCAGACCCATGAAGATGGAGATGGCAAAAAAGATACATCCAATGCTAATAAAAGAAATATATGTGTGCCTCTAGTTTAAATAGCATGTTAAGTGCTAGTAAGGCAGAAATACTTGTGATAAGTGCTACAATGAAAAGTGAAATACAGTTTCTTAAGACATATTAGGCATATTGTAAAGAATATATCTGAGAGAGAGAAAGAGAATGTGTGTGTATATATATAGGCCTGAAATATAACAGACTTTCAATAAATAGCTGTTGGCATGTTCCCTGTTGTTGTAGTTAGAAGATGACATAAAAAAATAAAGTATTACCAGGTGCCAGTGGGTCATGTTACTCAGGAGACTGAGATCTGAAAATCATAATTCAAAGATAGCCTGGGTAGGAAAGTCAAATCCTCACTTGAGCTATGGCTCAAGTGACAGAGCATAGGCCCTAAGCAAAACAATAAAATCTAAGAGCCAGTGCCCAGTCCCTGGGTTCAAGCCCCAATACTGGTGTAATCAATTAATCAATAAAGTACTAAACCAAAATTTCTCAGCTGTCACGCTTAGTAAGAAAAGCCTGCTTCCCGTGCTCCTTAGACATATGAAGATGCCTAAAATGTATGTCCAGCACTTTCTCAGGGACCACTGACAGAATCAGCCTGTAACTCTTCCCTAACAACATTACCATGTGAGATAGCTAGAAATGTTCTAGGCCCGGCTGCATGGTAAGGATCTAGGCCAGAGCTCTGGCCTGCTGTGACAGCCTTTGTTCCTGGAGAGACTATGAAAGTGTTTGTCACTTTGATTGCATTCTATAACACTGATGGCTCTGAGCTGCAGATGCTCAATGTTTTTCAGAGCTGCATGTCACTTTCCGTATTTATTTCTTTTTCTGTCTGCTGTGCCAACCCCTTTACTTCTGTGGAAATCAAACCTGGTCACAGAGAATAGGAGAAGGCTGACTTTTCACACTACATCTACCTTTTTATTGTGATTTTCTTTTCCAACTTTTTTATGTGTTAGATGACTTTCTATTTCAATTAAAAATGAGCTTAAAGGACTAAAACTCTACATGTTGCCTTCCACCAATTCTTCCTACCATTATTAGCAAGAGCTAGACCCAAGCAAGACGCAATGGGCAGCAGGGAGGATTAGCTTTGATTGCAACCTCTGACTCAGTCTCATTTTTGCTACAAAGTAGAGCAGTGAGGGACAGAGGCAGCAGGCCTGGCCTCCTTTACTCCATTGATCCATTGCTGCAAAGCTGTGAGTTCTTTTGAACTCAAGATGGGCCAGTGCATAGCACAGAGCTTTGTGTGGTCTCCCTGTCGAGCTTTTCTCTGACTCCTGGTAAGACTATAGGTAGGAGGAAGGAATGTGAAACACTTTAGCTTCATTTTGGCCTCCTCTAGTAGCATCTAGGCTTTAATCCTCTTATGCAATCTACTGAGTAAAAGGAAGAAAATAACACCAGATAGTCAATTATATTATGAAGGCCCTTTTTTTTCTTTAGATCCAGAAATTTCATGTCTCCTAGCACTCAGATGATTCCGAATCCTTTTGCAATCCCTTCTGTATTTGTTCTGTGGCTGTGCATCTGGCAGTGTCCCTTCTTGTCTTTTTGTCCATCACCCATTCTGCTAGCTCACGCATGACCTCTTTGCTCTTTGGACCCTTTCCCTCTCCCAAATCAATTAGGAACCCAGTCTTTTGTTCTGATGTTTGACTACTAGCCTCATATTCTGAGAATAATCATGTGGTAGAAGGCAACAGGAAAAATATTTGAAAACTGCCCATAGGAAGCAGGAAGGGGAAAAAATGGGACATGGAAATGGAAGACAGCAAGGCAAACTATCTCCAATGACAGATATTTAAGGAAATAAACTATCATTTAGACTTCAGGGATGGGGCTTTTGCCTTTTACTACAAACCCAAAGCCATCTTCTGAGAGTCAAACCAATCGAAGTTGTCTCATGCAGGTTCTTTTTTACATAAATATTTTAATTAATAGATACCTTCATCAAACATGAAAAGCATTAAGCATTAGCACTCACCAGAGACCCTGAAATTAGATTGATTATCTGCATGTTAATTTGCTTTTTTCTAACACCCTAATTTATTTTTAATAGGTCTATAATCTAGCCTTCTCTATTTCTTATTCTGCTTGGCAGACTCAAATGTCTTGCAGCTCACTATTCGCCTTTATAACCTTTAGGCACTGCTGTCTGCACAGTGTGTTAATTTTTAAATTATCTTGCTTAGTCTAAGGAAGAACATCAGTTAGGGTCTGACATTCAAGCCAGGATAACACCTGTCCTCTAGCTCATGGAAAAACTTAGATGAAGGATCAGAAATCCCCATATTATATTAGATAGACTACTGCCCTTCATTTGAATCAGTATCATTGACCCTATGGTTGGTGAAAATAAACATGTCTCCGTTGGTACCATGTTTCTACCTAGTAATTCAGGGAATAGCGAATGGAAAGCGGAAACCATTAACCATTGTGTTTATCAGTGCATCCTAAGTACCCAAGTATAGTAAGCACCCAATACATGTAACAAGACATGTACTCATTACCTTACTTATGGAACTGTAGCCCCCTCTGCACATCACCTTTACACTAAAATAAAATTAAAAAATAAATGCCTGTGGAATGAATTTATTTTATTTGACTATAGATAAGGCAAGCCCTGCTGATGTTTCCTCCAACTGAAACAACCTTGATTGAAAACATGTAAAATAGAGAAAATAGATGATTTTTAAAAATATGAGGCAAGCAAAGCCATAAATTTAAAAACCACAAAACAAAAAAAAAGGATTTAGTTGTCATGAAAAATGAAAGCAAAGCAGAGAATTATTTTCTTATGTTCAGAATTTAGAACATGATTTGTTTAGTGTGAACATTTATTTTGCGTCTATTCAGATATATGCATGCTACGTATTGGATTAGGTGAGTGGAAGCATGACATGACTTACTTAAACATCCATTGTAAGACCCTATATTAGACAGAATATAAGTAAAGAATAGGTTCAATTCTATTCCAAGCCCTGCAATTTTGGAGGATATTGACAAGCAGTTGCCCTCTAGGGGAAAGAACAAAATGGGATTCCGCATCAAGAGCTGTTTGTTCTAAAGCAAATATCTGAAGAGCCAGTGGTATGTGTGTTATACCAGAGGAGGAACTGGATCAATACAGAAGGCTCTTTGGTCCAATTTAAGAATATTAAAAGCAAATGAACCTGACTTGAAGATGAAGCTTTACCTGAGATATCTCTCAGAACTTCACACCTACTGGATCAGCTTCTTTAATGTTCTTTAATGGCATTGCAGCCTTTTGGTTGCCCTATTCTAAATCCTCCCCAGTACATCTAAGGCCAGCCTGGAACTTCTCAAGTAGTGCATCAAAACTGAGTTCAAAATATACCAAGTGGCTTCCAATTTACCTTTCCCAAGAACTTGCAAGTACCTTGCATGCACTCTACTCTCACAGCTAACCCAAGGTAACTCATCCTGCCTTGAACTATTAGTATACCTGCAAACATAGCTCTGGTTAATCTCTCTGGGAGTCATACTCTCTGAGGCTTTCGGGTCTTAAAAAATCTTTCCATTTCTTAAAGGTCTTTCCATCTTTAATCAGATCAACATTTTATTTTTCCAAAACAACTCATTAGCAATTTACTCATAAAAGAAGCTATCTTTATTTTGCTCTATTAGTGATTTTATGGTACAGGAAATAAGATAAAAATGCAGACTTTTTTTAATGCAGAATTTAACCAACAGAAATGGTTGTATATTTGCATGAGGGAAGAAAAGGTAAACAAACCTTCTTTTATTCTTTTTATTTTGATGATATGGAAGGGTGAATATAGGAAAATGAGTGCCATTGAAAGGTTGTCCTCTTCATGATTGCATAAAATAAATAAAATTGTGAGATATGCTAACCAGGACCACTGCTATCATATAGAGCTTGAACTGGCATATGAGGTAGTTGTATAGATTACTAAGCAGTATCTAAATTGTTCAAAGACGAGATTTAGACATTGATAAGATTATTTACAAGTCTTCTAAGATAATAAGAGCAAGAAGAAAGTGAGTATATTCCTAGATCCCCAAATCTTTACAGAGCATAGTATCTTCACAGACAGTAGTTCTCTGAGACAGGAAGAACTAGCAATCTCATTTCCATATACCTCAAATTACCTGCAGCCCCTTAAACTCTATACAATATCAGTGCACCTTTCATAGTAACAATCTGCAGCTTTGTGTACAAGGATGTAAATTCTTTGAGGGGATAAACAATGCCTCACTCACTTCTAGACTCTGTTAAGTAACCAATACAATATTTACCTGGAATAAAGCTTCAATTTGTGCTTTTCAATTGAGAACCTATGTGTTTTATTTTTAAGGGACTATTGATGAAAAATTCCTACCACTACCAGTGCACTATAAGAAGAATCCAGCCATGAATTAGTCATATCACAAATGAATTAATCTGTAAATAAATTTTTTTTGAATTTAAAAGAGAAAATCCTCACACAAACTAAAAATAAACAAGAGATAAGCTGTACAAGGAAGAAAATTATTTGATAATGTATTCATGATTGGGTAAGGAAAACGCTAAGGAAAAGTGCAGTATTTACTCTAAAGATTATAAGAGTAGCATTGTGGAAACCTAAGTGTAGCAGAATTTTTTTAAAATAACAGTACAGGATTCCAAATGGCAGAGCTTGCTTATAACACAAGGATTGGGAAGTCCAGCATCATCTGACAGAAGCCAGATAGGTCCCACATAACTTAACTGACCGTGGCTTTCAGTGCCCAGCAAATCACCCAGTTTATACTCTTAAAAACGACAACATAATCTTAGGATTTATAGGAGAAGTTTGTGAATAGTAAACAAGATCTGAGTTAAAAAGATGCCTTAGGCAAAAGGCGAGAAAGAAAAAATGGCAGAGATCAGTCAAGCGTAGCTGAGATTATATAACAGAATCTTCAAGTTAGAAGCATTGTGGCAGCCTGTCCAAGTAAGAAAAGGAGCCAGGAATATATAAGAAGAAACCAAGAGATTATTCAGTTGCTGGCCATTAAGACTTACATCCTTTGTTTTCTGTTCAAAGTAGCTAGCAATTTCTCAATTCATAGTTTTTCAAAAACTGGTACTCTGAGCCCTCTGGCTCCCCAGGGAGACAGCACAATTCTGCCTGCCCGTGGTCCTTCCATATCTGACAGCATTCCACGTGTCCCTCTCTGTTCTCTCAAGTGGTCATGACCCTTTGGTCCTGCACTAGATGCATCCACGGGCTCTGTAGAATGTCGAGAGTCATCTAACCTATTCCAGTTGGAAATTATCACAGATTCTAACGATGATATTTACAATGTTCTTCCAGAACATCCAAGAACCCTAGCCAACCCATTCATTTTGAGAAGAAGAATTCTAAGGAAGAAACATGAAACACAGGTAGTTAGTGGCAAAACGAAGATAAGAGCTCCTAATCCAGCATGGAAATTGTGGGCAAATGTCTCTCCGGGACTCGATTTTGTCATCTATACGTACAATTAATACAAATGATCACTTTTCCAGGTGGTGGAAAACAAAATGGATATAAAATGGACAGTGATCTACTTGACTAGCATGCACAGCTCATGCTCAATAAATCATTTCCATTGTAAAATGGTTCTTGTATTTATGACATGATGCTCTCAAAAACAACAAATTAAAATGTACAATTTTGCTCTGTCCATGTGCCTTCTAGAAGTATAGCAGTATGAAAGAAGAAAGCAGGGAAAGTTGGTGGGTTTTTGTTTTATGGTTTTTATTTTGTTTTGTTTTGTATGGTCCCAGTTACTGGGGTTTGAACTCAGGGCCTAGGTGTTGTCCCTTAGCATTTTTGCTCAAGACTAACATTCTACCTCTTGAACCATATCTCCACTTCTGGCTTTTTGATGGTTAATTGGAGATAAGAACTTCATAGACTTTCCTACCTGGGATGACTTCAAACTTAGATCCTCAAATCTTAGCCTCTTGATTAGTTATCAGGATTTTAGGCATGAACCACCAGTATCTAGCATTTTTAAAGCAGTGTTTAAGATGCAACATAAAGACCTTCTGTGGGTTGAACATAAGAAAACATACTTTATTTGAAATATGATCCCTTCTCTAGATGTTCTTGAAACTGAGACTTTAGGTTTGTCTTTAATCTGTTGTTTTTTATGATATCCAGTGAGCTTGTGACTTTCAGCAGCTCCTTCAATGTGACTTGTTTGCTTTGCTATAGTGAGGAGAGATTCTTCCTCTCCAATAAGAACCTGATGAGCTTCTCTGTGCAGCTTCCCAGAATACAGAAGACAGGATGCTCAATGATCCTCATACTAGATGCATCTTCTAGTCTGGACCCACTGCAGTTTGGCTATTTCAGGGTAGCTAATGAGAGCACCAAAAAATTGAGAAATGTGTTTACTATCTGTAAAATCTGGCACAAGAAAATTAAGGAAAAGGAAATGAGGTGAGTAAGAATTGCTCGCTTGGGAAATAGATTGTTGAATTCATATAAGACTGTAGAGATATCTGCATATCTATATTTCTTGTTACATTATTCACAACAGCCAGGCTATTGAGCCAGCCTAGTTACCCATCAATAGATAAATGGATAAAAGACATGTGCTACATATACACAAATGTAGTTTCATTCAACGCGCTTTGAACCACGAACCTCAAATCTCAGCCTCCTCAGTAGCTAGGACTACAGGAATGAGCCACCTGTACCCAGCTTCTTTGTACAATTTAAAACATATTTTTAAATTAGTATGAAATTTGTATGTGTGTAAAGTCGTTTTATTTCTCTACAGTGGATTTTTCCCTTGGACCTGAAGAATACAGGTCTCAAATATCTAGTTGTTACATTGCTACCCTCAAAATCCAGTTCATCACAATCTTGCCTTGTTTTTTAATCTTGAAAAATACAAAGGTTAACTGATATTCTAAAGAATAAAGTATTGATAAATATTTTATAGCTTGATCTAGTTTAAGGTTGTCATTTGAAAGGAATCTCAAGAATTTAATTGTACAGAACCAAGTATAGAAAATTCCCTAGAGATAAAAGGTAAAATAATTCATTCTTAGCCTAGTCATATTTTTTTAAATAAGGAAACAGAATAAAAAGACCAAGAAGGTTTTACCAAGGTTATTTAATTTTTGTACTGTGGTTTTCTTCTCACTTGAAAACAGTTCAGATTTCAAAAGTGAAACTATGCCAATGATCAGTTGTTTTGTGTAAATGCTTTTGCTTTAGATGTTACTATGGAAAGTAAAGTAAAATAAAACAACTTTAATACAGCCATGGTAAGTTTATTCCATGGACAGCAGAGTCAATTCTGAATTACATACTTCCCCGAATCCTTCTTAATGAGCCATTACAAGTCTCTGATGTATATAATACACTTTTTTTAAATGCATGAATACATATTCCACCCAGAAGTTTAGATGGCTCCTTTGGGTTATTTAAGTTTCAAAGCAGTCCATCAGTCTCCCAGGTATGAATGCCTTAAAAGTAAAAATTCAGAAATTAGAAGCTCAAAATACCTTGAAAGGAAGCAATATATCAGGGGAAAAAAATGTTCAAAGGCAAGGTTGATGAGGCATCTGCCTCTGTGAATTTCTTGTCTTTTGTCAGTTTGGGTCACAGCCCTTAAAATAGCTGTAACTCTCTTCTTTCCATTCTAATTATACAATTCAGGCTTGCTTTGTTTATAATTAGAATTCAGTAACCTCCTGACTCTAGTCTGTGATTCTGTTACATACCTGCTCTTGGATGTTGCATGAGATTGTAGAGACTAAGCAGGGGTAGACAGGTAGTTCAAAGCAAAAGGATGTTGCCAAAAAAAAAAAAAGTATGAAGGTTGGGGTATCCCAGCCTAAAGAAGGGGAAGAATCCAAAAAGGAAATGCTTTTGCGATGAGAGAGCAAATCTTTAAAAGGACAAACAGACAAGAAGCAAGAGATCATGTTTCTTCTATAGAAGTAGAAGAAATAAATATGCATGACTTAGCCAGCAAAGTGAGGGGGAAGAGAGGGAATGGGGGAGAAGGAAAGAACAAGAGAAAAGAGAAAGCATTAGTTAGGAAACGTCCAGTATTTACACATCAGTTTCTTGAGCCTCCTTTGAAATACTGTAACATAGAGGGAATTACCATCATTCTGCAGAGAGAGAGAAATAAAGTTCAGGGAGGAGATAATTATATACAAAATTACACAACTGAGAAGATCCAGAATCCACACCAAGGCAAGATGACTCCAAAGTCACTACACACTCGAATGCATGTGTTAAATCTGAGTTTATCAATGGCAAGAGGAATAGAATCCAGAACACAATTTCCAAAACATCTAGTACAAGGTAAATGCCCACCTGCCATATGTTTCCTCCACTGCAAAATAAATTAGTCAATTAATAATAAATAAATAACTAGAGCCAACAGCCTATTTCAGAGAGTTGTTGTGAAGATTAAGGAATTATTACATGAGACATATCTGACACATGCCAGAAGCACTGGAAATATTATAAGGTGTAAGACGTTTGTTTATTGGTATGCTTTTTGCTTAATGATCCAGTTGGCTATATATACTTGGAGGTTCTGTCAGGGTTTCATCACTGTTTACTTGGCAGCAAAACTTTATGGTATTTCACGTTTTACATATCCTGCTTACACTTTTTTTGCTAACAGTAGAGAAATAATATAGTAAATTGGGCTATATTTGATTTGAGTAGTTCAAGCTGGTAAGGAAATTGCAGATCATGACCTAAGTTTGATAAAAAATAAGACCTATAAAGCCAGCTAATTCCAAAGGTTGAGCTCTAACATAGAAATGCATTTGTCATTCCTGTGTAATTTAAATCTATAAAGAACTGATGTAAAGTAAATTTCAACCTTGATAGAGGATTGAGGAGAAAATAAGCTCATCTAATCTGATGATTCCCTTATTTGGTGTGAGTAGAATTCACGGTTCAGAAGAGTTAGCTGACCTGTCATTCTGCAGGCTAAGAAGTCCAATAACAGAACATGGGCATTGGGTGAGAATCTCCTTGTATCCCACCAGGGCAGAGACAGAAGGGCAAGAGACAGTAGCAGAATGCAGAAAATAATAAAATAAATAGGGGGTCCATACTGCCTTGTTTACCCAAGAAGCAAGAGCCTTTCCATGAGCCACAAAGAAAGGTATGCATTCATCAAGCCACTGTGTGCTTTGTTCATAACTCAACTGGGCATGATGGATAATCATAAGATTCCAAAACATAGTCACAGCCAGGTTGGGAGACAAGGAAAAGCAGCTATGAGGATGTTGTGAGGATGATATAATGTAATTAGAACATTCTGACATAAAGAAGCCCGAGTGATACGTGTGATAGAATAAAGGGGAAGAGGAATATTTGCTTTGAAATGAATCTCTTATTGTCCATGAGATTAACGAGAATTCTTAACTATTGACAGCAGTTCCTCCCTGTGGGTTGTGCTCTTTATTTGGGCTTAAAGCATCTGATTCTGCTTTACTCTTCTAGGCTATAAGGCCTTTAGGATGCTCCCCATAATAACCCGCCTGGAATAGTCCCTTGAGTTCTTTTTTTTTTTTTTTTTTTTGGTCCAGTCGTGGGGCCTGAACTCTGGGCCTGGGCGCTGTCCCTCAGCTGTTCAGCTCAAGGCTAGCGCTCTACCACTTGAGCCACAGCACCACTTCCGGCTTTTTTCTTTTTGCTTATGTGGTGCTGAGGAATCGAACCCAGGGCGTCATGCATGCAAGGCAAGCGCTCTACCACTGAGCCACCCACCTTCCCAGCCCAGTCCCTTGAGATCTAAGAAGTTCACTGATATTAGAGAAAAATCTTCCTCAACTATTCTGTTATGCTTGAAAACCTATCAAGGGAAGTAAAAACAACAACCAAACCTTTAAATGTAAAGGTCCTAGCTGAAGCACTCCATACTCCAAAGACTTAACTTTACAAGATAGAAATAACAGGGATGAGATCTTCCAGAGTAGTAAGAGAGATAAGCAAATTTCAGAAGATAAAGGGGGGGGTGAAGGGGCGGGGAGGGCGCAGGCAGGGATGGGAAGGGGAAACAAAGGAGGAGGCTACAATGGTTGATAACAAATGTACTCATTACCTTGCCCATGTAAGTGTAACCCCTCTGTATGGTATTTTCACAATAAAAAATAAAAAGACTAGTTGGCCTAGCACTGGTGGCTCACACCGGTAATCCTCTACTCAGGAGGTTGAGATCTGAGGATGGCTGTTGAAGCCAGCTCAGACAGGAAAGTCTGTGAGGCTCTTATTGCCAATAAACTACCCTGAAAAAAGCCAGAAGTGTCACTGTGGCTCAAGTGGTAGAGCACTAGCCTTGAGCACAAAGAGACTCCAGGACAGTGTCCAGGCCTTGAGTTCAAACCCCAGTACTGACAAAAGAAAAAAGTCTAAAACGATACAGACAAACATCATCTAATGATTAATATGCCCTCTAGCTTTTACTGTGGCACTGCCTACTTCTCTTACCTGCATTACTCCTAGAGTTTTGACTGACTTAAAAGGGTCTCTCGGCTTGTACCATCCTAGCATCAGCCTCCACCTTGGGAGTGGGTAAATCTTGAGGTAGAACTGTGATGGCAGCTAAGTTGTTTGTCCATTTGTCCTCTTGGTTTGTTGCTTGTTTCTTCTTAGCTGAGTTTGGATCAAGCTTTTTAATCTTTCCGTTTTAGTCAAAAGGCTCTTTTGCCCAAAATGGAGTGTTTTGAAGCCCAGCCCAGCTTGTTCTGATTTATAAAAAGATCGAGTTAATTAACCTTTTACCACATGATTACTTTCAACCTTTTTGTTGGCACATTGGGAAAATGTACTAGATTGTTATTAATTAAAGGTATTAGGTGTACCTTTATACTTCTTTACATTCCTAGACTCCTGAAATAAGTTGATTAAGAAGAAAAGAGGAAAGGTTGTGTCAAATTGATTCTTGAAAATGGTTAAGAGAATCTATAAATAAACTAGAAAAGGGAAGTTGCAACTTCCTTTATAGTCTATCTTTGTACCTGAGGTCTTAGAGCCATTTTGTAAAAGTAATAGTGACATTTTCTTGAGTCCATGAGACTCTGATCTAATTAACCACCAAAAAATACTTTTTAAGCCAGGAGGGGAGCTGTGGCTCAAGTAGTACTGTGCTTACCTACCTGAGATGACGTGTCTCAGTGACTAGAATTTCAGTTATGCAAATGAGATCATGACTCGAAATGTCCATGTATTGAAATATTAAAAATGTATCCCATAGATACATACAAATACTATGTTTGAATTAAAAATAACAATATATTATGTTGATCTAAAGAAACCAGTGACAAAGGGACACTCTTATATAAATCCATTGCTATGAAACCCATGAAAAAGAAAACTACATATGGTACTAGAGATCAGAAAAGTAGTTGTCTCTGCAGTGGAGGAAATAGAACTGCTGAAAAAGGAGCATGAGGATATTCTCCGAGGGATGGAAAATATGGTTGAAAGCTTGTTGAGGATAGTGTTTATATGTGTAATATTGTCATGATATATCAAACACAGTAGGAACAGCAAAATCCATCCATTTTATTGTATGCATATCATACCTCATACACACACAAAATCCAAGCAGAATTAAAGAACTTTATGGTGTTTGCAATTATGACCTGCTTGCAGTAATACCAAATACCAAACAACCCTAAAACTCAGCGAGTTGCAATAATGAACATTTGTTGGCTGATCACAAGTGTGCTGACTGACCAGTACTTCTTTAGGACTGGTTTTACCTGGAAACAACAACTACTCTGGGCAAGTTCTCATCAGATGGCCAAAGCAGGGTTATGAAACTTAGTGTATATGACAGGGCAGACATGGAATACTTCTAGTAGGCTGCTTACAGCCCATCTGCCTGTATCAACAATTTTTCAAGGACCACAAGTGATATTATAAATGTTCAAATGACCTCTGGCCAAAGAAAGTCTCCCCACCCAACTCTGTGAGCCTTGGAAGCATGTAGCTAACTAGCTTCTATCTTGTCCAATATCCTCTGGCTAACTCAAGTCAACTTTGCAAGCCCAAAGCCAATGGAGCAAGAAGGATACTCCACCCCTACTGAGTTAGGTTATGTACAGGGAGGGAGTGAAGAACTGTAGATACAAAGTACAATCTCACTATCCCCACAGTCATATAATAAAATCTCTAGTAAGTGTACAAAAGAAGTACTAAAAGAAAACAAGCAGTGTTGATAGCTTTCTTAGAGTCTACTTTGCATTAGACCACACTGGAAACCAACAAGCTTAGCCCTAGCTGTGCTCTAAAGGAAGACCCAGGCACATCTTTACACTTCTTGATAGAGAAGTAGAAGGGACCCAAGACAACCCAGGGCTCCTTAAAGATCTGAGATCGACAGCCTTACTCTTAGTTTCCTAGCACTGGTTTTCTACATACTCAGAGGCTGGGAAGCAGTGGTGCTTCTAGTTTGAACTGTTCAGGGAGAACAAGCATCTGTTAACCGAAAGAAATGCAATACAGCCATCTAATGGAGCTTGCATGTCATAGGCCTGCTTTCTGCTCCCTGAAAAGCACTGAAACTAGATCACAACATAAAGAGATGTTATGTCTTTACTTGGGGGGTTTGAGGTTGAGTGTAAGAGGCATAGGCAGATGCCTGCAGGAGTGGGAGGCAGGTGGCTGAGCCGGTCACTCAATGTTGTTAATGATTTACAGATTCTTCTTCAATGTTCCTGGGAAAAACTTCACCTAGCTTGAACCTACCCTAATACAAGCATATAAAAAAGGGTCTGTCCCAGAAACACAACCAATCAAAGAAAGTTTGGACAAATGAGATGGCATGAAATTGCAGAGCTTCTGCATGGCAAAGGACATAGCTAACAAGGTCAATAGAAAATCCACAGATTGGGAGAAGATCTTCACTAGCCATACAAAGGACAATGGTCTCATATCTAAAATATACCTGGAACTCAAAAAATTAAATCCCCCAACAACAAATCCTCAAAGAAACAACTGCCCAATAAATAAGTGGACTAAAGACTTAAAGAGAAATTTCTCTGAAGAGGAAAGAAGGATGGCCAAGAGACACATGAAGAAATGCTCAACCTCTCTAGCCATAAAAGAAATGCAAATCAAAACAACATTGAGATACCACCTCACCCCAGTTAGAATGGCTATAATCAAGAACTAGAATAACAACAGATGCTGGAGGGGATGTGGACAGAAGGGAACCTTACTGCATTGTTGGTGGGAGTGTAAACTTGTTCAAAAGACTCCACATAGAGCTCCCCTGTGACCTAGAAATCCACTTTGGGGCACTTACCCAAATGTTTACAAACAAGACCACACTAAAGCTACCAGCACAATTATGTTTATCACACCATTATTTACCATAGCTAAGATATGGAACCAACCCAGATGCCCCTCAGTAGATGAATGGAACGAGAAAATGTGGTATATATACACAATGGAATTCTTTCCATCAGAAAGAATGACATTGCCCCATTTGTTAGGAAATGGAAAGACTTGGAAAAAATTATATTAAGTGAAGTAAGCCAGGCCCAAAGAAACATAGGTCCCATGGTTTCCCTTATTTGCAATAACTAGTATATGTTTGACACAAGCAGAAAAGGACAGATAAGTTGATGTTAGGTTAAATGAACCCCAAGATAAGTATTCAAATGTTTTTTTTTCTTTCATGTGATTGTTTCTAACATATTTATAAGATGATTTCTTTGTTGCTTTGTATGTCCCTCCCCCACGGTATAACCCCTGCTCTCACTGTATTTGATGTTGGTATAATTTGTGGAGGGGAAAGGAAAAAACAAATCTTTTAACTAGGGATACAGGTGGACCCATTGCAACAATGAGATGTACAAGTCATTATGTCGAAAAACAAACTTTACAACTTTGGTCGGGGGTGGGGGAGGTGGGTAGGAAGGGATGGGAAGGGGAAACAAAGGAGGAGGCAACAATGCTTGATAAGAAATATACTCATTATCTTGCCCATGTAATTGTAATCCCTCGGTATGATATTTTCATAATAAAAAATCTGTAAAAAATTAAAATAAAATAAAAAATAACTAATAAAGGGTCTGAGGCAGGTACTGATGGCTCATTTCTATAATTCTAGCAACTCAGGAGGCTAAGTTCTGAGGATCATGGTTTAAAGCCAACCTGGACAGAAAAGTCCCTGAAACTGCTATCTCCAAGTGGAAGTGGTGCTAATGTCAATCAAGTGCTAACCTTGAGCAAAAAGAAGCTCAGGGCCAGTGCCCAGGCCAAGGACTGGCAAATAACAAAGGAGGGTTGATGGTGAATGCTAGACTTGAAAGTCAGGTTGTGGCTATTTCTGCTGCACATTTTTTATGTAAACCAACAAGAAATTCTAGCCTGTATATTTCTTTTAAGCACATTAAACCCTTTTCTCCTAACTATGACATCAAGAAAGCATAAGGGTCTCCAGACACAAAGTCCCTTCCTAAAAAAGTTATGATCTGATCCAGACAAGTGTTCTGAGTGTCAATAAGTCTTCCAGATGGCAGGCATTTGTCTACCATTCCAAGATATTGAAGCAATGTTCAATCCCTTTCATTCTTTCAACAAGCAATGGTTGCTCCTAAGCTATAAATCAGGAGCTGTATGAGTCTTGAGGGATTAATGGACTTTCCTCTTCACAGCTTCTATACAGGTAGACAATGTAGACATTAAATAAGCAATTTCAGTGTTAGGAGTTAGGATTGCATGGGTCCTCGGAGTTCCATGAGCATAGTGAAACTCAGGGACTGATTCTATCCTGAAAGATCAAATTCCAAACACCATAATCCTAAATGTAGAAATCTACCAAGATCAAAAGCCTGACAAATCTCAAATGAGGAAAAAAAAATCAAAATCCTACATGGTGAAATCCTGAAAGTCAAAATCTCTAAAACCACAATTACAATGGAAGGAAAGATTATCTAAGAGGGGTTGAAAGCCAAGTTCTGGGGAAAGGACCAGGGAATTTTCAGTTGTACACAGGATAGTGGTGAAAGTTACCAATAGTGCACTATTTCTACCCCTTTCTACATGTAGCTCCATGTTGACTTCAAAATACACACTTCATCAGAGAAACAAAAAGAATGAAAAACCCAATAACCTCTAAACCAAATGCATTTTCTGGTATAGAGTTTCTCTGTTTTATGAAAAGCATTATAGTGAGTTACTCTAGGTTAAGAAGAAAGTAGACTGTTTACATTTGCCACTAAATCTAACATGGAAAAAAAACCTGACCTGTGATTTTCTTTGGCTTAGGACCTACATTTTATGTCCAGGGCATTAGAAAGCCATCCTAAGAGCAGTGCTGTGTAACCACCTACACTGGCCGCAATATTTTCCTGAGAACTGCCATATAACAGGGTAATGTTCCAGCCCCCATGTCCTTTGGAGTGCTTCATCTCATTCTGTGGTGTTTCAAGGTAGAGAGCATTTGGATGCACTTAAATTTTTACCAACACAGTAAGCAGCAAAACTGAAGGTGGCTGTATTATCTCTGTCCCCATCTCCATGGAGACAGGAAACAACTTTCAAGGACCTTGGGATCATCTGATTGAGGCAGACAGAAGCCCAGGGGACCACCCACAGGCCTTTGATACACGCTGACACTTGTAATTGTACTTTCCCAAGATGGAAAAGAAAAACACATCCTTGTATGGTGAAGCTGTGTGTTCCCTGCTAGGCCACTTGTCACATGTATGATTGTTTAAAAAAAAATGAGGATTTTTTGGTTAACATGCAAGATCTATATATCTGGATAGTCTACTATATGGCATTTGGAAAATGACTTAAATTCTCATTTCCAATTTAGGATTACATTCACCAGACAGAGAAAAGCTAAACGTCTATGGCCCAGCAGACATTCAGGAGATATCAGGGGATTTCTGGCAATAATAAAAAAAAGAAAGAAAATATAATTCGCACAGAAAATGCAAGTAGAAATATGTCTTCTTGTTTCAAGTGGTTACTCATCAGAAGGTTTCCTAAGTGAAAGCATGGAGCCAGTAACACACACACACACACACACACACACACACAGATACACATACACACACACACACACACACACACACACACACACACACACACACACACACACACACACACACACACACGAACAGTAGTATTATTTTGTTTGCTTGTTTGGAGAGGATGGCAAGTGGGAGGAAGATTTGGAACTTTACTGTTTACCCCTACCCAAAAATATTATACTTAGAAGAAACTATCATTTGTCAACATTTGGTGTATGGACATTGCATCTCTGTGTAAACAACACACACTGCTTGGGCATGCTTCATTGAGCTCCATAAGTAGGAACAAGATTGCCCAGGCCAGATCTGGAATGTGATTTATAGTACTGTGTGTGGAAAAGGAGGAGGGGAAGGGGGCTGTGGGAGCCTCAGAGGGACTTAGGGGCTTGACACCAGAACCAATGAAATTGATGGAGATTTTATTTTTTCTGATTAAGTGGGGACTCTATCAACAAAGAGCATTGGGGGAAATGATTCTTATAATTTATTCCCAGAGTAACCCAGAAAGAGATTTTTGCCTTGCAGCTGAAATTTAGCCATTCAGGAAACTGCAGGCTTTCAGAGAGAGGCCTGTCAGCAACCCACACAGCATCAACATTTCAATCCCAAACTAGCCCTGGCTCCTTCCTTGGATTAGGAGCTGTGTCTATAACAACGATCAGGTCAGATCAGGAGCTCCCCCACTCCCTCTTCCTGCCCTTAGTGCTGTGTGCATCACCAACATTGGAGATGAACCAGAGATGATTCATTATATTGGGCAAAGGTTGATACAAAATAAAGTAAATTGGCAGACTTCCACTTAAGGACTCCAGGCCAGACTCACCCTCTTGGTGTCTGCACGGGGTTCATTCTGATGTCAGTGGAGCTGAACTGAACACCCACCTGTTCACACACATGCACACACCTGGGTGCCATATGACCTGTGTTTCCCTCCACCTTTCTCCTTCTACGACAAAATTAAGGAGCTTCTGTTGTATGCTAGATGGATGAGGTGGGAGTCAACTCATCCATGTGGAGGTGGTGGTTGAATTGAGTTGAAACCCACAGTGGGAAGTGGCCTGGAAAAGAAGAGAGTATGACTCACTTACACATCTCTCAACCAAGTGGGGATCAGCATGAGAATCCTGGGAGACCTTGAAGTGGGACCTCCACAGGCACTTGGGAGACTGGGATCAAAGACATAGAGGTGTTTATTTCCCCTTATCTGATTTGGTTTTTCAATCAAGTACAGAGATGAAGTGGGGATGGGGGAACGTATTCGATGAGAAGAGTAAAAATATTTTTCTGTAGAGGTAGTTGTTATTTTTTAGCTGGTCAATGTCCATGGCTCTTTCTTATGAATGTACTCCTGCCCAGGATAAAGGCTGTCAGCCTCAGCAGTTATTACGTGTGTAAGTCTGAATAAAGTCCCTCGAGACGTCTGTGAAGATGCCTCTTTAGATGGGGACTTTGCAGGCATGATGAAGCTAATGGGCCAAGAGTATTGACCAGAGATTTCCCTGTATTTTCTAGGAAAGCCTGACATCTTTGCAAAGGTAGTTATGAGGCAGGCTGGGGCAGTTAGAGCCGGAGACAGAGGGGGACAAGGGAATGTGATAATGGAAGTAGAGTTAAGTCAGCAGGAGAATCCACTCTGCTGTCTTTGAAGATGGCAGAAAGAACCATGAGCCCAGGAATGTCAACAGGATCTGGAAGCTGGTAAAGGCACAGGAGCAATTTTTCTCATTAAGCCTTCCAGAAGAATGCAGTTCCTCATTACCTTGATATCAGATTTATGACCTCCAGATTGCAAATAAATTTGTTTCTTGGGCCATTAAATTTTCAGCAGTTAGGAAATTAATAGGGAAATAATAGATATTAATAGGAAACGAATGCACCATATTATTGTCATACGACCGTCGGTCACTGCTTCTCTTTCTGAGTAATGCAGGATTGACTGACATCATTTCATCGCCAAGCAGCATTTAAGCAATGGCTAAGAATTTCTGCTGGGTGTCTCAGCTCTCTTGCCATTAGTTAGATGAACAATGACATGAGGGTACCACACAGGTTCCCTGAATTTCCCAAGCCCCAGATGTCTAGTGTGGCCACTGTCATGGTTAGGCACATGTAACCAACTTCCTCCTCTGACTCATACTCTCAGTGCCTTCAGATGCCTCCTGGAGTTACCACCCAACTATGTTCTTGGATCCTTGTCTTATAGTCTGCTTTCCAAAGAAACCAAATGAAAATTAGATCTGATCCCAGCCTAGATTTCCTGTAGAACCACTCACTTGATTCAGTGATCCAGTTGAACCTGCCAGACCATCCCATCCTGGAACATAAGCCTTAACCAGATGAGGAATATTAACCCAAGGAGTGCTAGAAGTCTCCTGAACTCACTGCTCTTTCCAGGCATCTCTCAGTCTTCATCAACTCACAGATCTCTGAGCCCCAGTGATTCTCCTAATTAACCACAATTAGCCTACATTGGTTCCTATAACAGAGAATTAGGAAGATGAGAGTGGGGATAATTCTTGGAAAAAGAAAAAACTCCCTAAAAGTGGAGTTGCCAATAATCAGATTTGACACCTAGGAATCATGGTTAAACATAGATTTACAATGTATATCAGATAGAAGGTTCCAGAGTTTCTCTCCTGCCATTATCAACTTCCCCTGGTGCCTAGATAAGGAAAATGATCATGCTCAGGGAGTTGACGAAGCACAGGAATCTAGTCATTTAGAACTACGAAGTATCATCTGATTATCAGAAAAAGCAGATGTTCAGGAGACCTGCCCTTACTTTTATGCAATGCATGAAACTGGTAGGAGAGAACACCTTTTCTATTGTTCTTGGAGATGGGCTGAGTTAAAGATAGTTGGAGCTTGATCCTTACTATTAGAAAAATCAAAGTGAATCATACCCATTATCCATTATGAAATTTTCTCAAAGACTTATGAGTGACAATGAATCACATTAATGAGAACGACTCTTACATTCTGAGAAATAGTTTTCAATTCTGCTACTATGTTAACTTAGCCAAGTACTTTACCCCCCTAGGCCTCTAGTTCCTTCAATTGTAAAATAACTACACAATGTGATTCTCTGTGAACAAATAGCTAGAGAATGACATGTTTTTGGATGATTTGTTGTCATTCCATGCCATGACCATGATAGCGACAAAATTAAATAAAAGTATGCATGGTTGCCTCCTCCTCCCACTTGGCCTCCAGCAACTGAGGAGTTTAAAATAAGAATCTAAATTATTTTCTTTCAAGTAGAAGCAGAGAATCAGAGATTCATCTCTAGGTCAATTTCACTCCAAATAACTGACAACCAGTCTTGCTGGATAAATTGACTTTGGGAAAGGGGGAGGCGGAGGGGGGAATTCAAGAAGAACACCTTATTTCTGATTAGGTATAAAATGAATACATCTCTGTTCTCTCTAGAATGCAAAGGCCCATGGTTTCATGAATAACCTTTAAAAAAGAACTATGCTCATTTGTAAGACACCGAAGCTTACTGTTTTTCACAAAAATGCTACCTTCTTAAGACTCTAGCTAGAACTCCTAATCTGCTGAGCCAGTGCATTTAGCAAACACTTTGCCCACTTGTAATCCATGAGATACAGGTAAGCAATAGGTATACAAAGCCATAGGACACATCGTCCCTTTTATTTCAAAACTCACATTTGTTCCTTTACATCATAACTTCATTCTGGGATCCTGTTACAAGCTCAAAACAGAGCTAGTCACTGGATAAACAAGATCGAACAAGACTAACTCTGCTTCAGGCAGTTCCCCAAATAGCAACCAAGACAGCAAAGGAAAATGAGCTACTCTGATACTATACCTCTGGAGATAGATTTATAGATGCAGGAAACAATAAAAATGCAGTCAATAGCTTCCTTATAGAGAAAAGCCTCCATCTGTGCTGCCCTGAAGGGCTATGAACTACTGGTCAGCACCATACTGAGTATAAATCTATGCTGCACCCAGATGAGTAATACAGACCAGAAACTGCTTCACTGTGCTAAAAACCTGGAAGATTATGGTCTAGATTTCCTTCTGGATGTGTCTTCATCTACCTAATGGTCAAATTGCAAATGCTGGGAAGGAAGAGTAGCTGGTTTGTTCACTGAGAAATGCTACAATGGGCCTAGAAAAGTTCCCAACACATCATGTGCCCTCAATGAATATTTACTAGACATATAAATGAGCCTATCAAGTCCCAGTCAGTGGTCCTTACCAGGAACTCTCCTAGTACCCCACTATCCATAAAGAAAGAAAGGTTCACCTTCACAGCCTGGCATAATGATGAGAACCATTTTAAAACTGTCTGTAGTGTAGGAGGTGGGGGAGGTAAGGGGTAGTAGGGGGAAAAAAAACAAAGAAATGTACTCATTGCCTTACTCATGTAACTGTAACGCCTCTTTATAGCATCTTCACAAATAAAATAAAATTCTAAAAAGCACTGCCTGTAAAGTAGTTTGTCTTTCATAAAGTCTCATCTAAGGCTCAAATAGCAACCTATTCCTGTGAGCAGAACCATCAAGCAGAGGCTGCCTTCTGTGGCTACAGAGGGCCCCCTTTCCCTCTGGAGCAGCCAAGGCCATTCAAAAGCAACAGGATCATTGAATGTGAGGTCCAGCCTTAATTGCAGTGTTTGGTCTCCCTTGAACCATGGAGCAGAATGCTGAAGGACAATCTCCCAGCTGTCGCATGGGGTCAGGTGTGGCACTTTTCTGCCGGAGCAATTCTTAGAAATAATTTGGGATCTGACTTGGTTCAGATGCCATCCTACTTTCCCGGCTACCAAGATGTCATCCCTGTTCAGAGAGGCCTGAGGAGTCCTGCTGCTAACAAGCCCATCTTCTTATCAGAGGCTGGGTCTTCTCCACACTGCTGTCACCCAGCAGTATTCAGTGTCTCAGAAGATCCTGGGCCACAACACCATGAAAAGGAGCCCAGGGAAAAAAAGCCTGTTGCTTGCTGCATGTATATATGGGCAAGAAGGAAGAGCCCAGAGTGTCCACATTAAAAAAAAAAGAATGAAATGAATCCTACATTCAGTGGCAAGTATAGCTAGGCTAGATATTGGCAAGTTATATACAAGCCACGCACAATACAACGTCAGAAAATATTACCAGAATTAGGTGACACAAAACCCACAGACAGGCACAAAGTAGAAAAATAAATAAATACATCCACGCAGTCAAAAGGACAGCTCTACTCACACAGAGCTGGAGAAGTCTGTGTCAGCCTTCAGCAAGGAAGCTTTGGGTAGCTAGAAATAGACCATAGGGACATCAAGAGTTTTGAAGAGAACAGAAGAAGACCTCTCGCCATATAGAAATAAAAGAATTAAATGAAGCCTAAGAACTGGCAGTCATAAGAGAAAAGTTTCATTTTTGTAAATTGAATTAGAAATTTCTAGAAAAATGAAAAATGCGGGAAGAGCTGTACAATTCTTTTTGACACCTCCTTGATACTGAGAAGTACCACGTGAATGTACATGGTCTTGAATCTTTCCTAATTTATCACAAAACAATCCCACTCAAAGTTCTTAAGAAAAAAATGACATTAAATGTCTTAATGGAAAAGATCACTTGAGAGTAACACAAAGCTGTAGATTTGCTCAAGCACTACATATACACAGCCCTTCTGCATTTATGGTTTCAAACAAATCTGAAAATAAAAATATTCTAGGAAAAAATGTATCTGTCCTGAACATACTTTTTCTAACAATAGAGTATTAAATTTGTTATATATTATGAGTAATTTAGTATATGAGAAGACAAACAGAAGTTACATAATAGGGACTTCCCTATTATAGAAGGGACTTCAATACCTTGAATTTTTGTCTCTGCATAGAATCCTGGAACCAATTTCCATGGATATAAAGAGGCCTCCATATTTGATGTGGGCACATCAATGAATACGGATAGTTTGAATATCCACTTCATACCGAATTTCCCGTGTGTTTGTTTTTCATTCAATGTTAACACATCAAGCTCTTTCCAGACTTGGTCGAAAAACCTCAATATTCAGTTGACACTATGCATCCAAGCTAATAAGCAGCAATTATCCAACCATTACCCAAAGCAAATATATAGGCATTAAAGTCAGCAGCATGAAATTTATACTTTCTGTAATTGTGTGATCATTTATTTAGGGTAGATATTTAAGATATAGCAAAAACCCATGAAGAACAATACAGGGAACACCCAACTTAGCTATTCAATTTAAAGTTTGATTATATAACTTTCTATCACCACCAGAGGTATCAGTAATCTCACTCTTGGAAATGGTTGTTTCTATATCACTTTTATACTTTCAAAACATTTGTAGCTGGGTGCTAGTGGCTCATGACTATAATCCTGTCTACTTTAGAGGCTGAACTCTGAGGATCCCAGTTTGAAGCCATTACAGGTTGGAAATTCCATGATACTATTATCTTCAATTAACCACCAAAAAGCCAGAAGTGGAGCTGTGGCTCAAGTGACAGAGTACACCCTCCCCCACGTACACACGTGCTTGTGTGCACACACACACACACACACACACACACACACACACACAAATTGTAATTGTCCCTTTAAAAGTCTGTACTTTAGCCTAAATTTATCAGGTAACATATTTTGTCTTTTTGAAATGCTATGTCCTTGAGTGTTATCTCTAATTCCTATACAATATTCCAGTATGCAAATTTTCTCTGGTTATTTTTAATATATTCTCTTTTCAATGAATAATCCATGTTCACTTCCTTTCAATTTTATAATTCTAATGTTGTAGATGTTGAGGTTTCTTTTTTTTTTTTGTCAGTTATGGGCCTTGAACTCTGGGCCTTGGTACAGTCCTGCAGCTCGGCTCTGCAACTCAAGGCTAACGCTCTACCAGTTGAGCCATAGCACCACTTCTGGCTTTTTCTGCTTATGTGATGCTGGGAATTGAACCCAGGGCCTCATGCATGCAAGGCAAGCACTCTACCACTGAGCCACTTTCCCAGCCCCTCAATTTTAAATAATGATATTAGGAGCATACTTATACAGGCCTCTTTGGGGATCTTTGCTTATTTTCTGCAGTGCATAATTAACAAGAATATCATAGGTTCTGTTTTTGTCCACTTTCTATGACCATAATAAAATATATGTGACTGAGTAATTTATAAAGGAAAGTGCTTAATGTATATCATACCTTTGCAAGCTCAGGAACATGACTCAACCTCTGGTGAGGGCTTCATGGGAAAATCCAAGTGTGCACAGGAGAAGAGACAGAGGGAACTGAATCCCATCAATTTCTAACCAATCTTGTAAGAAAAACATTAATCCACTTGTAAGTGTAAATCTCTCATGATTCCATACATCTATTAGGGGCCCACTAATTCTCAATACCATTACTCTGAGGAACATGCCTCATTAAGAATTTGGGGGCAGGGGCCACAAATAATATTAAAACTTCAACAGACATTATCAGCCATTACTAGAACTATGGCTGATAATAAAAATTAGTGTTCAGCAGTCTATTTTGCAGTTGTTAACTCATTAAACCCTATGATTTGTATGGAATAAATACAATTAACTATTTAATAAGTATTAGAAAACTGAAGAGAAGTCATTGAATAGAATACATATTTTCTACCTTATAAAATATTACCAGATTATTTCAAGATGGCATAAATTTTTTTATATTCCCAATATGGGTACATAGAAAACCTATTGCTCCACATAATCACTAAAACTTGGCATTTTCATGTGAAAATTTTGTTTTCAGTTATATAATATATATTTTACATATATACTTATACAAAGATAAATAATATAAAGAGCTAGGTTTGCTGACTTAGACATAGACTTTACAAGACTAAGAAAGAGATTTCACAGGAATGAAAATATCAAATAAAAGCAAATCTGCTTTAGAAATGAATAAAATGTCAAAGCACTTAGGAGGTGAGAACTCAGGAAAAGTACTACAAATCAAGCTTTAGAGCTAATACTCCCATATACAATCATTCAAGAAATAGAGCTGTACACGTGCTAATTATTCATTTTCCCAGGGCTTATTGACTGTCAAAACCTACAGGGGAATGTCTGAATTAGAGACCAGAGAAGGGCAAGTTCCTTTATCTCTACTAATGAATTTTTTGGTACTTCTGGCATTATGACTTTTGAATAAATGTGGTGAAGTCCCTAAGCACCTCTACTCTCTCCTTCTTTGTTATGAATAATTCAGTTCCAACATGGGAAATCAATAGCATTCTTTTTTAAACTAAAGTTATCACTTTCACCAGTATTCATTCATTTTCTTTTGTCTGCTGTAGGAGGAAAAATTGTTATCATACATAACAATTGATGGAGAAACGCACCTTGGCTATAAATGCAAGGAGATTATAAAGCCTTTAGTACAAATAAACAGACTCCCACTAAAGGGGAAAAATTCTTACAATTTACTAGGCCATGGGATACAAAAATTTTCCCAAGTTCACTAGAAATATTAGCTCTCTAACTCTATGGAACTACAAAGTAAGATATTTGGAACATTCTCAAATTGTGGGAGGAAAACTTTCACTACAGCTATTATAGATCCCTTCCTTAAACTTCGGGGTAAACCAGATTACAGACATTTGACCTGACTAAAAGAATAAGACTTGGTTTTCCACTTAAGAAAATTAAGCTATAAAAGTAAATACAGACTCTAACAACAAAATTATATTTTATCTATAACCCCTTCTTTTGCAGGAGGAAAAAAGAATCCCTGTCAAGAGCTCAATATTATTCTTCACTTTAAACACCTTGTATAATAAATGTAACCCTAACTCATATTTTCTTTTTTTTCTTTTTTTTAATTTTTAATTTTTTTATTGTGAGAATACCATACAGAGGAGTTACAATTACATGGGCAAGATAACGAGTACATTTCTTATCAAGCATTGCCTAACCCATATTTTCTAAGCTCTCTATCACTCCATTTTTTTCTACTCTGAAATATACAAACAAAAACTATCTCAGGAAGAGAAGAGAGATACACAGAAACATATAATCAAATGAAATCATTGTGAAACCTTTTATATAATTGATATACACTAAAAATTAAAAAGAATATAAAACAGCCACACCTGTATTCCTAGCTACTCAAGAGGTTGAGAGCTGAAATCATGGTTCAAAATCAGCCTGGGCAAAAAAGTCTGTGAGACTATTATCTCCAATAAATTGCAAAAAAGAAAAAAGGTAGAAGTGGAACTGTACCTCAAGTGATAGAACACTAGCCTTGAGCAAAAGAAGCTCAGGGACAGGGCCCAGGCTCAGAGTTCAAGCCCCAGGATCAGAAAAAAATATTATAAAATGGATAATAAGAAATAAGCTGTATTGGGTAGGGCTAGCCCCAGCAGGAATGGGAAGGCAAATGGAGAGCGTGAATGACATGAATGTGGTCAAAGTACTTTATAAGCATGTGAAAATAAAACAAAAAAAATACTGAAATATGTTGAAGTTTTTTAAAAGGAAAGATGAAGAATAGTGATAGAAGGGTGAGTTTGACCAAGTTACATTGCCTATGTGTATGGAAATGTCACAATAAAACTTCCCTTGTGCAACTACCACATGCTAATAACATATTTTTTT
The DNA here is from genome assembly GCF_024711535.1 of Dipodomys merriami. NCBI lineage: Eukaryota > Metazoa > Chordata > Mammalia > Rodentia > Heteromyidae > Dipodomys > Dipodomys merriami. The sequence goes on along the minus strand of NW_027206290.1, from coordinate 59,851,858 downwards.
AAAAAAAAACTTGATCATAGAGTTCAAAATATGAGCCCAGACACACATTAAATTCACCAATTCAAAGTATACAAACTGTGATTTTAGTGTACATCTCTTCCAATATACCTGCATATGAACAGAACCACATTAGGTAGCTAATGAACTCAAATCACTTCAGAGTTACACCACTCTGGAGACAACAACGAAACTGAGTGTCTTGTATTTATATAGCATTTACAGGATAGAGTGCTTTTGAATATATCTTAATTCAATATCACAATATCCCTGTGGGATATGTTTTGATACCTTCTTTTGGAGCCTTACCACCAATAAACTTTGCCAACACAGAGTTATAATGTGAAAACAAAAATGATATATTCTCAACATCTCTTTCTTGTGGTTCTAAAGGTAGATGCCTGAATTAAGGGCAACTATCTACGTCTTTCCCAGGAGATACTTTTAGGAAGTTCGGTTTTTTAGATGATGACAAAATATAAATTGATTTCAAGTGCCCTAGAGAAACACTCAACAGGTAAAACAAATTTAGTGCCTATGCCTGACTGAAGTGCCTTGCCTTAAAAAATGTCATGGAGGGCCAGGGCACAGCTATTTTCATTCAGGTTAGCATGGAGCTTAAAAGTTTGGTTTCATCTTGGTGCCTTTGGGTTATGACAGTAATCCTATATACTCAGGAGGCTGAAATCTGAGGATCACTGTTCAAAGCCAGACAGGGTAGGGAACACGAGACTCTTATCTCCAATTAAATATCAAAAATCAGTAAGTAGAGCTGTGGCCCAAATGTTAGAGCACCAGCCTTAAGTTAAAAAAAGAGAACTTTGTTGATTTTTATCAATGCTTTCACTGATGAACTTGTTTTGTTGGGGATTTTAGGGTGTCACTAGTAAAGCTTTGCCATTTTTAAATCTGTTTGAAAAACAACTCTAATTCTGTTGACTTTCTTATTTTTGTTTCTACTTGATTTAGTTTCTAATTTTTATTATTTCCTTTTTATGCTTGCTTTTGACTCAGTTTGCTCTTTCTTCTTTTTCAAGGATCTTCAAAAAGAAGCTTACTTTTTTTAACACCTTGATTCTTTCCTGTCATGTATATTTGATTTCCTAATCTTGCTACACCTCATAAATTTTGATTTTACTTCATAGTCAATGAGTTCTAAATACCTCATGACTCCTCTGGTGATTTCCTCCTTAACTCACAAGTTATTTGGAACGTGCTGTTAATTTCTAAATATTTGCAGAGATTTCTTCAGTTTCTATTCTTAACTTCAAAATCATTCTGTAGTTGGGGAACACTGTGTGCTTTTAATTATTTTAAATTTAGTGTGTTCAATTTACTTCATAGTATATAATATATCCTGGCAGTATTGGTTATCTACTCACATTCATGACTCCTGAAAAACATTGTAACCTCTTGTCATAAGTGGATACTTCCAAACATTTTGTAAAACTGGTTTTGATTTTCCTGTTTCAATTCTTCTATATATTTACTAATTTTCTGTCTGGGTGTTCTAACTAGTACTGAGAGTAAAATATTTAAATCTCCATGAGTAGTGGTTGTATTTTTGAATTGCTCCCTTTAATTCTGCCAATTTGTCATGTATTATAAGATTCTTGTTAGGCACACATGCCTATAAAATTATTATATTCTCTTTTTTTGGTAACATGATGAAATCTCTCAGAGTCTTGCTCCCTCCTACCAAGGAAATGAATTATCCCTCCGTCTAGATAAAGAGCTCTTTTTCCAGCTAGGAGCTCTCTTCATTAGCAGATCAACTGATGCAGAACTGTAGTTCTTGTGTTCAGACAACACTTATTTTAGTTCATGATGGTCCCAGATCACAAATATCACGATGCTACCAATTTATAAAAGCCAAAAGAACTTCCTTTAAATGAAAGGGTAAGAATTATTAATAAGGAAAAAATTTAAGTTCTACAATAAATTGTTATTGTTAAATCTCTTATTTTGCCTAATTTATATCAATCTTTAAAGAATAACATTTTACTGGATTTCATTACACATTTATATATATACATATATATATGTATGTATGTATAACATAATTTGACCAAGCAGTGACACTGATCAAAAAGAAATGTACTTATTACCTGACTTATGTAACTATAACCCCTCTGGACATCACCTTTACAATAAAAATAAATAAGTAAAATGATTTTTAAATAAAAATAATAAAGAATAACAAAATAATAAAATATAAAAATAATGTAATTAGACTATATTTACCCCACCATTATATTCCCTGGTCCTCCCTTCTTAGCATGTTTCATTCACTTTTCTAAATAGTTTCCCTTTTACTTAATTTTTTCTGAAGCTCTAGATTCTATATATGATAGAAAATATTTAATATCTGTCTTTCTGAGTATGGTTTATTTCAATTAACATGCACTTTTGTACCATCCATTTTCCAGAAAACATTATAATCTCATTCTTTGTGAGTGAATAAAGTTCCATATTGTTTTATTTTGCTGTGTTTGTTTCCTTTTTCAACATTTAGATTATGCTGTTCATTACTGATTTGCTTCCACTGTTTTTATACTGAGTAGTCAACCAAATAATAATAATAATAATAACAATAATAATGTTTCTCCCTGTACATGATGAACTAGCCTTTGTATTTGGGAGTTTTTATCAATTCTTTTTCTTTGTTTTGTCTTCAGGTTTTGCTATTTTGACTGTATCAAGATTTGTATCTTTTATGTTTATACCCTTCATGGAGTTTGTCGAATTTCTTTAATGTGTTGTTGCTGTTGTTTACTAAACTGTGAATGTGTTCAGCCATTATTCAAGTAAGTTTCTGTTTCCTCATTCTTCTTTTTCATCATACATATTTATGTCCACATAGTGTAGTTCTATAGACTTTTTTGGTTAGGTTGTACAAATATATTTCCTTAAAATGTTCTTTTTTTTAGGTGATATATGACACTAGAAAAACAAGGACAATGGAAGTTGTTAGGACAGAAAATGAATTTACTGAGTATTTATAAAGTATCATCAGATGAACAAAAGTACCTTAAGACCTTATAATTAGGATAAACCAGCACAAGGACTTCAATATGCTATCAGAGCTCATTTGTACACTAATTTTCCATAGGCAATTTGGTACCTCAGTATTTTACCAGGAACACCACGGGTACATTTCAAATCTTAGGTCATCATTCATAAAGAAGTTGTTTATTCCATTTTGCCTTTTATAAAAGTCATAGATTCATATAGACTAAATTTCTTTTAAGGTTTCGATCCAAACACAGCTCCCTCATCTCTCTTCCAATGTTATAGAGAAAAAACAAACTCACATTTAGCTTTTCTATGTGTTCACTACACAGGTAACTTTTGGAATCCAGAAATGGATGGGGTCCTCCAACTAATACCAGCAAGCAACAGGCACTTCTACAGTGCATCCCAGCTGGGCATCCCTAATTAAATTCCCTGTGACCTTACATCCCAGGAGACTCCAGAGGGACCTCAGCTTGAGGCCTCTTTTCCTGAAGACTGTGCTCACTTCTGGTGTCTGTCACAAGTTTTGACTGACAGACTACAGATTAGGGTTTCCAAGCTCCTCTCTTTAAACTAGACAAGTTTATTTAGGTGGCTTTCAAAACTTAGGAAAATATTACCTTATACTTAGATTACATTTAATAAATATTAGAGTTAGAAGTAGCTGATATAATTACATAGTAAGGGCATTTCATATGCGTTCTATGTCATGACACGATTCCTACATGCCTTTTCACCCAACTGCTTTTTTCTTTGGATTCAAGTCAAAATGAAAAGTTTTTATGTTTATTTCATTTGAGTGACGTTAAGCATGTCATCATGTGCTAAATATGTTTTGCATTTTCTAAGAATTCTCACAAACTCTGTAGTGGTATAATGTGTGACTTTGCTTCAATTTTAGTAAATGTATTTTTTCTATTGCCTTTCTGTCTTAATTCTTCTTCTAGACCATGCCAAAATCATATATCATGCTGGCACATTAGTGTTTTCTACATTATACAGATATATATTATATATATATATATATATATATTCATGTTCATTTTCAACTATGGCAAGCAAGTCATGTCTTGTATGGAACAAAGTCATGCCCATTCATGTGCATGTTATGAAGATGTCCACCCTACAACTGCCAAGTTTTACAGGTGCCACAGAAACCACACAGCCTGCAACTTCACAGGCCAAGAAATCGGATGAGCCATTGCAATTCCTCTATCTTACCCATTCAAATCTTCATTTTGCACTTTCATTTTGCTTGATGTACTTTGTTTTTTGCAAGAAAACATGTTCCAGAGATCTTTCTAAGGCTACTTTCCACTTCAGAAAGACTATTTGTGATCATGTGACATAGCCACAGAGCCAGTCGCTCATGCTCTTTCAACCAGCTCCTCATTAGCTTCCCCATATTTATGGGCTTGGGCAATTAAGACATGCTGTGTAAACGATAAGATACTTTCAAAATATGCCCATAACTAAGGCCCAGTGGACAAAGAAACTGAGCCCAGTAAGAACGGTTTTTATTAATATTAATGTCCCTTCTGTCTTTATATTAACGATGAATGACAATAGATTTTTCATGTTATAGATTACTATAAAAAGCTCTATACCTTGGGAAGGAACAATTTGAAATACAGCAGACAGAAGTACTATGTGATTGAAATAGAACTGATGAGGACAGCAGACCTTAAGCTCTTATCATTAAAGTCATATAGAAATTGTTATTCTTCATGTTTTCTCTTGATCTAGGTGACATATCCTATTGGGATTATTATTATTTTATTTTATATTTACTTTATTATTTATAATTTATAATTTTATTTTATTTTATTATTTGACATCAAAGTTAACTTCTTTTTTTTTTTTTTTTTTTTTGTCGGTCATGGGGCTTGAACTCCGGGCCTGGGCGCTGTCCCTCAGCTCTTCAGCTCAAGGCGAGCGCTCTACCACTTGAGCTACAGTGCCACTTCCGGTTTTCTGGTGGTTTATTGGAGATAGGAGTCTCACGGTCTCTCCTGCCCGGGCTGGCTTTGAACCGCGATCCTCAGATCTCAGCCTCCTGAGTAGCTAGGATTACAGGCGTGAGCCACCAGCGCCCGGCCAAAGTTAACTTCTTATAGGAAATTTTGCACATAGGAAATGGCATTGGATGAACTACTGAGCTGTAATGTGAGCTTTCAATTAAATCCTAGTCTCTAAAAAACTGGAGTGAAACAAAACCCTTGTCAATCAATAGTGAGCATCCAGATTATAGCAGAAGTAGAATCAAGTCAGAAACAGTGACTCATCACGCTCCTTTAAAGATTTGCACTGGGCTCATGGGTTGGGAGGGCCTAAGGGGCATAGCAAAAATAAATGATTAACTTTACTAAAGTCTTATTTATACTCAGTTCGTGTAAGTAGTGCCAACTATTTTGTCTATGTTAACCCTCTGAGAAATACTTGCCACGTTGAACTTTCTCAGTGCTGTTGGTTTTCAGTTGCTTTTAGCTTCTTAACTAGGATTTAAATTTAGTCAAGACATCATTATATGAACTTAAAGAAAGTTTTCTATTTTAACAAGTATGTATTTCCCTAATAAATATGTGAAGAGCTACATGAATATGCTATTTGTCCTTTGTTCTTTCCTATTTGTTGCTTTTTAAACTTTGTTGTACATGCTTATAAAAAGTGTTACAATTTATAAATTTATATACACATCTCTCAACTTGAAAAATGAAATGTTTTTAATGCATTTCAAGCTCTAGGTGGTTTAATTTCTCATCATAAAATTATTTCTTCCTACTAGAGATAAGACTCTGTTGATTTTGAAGATTAAGATTAGTATATAAGCCTGGCACTGATGGCTCATGCTTGTAATACAAGCTACCCAGGAGACTCAGATCTGAGGATGGTGGTTCAAAGCCAGTCCAGGCAGGAAAGTCCATGAGATTCTTATCTCTAATAAACTACTCAGAAAAAAGCTGGAAATGGCACTGTGGCTCAAATGACAGAGCACTAGTCTTGAGCACAAGGAGACACAGGGACAGTGCCCAGACCCTGAGTTCAAGCCCCAGTACTGACAAAAGAAAAAAGTCTAAAACAATATAGACAAACCTCATCCATTGATTAGCATGACCTCCAGCTTTTACTGGGGCACTGCCTCTTCTCCTACTTGCCTACATCTCCTACCTACTTCTAGAGTTTGACTGACTTAAAAGGGTCTCTCGGATTGTACCATCCTAACATCAGCCTCCACCTTGGGAGTGGGTAAGTCTTGAGGTAGAACTATGATGGCAGCTAAGTTCTTTGTCTATTTGTCCTCTTGGTTTGTTGCTTGTTTCTTCTCAGCTGAGTTTGGATCAAGCTTTTTAATCTTTCCGTTTTGGGCAAAAACCTTTTGCCCAAAATGGAGTGTTTGAAGCCCAGCCCAACCTGTTCTGATTTATAAAAGATCAGGTTAAATTAACCTTTTACCACATGATTACTTTCAACCTTTTTGTTGCACATTGGGAAAATGTACTAGATTGTTATTAATTAAAGGTATTGGGTGTACCTTTATACTTCTAAGTAAAAATCAAAGTTTTCCAGCTTGGCTCAGTGGTAAAAGTATCTGCTTAGTAAGTATGAGGCCTTGAGTTCAAATCCTACTACCATCTCTCAAAATTTTTTATTTTGTTTCTTTTCAAATTTTTCTTTTACCAAAAAAATTTAGAAAGGTCATATATATGCCTCTTGTGAACATTGGAAGAGTTTCTCTAAGATAAAAACCCAATACTAACATTACCATTACCATAAATACTAAAATCTACACCTTTTAAGAGGCAAAAACATAACAGCAGTATTTTTTACATATATTAAGTCATTTTCATCCTTACATCAACCCTCTGGGATTGATAAAATTATCATCATTTCATAAAAGTAGAAAACTTGTTGGCCTGTTGGTTGATACCTATTTTATTCAATTTTTATCAAATATAGAAAAGTATTCTTCTAAATGATTTGACTATTTTCATTTCTTTTTCAAATGTTTTTTATTGTAAAAATACTGTACAGAGGGATTACAATTACATGGGCAAAGTACTGAGTACATTTCCTATCGAGCATTGTTGCCTCCTCCTTTGTTTTTCCCCTACCATCCCTTCCTCCCACCTCCACAACTACCCACCCCTCCCCACCGAGGTTGTAAAGTTCATTTTCAACATAGTGTTTTGTACATATCATTGTTACAATGGGTCAACCTGTATCCCTATTTAAGCATTTTGTTTTTTCCCTCCTCTCCAAATTAGAGAAGTGGCACTGTGGCTCAGGTAAAGTGCTCAGCTTAAGGAAAGTGCCCAGGCCCAGAGTTCAAGCCCCATGACTGACAAAAAGAAGAAAAAAAAACTATTTTCATTTCTATTAGTGTGGTGTATAAGTTTGTATTTGTCTACATTCTTGTATCACTTAATAATGTCAGATTTGAAAACCTAGGTTTCAAAAATCAGTACGTAATATATATTCCAGGTCATTTGTGTAAATGCTTAGGTATGTGTGAGAGAGAGAGAGAGAGAGAGTTGAAAGTAAATTCTGTCTTAGGAGCAGGGGAAAAGAATGGAAATCACAGAGATTGGGAAATGGGAACACACTGAAATGTCTTAAGAATCAAATATTATTACCTGCACATATCTATTCAAGGCATGAGAAATAGCTAAGGGATAAATGCCCATGTTAGCCATTAAAGACTGGAGATGAATGGCCGGCATGAATAGCTCAGGTCTATAATAGTAGCTACTTCACAAGGCTGAGATCTTGAGAATTACAATTCGAAGCCAGCCAAGGAACAAATATACAAGATTCTTCTCTTTTCTAGCTTTTTCTCAGCTCTCCCTCTTTCCCAGCTCTCGCCCTTTCCCAGCTCTCTCTCTTTCCCAGCTCTTTCCCAGCTCTCTTTCCCAGGTCTTTGCCAGCCACGTGGAGTGCCAGCCTTGCCTGGTTCCAACAGGTCTACTGAATAAACTTATCCCTTACCTGAATACCACGTGTGTGGTGCTGTTCTTACTCAGCTACCTCTTTATAAAAACCAACATAAATGGTGCCGTGATTCGAATAAAGGGCTTAAAGTCAGGGTAGATGGGATTCCTCTCTGGTTTTTTTTTCCTCTTTTTTTTTTTGTTCTTCCCTTTTTGCTCTGAGGAATACCCACAGTTCTGACAGTCTTTTGCAAACCCATCTGTCTGCTGCGGACACAGTGCATCGATACCATTGCTGGCCTTCACATCCACATCCACACCACTTCTCTATTCTGGTGAGTGAAACTACTCTCTACAACTCTCTGTTGCTCAGTCTCTGTCCAGATGTGGCGCCACACCAGAGAGCTCCTATGGCCTTTAGCTGAAAGGCCGGTCACCTCTGAAGCCGAGGACGCTTGGTTTTGGGGGCTTGGCCATTTCTCTCTAGAGGGCTCTGGGGGAAGTCAGGACGCCACTTCTGCCTGGTCAGCTCTCCTTCACTCACCAGACTGACTCTCCTACATATTTAATGGGGTGCTGCGAGTCACGCCTGAGCAGTGAAACCCCTTTGAAATGCCTCCTGTGCTCCCTGGAAAGCCAGAGCATCTCATTTTTATGCCATTCTCAGATGTAGACAGTTTTTGCCACTGCAGTGGTAAATGGTCAGAAGTCTGTTTATTTTCAGGTTCTCTTTGCTCTCTCTCTGCCATTCATGTCCAACTTTCCTTATCACTCCCTTTCTCTGTTCTACATTTTAGCCTATGCCCTGAAGAGTGCGACGCAGGCTGAGTCCCAGGGGACCCCCCCCCCTGCCAGGTTCCCTCTCAAAGGCTAGCCAACATAGGCTTGATCTATTTGTTCAGGGTTTCTTTGCATTTTTTCAGAAATTCGCCATCTTGAGTTCGCCATCTTGGCCACATGGTGGGTTAAGGGTCTGGCCCCATCTGACCCTTAACCTTCCACCAAGCTTACTACTCCATCCATCTATTCTAAGGTGCCTTGCTAACAAGCTGCTCTTTTCACAGGCCCTAGTAACTGAGGCCAAACCATCTGATGTGCTTTGTTAACAAAGACGTCTACACATTGTTGTCAAACATTTTAGGTTTTGAGTTTTGCCTTTTGTATTTTGTGTTGTGTATTCTACTACTGACTACGTGTTTCTAATACTGGGCATATCTATGCTAAAATTCTCATCACATCTAATGAGTTTTGTCATTTCAGAATATTTGTTGGTCAGTTCTTGATAAGGAGCAGGTAAGCTCTACTTATTCTATTTGATCTCCTTGTTGCTTTAATTGGAAATAGTAAAGGTTTTTTGTGGCAAAGATTTCAGTTCAAAGCCAACCTGGACTGAAAAATCCCTAAGACTCCATCTCCCAACTAACCTGCAAAGAGCCAGGCTGGAAGCATGGCTCAAGACTCTTTAACCAGCAAGCACTGCAAGTGGTACTGTAACTCAACGTGGTAGAGCACTAGCCCTGAGCAGAAGTGCTTAGGGACAGTTCCCAGGCCTTGAGTTCAAACCTCCTTGAATACCAACTGGGACAAGCCATCCCAGCAACAAGCACTTAGACTCAGCCAGTCTGGGAAACAAGGGACCATGGAGGGGAGTAAGAGGAGATGATGTCACATCAGCAACTTTGTACCTGCCCTTTCAAAATTAACCAGAGCCGAGATGTCAATAGAAGTAAGAAGCCTGCCCATCTAGTGTCCATACCTGTCTACCTATTGACTGGACAAGAATTTATATTCTTGCCTTTGTTCCCTGACTTCTCCTCTACCTAGTCACCAGATGTCAGAAGTAGCTAGGGACATTTCTACCAACATTTTTCAGCCCCAAGTCCTTCCTCTTGCCATTTATTTGCTCTCTAGTATTTTTTTCCAGCCCTTCAATGCCATGAGACTTCTCCAGACTTCATCTAAGGACACCAAGGGACAGCTGCTGCTCTCTGCCTTCTCTGGGAAGGGACCAAATTCCAGCCTTTTACCCCTATTGTCGACTCTCCTCGTCAGCAGGAAGTAGCCAGAGAAAATCCGTGCCCTATTTCATGATTATTAAAAGGCTGCAATGTAAGGTCTGCTCCTGGATGGCGAGCAGACTCCACCCTCTTGCAGCAAAGTCTCCACCCAGTACCTGCGTTATCTAGGCAACTGGGATACCTGGAAGAGGTCACATCTGCATCTGCTGAGGTCACATCTGAATTTGATGTGGCCACACCTATCTCCACCCATACCCTAGATAAGGCCTAGCCCAGGCCCAGACGCCCTGTTTTCTAGCTCTTTTCTAGCTCTTTCCCAGCTCTCCCTCTTTCCCAGCTCTCCCTCTTTCCCAGCTCTCGCTCTTTCCCAGCTCTCTTTCCCAGGTCTTTGCCAGCCACGTGGAGTGCCAACCTTGCCTGGTTCCAGTAGGTCTACTGAATAAACCTACCCCTTACCTGAAAAAAAAAAGATTCTTAATGCCAATTAACCAGCAAAAAGCTGAAAGTGGAGATGTGGCTCAAGTGGTAAAAAACAGCTCTGAGAAAAATGAAAGCCAAGCAAGAGAATGAGTCCTAGAGGGTAAGCCACAGAACTAGCACAAAAACAACACACAGGGAAGACTACAGGTGCTATTATGAATTAAAACTCAGGATATGTAATCCCACCATATCGACAAGGTCTTGTATTGTCAGTTTGAACATTGTAACTTTCAATGAATGGCATGCCTTTCAATACTGCCAACTTATCCTTAGAGTTTTGAATCATAAAGAAGGGTTTCATACTTCCCTGAAGTGTGAAATAGCACAGGGAAAAAATGGCACTTTATTTGCCAGTTTTAAAATGTTCATTTCCCTCCAAAATCAGTTAAATTTTGTATTTCACATAAAAAGAAAAGGGTATTCCTGTGTATTACATTGATTGAGAGATAACACTCAAATTATAAACATAAGGAGATTAAGGATCTTTACAACCGGGGTCAAATTAAATAAAAATCAAACTTTCCAGTTCATGAAGGTTTTAGGAAGTGTCATTTTCCACTAACAAACTGATATTAACACTTAAAGCACACTGGAACTTTAAGATCTAACCAAATGGAAAATTCCTTGTGTAGGAAGTAGGCTTTTCACCCTAAGATGGCCGTTCCTTTGCACAAAGGGCCCTTCTGTGTTTGGCAGGTTTCTGAAACTCTGATGTATTTTTTTTTTGGTATGGGTGCTATATAAACATGCTCAAATCAGTAAAAGGGTAAGACTTGCTTTGCAAAGAAATAAAAATCCAAGCCAAGGAGTGCTCACAAAAAACTGTATTTTTATGTCAAATGTAGTTCCTCACAGAAAACTGAGAAGTACCAACACCTCCTTAACTAACTAGCCCTAATTTTTCATGGTTAAATGGAAGAACCAAAAAGTTCTGATATTCTTTTTTTAATATTTTTATTGTAAAGATAATATACAGAGTGGTTATAGTTACATGAGTAAGGCAATGAGTACATTTCCTATTGGACATTGTTACTCCATCCTTTGTTTTTCCCCTACTATCTCTTCCCTCCTCACCTCCCCAACTCCTCCCTCCTTACTAACCTCCTCCCCAAAGTTGTAAAGTTCATTTTCAACATAGTGGCTTGTACATCTCATTATTACAATGGGTCAACCTGTATCCTTATTTCAGCATTTTGTTAAATCCCTTCCCCTCCCCAAATGAGAAAGATGTATATACAAGATTCAGAGCACCAGAATCAAATACAGTGACAACAGGGGTTATACCATGGGGGAAGAACACATAAAAAAAAATCACATAGTACATTAAAAACAACAGCGACAAAGACAAAAACCTCTAGTGTCCCTATCTTGGGATATATTTTGCTTAGCATCATCATATAGCCACCTAATCTTCAATAAGGGAGCTAAAAAATAGAATGGAAGAAAAACAGTCTCTTCAGAAAATGGTGCTGGCAAAAATTTTGTTAAACACCTGTAGAAAACTAAAGCTAGATCCTTATATATCATCCTGCACCAGAATCAACCCCAAATGGATCAAAGACCTCAAAGTCAAAGCAGACACCCTGAAAAAGATTACTGGAAGGAATAGGAGAAACCCTAGGGCTCCTTGGCACAGGGCAAAATTTTCTTAATAAAGACCCAGAAACACAACAAATCAAAGAAAGGTTGGACAAATGGGATTGCATGAAACTGCAGAGTTTCTCCATGGCAAAGGACATAGCTAGCAAGATCAATAGAAAGCCCACAGATTGGGAGATCTTCACGAGCCATACAACAGACAAGGGCCTCATATCCAAAATACACTTAGAACTCAAAAAACTAAATCCCCTAACAACAAATCCTCAAAGAAACAACCACCCAATTAATAAGTGAGCTAAAGACTTAACAAGAAACTTATCTGAAGAGGAAATAAGAATGGCAAATAGACACATGAAGAAATGCTCCATTTCTCTAGCCATAAAGGTCTGATATTCTACAGATTTTTATTGAAGAAGCTTAGTTCAGGCTCTGAACTAGCCTGGCCCTTCTGATTCTGTAATTCCAGAGAAATCATCATCAGTAACAAAGAAAGAAAGCTTCCTTCTCAGGTTTCTCAGTCCCATTCATTTTGAAAAGTTCATCAGACATCATTCTGAATTAGTTAATAGACAAAATTAAAGAAATAACTATGTCTTCCAGGTATTCAACTTATAAAGAGACATTTAGATTTGAGGTCACTGTTATTGGTCAGAGCTCGTCAGCTCAGTGTTGGAATGTCTCATCTTCCTCTTTGGTAGCTCACATCTGTAATTCCATTATACATACTCAGATCATGAGGATAGTGATTTAAAGCTAGCTCAGAAAATGTTAGTGAGACCCCATCTCAATAGGTCCAAGCCACATGAAAGACTATATGTAGGAGGATCAAAGGCTAAGGCTAACTCTAGGCCAAAACAGAAAAGTTTACTTGAAAAATATCTAAGGTAAATAAATGAATTAAAGGTGTGATTCAAGTGTCAGACTGATTAACAAGATAGAGGGAGAGGAAGAGAAGGAAGGAAAGAAGGAAGGAAGGAAGGAAGGAAGGAAGGAAGGAAGGAAGGAAGGAAGGAAGGAAGGAAGGAAGGAAGGAAGGAAGGAAGGAAGGGAGGGAGGGAGGGAGGGAGGGGAAAGAAAGAAAAGAAGAAAGGAAGACTTCTCTTGGAAAAAATAAGAAGGGCAGAATGAGGCCAAGAATTCAATGCATATCTTACAAAATTAAAAATAATAAGGGAAGAGTAAGTAGGGGAGAGATGAGAAAGAATGTTGAAAGAGGCGATGTTGATCTAGATATATTCATAAACTGCTATTAAATGGCAACTCCTTTGTACAACTACTTAAAGATATGACCTAAAAAAAGAATCACTTTTCATCTGGATCCCTAAGCTAGAGCATTTTTCCCCACAAAGGTGTATGTCTATTCTCTCCTGATTTCAGACAATAACATCTAATTCCAGAAAACTCTATCCCATGGAAGGATCTGCGGCCAGAGGAATGTATGTATGTACACAAGTGTGCAAGTGCTGATACTGAGGCCTTAAGCTTTTGCTAAGCTTATTTTGTACATGGCTGCCTGGCATTCTACCACTAAGACATATCCTTAGTTATGGCTTTTTGATCATTCATTGGAGATAAGAGTCTTTCAGATTTGACTTCCCAAGCTGGCTTCCAACTTCAAGTCTCAGTCTCTTAAGTAGTTAGAATTATAAACATAGTCACTAGTGCCCAGCAAATGTACTATTTTAAAAACATGATTATAGAGTTGTAGATGAGCCCATTGCTGCACGAGTTAATAAATGTAGAGTGATATTTTGCTTCCTAAAGCAGGACTTGGGGTCATTTCCTCTGGAGGCCTGGACTGACATAAAAACCTGGACCTCAAAAGCTTAGCAACACGCTAGGAATTGTGGCCATTGGAGAACTGAAGAGAAATGGCAGCTAATGGATTCTAGGAAAACAGAAAATGGGTTGGACTTTCAAGTTTTCTCTCATGCATTGGAATTTCCTTTGGTTGTCTTCAAGTATCATCAAAGTCCCATTCACAACCTTTCGAAATTGTTCCTTGGATGAATCATCTTAGTTCAAACTTTCTGACAAATATACTAGAGAGAATTATTAGTTTGGAAACAGAGCCACAGAGAAGGAGGGAAAGATGAGAAGAGATAACCAAACATCAGTCTGTAACACAAGGGACTGATAATAATAAATCATTTCAGAAATATCTGCTAACAGCCTCAGAAATATCTGCTGACATTCATAGAGGGCTCACATGATACATCACTGGAAAGTAAAAGTGAGAAAGCCTCTCATACTGAAAACAGATTCAAAAAAGAAGCCATAGTTTTCATAATTCTTAATCTATACCATTGTATTCACACACACACACACAAGCATTGGGAAAGTGGGGAAGGGAAGAGATAGTAGGAAAAAAACAAAGGAGGGGGAAATAATGTTCGACAAGAAATGTACTCATTACCTTACTCATGTAACTGTAACCCCTCTGTACAACATCTTTACAATAAAATAAAATTAAAAAATTAAAGTCCATAGATACTATAATGAAACCACTTTCCCATAGATATTTTTAATACAGTTGAAAAGATTCATCAAATTGTCCAAAAATATATGTTGGTTATTTTTTTTTTCTTTTCTCAGGCTTCAACCTTATAACCAGCCTGAGGAACATTTTATTTATGAAATCATTTCTTTCATACTGAGCCACAAGAGGTCAGCCTAAACTCAGTTTTTCCAGGCTCCTAGAAGTACAGTTTTTCCCTTCCTTCTATGATCAAGAAGAATTTTTAAGACTTCAGGACTTTCAGAATCAGATACAGAGACTATAAGGGTCCAGATGTTATCCTCAATGTCAAATCAACAAGATGGCACAAACTAGCTCCTTTCTTTTTTTATATAAGTTTTTTTATTGTGAATATACTGTACAGAGGGGTTACAGTTACATGAACAAGGTAATGAGTACATTTCCTATCAAGCATTGTTGCCTCCTTTGTGTTTCCCCTAGCATCCCTTCCCTCCCATTTCCACAACTACACTCCCGCCCCCCCCCACCCCCGACCTAAATTGTAAAAAGTTTGTTGTTCAACAGTGTCTTGTACATCTCATTGTTACAATGGGTCAACTTGTATCCCTATTTAAACATTTTCTTTTTTTTCTTCCCTTCCCCAAATTATACCGACATGAAATACAGTGAAAATGGTTTATACCGTGGGGGGAGGAACATTTATAAGGTATCAACTAGCTCCTTTCTGTCACTCCACCCCAAGCAACTGCATTTCAAATGTGCGGTGCCCACATCTCTGCCATCGTCTTCCAATCCACTCCTGCCCTCTTGTCTTCTCTGCCTTTATTCATTTAGTCTCTGGGCAGATCATCAAGCTGCATTTCTTGAAGATGTCTGTTGAGAATGAGATTCTGCCTTCCCTTCTAGCAGGGCTCCCTTGTTTTTCCGTGATCAGACATGAGAAAGCATCTTCACCATGCATATTTGCTTCACTAAATGCATACACTTGCCACGAATACCTTACTTTTCCCAATCTTTCATAGGCTTGGAGTGGGACGTGGAGTAATCTCCAGGGATGGGAACAGTGAAGGCCTAGACTCAGTGGTTCTAGGAGGTGGACATTTTTTTTGGGGGGGGGTTCAGTAGTGGAGCCTGAACTCTGGGCCTGGACGCTGTCCCTCAGCTCTTCAGCTCAAGGCTAGCGCTCTACCACTTGAGCCACAGCACCACTTCCGGCTTTTTTCTTTTTGCTAATGTAGTGCTGAGGAATCGAACCCAGGGCCTCAGGCATGTAAGGCAAGCACTCTACCACTGAGCCACCTGCCCAGCCCTAGGAGGTGAACATTTAATGTCTGAGAATTTGGTTCACAAAGTGAAGGCTCTCTTCAATGTCTGTTCACTTGTATGTTGATAACATTATATTAGAGAGAAGTTGGTTCAGGGAACCCTATGAAATAGTAAAGTGGAAAACTCTAATGTGTTTTGAGTATATTGTTTCATGTAATTGTCACAAGAGGAAGAAGTAATATCATCCTCACTTGAGAAATGAAAAAAATATTGAACTTAGAAATGTTTGTAATCCTAGCTACTCAGGAGTCAGACATCAGGAGCATCTTAGTTTGAAGTTAACCTGGCAAAAACTTCGCAAGACCTTTCCTCAATCCACAGCTAGATACACAGGAACATACCCACCATCCTAGTTAGATGAGAATCTGAGATCAGGAAGAGTTCAGTTTGAGGTTAATTCAGGTAAAAAATGTTTTCAAGATCCCATTTTAACAGAAAAGGTTGGATGAACACAGTGGGGACCATGAATAGGGGGATTGCAGTCCAGGCTGACCCAGGAATAAAACAGAGACCCTCTCTCAAAAATAACCAGAGCAAAAAAAATTAAAAAGACTAGAAGCATGACTCAAGCAGCAGATCCCCTGCCTAGCCAAGCATGAAGCTCTAAATTTAAAATCCAGTACCACCAAAATAAAAACAAAATAATTTTCTCATGAACTCATAACTAATAAATGAGACAAAAAAAATCCCTGGTATGTCTTATTCCAGAATCCCGCACTTAACCCTGATCAACAGCTAGTTGAAAATAATCTTTGTGCAAAAAGTGGTATGGAAAAAAACTCATTGAGAGACTGCAAATCCCCTCTCCCAGGAGCCCATAGCAGGCCTTTGCTGTACCCATCTCAACTACTCAAATGTGCTGTGTTTCCAGCCTACTGGTTAGAACTGCAAATGTCAAGATTGTAAACAGAAGTAGTGCTAAATGGTGAAAAAGACGGTGAGCATCCAGGATAGAACTGAGTTGCATTCTTAGCTTTGAATAGAATCAGTACTAAAAGTTCAAAATAGATCATCACCTCTATCATCCAACTTTTTGTGATTTTTAAGAGAAACATTCATTAACCCATGGTTCATCTGTTCACCTGTTGTCATGACACTCCCTCATGTGCTACCCGTCCCAGGTTAGGTCCTATTAAAGTCCCATGGTCCTCAAATCTATTGGATCCACCTCTTCTCTTTTATGGCAAATATCATGTCCCCCTCGACCCTGAAATAAAATTCACAAGTCATAGGACTGATCCAAACACAAAATACTTTGAATGATCTGTGATTTTTTGAGTTAAGTTTTTACTATATAGCTTGCAGGGTCATTGGAAAGTTTTAAATGCATAAATAGAGCTAGATGTCTAGCTTCATGCAAGAAGCATCAGGCCAGCTGATCAGCAAGACCACTAAGTTCACCTTTAGAAGTCTCAGAACCCTTGGGGAAGCTGTCCTGTGCCTTATGCAAATTCCTTGACACTTATAGAAGCTTTAATCACCAGTAGGCCTTTGGAACAAGCCAGGCTGCTTACCGGAAGCTGAGATTTGAAGCCTAAGAACCATCACCAAGACTGGTAATGAGCTCCAAGAAACAGCTCTCCAGGAACAGCTCTCCAACATGGACCTCATGACCCCACGCAAAGCACTGGCTGTCTTCCCACTCCAAGAATGCAGGCATCTCAAAGACAGAGGTTACCCCTCTAGCCAAGGAAATTTTCCTCTCTCTCCTCCCCAAAGGGTAACTTCATTTTCCAATTATATCTACAACCACCAACATCTCCACAAATTCTTCAAAGTAAAACAGCAGTTCTCAGAAATGTGGTCTACAGACTCATAGGGCCCCTAAGACCACTCAGAGAACAAAATTCTGGCTATTATGATACAAAGACATCATTTGCCTTTTTTTCTTTTACTATTTCAGAAGTGTAGAATGGAATTATCCAGAGACTAACAACTAGTAAGAGCAGGATTTAGTAACTACATGACAGACCAAGATAAAAATTGCATGGTGAGCAAAATCCTGGGTTCTTAAATAATTTCTCAGGAGACATGAAGAAGTTATTTTTTCATAGACACCCAAAGTTCACAGCTGACTCCTTTCTTACAAGGAGGTAAAAAAAGAGGAAGCAGCAGAGAGAGAAGATTGAGATGCAAGAACTCAAATGTAGTCTACAGTCTATATTCTTGACATATTGAAATTGCCATCATGAACGTAACAAGCTAAACTAGTAAGATAGGTTGTATATGTCATCTTCCACTTCTCAAAAAGAAGTGGCTGCCACAGGTACAACACAGCCCATATCATTCCCATTTACAAGACACTCAATTTATTTCTTGAACGAAGTTGCAAGCCCACTGTCATCAGGAAAGGAACAGAATGACATCCTCAACTTTCAGCTACCTGGCAGCTAGAGAGGACCTATAACCCTACTGAAAATGTATTTGTGTACTTCATATATTTATGTAATAATAAATTAGATAAGAAACATATATATTATATACTTATATAATCGATTTATATATTATGTAATAAAAAATTATTTATAATATAAATAGTATATTAGTATAATACAGATAATACAAGTGCCCTACAGCTTGAACCATGCCCCAGCTACTTTTGATTTGGTTTTGTTTATAGCCTGGTCAACCTGGACCATGATCCTCCTATTTATGCTTCCCACCCTAGATGAGATGACAGATGCCTGTCACTACCATCCTGCCAATCTCCATCTCCCAGATAGCTAAGATTTCAGGCATGAACCACCAATACTGACCCAAACATTGATGTTCAGTTTGTGTACCTATTATGTAATGATCAAATCTGGGCAATTAGCATAAATATGACCTTAAACGTTTATCATTTCTTTATGGTGAGTACATTCAAAACCAGTTCTTCTAATTTTGAGATATAGAAACATGTACATATAATATGTACCAAGAAAAAATTAATTTTTGGTGGTCTTGGTACTTGAAATCAGGGCCTTGGACTTACTAGGTAGTTGCTCTACCATTGAGCTATGTCTTCAGTACCGATTTGTAGAGGTCATTTTTGTCTCTGTGTACCAGTACTGAGGCTTAACTCAGTGTTTCAGGCTATCATTTGGCTTTTTCTGCACATGGCTGGTTCTCTAATACTTGAACCACTTAATGGCTTGTTGTTACTCAATTGAAGA
This sequence comes from Dipodomys merriami, assembly GCF_024711535.1. NCBI lineage: Eukaryota > Metazoa > Chordata > Mammalia > Rodentia > Heteromyidae > Dipodomys > Dipodomys merriami. The sequence goes on along the minus strand of NW_027206290.1, from coordinate 59,832,861 downwards.
TAAGAGTCACATGTATTTGTCTGCCTGGCATAGTTTCAAACCAGGATTCTCAGATCTCTGCCTCCTGAGTAGCTAGGATTACAGGCGTGAGGCACTGGTACCTGGTATCCAGTTTACAAAGGTGCTTTGTTGTGGGGTTTCTTTTTTTGAGATAAGGTTTCATTTATTGCCCAAATGCCTACCTGGATTACAACCCATCCATTGTAGACATCCTGTTGTAGCCGGAAAGACAGGTGTGAGCAACCACAACCACCTACTGTTGAGAGAGTCTCAAAGACTTTTCTGCTCAAGCCAGTCTGAAATCATGACCTTCCCAATGTTCACTCCTTACAGAGCTAGGATGCCAGGCATGTGCCACCATGTCCAGCTATTGATTGAAAAGGGGTGTCATGGGCTGGGAAGGTGGCTCAGTGGTAGAGCGCTTGCTTTGCATGCTCGAGGCCCTGGGTTTGATTCCTCAGCACCACATAAGCAAAAAGAAAAAAGCCGGAAAGTGGCACTGTAGCTCAAGTGGTAGAGCGCTAGCCTTGAGCTGAAGAGCTGAGGGACAGAGCCCAGGCCCAGAGTTCAGGCCCCACAACCAGACCCAAAAACAAAAAGGGGGGTGTCATGAACTTTTATCCTGAGCTGTCTTGGAGCCATGATCCTGCTAATCCCAGTCATTAAAGTAGCTAGGATATACGCATAAGCCACCAGCACAAGACTAATAATTGTTTTTAATGTTAAAGTGTAATGAAAGCAAAACACTCTGAAACAAAGGCAATCACCATCATTCATTATTTATAGATTTGGAGGGTTGAGAGACACCAGGGCTGATAATTTAAGCTAAGTCCTCTGAAAGGCCAGGCCATGGATATGGGAGATATCAGGGTATGACTTGAGGTAAAGAAAGAGAAAAGGTAGAGTCACAGAGAAGAGTTAGGGAAAAGCCAGCTATAGTCAATTCAGCCAAAATATAGGTGTATAGAAATCATATATTACTAGTTAGGAGATAAGATTGGAAATATAAGTAAGGGCTAGGGAGCAAAGGTTTTTGACTGACATTTGTCAGAAATCTGTGAGGATTAATCTCACCAATGATACCTTCAAATACTGAGCCTTGGTCAACAACAAAGTGTGACAAATTTCAAAAGTAAAACAAAAGATAGGTAGAATTACAAAAAAAAAAAAAACCCAGAACAATTAAGTACACATACAAACATCAGCCAAGATGCAGCAACACTAGAGCTTATATACACTGCAGGTTGGAATATAAAGAAGAATCACTTTCCAGTGTTGCTTGGAAATTTCTTATAGAGCTTAATGACCTTATGATCCAGCAATTTCAGCCTTTGGAACTTGCCTAACAAAAAGTTATGTACAAATAGTTTCTGCAACCATATTCTAAAAATGAAAATGTTTCAAGTAACCCAAATGTCCATCAGCAAAAGGCTGGGAAGGTGGCTCAGTGGTAGAGTGCTTGCCTTGCATGCCTGAGGCCCTGGGTTTGATTCCTCAGCACCACGTAAGCAAAAAGAAAAAAGCCGGAAGTGGCGCTATGGCTCAAGTGGTAGAGTGCTAGCCTTGAGCTGAAGAGCTGAGGGACAGCGCCCAGGCCCAGAGTTCAGGCCCCACGACCGGACCCCCCCAAAAAAAATAGTTGGATAAATGAATTGTAGAGTGGTTATAAAACTCAAAGCAGTTTCACAATAAGAACAAATAAAAGACTGATTTACAAAACCAAATGAGTGAACCTCAAAAGTTTGATGTTAAGGCCAGATATAATGGCTCATGGCTATAATTTGGTGGAGAGATTGGGAAGGATGAGCTTTAAAGCCCATTGGGGCAAAACGATTCCAAGATCCCATCTGAACTAATAAAAAATTGGGCACAGTGGAACATGTCTGTTATCTCAACTATACAGGAAGCATATATAGGAAAATCCTGGCCCGTGCTAGTCCCAGTATAAATTCAAGACTTTTAAAATAATGAAAGCATACAGGTAAAGGGGGGTGGGACAGAACTCAATGCTTGTTTGGTGAGTGCAAACCCAGTATCACCCCTCCTCCCCCCCAAAAAAGGTGTTAAGTAAAGGAAACTAGATGCAAGAGAAGATTGTTGTATGATTCTATTTATTTGAAATCTAGGTTGAGAGTAAGCTAATCCATGGCAATAGAACATAAATTATGGCTTACAAGGTAAAATGCAGAAAGGAAGGACCTAGAAGGAATGAAGACTCTGGACGGTAAAAATAATTTGAATATTATTGGAGGTAGTTACACATATTATACAATCAAAACTCATCCATCTAAATGTGTAATACCCATGTGTTCCTTTTGTTTTATGTTACTTTTACTGGTGTAAAAGAAATTATTGGCCACTGAAAATTTCTCCTAAAAACAAAATGTAACAAATCAGAATTCTCTATCTTCTGAAGAACAATCAATATTAATAAAAGGGCAGAAACAAGGACAGAATATCTAGCAATAAAACCAGGAATAATAATAATAATAATAATAATAATAATAACAATTACAAATGCTTATTAGTTTAACATGTGAATATGAGATCCTGAGTCTTATAAAATTAACACTTTCTTAAAGAGAAACTTCTCTGAAGAGTAAATAAGAATGGCCAATAGACACATGAAGAAATGCTCAACTTCTCTAGCCATAAAAGAAATGCAAATCAAGACAACATTGAGATTCCACCTCACCCCAGTTAAAATGGCCATAATTAAGAAATCTAATAACAACAGTTGCTGGAGGGGATGTGGTCAAAAGGGAACCCTACTGAGTTGTTGGTGGGAGTGTAAACTTGTTCAACCACTTTGGAAAGTAGTATGAAGGTTCCTCAAAAGACTCCACATAGAACTCCCTTATGACCCAGCAATTCCACTTTTGGGCATTTACACAAGCAATCACAAACAAGGCTGTACTAAAGCTACCAGCACAACCATGTTTATTGCAGCATTATTTACCATAGCTAAGATATGGAACCAACCCAGATGCCCCTCAGTAGATGAATGGATCAAGAAAATGTGGTATATTTATACAATGGAATTCTATGCCTCCATCAGAAAGAATGACATTGCCCCATTTGTTAGGGAGTGGAAAGACTTGGAAAAAATTATATTAAGTGAAGTAAGCCAGGCCCAAAGAAACACGGGTCCCCTGGTTTCCCTTATTTGCAATAACTAGTATATGTCTAAGACAAGCAGAAAAGGTCAAAAGCTATGTACATGTGACCATATATGATGATGTTAAGTGAAATGAGTCCCAAGATAGGGACACAAGTGGTTTTTTTCTTTCTTGCTATTGTTTTTAACATATTTAAAATGTACTATGTGATTTTTTTTGTTTCTTTTGTATGTTCTTCCTCCATGGTACAACCCCTTTTTTCACTGTATTTGATTCCAGTACCCCGTATCTTGTATATACATTTTTCTAATTTGGGGAGGGGAAGGGAAATAACAAAATGCTGAAAAAAGGATATAGGTTGACCCAGTGTAACAATGAGATGTACAAGACACTATGTTGAAAATGAACTTTACAACTGGGGGCAGGAGAGGCGGAGGGAGGAGTTGGGGAAGTAGGGAGGGAAGGGATGGTAGGGGAAAAACAAAGGAGAAGGTAACAATGCTCAATAGGAAATGCACTCATTATCTTACTCATGTAACTGTAACCCCTCTACACAGTATTTTTACAATAAAAAACATATAAAAAGATAACAAAATATATTTCAAAATTAACACTTTGATAATATCTATATTCTCAATATTACATTATTATAAAAAATCCTGAAAATTTTATGGGAAAAGAATGCAGTAGAGGGTTTAAACTAACTTAAAACTTAATATATTTTTCTTGCTGCAAAAATCCTGTGTTATTCTTAAGTACCACATTTTTACATTGAAAAGTATTAATTAAAGATTTTTAGGAGTTTTCTTTTCAATTAAGTTCATGACTCATAAAATTAACCCCAGATTGCCTTTATTTCTCATACTTATAAACAATACAGAGCTTACTGAAGTATGTCTCATCTCTTAGATAAATGGAGAGATTTGTAGAATATGTCATTCTAGAGACTTGCTAATGTAGTAAAAAGTAGTTAGTAGCTAAAAAACCATTCGAAAAGACTTTCTCATTGTATAACCTCTCTGTAGAGGATAAAATAAACCACAAATACAAATTTTCAATGTAAAATGCTAAAACTGTTAAGGCGATGTCATTCTAGAAGAATTGATAATATTGTTCCAATTTAAGGTAGAAAACATGGCAGATCTGTTTATATTGCATATAGTAACTGCTATAAGAAAGCACCTTGAGAAAAATGTATAAATCATAAAAGCAACTTCAAAAATGATATGTTAACATGGACAATGGATGGATGCATGGATGGATGGATGGATGCATGCATGCATGCATGCATGCATGGATGCATGGATGGATGGATGGATGTGGATGGAATCAAAGGTAGATATGTTGATGGACTAATAGAGCAAAGAGGCTAAAATGAAAGGAGGAGAGGGGGAAGTAAGACCATTATTTCGAAATCTGAAGACACTATTTTGCGATGTTTTTAGCATCTGGTGTTTTCATAAACAATAGTAATAGCAAAAATACTCTTTATCTTCAGTTTTCTCATATATTATGATAAACATCTAGATATGAATCTTTTCCATTTCAAGAATTCTATTCTCTTTCAACTCTGAAAGACTGTTTTAATGGTGATTTTTAAAAAAAAAATTTTTCCTTTATGTGGTATCAGGAATCAAACCCAGGGCTTCATGCATGCTAGGCAAACACTCTAACGCTAAGCTAGATTTCCAGGCCTTGAATTTCTGATTCTATTACTTCTTAGATAATTTTTAGACTTCTCAATTTCCTCTGTTCTTTCTGGGAAAAGTAATTCCTGGTTATTAGATTTTCTAGATAGATCCTCTGTGCTTTTTACTATTTGCTTGTAATCTTCCATCATTTTTCTTTTTTGTACCAGTCTTGGGGTTTGAATTCAGGGCCTAAGTATTGCCCCTGAGCTTTTTTGCTCAAAGCTAGCACTCCACAACTTGAGCCACAGCTCTACATGTGGCTTTCTGTTGATTAATTAGAGATAAAAGTCTTGCAGACTTTTCTGCCAGGTGGCATTGACGTTTAGTCTTCAGTGCTCAGCCTCCTATGTAGCTAGGATAACAGGCATAAGCCACTGGAGCTTGGCTTTCATCTTTTTTCTTAGGGTTCATTATGTTAAGAATCTCTTTGTTTAACTATTTTTAAATAAAATGATTCTTTTATATGCTCTGATTCTCTTCAAACTCTTCAGTTCTTGATTAATACACACAAAATCTTCTTAAGGTGATATGTTTCATTAAGTCCTTTTCTTGTGCTTTAAACTCTCTTTTACTTTCTCTGAATGTGTGTATTTCATGTGTGTGCAAATGTATGTTCCTAAAACAATTTAGGGAATAGAATAAACATTATAATTTTATTAAAGGACAAATGAAGACAGCAAGAAATATTGGTGACCAAATAAGAGGTAAGGAAGGAAAACTGCTTCTTAAAATTTATGATAAAAAGCCGGGCACCGGTGGCTCACTCCTGTAATCCTAGCTATTCAGGAGGCTAAGATCTGAGGATTGTGGTTCAAAGCCAGCCCAGGCAGGAAAGTCCGTGAGACTCTTATGTCCAATAAACCACTAGAAAACTGGAAGTGGTGCTGTGGCTCAAGTGGTAGAACGCTCGCCTTGAGCTGAAGAGTTCAGGGACAGCACCCAAGCCCAGAGTTCAAGCCCCACGACCGACCAAAAAAAAATTTTATGATTAAAAAATGCATGTGGAAGAAGTCAATAATATTAATGGAAGGGATTACAATTCTAGTAATTGACTTATACAGGTATTTGTAAATATTTTACTTAGGAATTTCTTAAATCCAAGCTTCCAACTATCATTCAATAAATTATATATACTTGACACAATTTAAGAACTAAAAAATTTCACTTAATATAATTTTTTCCAAACCTTTCCATTTCCTAACAAATGGGGAAATGTCATTCTTTCTGATGGAGACATAGAATTCCAGTAAGCCAGGCCCAAAGAAGCATAGGTCCCATGGTTTCCCTTATTTGCAATATCTAGTATAGGTATGAGTCAAGCGGAAAAGGTCAGATAATGTGATGTTAGGAAAATGAACCCTTAAATATGTATTTTAATGTTTTCGTTTCTTTCATGCATGTGTTTCTAACGCATTTATAAGATTATTTCTTTGTTGCTTTGTATGTCCCTCCCCCACAGTGTAACCCCCGCTTTCACTATATTTGATGTCAGTATAACATGTGGAGGAGATGGGGACAAACAAGTCGTTTAAGGATTCAGTTGGACCTGTTGCAACAATGAGAAGTACAAAATGTCATGTCAAAACCAGCTTTACAATGTCGGTGGGGGGGGGCAGGGGGGTATAATTGGGTGGGGGGAGGGGGGTAAAATTGGGTGGGGGGAGGGGGGAGGAGGGGAAGGGAAGTGAAGGGTAAACAAAGGAGGAGGCTGCAATGCTTGGTAAGAAATGTATGCATTATCCTGCCCATGTAATTGTAGCCCCTCTGTACAGTATGTTCTCAAATAAAATAAAATACAATTAAAAAAAAAAAAAGAATTAAAAAATTTCAACCTCCTTCCCTTAATCTTGACTTATGTTATTCTGTTCCTCCAGTTTTTAAATTCTGCCATCTACAAATATACTTATAATATATATCTATATATATGTATATATTGGATATAAATCATCTTTGTTTAAGTAAATGCAATATAAAATATATAGGCACACAGTATAATTTTGCCTAGTTTTAAACCTATATTGAATTACAAGGTTATATTACCATTTACTGATTCAATTTATGTTCTATATATTAGGTTATTTTCAGCCTATGATTATTACAAGAGATACTGATATAAACTATTTATTTTTGGTCATGGGCCTTGAATTTAGGGTCTGGGTACTATTCCTGGGCATTTTCACTCAAGGCTAGCACTCTACCACTTTGAGCCACAGAGCCACTTAGGGTTTTCTGGTGATTAATTGGAGATGAGTCTCATATTTTTCTGCCCAGTCTGGCTTTAAACCATGATCCTCAGATCTCAGGTTCTTAGCTATGAATATAGGCATCAACCAGCAGTACCCGCTTTATGAGACATTTTTATACACATATTTTCTCACAGGAGTACACAATTGCCTCTTTTATGATCTTCCATTTTAAGTGTATTTTCAATTGACATATACTGATTGTACATATTAGTGGAATACAGTGTACATTGTTACATAGCTATGTTGTATAAAAGGTATATCAAGTGTATCTCAAGTATTTTTCTTTGCTTTGTGATGACAACATTCACAACTGTCTCTTGAAGCAGATTCTTATATTACAGAAATACAAAGCATCAATACCATAGTTGATATTAAACTGGTTTCTAAAGTTACTGTGCCTTTGTACCCCCAACAAACAGTAGATGAAAGATCTAGTTCCTACACATTCACATCATTGTCAAACACTGAAAATTTATCAAAATAGTAAAGTTGCAATGGTTCTTCCTGGTTTTTATTTAATTTTAATTTTAATTATTATAATGGAATATTATAAGCATCATTGGGTGATAACCTTTATTTCATGTGCATGAAAAGAGTATTATTTTTCTTTGTTTTTCATCTCCAGGACTTCAATTGATTTTTTTAAACTTTCTGTCTTTCTCTAATTGACATACTTTTCATGCCTTATACTGACTACTTCATTTATTTGTTCATGTGTATTTCATAGAATACTTAGCTGTTACATCTCTTGATTGCATTCCCTTTGAGGTCATTTAGCTGTTTATTGTATTTGCTCAATATTCATTTAGTTTTTTATCTATATTTTCATTTGATTCTTTCATTTGTTTGTGTTTTCTGTACGTTCATGAAGTTGTTTATAAATGTCCTATTTCAATTTATTGAATATTGTTATCAGTATTTGAGCTTCATAAATGTCTGCTTTCATTCTAATCCTTTGTTATGTGATTAATGATCTCTGACATTGTTGTCTTATCTAGTTTTCTCATATTTTTTGCCAGGAAGGGAGTGAGAAAAGGGTAAGGCAATAATTAAAGAAAAGATCCATATCTAAAAAAAGGCAGCTTCCACAAGATTAGATCAAAAAAGCACGAGAGAAAGAGATAGAGACAGAGTCAGAGACAGAGAGAGAGGGAGAAGGGAGGGAGAGGAGGGGAGGAAGGAGAAAGAAAGAAAGAAAAAGAAAGAAAGAAAGAAAGAAAGAAAGAAAGAAAGAAAGAAAGAAAGAAAGAAAGAAAGAAAGAAAGAAAGAAAGAAAGAAAGAAAGAAAGAAAGGAGAAAGACAGAGAAGAGAGAGAAAAAAACAGTGAGAAAGAAAGCGATAGATACCTTTCATCCCTCTACCTTAACGAGGGGATTCCTTATGCTAACCTCCATAAACATGGGTTTATTTCTTTCTTCTTTCTTTTAGAGGTCTAAGATTTACTAATTTTGGTATCCACTAGTCTTTGTCTCTTTCTCCCTTAGTGCTTTCTGGCAACCTTACCAAAGCTTGTCTTTCCTTTAAACCCTGAACTTGCGTTTTGTCTGACGAGAAGTGAAATTTAAATTTCTACTGTGGTTGATGGCTCCTTAGATGATTACTCAGAATTAGATATTCATTTACCCATAGATAGTGCTGACCCATTAGTATGGTAATGAGGTAGAATGATCAGAATTTTATATAAACAAGTGGATGAGATATCTGACTACATTTGTCCAGAATGTTATAGCTAAAAAAAAAAAAAAATGAACATAAATTTAAAGGAGAGCTAGCCTTTATGGGTAAGACTCTTGCTTCATTTTTTAAATCTTTTTTTTTCTTTGTAAAAGAATTTCTGGTTGTGCACATTAATCTGGATATGTCACAATAAAGACTTTACTACAGGTTGTAAGATTGCAAAAGCAAAGAAGAAGGGCATAGGGCACTCTCCTAAAAGCTTTATCTTATCTTATCTCATCTTAGCTTTATCTTTATCTGTAGCTTATCTTGCCTGATGAACCAGCCTTATTGAGCTAGCTTTTTTTTTTAATTGTCAAGGTGATATACTGAGGAAGTAACTGTAACATAAATAAGGTAATAAGTAAGTATATTTCTTGTCAAACGTGTTATCCCTTCTCTCAATTTTCTTCTATATTCCCCCCCAAACCCACTCCCAAGTTGTACAGATCATTTCCAACATATTGCCTTGTGTATATTGCTGTTGCATTGGTTTCCCCTCTCACTTAGCATCATTTTATATGGTCATATACATAACTATTGAGCTATTTTGCTTATCTGATAAGATTATTCTAGATGTATACTAATTATTGCAAATAAGGGAAACCATGGGGCCTATGTTTCTTTGGGCCTGGCTTACTTCATTTATCATGACTTTTTCCAGGTCTTTCCATTTCCTTACAAATGGGGCAGTGTCATTCTCTCTGATGGAAGCATAGAATTCCATTGTGTGTGTGTGTGTGTGTGTGTGTGTGTGTGTGTGTGTGTGTGTGTGTGTGTGTGTGTGTGTGTGTGTGTGTGTGTGTATACCACATTTTCTTGATCTCTTCTTCTACTGAAGGGCGTCTGGGTTGGTTCCATATCTTAGCTATGGTGAGTAATGCTGCAATAAACATGGTTGTGCTGGTAGCTTTGGTATGGCCTTGTTTAATAAACCAGTTTTGACTCAGACTTGTTTCCGAGCAGTAGGCCTTCACCATGCACAGTCTCTTGTAAGGTATGTTAAATAGGTAGGTTTCTTTAGGTAGCCTATGAAGAGAACACTACACACTGTTCAGGCAGGAAAAGTTCATTTACAGAACTGCTGCTCCATCATGCATGTTGAGGAGGCATGGCTGAAAAAGAAAGTGCAACCCACCCCTGGGCCAAGGACTTATCTAGGCCAGGTACTGGAAGAGTTGTGGCCAGGTAGGGGAAAGGTGTGGCCACATTGGATCTGGATGAGACCTCAGGGTCTTCGACCAACCTAAGGTCAGATGGGAGGCATCTGACCAGAGGTGGCCCAGGATGTGACCTAGCAGTAAGGGAAGGTGATGGCTTCTGGGTCTGCCAGTTACCTAGGTAACAGATACTGAGCAGAAACTTAGCCAAGAGGTAGGGAGGTGTCTCTGTGCAGACCTTATACCTCATTATTATTGGTGACCTGAATATCTCCTGGGAACCTCAGGGAATCAGCAAATCAATACTAGGTTCATCTATCAAAAGATCTCTTCCCAAAGCTACTGCTCTTAAACTCCTCAAATGTATATTTCCTTTTAGGAATATGGATGAATATTTTGTAGGTAATTTGTAAGTAATTGCCTTTTGGTAGAGGTACAGTCTGTGTAGGTGTGATCATGTGAAAAGAACACAGTATCTAGAATCAGAAGAAATGGGATCTTAGCTTTGTCATTAATGAATTGTGTGTTCAAGTCACACAACCATCATGGGCTTGAGTTTCCCCATTTGCAGTGGGAGAGTATTCCATTCCATTAAGTCAAGATTCCTTCCAGCAGTCTAAAGAAGAAAGTTTGAGTTACCCAGGACAGAGTATACAACTAGAAGAGATGGGCGGATTTTAGTTTCTGTGTTGCTGAATCATCAGAAAAGTGCAAGGCTATTAGAAAGAGAATCAGCAATGAAATGATCAGAGGGAAGGAATGCTGAAAGTGGCACTAATTAAAGACTCTTAGGACATAGTTTGATTTCCAGATTATTTTTATTACGTAATGAATTATGACGCATCTGGAGGCTTTCCTCATTGATTGGAGAGAAAGGTGACATTAGCTGGGCAGTTTTGGTGAGGATTCTGTAGATATAAAATCTGCTTTACTTTTTTTCCTGTCTAAAATTTTCACTTCAGCCATGGTAGATGATAGTTTACAGCTTCAGGATCATAATAACCATCTCCTGTCCATAAAAATGATTTCTTCTTAGTCCTCTGTACTACATTTTGAGAAAGTGGCTCTCTAGCCTAGGGAAGCTTCAACTCTTAGAGCTCCTACAAGTGATTCTGGGTCATATTTCCTCTCCTAAAGGACAATGTCTTATGTTCAGGGATGGGTATTTCATTTCTACACATGGAAGCCCTTCTATCTTTGTAGTATCAGAAAAGTTAGAGCATTGTAGTCATAAACTGACATGGTGAGTTATAACACTTGTGTTACTACTTAAAGATAATAATAAAAAAGAATAAAAATTCAATCATATATAAAAAAGAAAAATACGTCAATCAAGATGCATATACTTAAAGGTGATTTGTTGATTTGTATGAGCTGTTTTGCTGATTTGTATAACTACTTAAAAACAATAAAAATATAATTAAAAAAGAAAAACTAGAGACTAAGAAGTACATAATGTAACAAAAGTAAGAAGAAAAATTAGAAGCCAACGGACACATTTATTTTACAATAGAATGTCAGTTTCATATTGAAACAGTAGGCTATAGCTGGGCACTGGTGGCTCACACTTATCATCCTAGCTGCTCAGGGGTCTGAGATCTGAGGATCATGGGTGGAAGTGAGCCTGGGCAAAAAAGTCCTTGTGAGACGCTTATCTCCAATTAACTACTCAAAAATGGGAAATGGAGCTGTGGCTCAAAGTGGTAGAGCACTAAGCTTGAGCAAAAGAGCTCAAGGAAAATGCCTAGGCCCTGAATTCAAGCCCCACAGCTGATCAATTTTTTAAAAAAGGCTTTAAATGTAGATATGAGTTTGTTAGTGGGGAAAAGAAGCATAATAATATACCACAGTGTTCAAATTCTGGAAGCAAAGGCAAAATTATAAAGTTAATATGGTAATCGTACAGGACAGTTATAGTTCAGAATGGCTAAGACTTGTTCAGTAGTAATATCACAACTGGAATCAAGCCTGTTCATGCTTGTTTCCAAAGACATTATCTAGAAATATCTAAAATCCGAACCAGCTCCCTATTATACTTCCATATTTTTCTCATTGGAAATGCACAAATTACAGTCATAAACAGACCCAGCTTGAAGGATAATTGGATAAAGGAGACTAAATGATGTTAATGTTTGATGGAAGAACTGGATTGAGCTTTGGTAAATTCAGTACATTAAAAACTTATTCTCTCTTCGTGCTTTTCTAAAAGAATTTTCTGAAAAATAGTTCCATTCCTCTCTAAAGAAAATGTCTTTATCCTAAAGACAATCACGCGTGCACTGAACTTGTCTTCAATCTGTGACATTAAATGTATGTTCAAGTCACTCATCTTCTTGAGGCAGAAATCTACAGAACACTTGTAATGTCTAACTTGTTCATACAATGTATGATATAATACTCCCCAGGCAATTGTGATGATATGGACTTAAAAGTGACCAAATGCTTGTGGTGATTAATATACTCTGCCCTGAGCATGAAGATTTAGATCACTGGTAGAACCTAGGCCCTAGTATAGATTATGATCTGGGATCAATACTCAGTTCTGAAAACGTAACAACCAAAGATAGATAGTATGCTTAAATCCCTCGACTCATTCAAGGCACATTGAGTGTGACCTTCCGAGTGAGAAAGAGAAATGTTAGCTCAGCTAGTCACCTAATAGATCAGTAGTCCTTATAGTTCTATAAGATCTAGAATCATGGTATTTCAAATACAACTGACAGGATTAAAATGCAATAAATAGCACATATCTCTAACATGATTTACAAAGATGTTGATGGCAAAATATAAACTGCATTTCAAGGCAAGAGTATTTTTAAAAAATATGATAAACAATATGAAGAACTTAGGGCCATAAAGTATATTTCAAAACCACGTAAGTTTGAGAGACATGATTTGATAACAGGATATAGCCCAGAAAAAGAATACTACAAAGTAGAATGTTGTCCACAAGCCACAAAGTAGAAAGCAATAGACTGTTCAGCTTTGATACAACCAAAAGTCATTTCTGCTTTGGGTGGCACCAGTTTCTTCCAGAGACTTATCTTTCTTACCTCCACTGCATTCTGCAAGTGGAATGCAAGGGTGTGTGCCTTTCCAAACAGATACTGAATTATAAATGATGCCAGTCATCCTTTGCAAATCCAAGAGGTTATGGAGAAAAATAAAAGAAAGCAAAAAAAAAATCAAAGTAAACTCACTGCTACATCATGTCCCTGATAATGTAGCAAATCCACAAATAAGAACATAAATACTAAAGATAATAATAAATAATAATAATAGGCCTGCCACATTTGTTCCAGAAATGACTGAAGAAGCACCAATAGACCATTGTTGGCACTCAGGCCATCACTGACTTTATCAAAATCTAAACTTTATTCATTCTTACTCAACTATCTGGATACAGAGGTCTTGGGAGAGGTGACCATATACACAGACTTAATGGAGATATGGAAATTCAAACCACAACTTCAGTTCAAGTACGAAGTAGTGTCATAGGTGAGGATGATAAAGTATTCGGGGTAGGCTTGTAGGCATGAAGCCTGAAGGTTTCTAGGGGTGCTCATGAAAGGAGTTTGGGGTGGGATGCAGACAAGAATCCTACAAAACTTAATAGGGAAGGGGTGAATGGGAATGGATGGGTCAAAATGGTGAAAGAGGAGACAATCAAAATATATTGTATTCATAAACTGCTTTATTAAATGGCAAGTTCTTTGCACAATTACTCAAAGATAAAAAACAAAACAAAGTAATAAAAGGCCAAGTCAAACAGTAACATTTCATCACTTAAGTCTCCAAAAGACTTAGGAAAACAACAATTACCCAACAGAAATGGGGCCAGCAGGACCATAAATCTGTACCTCATTCTGTCTGCAGCCTTGATATCTCAGAGCAGCTGCCTCCAGGACACTGGAAGGCAACGCATAGTGTAATAGTGGTATTGAGAAAGAGATAGGGAGCCCTCATCTTCCTCATATGTCTCCATTCCCAAGACAAAAACTTTTATTTGCATAATGTATATGAGGAATTTGCAGATTCATTCCCCAAAAGATTCAGGAGGAAATTGAGGAAAAGTTGTCACTTTTTGCAGCGATTGTGGTGGAACCAGGAAAACACTATTTGATGACTTATAACATGAGCTTGATTGATTTGTTCCTGTGCTCATGAGGCAAAATTATAGGTAGGAGACAAGTTAGGTAAGAACAGCCTGTGCTTTTCTTCTCTGGCCTGTGATTTTCTTTCCTCACTTTTAATACAATGAACATGTCCATTTCAACACCCTGGTAAATTCTCAGCCGTTCAGTCTTCTTGTGGCTGCATCTGAATCTTCTCTGTGTATTGAGTTGGGAACTCCTTCACAAAAGCACCAGACAGGTGGAAGATAAGAGGTTCCCTAAGAGTAGTGGTGTCTGAGGATCTTCAAAAGCTATCAGTTTCTGCTAAATTGGACAATCGATAAAGAAGAGATTGTAGAAGATGAAGTCCTATAAGAGATTGTACAAGCAGTCTAGGCAGTATCTGTCACTATCAAGACTCTTGTCCTTTAAGCATTTCATATTGAAAATTGACTTTACAAGTGCTGCTTTTTTACAGCCTTTTGTAGTTACCTTATATAAATGTGATGCATGTTGATAGATAGATGGATAGACAGATGGCTGCTATAATAGGTGCATAGACATGTCACAAAAGTCATAGCTATGCACACATATATGCATATTCATACATATATGCATATGTATACACATATGCATTCCCTAGTTTTCATGGGGAATGTATTTTTCCAGGCACCGTTCATTAAAACTTGCAAACACAAGTGACATAACAGATCAAAACAGGAGTTTAGGTGAGGAATGCTACACCTTCTCACTCCAAATCAGGACACCGATTAAATTAATTCAATTAGGGAGAGTCTAAGCCTTAGATAGATAGAGTTGACAACTAATTATTGTTCAGATGCACCATCCCACTCATATGTATTTGAGTAAGGGAGATTGACTCTCACACTCTCAGATATAAATTATGTGTGACTTCCAATCACAGGGTGAAATCATAAGCTAATGGCCCAACCACTTTGGCCTCAATGTTTTACTCATAAAAGAATACAAATATCTGCCCTTTTTATCTCATTGTAAGATATTAGTACATAAAGTAGAAAATTTCATGGAATCATGTTTCTCTTTTAGTGTAATAATTTAGTTGTAAATTACAAATTAAATAAAACTCCTTCCTATCTAAAATGTTGTAATCTGTATTCCAAATAAAATTTATAAGCAATCTTTGGTAACAAAGCCTAATGTTGCCAAGGACATTCTTCATGGGATATTTTGTGCTGATGGGAGGTATTTTAAATTAACTATCCCAAAGCAATGGCTTATTTCTTGTAATCTAGACACTTCTTTTTTTTTGGGGGGGGGGGGGTCCAGTCGTGGGGCTGAACTCTGGGCCTGGGCGCTGTCCCTCAGCTCTTCAGCTCAAGGCTAGAGCTCTACCACTTAAGCCACAGCGCCACTTCCGGCTTTTTTCTTTTTGCTTATGGGGTGCTGAGGAATCGAACCCAGGGCCTCATGCATGCAAGGCAAGTGCTCTACCACTGAGCCACCTTCCCAGCTCCTCTAGGCACTTCTTAAGTATGATATACACCATAAGTGTTTGTTCTGTGGTAAGAAGACAGGAGAAAAAGATGGCATTTCAGTTATCTTTTACCTGAATAAATGAAAAGGAAATGCAACTTGATTAAAGTTAGCAGATCCACACACTTAAAATCAACTGCCTTGGTGCCAGGTACTGTCTATTCTGGTGCATCCAAGGGATTTTCTAGGTCTCTTCCCCACCACACTGGTTAACTGTGAATGTCCCTTGTCAGTGTTGAATTAAAACCCCGTTGTTCAATGATTTAATAATAATAATTTTTAATAATGCAACAGCAATAAAAAAGAAAGTCCCTTGTCAGAACTTTTGGCCAGTGGAACATATAGCTCAGGATCTTTGCCCTGATAAACACACTCATTTAAAAAAGGTTTTATTGTTATTGTAAAGGTTATGTACAGAGAGGTTACAGTTACATAAGTCAGGTAGCTAGTCCATTTCTTTTTGAACAGTGTTGCTTCTTTCCTCATTTTCTCCCAGTTTTTTCCTCCCGACCCCTCCCCCACAAGTTGTATAGTTCATTTTCAACATAGTGCCTAGTGAGTATCACTGCTGTTATCATTCACCCTTTGTCCCATCATTTCTGAACTCCCCCTGACCCTCCCCAAAACAGATAAACTTACATACAAGGCAAAAGGGGCAGAAAACAAAATTGGCAACAAAGAAAACGAAGAAGCAAACTTGTTTCCATTTCTTGGAATTCGTTTTTATAAACACCATTTTATATGATCAGATGCCCATAGCTATTGAACCTTTGTGATCTTCTCCTAAGAATATCCTCCTTTGATCTCAATGTGTGAACGTCTAGAGTCCGGTACTGTTTATTATGTCCAAGTGTATTTTTTTTGTCTTTTACCATCTAGTATGTAAGTGAATGATTTTTTTCAGGGGCTTGAACTCAGGGTCTGGGCACTATCCCTGAGCTTCTATGATCAAGGCTTAGCATTCCACCACTTTGAGCCCAGTGTCAGTTCCTCACATACTCTGTAAGCATCCAAGGAATTTTTCCAATCTTCTCCCTACATCACCAATATTGTACTTGGTTGATAACCAAGTTCTCCTGTCTGTCATCCTGAAGCTGATGCTGGTTTATGAGAGGTTTAAGGAAGTTCTATCTCTCTACTAAAGCAAACTGGGCTGGTTAAACAAAGTTACTAACTGTGGAATGCCATCAACCAATCTGGGCACTGCTCTAAATTTCTGCCTCACCCCACTGGAAGTAAACAGAAAAAAAAAAAGAGGGAGGTAATAGCATTTTATTCACTAAAACTAAAGATCCAAAATGCAGTAGTACTAGAAAAAGAAGTTCAAGGCTGGAGAGGTGGCTCAGTGGTAGAGTGCTTGTCTTTCATGCATGAGGCCCTGGGTTTGATTCCTCAGCACCACATAAGCAGAAAAATCCGGAAGTGGTTCTGTGGCTCAAGTGGTAGAACGCTAGTCTTGAGCTGAAGAGCTGAGAGCCAGCTCCAACAAAAAAAAAAGTTCATTATTTTTTACTTTATATGACCAACTTGCTCCTGTACAATATTTAAGAAAATGTTATGTTTAGAAAAGAAATGGAGGAAGCTAAATAATTATACCTTCTCAAAATTCAAACATTAACAAAATATTTTTCATAGACACCAAAAATGAGAATTCTACCTTTTTCTTTATTTTAGAAGTGCTTATGTTCTTCATAAAAATGACACAGTTTCAAAGTGATAGAAAGGAGGGTAGTGGTTATCAAGGTTGGAAAGAGGGGAAAATAGTGGTTAATAGGTGTGAAGTTTGGGTTTATAACGCAGAAAGAGTTCCACATATTGTCTGCACAACAATGTAAATGTACTTAGTGCTGCTGAATTATGCTCTTAAAAATTGCATAAACTGGGCTGGGAAGGTGACTCAGTGGTAGAGCGCTTGCCTTGCATGCATGAGGCCCTGGGTTCTATTCCTCAGCACCACATAAACAAAAAGAAAAAAAGCCAGAAGTGGCGCTGTGGCTCAAGTGGTAGAGCGCTAGCCTTGAGCTAAAGAGCTGAGGGACAGTGCCCAGGCCCAGAGTTCAGGCCCCACGACCGGACCCAAAAAAAAAAAAATGGCATAACCCTCTAGGTTATATGCATAAATGTTTGGTTCCAGAACCCTGTGAGTCACAGAACCACAGGAGCCAAAGGCAAATTCTGAACGGGGAAAGGAGAAGAAAGAAAAACAAGAGATGAAAAGTAGGGGTAAAGGAATATAGAAGGCAGGGACAGAAGGAAAAGAGGGGTAGAATGTAAGAGGATGGAGGTGGTCATCCAGGATAGTGTTAGCAGGTTCAGAAAAAAAATTGTTTTATTCACAAAATTACTCTTCAGCCTCTGACATTATTCTCCTTATCATACCTGCATAATGTTTCATTCTAGAGTGGTGACAGAAATTGAAGGGTCATTGTACAACTGATAGATATTCAGGTTGTTTTTTTTTTTTCTGTTTGCCTATTTTCTTATGTTTTCCCCCTCATTTTCTACTCCAAACAATTCTGTGACCGCCTAATATATTTAATAACAGGTGTCAATGAGTTTGGGGTTGTGAGTGGCCTAGGTTAGATTCTCAAAAGCAAGATTGTTGACACAAAGGGCACATTAATTTTAATTTTAACAGTTATTGTATCTCTTCAAGATAGTTTATAAGATCTTCAACAAAACAGAGTTTGTCTTGTTCTGTCAGCCTCCCATAATGCTTAGGGTAGCCCAGGGCAAGAATAAGCAAGAATACATTGCTACACTGATGACCTTGGCATTTTGACTACCAAGATAACCAGATGTCTGTCAAAAGTTCTTATTCTAGACTTGCCTTCAAGGACACTCATTTCCTGGGTACATTCATTTACCTTGTTGGGAAGAAATAATTTTACTTTCAAAAGAGAGTTTGTTTATCCAAACCAGTGCCAGGCAATGCATGTGAATTCCAACTCCCAAAAACAAACTGGAAAATTGTTGACCATCTTGTCATCAGAAAATCATTTCTGCAATAATAACAAGTATGGAAGATGTGAAATGGAGAATCTTTATTCATAGGAGGTAAAATATAACACTGTGCCGCCACATTACAGGGCAGCCCCGCCCAGCAGTTTCTCAAATATTAAGCACAGAGTTATCTTATGACACAATTCTGTCCTTAGATATAACACTGATGATATCAAGAAAAACCAAACAGTCAGTACTGTTTAGCACCCGTGGCCATGAGTGCCTCATGCCTATAATCCCAGATATTCAACTGCGATTGGAGGATCAGGGTTCAAAGCCACTCCTGGCAGATAAATGCAAAAGATAGTGAAGTTAGTTAGCCACCAAAAGTGGAGGTGTGTGGCTCAAGTAGCTGAGTGTCATCTTGAGCAAAACTGTCACATAGGAATGCAAGGCTAGCACTGGGCACTAAATAAATAAGCAATAACCAAATAAATCCAAACTCTGCATCTCCTACGGCCAGCTTAAAACACAGATCATTTCTGTGAGCCTGAAGTCGTGGGATTGCTCACCACCAGGAAGATCATCATCGATTCTAAGGCAGACACCAGTTAACTAACCTTTCTAAGCCAATTCCTCTTTGATACTGTCTTCTTAGCTCAAGTTACATGATGGAGGGTTCATCCTTCATACTATTCCTCTTTCTAGTCTAGAAGCTCACAGCAAACCTCCATTTATGATCCATGCTCCTGATCTACCAGCTACAAGTCAGGCTTCCTACAAGCCCTTGCCTAAATTTAATTAGTTTTCTCAAGCGGCCACACAACTCAAGGAAATGCTTGCTTATATTCATGTCCTAGTTCATTCAGAATGATATTACAAAGTGTACAGAGATACACCGAGAGGGGTCAAAGCCACATTCCTTCTGTGACATACTACTCTCCAGGAACCTTCATGTGTTCAGCTACCCAGAAACTCTCTAACCTCTGTCCTTTGGGATTTTACCTCATTACCTACATGTGATGAAGCATGGATAACCACATGTCTAATGCTAATAGGCTGAGTGAGAAAATCCAGCAAGACTGTCTATTCAGATTCTTTTTTTAATTTTATTTTATTGTGAAGATGCTAGACAGAGGGTTATATGAGTAAGGTAAGAGTACATTTCTTCTCCCCCTCCTTTGTTATTCTCCCACTATCCCTTCCCTTCCCTATCCCCTTCACTCCTCTCCACTCCAAAGTTGTAAAGTTCATTTTCACTGTAGTGTCCTCTGTGTATCATTGTTGCAATGGGTCTTTCTGTGTCCTGTTTTAGTGTTCTGTTATTTCTTCCCCACCCCAAATTAGATAAATGTGTATACAAGATGCAGAGTACCAAAATCAAATATAGTGACAACATGGGGAAGAACATACAAAGGAAACAAAAAAAAATCACATAGTACATTAAAAACAGCAACAACAAAAATTACCTCTTGTGTTCATATCTTGGGGTCCATTTCACTTAGCATCTTCTTATATGGTCATATGTGCATAGCTTTTGAGCTAATCAGATTCTTTGTGACTTCTCTGTATAGTAGTTCTTCCTTGCAAGTAAAATGTAGCATTCCTTCTGCTATAGGGGTCATATGACTGACTGTCAGGAAAGGTAAATCAGAGAATTGTATGGATACATCTAAGACATAAAGAAAGATTAGAATACATTTGAGTTTCTATGACCCACCTTAGGAACAGAAATTTTATTGTCTGAAATTTTATGATGGCCTGAGATGAAATAGCAGAAAGGAGACGGTAGGCAGATCAGGGAGAGATTTTGCTTTCTGAAATAATTTCTGAGGCTAGAAGCAGTAGAACATTACTGACAATCACCTTGATCATTCTGAATCCTCTAAATCTGCTTTAAGAACCAATGACAAGATAATCTTATTATCCTAATCACTTAGGAAATTACATGAGCTATTGGAGTTAGAAGCCAGGAGCCATATATTCATAAAACCCCAAATATGTATACCATACCATGGTGCCCAAGAAAATAAAATTATATTTCTACATAAAAACTTGACATTATTATACTGGCCAACAATAATCTACTTGTCTATCATAAATGGATAAGCAATATATATATACAAATATATATACATATATATATATACAAAGCAAAATGCTGTATGTTAGGAAGAGTATTATTTAGCCAGAAAAAGTGAAGTACTGAAAGATGACCCTCAAAAACATTATACATGAATGTAGATAAGTTCCCAAAACATTCTACTAAATAGAAGAGGCCATTTACAAAATATAACTTATAGTGTAATTTCTTTCTATGAAATGTTCATAGCAAATTAAACTATAAAGACAAAGTAGAGGTGACTCAGTAAGAAGTGAATAGAGATTGACAGAAAAAGGGAAGTATTGGCTAATAACATGAATTTTCTTCAGGAATAAAAGTAGGGTTGAACCAGGGTGCTGGTAGCTGATGCCTGTAATCCTAGCTATTTATGAGGCTGAAATATGAGAATTGAGGTTCAAAGCCAACCCAGACAAGAAAAGCTGTGAGACTATGATATCCAATAAACTACCCCCAAAAACCCAAAGTAGAGCTCTAGCTCAAGCTCTAGCTATGAAAAGAAGCTCAAGGACAGCAGTCAGGCCCTGATTTCAAACCTCTGGACCAGCACCAAAAAAATATAATATTGATAGTTACATAACTGAATATACTAAAAGTCAAGAAATTATAATTAAATGAGTAAATGGAATGTGATATGGAATGATATATATGAACAATATAATATATAATGTAAAATTATAATATAAATTATATAATAAGTTGTATGTATTATACACTATATCAATTATATTATATAAAAATCTAAGAACAGTAAAAATCAGTTCTAGAAACTTTAAAAGCATGAGAAGAAAATTCTTGATAATTTCTCCTTACATTCAGGACAAAGAAAGATGTCAGTGAAGTACTAATGACTTGTGGTCCAATTCTGTCAGGTTTTTTCTTTTCTATAACATGTCATACACATGTGTTTCTCTGATTGTCCTCACACCAGCAGGGCAAAAACTAGAAATTAACCAACTAGGAAATGGTCTGAAAGGAAATTGTGTTCCCAGAATTTGAAATACAGGTTAAATATAGATTTGGTATATCATCAGCTAAAATTTTGTACATGAGTTCTCTCAGAATGGAATGGAATAAAGATAATAAGAGAAGATGATGTGATTAAATGTGTCAAGATATTCTGGAAATTTAACACTGTTGTTATAGGGAAACTGACATTCTATTCCAACTCCAAACTCATTCATCATCCCTTCAAACATTGTTATTCAGAAAAGAATAATTCCATCATAACGTGGGGTGTGTGTGTGTGTGTGTGTGTGTGTGTGTGTGTGTGTGTGTGTGTGTGTGTGTGATATCTGAGAAAATGATACTCAGATGTGACTACTACACCAGTAGTAGCAATTTAAATTTTTTTATAAAATGAATGTTATCTAGTAACAACAATAAACAAATTACTTTTGCCTGAAACAATAAATCACAATATTGAGGAAAAGAGAAAGACACAAGTTAATCCTAAAGGGTGAACAAATGCAGCAAGGGTCCGCACCAGACACTGTTTTGTTTTTCTTTTTTCTATTTTTTAAGCGTACTGTTTGCAATTGTTTCTTTTTTTTTCTTTCTTCTTTTCCCCTGGTTTATTTCCTGTGGTCACTGTTTCTGATTTTGGTATCCTCTGTCTTGTATATAAGTTTATCTGATTTGAGGAAGGGAAGGAAAATCACAGAAACAGTAGGACAAAGAGTGAGCCGATGCATCAGTGATACTCACAAGACACTATGTTGGAAATGAGCTTTACAACTTGAGGAGAGGGGAGTTGGGGTAGAAGTGGGAGAAAATGAGGGAAGGGGTAACTGAAGAGATATGTACTCATTACCTTACTTATGTAACTGTAACCCCTCTGTACACCACTTTTAAAACTAAATTAAAAAATAAACATCTCATATGAAGAAAAAAATGAACTATACAACTCGTGGGTGGAGACAGGAGGAAAAACATGGGAGAGAGCAAAGGAAAGAGTGACATTATCCAAAAAGAAATGTACTCTTTACCTGACTTGGGAAATTGATAACTCTTTTTTTTTTTTTTTGGTCGGTCGTGGGGCTTGAACTCTGGGCCTGGGTGCTGTCCCTCAGCTCTTCAGCTCAAGGCAAGCGCTCTACCACTTGAGCTACAGCACCACTTCCTGACTTGGGAAATTGAAACCCTTCTATACATCACCTTTATAACAACAACGAAAAATTAAAATTGGGCTGGAAATATAGCTTATTGGTTAGACTGCTTGCCTAGCATGCTTGAAGCCCTGGGTTCAATTCTTCAGTATCACAAACACAGAAAAAGCCGGAAGTGGTGCTATCACTCAAGTAGTAGAGTGCTATCCTTGAGCCAAAGAAGCTCAGGGACAGTTCCCAGTCACTGAGTTCAAGCCCTGGAACAGAGAAAAAAAATAAAATTAAAAAATTAATTGTAAAGAGTTCTATTAATATAAAATTTTAAAAATCAGTCAAGAAAATCTGAATAGGGTCAGACCTCCAGCAGAAGGGCTAGCCGTGGAAAGTTGAAATGGGAAGGATCAGGCAAGACATACAGGGGGTGCAAGTAATGTTTATTCTTTAAACTCAGAGTCTAAATTTTCATTTTATATTGAGTCGACAAATTATGTAATTAGCTACTTGCAGCTCTACTCAACATATTTACTCAGTTTGGAAATACAAACAACAACAACAACAACAACATACAAAGATCTCTGTTTGTCATGTATCATGAATCCCGAATTCAGGACCAGGTGAAAATAAGAAAAAAGAAACCAATCAATCCAAGCCAATCTAAAGAAAGTAAAAATTCTGGTTTACAAGGTAAAAAGGTTTGTGGGGCATGACTCACTGGTGTTGATCAGTGGTACAATGCTTGTCCAGCATTCAGAATAGCCTGGCCTATGCATATGTGCCACACTTGTCACTGAAGGAGAGAAATTATGCATATGAAAGAAATAAGTTTGGGGCTGGGAAGATGGCTCAGTGGTAAAGTGCTTGCCTTGCATGCCTGAGACCATGGGTTTAATTCCTCAGTACCACATAAGCAAAATGAAAAAAGCCGGAAGTGGCGCTGTGGCTCAAGTGGTGGAGCGCTAGCCTAGAGCTGAAGAGCTGAGGGACAGCGCCTAGGCCCAGAGTTCAGGCCCCACAACAGGACCCAAAAAAAAAAATGAAAGAAAGAAGTTTCCATCTTCTGCCACAGTGATTTAATTCCCCAAACCCCTTTTCATAAGAAAAATCACAATTAAACAACTTGGTATCTGGAAGTTTGATGTTGGAGTTTGAGCTTTAGGTTTTAGAAAAAAAGAATCACTAAATTGGATTTTAGATTTATAAATTTAACCAGATATAAAGCCTATCTTACAGCTAACAATAACTATTTAAACCCTAATGAGATATTGCTACATAGTCACCAGATAGGTTAAAATTTTAATAAGCTGACCACACAAATGATGTGGAATAACTTAATACCTTGATACTAGTATAGCCACTGGTACAGACACTTGGAAAATAATTCATCAATATCTTCCAAAGTTGAACAGATGCAAAGTTAGTTCCTGGTAATTCTAGTTCTAGGTACAAACTCAATATAAATAGATAGAAATGGTTGAAATGGTTGACAAAAAAGATGGGCTAAAAAAGTTTTATTAGTGATCATTTTAATACCCCCAAACTAGAAACAACACAAGATAGGATTGATAAACTGTGGCATGTGTATGTAGTGGAATACCATGTAGAGGTAAAAATAAACAAGTTACCACAACATACTACAACATAGATGACTCTTTACTCAAACATAACAATTGGGTAAAGAAACCAGACAAAAAGAACATATACTGAGCTTGGAACAGTGGCTCAAGCCTATAATCTGAACTTTTAGGAGACAGAGATTAAGGGACCATGGTTTGAGGATAATTCATAAAAAAAAAAGTTCATGAGACTCTAAAGCAGAAATCTGGGAGGGGAACTCAAATACATTTTTTGGTAGGAATGAAAGCTTGCTCAACCACTCTGGAAATGGTATGGGGGTTTCTCAAAAAACTGAACATAGGGCCGGGAAGGTGGCTCAGTAGAGTGCTTGCCTTGCATGCATGAGGCCTTGGGTTCGATTCCTCAATACCACATAAACAGAAAAAAAAAAAAAACGGAAGTGCGCTATGGCTCAAGTCATAGAGTGCTAGCCTTGAGCTGAAGAGCTGAAGAGCTTAAGAGCTGAGGGACAGCACCCAGGCCCAGAATTCAGGCCCTACTACTGACCAAAAAAAAAAAAAAAAAAAAAAAACTAAAGATAGAGCTACTCTGCGACCTAGAAATTCCACTCCTGGGCATTTATCCAATAGGGCACAAACAAGACTACATGGATGAATGGATCCAAAAAATGTGGTATTATATACACAGTGGAATTCTACCCATCTATCAGAGAATGATATTGTACCACTCATAAGGAAATGGAAAGACTTGGAAAAAAATTATATTAAAGGGAAGTAAGCTAGACCCAGAGAAACTCACATTGCATGATTACCCTGATTTGTGGTAGGGAGAATGTGTCTCTAAATCTACAAATAAATCTACAAATAGAGTATGCAAGTGGTTATATATGAATTACCTGAAGTAGAATAGACTTTATGGAAAATGCATATAGTTTAATTCTTCAGTAAGTCAAACTCAAAAGGCCAACAAAATAAGTACTAGGAAGTGGTTATTTGTAAGGGATGCGGCAAGGAAAGAGAGCGTGAAGAATGAACAGGGAAAGGGAATATAGAATGCAGGCAAGAACACATTTTACATACCACAGAACCGAACAAAACAAAGGAAGAGTTAAGGTGTTAAAGGGATGACACAGATCAAGATGCACTGGATACATGAATTGCTTTATTAAATGGTAAAAAAAAAAAATCAATACATATCCTAAAAATGAAGAAAAGTGAGGGACAAGATGGGTTGGGAGGGGTGAGTGAGCCTGTTAAAGGGAGTGACATTGTTCCAGAGGCACTGTATGTATAAATTGTTTTGTTGAATGTAGCTCCTTTGTACACTACTTAAAGATAATAAAAATATTCAAAAGAATATAGTCAAGCTGAAGCTGAATTTCGAGACACTTTCTTTACAAAGCATTTTTGCCCCCTTTAAAGAAAAAAATAAACAAGAGATAAAGAGAAAAGTTTGAAGGAACGAGGAGAATGCAAAAGAGAAAAGGAAAGGAGAAAGAGGAAAATAAAAAAGAAAAGATCTAATTTTCCCAATTTAATCTCAAGATTCTTATTCAATGACTAGCTTTTGGGACTGGGATACAGGAAGTGTTTAGTGTGCTCAAGGTTCTACTACAATCACTACCACTAATAATAATTAATTTAAAATAGCAATAGCTTTGCACAAGACAATGGAGCACAGTCAAAATAATATAATATCTGTCAACTTATCTTTCTTGGTCATATGTGGCAGTCTTTCAGGCCAACCGTTATCAGTACTCTGTCCTACTTTTTTATCTTTCCACCTGTGTTCATCTTAGAAGGAGATATGACAACAAAGGCTTAACTCTCTATATCCTATTTACTTCCAGGGAAGAGACTGGTAGAAAAATCATTCTGCTTTGGTGACAAAGGTTGCAAGAGATACCACAAAAGTTCTGAGTTGGATGCAGATGGTTCACACCTATCATCATGGCTACTTAGTGGGGGCTCTCATCTGAAGAACTCAAGTCAAAACCAATCCAGGCAGGAAAATCCTTGAGATTCTTATCTCCATTTAAAACACAAAAAAACCCAGAAGTGGAGTTGTGGCTTAGAGGGTAGAGAACCAGACTGCTGTTAAAAAATAATAAAATAAAATAAAAAATAAGAGACAGCATCTTCACCCTGGGTTGAAACCCCAGCACTGGTAAATACACACATACAAACACACACATCTGAGTAGGAAACACAATTGGGACTGGACATATATTTATTATTAACCTTATCTACCATTTGAACTATGACCTTATCCCTCCAACACTTCTGGAAATGGGAAACAGTGGATCTCCTACATGATTCCATGCCCACAGAAGCATTATAATCACCTCTTCTGGAAACAACATCATCTTGGAGGAGAAACAAACCCCAACCAAGGTAGTGTAGAACCAAGAGATGAGGTTCTGGTAATAGGCACCGCTTCAATCTTTTCATTTTTGTGAATTGATTTGTTGTATTTGTATCTATTGATTCAATAAATCAGAAAAAGGCGTGGTCCTTTCTGAGGGGCAAAATTGAGATCATTATACTCAAAGACAGTAGCACAACAAATCAAAGAAAAATATACACTTATTTGAGCATAGCTTTAGTTTTACATGATACATGACCCAAAGCCCAGGATAGATAATCCATTTTACATTGAGTAGAGAAACCCAGCAAGACATGTCTAGATTCTTCTAGTCTCTCAGAACAATATCTTTTGGCCCAGATATGGGAGAATCTCTTCTGAAAGAGGGTCTTATGATCTACTATCAGACAAGGCAGGTTAGAAAATTTCTTTATGGTTATCCCCAAAGCAGAAAATATGGAACAGATAGGCCATATTTTTAAGCTTAATGGCTTGCATCGAAGAAAAGAGGTTTCAGTCATTATAACCCATTTAATGGAACCAGAATACTAGCTTTCTTGATTATTATTTGGGAGGAGACAGGGAACAGGAGACAGTGGGCAGGAAATGTTAAGAGAGGAACTTTCCTTCTAAACTCTTAGCTTTAGAGCATGATTTTCTGAGCCCCAACAATGGAAAACCACCATGGTGGGTTTTGAAAGACACAACAACTTGTAAATGATTGACATTTCCCAACAAATCTGGTAGTGCAGTGCTGTTTACTTATAATAAAAGAAAAACAAAACAGACCTATGATGATCGGTACACTGAAAGAATAAGAATAAAAATTAGATAGAAGGTGCCATAGCAATCAGGATGCATTGTGCTTACAAACTGAAGTATTGAATGGTAATCTCTTTGTACTCCTTAAAGATAATAAAAATAGGCTGGAAGCCAAGATAATAAAAATAGGCTGGAAGCTGAGGCTCATGCCTGTAATCCTAGCTACTCAGAAAACTGAGATCTGAGGATCGAGGTTCAAAGCCAGCTGGGGCAGGAAAGTACATAAGACTCCTATCTCCAATTTTAACCACCAGAAAACCAGAATTGGCGCTATGGCTCAAGTGGTAGAGTGCTAGCCTTGAGCTGAAGAGCTGAAGGACAGAGCCCAGGCCCAGGCCCCATGACCAAAAAAAAAAAGACAATAAAAATGTAATTTAAAATGAATTTTTTTAACAAATGAAAAGAAAATCTGGCACCAGTGGCTCATGCTTGTAATCCTAGCTACTAAGGGGGCTAAGATCTGAGGATCATGGTTCAAAGCCAGCCCAGGCAGAAAAGTCTGTGGAACTCATCTCTAATTAACCACCAGAAAACCAGAAGTACTGCTGTGGCTCAAGTGTTAGAGTCCTAGCCTTGAACTGAAGAGCTCAGGGACAGTACCCAGGTCCAGAGTTCAAGCCCCACGACCGACAAATATATATATAATAGATAGATAGATAGATAGATAGATAGACAGATAGATAGATAGATAATAAAAATTATTGCATAAACAGGAAGTGTCTGGCAACTGGGACACAGGGCAGACCATCTCCTTCCCAACTCCTGTGTCAGGAATACTCCCAAGCGAAAGTTATTCTTTCCTCTCACCCCAATAGACACTCAAGATATTTTTTATAGCAAAAATATTTTATTTTCTTTCACAGACCTAAAGACATAAAATGTTTAAGTGGCTCCTTTTAGGCCATGTAACAAACAATAAAGCATTCATGATCATCAGTCAAATATTCTTTCTTTCATACTTCTAACTCACTAGAATTGTTGATGAATTAGAACCCCTCATTCCATCACTGATTTTACATGGTTGTTTGTGCTTCATATGTATCTATGTTAATTGTGAAATTATTATTTTTAATCAGTTCTTATTAGGGTAAACATTGACCATTTAACAACTCTTAAGTGTACAGTCCAGAGGCTCTAAGTGCATTAGTATAGCTATGTAACAAATCAATGTCTTAACTTGTTTTTTCTTCTGCTCTAACTGAAGCTCTGTATCCATTAAACAATAATTCTTCTCGTTTCCTTTTCTTTCTGGCCTCTGGCAATCACTTCTGAATATTATTACAGAGCACAAAGAAATCTTGACTTTTGAGATGAGTTTACAACCAAAAAAATATAATTACCTTTAAAAAGGAGGGAAAGGGGGATAAGTTGAAACTGGCTGTACAATACTTAGAAATCTCCGTGATTGGGCTGTGTGTGTGTGTGTGTGTGTGTGTGTGTGTGTGTGTGTGTGTGTGTGTGTGTGTGTGTGTGTGTGTGTGTGTGTGTGTGTGTGTGTGTGTGTGTGTGTGTGTGTGTGTCTTTAAGTGACTCTCCACCTCCCAGCCTGCCTCTTGAAAATTTGCCGCTGGGTTGTGGTTTGTTTTTTTTTTTTTCTCTCTCTCTCCTTTTTCTTTCTTCACACTCTGAGAGGAGTTTGCATGCCAGATTTCCTTCCCAGGTTTAGAAGCAGATTTGTTGCCATGGAATCTACATTCTGGCTGGTGTTGAGGAGTATAAAGGTGATTTAAAGGCCTGATGAAAAGATAGGTTGTTGATCTTCTTCTGGAAAAGCCTGATGGGTAGGATTCCTTTAAGGGCTCAGCCCCAAAGTGTTAAATCCCATCCCATCAGCTACTTAACAAACTGAAACGTTGGGCTCCCAGAGACATCTGAAGGAAAGCTCACCTCAAAAACTCACCACTCCATCCACTTCCCACAGATGGCTAATCCTGGAGGGGGTGCTGTTTGCAATGGGACTGTTCTCAATCACAAGAAACAGAGCAATGGCTCTCAACGTGGAAACTGCAGGAAGAATGGCATAGTAAAAGAAGCCCAGGTAAGAGGCAATCTCCTCCATCCTTATTCTGCATGCCTCAAATGCCTCAGTATTTCCTACTAATGCTCTTTGAGGCAGTCCCCCCTCAAAGTTCCCCTCACAAAGTAGTTTTATGTGTTTTGACTCCTGGCTTCACCTGGCATTTTAACTGGCTACTAAAGAGTATGAATTAAAGGAGAAAATGTCTTCTGTGTGCAAGGGCGGACACGCAGCCTTTAATTCTGTAAAACTCAGACTTATCTATTATATCTGCATTTCCTTCCAAGCATTTGGGGGTAGGCTTGTGACGGCTCAAGCTCTCCAGCTAGACTTCAGTCCATTATAGGACTTGCTATATTCATATCGTGTTAGACAAAGAAGTCACAGTAAAGTTGCTGAAATTATGTGTGTGTATGGCAATCTCTCTGGCATATGCAAAATGTCTCTGGCTAAAGGCGAATTCTTTTGGGGGTCCAATAAACGGTTGTCATCCGTCTCAACCTGGCTCAAAAATAGCAACTTGACATCACGGACATTCCTTTCCAAAGGACGCTTCAGAAAGTAGAGTTGACTGTCACCACGGTGTGTGCAGAAACCAACTTGGCATGTTTAAAACAGACTGCTAAGTTTTTCCCACAATTCCCCCACTCTTTTCTCCTGATTTTACTCCTGCCCTAGCAGAATGTGGCTCTGAGGAGAAGGAACTCCAGACATTATTCAAGAAAGCAGCCTGGGTCTGTCAGCATTCTTGTATAAAGGCAGTTTAGCTACTTCCCACATAATGTATGAGGGCAGGTCTCTGAGCCTCAGGGATTGAGCAAACTTTGCTTCCCTTGATCAGCCAGACAGGTAGCCTTGCTGTTGGGAAATGAGAGGCCAAACCATGCAAGGGAGTTCTATGCAATCTACTTTCATCCAGTCATTCCAGCCATTCAGAATCCACCCAGATAAAAGACCAGATTGTTCTAAGATCACAGGATAGGTGGGTCTGCCTGGGACCGTCTTCCACTCAGTGAACTAAATTCATGGGTCCAATTGGAGGAGGAAGAAGGTATTCTGAATGCTGACTTATATGTAAAAAAAAAAGATGTGGTTCCCCAAAATATATTCTCTTACCAAAGGTCATTAGCAAGTATCTCTAAAATACCTTGGGCCCATCCTCTCCCATCTGAGTACCTGAAACCTACAGCAGATTAAGAGAAATTTCAACTCCTTCAATTTGGCCAGACATCATTAATTCATCAAGAATTCACTCAAACCACTGCCCAAGATGCCCAAGATTCTCACCCCCAGAGAGACCTGTACAGCACTGGACACTCACCTATTTGCTTTCTGGATCATTATAACTTTTCTAGGTTCTCACCTATGCCTTCAAAACATCTCTTTCTGTGTTTTTTTTAAAGTTCTGGAGTATGAATACAGAACTAGCATCTACTAGCCAGATGCCCCCTTGACTTGAGCCACATCTCCACCCCTGATTATTTTCAATATAGGTTTTTGCTCTCTTCTCTGAATGGACTAGGCCTATATCGCTATTTACACATCCTACCATAGCCAGGATGAACACCACCATGCACTGCTTTTCTTTTGAGATGAGGTCTCAAGAACTTATTTTTTGCCTATACTGTCCTGGAAACCTGATCTTTCTAAACTCAGGCTGCTAAGTAGCTAGCATTAGAGAGATGTACCACCACACAGAACGATTAGTTGGGATGGGATCTTATGAATGTTTGTTTTTTTTCTTTTTTAACAAGTTTTTTATTGTGAAAATACCTTACAGAGGGTTTACAATCACATGAGCAAGGTAATGAGTACATTTCTTATCAAGTATTGTTGCCTCTTCCTTTATTTTCCCCCTACCATCCCTTCCCTCTGATTTCTTAAGCTGGCCTTGAACTATCACTCTCCATTTATCCACCTCCCAAGTAACTAGGATTATAGGCATGAGCTACCAACTTTTGGCTACAATGTCTCCCTTCTGTATTTTATCTTACTTTTCATAACTACATTGAGATACATTTCAATCATTCTTATATAAGAACAAAAAGCATTGATGTTTCCCTAAGAGCTGCTAAAGATGTCAAGGCTGCTATGTTTTCTTAGTTTTTGTTTTGTTTTGTTTTTGAAGAACCATCCAAACCTATTGACTAAGATACATTTTAGTGTGACTAAGTTGAAAGTGACTTCTATGGAGAACCTCAATTATGGCTTAAAAATATTTTCTAGAAAGAATAAACCCTGCTGAAAACACAGTAGAATATTGCAAACAAGGTCCTCTTCTCTTCTCAAACCATGATTGGAAGGAAGCATCTTCTCTATTATAACCTTAGGCTCAACTTTTATCCTGTGGAACCCTCAACACACTAGGTCTTGACCCTAACTCTTCTCTGTCCACAAAAGCAACCCATGAAAGCTTACTATTA
The DNA here is from genome assembly GCF_024711535.1 of Dipodomys merriami. Lineage (NCBI taxonomy): Eukaryota > Metazoa > Chordata > Mammalia > Rodentia > Heteromyidae > Dipodomys > Dipodomys merriami. Next base: position 59,800,924 of record NW_027206290.1, on the reverse strand, counting down.
TCTCAGACCAGTATGCATCCAAATATTTTCTAGTAACCCTAAAGCCCTCTAGCAGCATAGTATCTTAAACTTGTCCAGCTGCTCCGAGGGCGCTTGCAGTAGCTATTCAGAAATACAATCATCTATTTTTAAATTTGAGGACCCTTTTGGTTCTGTTGATAACGTGTTTCTCATCATAACAAACCAAATGAAAATCACTGTTACATAATTTTGGGGGGAACCTTACTTTCCTTATTCTACTGTAGCTTTGTTTGAACATTTTAACATGTGTTCTAGCACCAACTTCAAGGCTGGCAAAAAGCCACACCTTTTAATTCTCTGTACCTTCTATACTCTCTAGGGTGTTTGAGGGAGCTTGATCACATTTCCTGTGGTTTTATTTTCTGTAAATCTTATTGGCCCTGAGTATGCTCTGAAATGAGCTTTCATCACTGGTTAAATCCATTGCTTAATTCTAATTTGACATCCTTCCTTTGACTGCTGGTAGGGCACTGTTGTATGAGAGGATTCATTGTTCTCCTTCTCTAAACATGTCTACAGAGAAGACAGAAGGGATTTTAATATCCTCAATCCATTAAGCAAGACATTACTTACCATTTCTTATTTCCTTGCTTAGTTTCATATTATTAATTTGTAATTGTTAACAAAGTAATTGCCTTTTAACTCATACTGATTACATAATTCTGACCTGTTAATAAGCTTTTTCCCAACCTTGGGAAGTAGATATCTTTCATTGCTCTTGATAACACATGCCTTTAGAGGCAGATTTTTACCAGGATGGGAGGGGTCTACATTTTTCTTTACTAAACAGCATGAAGAAGAATGTGTCAATTATTCCCTAATAATTCTTTTTATATATTTTTTTAATTTTTAACTTTTTAATATGCATTTTTACTGTTAAAATACTGTACAGAGGAGTTACAGTTACATGAGTAGGGTAATGAATACATTTCCTACTGAGCATTGTTACCTCCTCCTTTGTTTTTTCCCCTATCATTCCCTAATAATTCTAATAATTTTTCCTAAGCATAAAATTGCCATGAGGCAAAAGGAATTCTAATTTAGTATTTTTGGAGTTTTTTATTTGAATGTTGTACCATTCCCAGCCATATGGTAGCAGGTCCTATGAGCAAATTACTTCTCATATCATCCACCACTCATTCACAAATACATGTTAATAATCTGTTATCATTGGGATTTATAAAGATAAATACAGAATTAAAATTTGAGCTGTTAGTAGCTGAGTGCTAGTGGCTTATGCCTGTAATCCTACTACTCAAAAGGCAAGATAAAGGATCAAGTTGAACAATTGAAGATACTCTTATTTCCAATTAACCAGCAAAATGCTGAAAGTGAGTTGTAGTTCAAGTGGTACAGTGCCTTGAGCTAAAAAGCCAAGGGAGAGTGAGAGGCTTTGAGTTCAAGTCCAAGTATTTGCGCAAAAAATATTAGCTACTAGTAGAAAATGTATTTTAAGCAAAAATATTGAGATAAAATGATAATGGAAGAACAAGAGTGGTCATAAAGCAGATAAAATTTGAAGATAAGTAAGTTGCAGAGTTCAGAGGGCTATGAAAAACCAACACGCATTAAGGTCCTGCAGTGGACCAAGCTGAAGCTAAGCATGTTCTGTCTGAAAGTCTCCTGTATCTTTATCACCACCCCAGGAAGTGTCCATCATGGAAATGACGGAACCAAGTCATTAATGAACCTGTGCAGAGCCACAGGTAGCATAGCCAGGATTTGAACCCTAATCTATTTACTTCTAGAGACATAGGGGATGATAGATTGGGGTGACCGTAAACATTTTAAAACACTGTGAATGACCAAGAAAATGGGGAAATTTTTTTCTGGGCCGGATAAGTAAAAAAGAAGGAAAAGGAACCTCAGAGGTGAATGCAGATTCACTCGGTAACAGGTATGGGCACATTCACGAAGCACTCTACAAAGGAGAGGAAGAGCTATAAAATACACAGCACATAGACTTGAGAAACTTTTCATAGTTCAGTGAGAGAGAGACAAAGATAGGAGAACTGTGGCCTAGATGAAGGGGGAAAACTCAATCAGTTTATTATGGAAATCCTTTGTACTTCTAGAAAGTGAAGCCTCCTTTTTTCCATGTCCTCTGGAGGGCTGTCATGTCCTAATAGATCTACTCTCCTCTTGTGGCATACATTTCTTCTAGAGTAAGAACTGTGACTCATAGTCTTCTTGCCCATAATGACAGCTGCTAGATAAGCCTTATAAGACCTGGTACCTGTGGGATCCTGTAGGCTTCACACTGGCTGAAAGAGTCTTAACAACTACTAGGAGAATTCAGAAACTAATGTTCTGGAGATGCTCTGAGTTTGCATCCTACGCTTGCCTTGACTATTATTCTCCTAATACCTTTGGTATTATTCTCCTAATACCCTTTGGATTCCTTAAAGCAATTCTCAATATGAAAAGACTTCTCTGGTTTCTTTCCCTGAGCCACTGTTTTTCATGGGTTCATTATTACCAATTATATCTGTGAGCCAGGTCTACAGCCAAGGAGACGGAAATATTCTCCTTCCATTTATAAGAATGTAACAGTCTAAATGAGGAAAACAAATGAATGGTATTATTGTACTTTACAGTTAGTACTATAATAGATGTTGCAGTGATCTATTTCTGTGTTACCATCATTCCAAAACTCAGTGTTAAAAACCATGATTTAAACATCATGATTTCTTATGAACCAGGCATTCAGGTCCAGCCAGGTATGAGTGAGGCCCCTCTAATTCACATGTTGCGTGTTATGATCATTTGTCTGAGTATATTTGGCAGCTTGCCACTACGATAGTGAAGGAGACACCTGAAGTTGAGTAACTTCATCAAGAAAAGGGTTTTATTTAACTTGCAGCCATGGAGGTTCTTCAGGGATATGTTATCAGCATCAGCTCAGCTCTGATGAGTTACCTAATAGCAGATAACAGAACAAGGGTAAGAGATCACGTGGAGGGGGAGAGATTGTATTGCCAAACAGAAAACCAGATGGGAGGGGGGTCCCACTGTGCTCTCAGAGAGAACACCCCCATTGACTTAAGGTCCTCCCACTAGGCCCCACATTGTGTAGAAGTGCAACACCACTTCCCAAATCCATCAAGCTTACACAATATGAATCTTTAGGAGACAATATCAGAACAATACCAGAGCCCTCTGCCCTGGCTGGCATCCACACTTCATATCCTTAGACTGCACAAATATAGACTTTCTTATTCCTGATGCTCTCAGGATCTTAACTTGTCCTACCATGATTCAAATGTCCAGTTCTGAAGTTTCATCAGTCTTAAGGCAAATTGTTAGCAGCTACAATCCTTGGTAAAAATGAAAAAAACAGATTACATAATTCCAAGTCACAGCAGCACTAAAAGAATAGGATAAATATTCTTATTCTGAAAGGAAGAAGGGGCAAATAGAAAGGGTTAATCATCCTAGAGCAAAACCAAAACCCAGCACAGAGGACATTAAATCTTTTTTTAAATTTTTATTTTATTGTAAAGATGCTGTACAGAGGGGTTACAGTTGCATGAATAAGGTAATGAGTACATTTATTGTCAAACATTGTTACCCCTCCTTTGTTTTTCTCCTACTATCCTTTCCTTCCCCCACCTGCCCTTCTTCTCCCTACCTCCAAGTTGTAAAGTTCATTTCCAACATAGTGTCTTGTGAGTATCATTGTTGCAATTGATCATTCTGTGTCCTTATTTCAGCATTTTGTTTTTCCCTTTTCCTTCCCCAAATTAGATAAATGTATAGACAAGATGCAGGGCACCAAAATCAAATATCGCGAAACAGGAGATATAACATAAAGGGAAGAACATACAAAAGAAACAAAAAATAAATCACCTAGTATATTAAAAATAACAACAACAAAGAAAAACCTCTTGTGTCCATATCTTGGGGTTCATTTCTTTCAGTTTCATCTTACATAGTCATATGTGCATAGCTTTTGAGCTTTTCAGTTCATCTGATCTAGAGTAACCTGGATGATTTCTGAGATGCTCTCCAAGCATTTTCTCAGTATCTTGACAATGAGCAAAACAATCTTTTTATCCATGCTAATGTCTTCAGGAAGTAAATGCTCCACTGAGTACTTACACACTTTTTCTTTACTCCTTCCTTTGCCAGGATGTTATTCAAAGTAGTCCTCTCTACTTGACTTTGTTCCCAAGTCACAATATCACCCTGATTTAATAAAATGACTGGTATTGGTGGCTCATACCTATAATCCTAGCTACTCAGGAAACTGAAATCTGAAGATTGTGGTTGGAAGCCAGCCCCTGAAGAGAATTCTGCAAAACTTCATCTCCAATTAATCAGCAAAATGCTAGAATAAATGCATAACTCAAATAGTAGGACACCAGCAGTGAACAAGAAAGCCAACCATAGTAGAAGGCCTTGAGTTCAATCCTCAGTACCAGCACACTCACACATAAAAAATAGCTTAAAATGTGACTATAGAAAAAAAGTTAAACATTTCTTTCTGCATGGCAAAAACAAAACAAAAATAGTCAAAAGAAAATCAGGAACAAAGGAGGGGGGAACAATGTTCAACAGGAAATGTATTCATTACCTTGCTCATGTAACTGTAACCCTTCTGTACAGCGTCATTACAATAAAATAAGAATAAATAAATAAGCAAGCAAATCAGGAAAATGTTACAATTCACATCATAAAATTCAAATTTCCTAATAGATAAGGAAATAAATTAATTAACAAATTTATATATTTTAAAAAACCAATACAGAAGTAGAGCTCTAATTCAAGTGGTAGAACATTATCTTGGAGCAGAAAAGTTCAGGGAAAAGAAGGCTCTGAGTTTAAGACCCAGGACTGGCACACACACACACACACACACACACACACACACACACACACACACACACACACACACACACACACACACACACACACACACACACACACACACACAGAGAGAGAGAGAGAGAGAACAAAAAAATACAAAGTCTAAAGACCAAAAAAGAAAAATTAATACAGACAATTAGGGAAGTAAAGAGGAATATAAGTAACTTCTCTAGAATCATATAGCTAGAAAGAAACTGGGACAGAACTTGAGAGTATCCACTTTAGCCCAACTTCCTTTTACTTCCAACTTTTAGAGTTTGCAGGACTCCAGAATATTATCTGCTTTTCTTACCTTCACCATCTCAAAACATTCCTAGGAGATAATACTGTTTGATTTGTTTTTATCAGTGAAGGAAAAGCTTCAGTAACGTAACCAAGGCCATTAAATTAGTTGTATCAAAATGAGATCATGAAAATTAGGTTTGCCAGATCCTAGAACTGAGTCTCTGGGTTCATAGTTTACACTGCCTCTCAGACACAAAATACCATTTCTGTGATATCCTCATCAGGAAAGGACAGCCAGTATAAGTTAAAGGTATTATGGATGGTTTTGTTTGCTTGTTTTTAATGAAAGCTTGAGTTTATCTTCACAAAGGAGCCAGACAGCAAACATCAGAGATTCCAATATGCAACACTGTCAACTCGTGGACCCAATATGTCAATGTACTGCGCATTTCCCATGCTTCTCTTTTTTTTTTTTTTTTTTTTTTTTTTTTTTTTTTTTTTTTTGGGTCCGGTCGTGGGGCCTGAACTCTGGGCCTGGGCACTGTCCCTCAGCTCTTCAGCTCAAGGCTAGTGCTCTACCACTTGAGCCACAGCGCCACTTCCGGCTTTTTTCTTTTTGCTTATGTGGTGCTGAGGAATCGAACCCAGGGCCTTGAGCATGCAAGGCAAGCGCTCTACCACTGAGCCACCTTCCCAGCCCATCCCATGCTTCTCTTTATACAACCTTGAATTGAAATGAATAGACTTTCCTGGAAGCCTGAGTTATGTGAACTTGACACATTGTCAATATAGAGAACTAGTGAGAGCTTCCTGGCACTTCCCAAAGCTTTCTGCAAAGCCCCTGACCTCTCTGTATACACAATTCATTACCATAGGATTTCTAGATAATACTGATACCTTACACATGATATGATAAATAAAAGGAACCGATTAACCGGGCATTGGTTGCTCATGCCTGTAATCCTACCTACTCAGGAGGCCGAGATCTGAGCATCGTGGTTCAAAGCCAACCTGGGTAGGAAAGTCTGTAAGACTCTTTATCTCCAATTAATTACCAGAAAACCAAAAGTGGCACTGTGTCTCAAGAGGTAGAGTTCTAACCTTGAGCTGAAGAGCTGAGGGGCAGCGCCCAGGCCCAGAGTTCAGATTCTAGAATATTTTCCACTGACAGGTAGAATCTAATTCTATTCCCTTTAGTCTGGATTTGCCTTAATAATGGTTTGATTGGCCAATAGAATCGACCAAGGGATTTGTTGGTGGTGGTGGTGGTGTGGGGCTTGAACTCTGGGCCTGGGTGCTGTCCCTGAGCTCTTCTGCTCAAGGCTAGCACTCTACCTCTTGAGTCAGAGCACCACTTCCGGATTTCTGGTAGTTAATCGGAGAAACAAGTCTTATGGACTGTCTAGCTCTGGCTGGCTTTGAACGATGATGCCCAGATCTCAGTTTCCTGAGTAGCTAGGATTACAGGCATGAGCCATCAGCACCTGGCTTCTGAAACTTAGTTTTAAAAAGATGTGCATCTTAAAAAAAATCTTTAAGGAGATGTACAAAGGGATTTCAATTCAACATGTCAATGTGTGCAACGCATCTTAATCGCTCCCCCTTTCATCAGTTTGCTCCCCATGTTTATCCCAAACCCATTCACCCTCTCAAGTCCCTCAGTTCTACCTCCTTACAGCTTGAATCCACTACTCTTGTCAGATTTTATTTTACTCAATATAATGATTTTTATGAAATTACCAATTAAGTAGAGAGGAAAAAACCCTCAAGTCAGGAATATTTGGGGCTTTAAAAACTTGTCTTCAGCTAATTTAAAACCATTTTAATAGCATTTATTAATTATACAAAAAGGCTTGATTGTGATATTTTTGCCAATATATGCAATGTGCTTTATGAATTCCACACCAAGGTTCTATCTTATTCCAGTCAGGAAAGCAGTCATCAAGGATACTGAAAATTTCTTTGTTATATATTTATTATGCATTTGTATTTCCAAGAACTCTATGCTTATTTCATTGTTCACTAATTGAATTATTTGTTCTTTTGGCATTTAATTTTTGAGTTCTTTATATACTCTGGATTTTAATCCATTCAATAGCTAGGAAAAAGAATTTTCATGTTCATTGAAATGTTTCTTAATTATGGTGATTGCTTCTGTTGACCTGCAGATGGCTATATCTGTGTGGGCTTATTCCTGAGTCTTCTATTCTGTACCACTGATCTTTGCATATGCTTTTGGTCTGTACTAGTACCATGCTGTTACTATAATATTGTAGTATAATTTGAGATTTATATTATGACTTCTCTTTTTATTTTGTGGAATAACACAAAGAGGATTGGTCTTAAGAAAATTCAGCACTGAATCCATCTAGTCTGGGGGTGGGGGGTCCTTCTTATTCAGAAGAATATTACTGCTTTAATTTTGCTGATTATCATAGATGTACTTGAGTAGACCTATATCTATATCTGATTTAACTTGGGCAGGTCAAATACATCTAGAAATTGATCTGTTTCCTATTCTAGACTTTCCAGTGTATTAGAACATAGGTTTTCAAGGAATCCCTATGAGCTTCTGGATTTCATTGGCATTTGTTTTGGTACTACTTTTTCATCTCTAGTTTTATCAATTTCAGTCACAGAACAATCACTCTTGGATTGTCTGAGGATAATTCAATCACTCTTGAATTGTCTTCTTTGATGAGAGTCTGCTTGGAGGGAGCCCAAGGAGATACCCAACTATAGAGAAAGCAGATATCTTTGCTGTACTCCTACTTAAGCAGCAGCAATCACTGTGTGTGAGTGTGTGTGTGTGTGTGTGTGTGTGTGTGTGTGTGTGTAAATTATCTTCTAAGTCCTAAGGGCCATGTGTTCCTATTGATACTATATTGAACAAAGGTGAAATGTCACAACTTAACTCTGTCAAAATCGTACATTTCATTTGTTCTCTTGAGCAATCACATGGTTGTTTTAAGTTTAATGATGTGAAACAGCAATAAAAAATGGTCAAATTGCTATTAAACTTTTTTAAAATGCCTAGGAAAATCAGGCATCAGTGTCTTATGCCTATAATCTTAGCTACTAAAGATGAATCTGAGGATCAAGATTCGAAGCCAGCAACAGCAAGAAAACCCATAAGACTTATTTCCAAACAAGGGCAGAAGTGGAGCTGTGGCTCAAATAGTAAAGCACAAGCCTTGAGCAAAAAAGTTCAGGGACAGCCTTCAGGACCAGAGTTCAAGCCCTTGTTCTAGCAACAACGACAGCAACAACAAAATGCCTTAAAAACTCATTTTTCAATATTTTTCATAGCCATTTTTAGAACTTAACTTTTCCACTTTCAGGACAGTATTTATTCTGGCCATCCATTTATTATCAATTTTTAACATACTTGCCTTTCCTTAGGCCATAAAATTTTGTTTTACCTCATTTGCTCAGCATCTGGACTACCTGCTTGTCTTTGCCTGTGGACAATTCACAGGCATGACTACAAGTATCACCAATGTAAAAGCACAAGCATTTGAATATTGCCAAACCTCAAGTGTAATTGTTCACTTAAAGAATCCTGTGATGCATTGCATTGTCCTTGAAGAGAGTTTTTCCATCTATGCTTGAGAAAACTACATATAACCCAAAGCGATTCAATAAATAATCCCATTTATGCTGTAATTTATTTAAACATTATATTAGAATCCAGCTTTAAACTCTAAAGTTAAGCTCATATACCTTTTTACTATAAAACTACTTTATATATATTCTCATAAAACTTTGAGTAAACTTCTCAGGAAATATTTGTGCTTCTTTAATACCAAAGAGTCTTTCCAAATTTTCCCCAGGAAATGTGAATCACTTAAGGAGGAATGGTAGTGGAAAACGCACTAGCTTGGGCATCATGTATTACTTAGTTTGAATTAAAGCCATTTACTACTTTTGCCACATGGGGCAGGTAACTTCATGTCCCTGAGTCATAACTTTTAAGACTATAGTGAAGACTCAATAAAACAGACTATTTAAGACTCCCAATAAGCTTAATACCTACTGTAGATTATTCTATAAATATAGTGATTATCTATTAAAGCTAGCCTACAACTATTTCTTTCTCTTCTACTGCTATTATAAGAGTGTTTAGCATCATATCTGGTTTGCAATAGGCACTCAAGACATGATAGTCCTAAACTTATAGTTTGATTAATCCAATAGTAACTTCTCCTAGCTTCACTTTGCTTGGCCTGAAAGCACTATTTGGCACACATATTCATTTCCTCTTTGTGATGGTTTAGACATAGTTTCAATCTGTCACCCAAGAATTGATGTTCCTCAATGTGGTGCCATTGAGGTATTTTTTAATAGGTGAGGCTTAATGGAAGGACATTTAAGTCATTTGGAGGAATTTCTTTAAAAATGGTTATGGTAGTTCAGGTAGGACCCTGAGATAGATCTCATCAGAAAGAGTTGTTCAAAGATGGGCCCAAACCCTGAACCTCTCTGTGGCTTCCTGTCTGGATGTGATTTCTTCCTCCTGTATTTGCTTCCACCACCCATGGTGCCGTTTACCAATAGCAGATGCAGCTCAGGGGCTTTTTCCAAAGTCAGGACTATGCTGTTGGGAATTTTGCCTCCCAAACTGTAAGGTGAATAAAACTATTTGCTTTGTAAGTACCTGGCCTCCAGAATTTCATTTGAGGAGTGAAAAATGAACTCATATGTACTTAAAGCATCATGTCTGGATTCTCAGTTGTGATTTTCCTTCTTTATCAATGTCTATATCTTTAGTTTCTCACTCATCTATTTGATCTATAGGCAATAAAATGCTCTAAGTTTCACCTATTGTACTTCTTTCCCCTTCTAACTGTATAGTTCTCATGATAATTTAATTTATATATAATAGGTATTACAATTCACTATTGGAAACACATCTATCTGGATATACAAAACATTTCTGCCTATTCAGTCTCTCCATTTGGATAATCAAAAGGCATTTTGATATGTACAAAACTGAATTCTTCATACTTGCCCTCCATTCCTCCTACTTACTCCCTTAAAGTCTTTCCCATTTCATCTCAGTAAATGACAACACCATGCTTTTTTGATTCAAATTAACAAAAACACCTTGGCATCATCCATGACATTTTTTCTTTCCTTCTTCATATTCTTCATTCAATTTGTCAGCAAAGAATGATTAACTTCACAGTATAAACAGAATCTGAAATCTCATCTTCCTCTCAGCAACCTCTCTTATAGCAACCACTATTGTCTCTCACCTGGATTGTTGCAGGATCCCATTCTCTTTTTTACCGTATTCAGTTACTTATTGCTACATAACAAACTACCCCAAAATGTAGTGGCATAAAGCAACAATCATCATATTATGCTCACTGATTTCTCTGCTCAGGAAATCATAAAGAGCACAGTGGGAATAGCTTTCCTTTGTTCTGTGATATCTAGGGTCTCAGCCAAGATGACTCAGTATGTGGGGCTTAAAGAGCTGTGGAAGGACCCAACACTGAGTTGGCTTTGTTAATCCTATGTCTGGGACCTAAGATATTATGGCTAAAGGACAAGGCACATGAGGACCAGAGACTGAATTGAAGCAGCCATGAACAAGCCTACTGGGTCAGAGGGAATACACCATCATACCTCTTAATGGAAAGAATATAAAAGAATTCAGGATCCTGTCCTGTATCAAGCCTCTACTCTTGCCTTCGGTCCCATCATCATCTGGGACACAACAGCCAGTGATCCTGCTGAAAGGAAATCCAGAGGTCTTTCAAGTTCCCATGCCCTTCACACAGTCCTCATTTCACCCAGAGTGGAAGTCCAAATCTTTACAGTGGCAATAGAGTCTCGTGCCTTGGTGGCCTCAGATTCATCTGTTATTATCTCCAAGGCACATTCTGTTACAGCCCCTTGCTTATTGTTCCTTGACCTGGCTTCTCTTCACATTTTCTCACCTGCAATATTTGCATTTTCTCTTCCTTGGGCCTGGTACATTTTTGCCCTGGACATGCATGAAGCTCATTCTTCCTTTCCTTAAAAATCTCAACACAGACACCACCTACATTGTGGAACTTAGGCTCTTAATATTTCCTAAGATGACAAGATTTGTAAAATAAAATCAATTAGAAAATGTCCTCACTCCCTGCCCTGTTCCCTGTTTAATCATTTTTTAAATTTTTAACATTTTTAATTTTTTTTATTTTATTGTCAAGGTGATGTACAGAGGGTTTACAATTACACAAGTAAGATAGTGATTACATTTCTTGTCTACTTGTTACCCCTTCCCTCATTTTTCCCTCTTTCCCTCCCCCCAACCCCACCCAAGTTGTACAGATCATATTGTATCTTATTGTATGATCTATTGATCATATTGTATCATTGTTGCATAGCTCTGTGCATGCACACACACAACTACATAGATAACTATATATATATATATATATATATATATATATATAACTATAGATATATACAGATAGACACATAGAGTCACACACAAAATTATTTCTTACCTGTTGTCTGCCTGTGGCTCTAGTTTATGAGTGCTATATAGAAAGGATTTCTCTGTTGTTTCCTGTTAAATCTTCAGCAACTAGACCAGAACCTCTATATTGTAAGCATTCGATAATACTGTGGTGTAAATAAAAACTACCCATTGTTGTTTATCTGATACTTGAACTTTTACTTTTTTGTCAGTTGTAGAGCTTGAACTCTGGGCCTGAGTGCTGTCCCTGAGCTCTTCAGCTCAAGGCGAGTGCTCTACCACTTGAGCTACAGCGCCACTTCCAAACTATTTTATTTTATTTTATGTTGCTTATTATTAAATTTCTCATCTACTCACTTCAGTTTTTCAAGATTTAAAAAGTGCTGCTTATATAATACATAGGTTCCTTTATATCCTTAAAAGTATCCAATCCCCATGAACTAGGCACCAATGGGTCATACCTGTAATCCTCGCTCCTCAGGAGCCTCAGATCTGTAGGATCACAGTTCAAAACCAGTCTAAACCTGAGAGTCTGTGACTCTCTTACCTCCAGTTAACCAGAAAGAAGCCTGAAGTGGAGCTGTGGGCGAATAGGTACAGCATTAGCCTTGAACAACAACAACAAAAAAGCTAAGGAACAGTGCTCAGACCCTGAGTTCAAGGACCAGTACCAGCACAAATAAAAGCAGACTAGAGGCATGGCTGAAGTAGTAGAGTATTAGAGCACCAGCCTTAAGCAAAACAACCCTATAAGAACACAAGGTTCAACAGACAAAAATCTGAAGATGTCCGGTGTCCTGCTTCTTGTATATACATTGTTCTAATTTGGGGAGTGGAAGAGAAATAACAAAATGCTGAAATAAGGATACAGGATGACCCATTGTAACAATGAGAGGTCCAAGACAGTATGTTGAAAATAAACTTAACAACTTTGAGCGGGAAGAGTGAAGAGTAGAGAGGTGGGGAGGAAAGGGATGTTGGGGAAAAACAAAGGAGGGTATAACAATGTTCGATAGGAAATGGACTCATTACCTTGCTCATGTAACTGTAACCCCTATGTACAGTATCTTTACAATAAAAATATATATTAAACAATCTGAAGATGCTCTAAAACTGCTTATATATCGTTGAAGTATTTAGCCTCTAGCAAGAGAACTAATACACTAACTAGTATCTCATCAAATAAAAGAAATTGTCACCCCAAGGCCACCAACTAGAGAAACTCTCTTGTCATGTACCCATAATTCCAAAGAGGTCAAGAGCTGTTTTCCTATTTGTCTTTAGTATAAGTCTAGAATAAATAAGGAATCTTAGCTTAGAAATCCTTACATACAACTCACTCTGCCCCCTATCTTCCTACATGTGGAGGAATGCGGCTCATCCACACTAAGTGAAAATGAAATTACTAGTCTCTTCATATCACAGTCTAAAATCCTTTCTGAAAAATCACTATACTTTTTAAACATGCTAAAGGAATAAACCAGACAACAATCATATGATGACTCATAAAACACCATTTGCAATGCTAATTTCTCCAGTCTCTGTTTCGGCTTCAAATTACAAAAGTGCATCAGTCAGAAGTACAGGAATCTCCTTTCATTTTCAAAATAAAAGCTACATGTAGCAAAACTCTTTTTCTGCATGTCTTAGGACATCATGCCAGTGGAATTAGTAATGATTAGAATTAAGGATTGCTCCACACATGAAGACATAATATATTTTTACCCTCATAAAAATTCTGGTCAATCTTCACAAAAGCTGTCAAAATCCACATACAAAAATCCAAGGTTTGAAAAGTAATGTTTTCACACCACCCACACAGCAGGTTAATCCAACCTGGATCTTTAGATACACCACTTAACTAGTTACCAAACCTCCACAGCTTTGCTAAGCTTGTAACTCAAATCTGCATGTAGAGGCTTGGAGCAGGATCTTCTATTCATATTTTCTGGGATTGAATCCAGTTATGCAGTGGCAGGGCCTTGATCAAGTAGCTTAATTTCTCTGTCTTTAGGTGCTACATCTGGACAATGGCATTTCCAGCAGTACCTACCCTACTGTCCTGAGTGCTTATCCCATGCTGTTGTGAGATGTAAATAAGATTGCATGCAAAGCTTCAACAGTGCCAGACACCAGAGAACATTCTTCATGAAAGTGTCCCATTACCAACATTGGTCTTTAGAGAAATCTGCCTCCATGTCTGCTTTGGTGAAATGTGTGAGCTGAGAGGGTTTATGCCTGGTGGTTCAACACAGTAAAACCAGAACTTTAGGACTCCATAGAAGTCGATATTTATAATATATAATATACTCTATATAATATATTTATTTATATTTATTTGTTTATATGTATATATTACATACATATAAATGTTTATATAAAATATAATTATATTTATATATTTATTCATATATTTATTATATATAACAGTATATATTATAAAAATAATAACAATAAAATGAAACCTAGTATGTCCATTTTTCTATCTCACCATAATTCAAAAAATTATACCAACAGTGGACCCATTGCAACAATGATATGTACAAGTCGTTATGTCGAAAACGAACTTTACAACTTTGGTGCAGGGGAGGGGGGAGGGGGGAGAGGCAGGATTTGGTGGTGGGGGGCAGGGGAGGATGGGAAGGGATGGGAAAGGGAAACAAAAGAGGAGGCTACAATGCTTGATAAGAAATGTACTCATTATCTTGCCCATGTAATTGTAACCCCTCTGTACAGTATTTTCACAATAAAAAAAATTAAATGAAAAAATTATACCAACCCATTATCCACTATTTCATTCATAAATTCACAAACAGAATGATATATCAACATCAAAATGTAGGAATAACATAATGTCAACTTAACAGATAGTCTCTAAGACATGTGTATACACATACATATATATGTATTATAATAAGTGTATATAATAAGTGTATATAAATATATACATATTTATCATTTTCTAATTTTAGCATATATCAGTGACAATTACTAGAAAATGTTTTCATAGAGTTGCAGACTGTCATTTGAGATTGGTTAGACTAATCAACAAAATGATGTAAAAATAAGACTGGACTGTTTTTCTCTATTGGTTTTACAGTGCGTTCAGGAAAATCCCATGAGCAATGGACATCAGTTAGAGGAGTCAATCTGTTCTTTTTAGCATGACAACTGAATCATGTCCACAGATTAGCATGCAGAAAAAAAAAGTAATGCACATGACAAAAGATTATACCAATCCATTATATACTATCCCTTCATTTGTACTTTGACAAATAAAAATGATAGATCAGTGTAGGAATGACATAATGTCACTGAAACCATGCTTTTATGGCTAAAATAAACAAGTCATCAATATCTTTTGTTCAGTGCAATAGCAATCTTTATATAGCAGTCCAATGAGTTGAACCTGGTACCCACCCATTACATCCAGCACCAAAATCTGTGATGACTAAAAGATATTGCCATTTATTAAGCTGATTGTACAAGAAAAAACTGATCAAGGGTAACATGCTCTGGGAAAAAATATTTCTCTTTCTCACTCTCTCATTCCCTCTCTCTCTCTCTCTCTTTCTCTCTATCTATCTATACCATGTAAGAAAGAATAATCAGATAATTATAACTATGACCATGTATGTTGTCAGAAAGCAAATAAATGAATTGTTTTAACATCTTAGTAACTTGGTTATTTGGAGGCATTATACTGAGTTTTATAGGAAATAAAGGTTTTTGTGTAAAATCAAATATGTGTGTGCTTCTTTCAATAAGAGGAAAAAGACATTTTCCAAAGACTGTAAAACTAACTTTGCAATCTCTGTGTGTCACTATCTGTCTCTCTGACTCTCTGTCTCTGTCTCTCTCTCTCTTTTTCTCTTTCTCTCTTTTCTCACCCATCTCCTCTCTCTTGGTGCTAGCAGAAGGGCTTGAAAGTAGGGCCTTGCACTTCTTTTGTTATATTTTTATTGTAAAATACTGTACAGAGGAGTTACAGTTACATGAGTAAGGTAATGAGTACATTTCATATCAAGCATTGTTACCTCCTACTTTGTTTTCCCCCTACCATCCCTTCCCTTCCCACCTTTCCTACTCCTCCCTCCCCTCCCAAAGTTGTAAACTTTGTTTTCAACATAGTGTCTTGTACATCTCATTGTTACCATGGGTCAACCTACATACTTATTTTAGACTTTGTTATTTCCCTTCCCCTCCCCAAATTAGGAAAATGTAAATACAAGATTCAGGGCACTGGAATCAAATACGGTGAAAACAGGGGTTATACCATGAGGGAAGAAGATACAAAAAGAAACCAAAAAAATCACATGGTACATTATTAATACATTAAAAACAACAACAAGAAAGGCAAAACCACTTGTCTCTATCTTGGGGTTCATTTTGCTTAGCATCATCTTATATGGTCACATGTACATAGCTTTTGAGTTTTTTTGCTTGTCCTAGACATATACTAGTTATTGCAAATAAGAGAAACCATGGAACCTATGTTTCTTTGGTCCTGGCTTACTTCACTTAATATAATTTTTTCCAAGTCTTTCCATTTGCTAACAAATGGGGCAATGTCATTCTTTCTGATAGAGGCATAGAATTCCAAATATATATATATATATATATATATATATATATATATATATATATATGTCACATTTTCTTGATCCATTCATCTACTGAGGGGCATCTGGGTTGGTTCCATATCTTAACTATGGTAAATAATGCTGCGATAAACATAATTGTGCTGGTAGCTTTAGTATATAGCCTTGTTTGTGATCATTTGGGTAAACACCCAAAAGTGGGATTGCTGGGTCATAGTGGAGCTCTATGTGGAGTCTTTTGAGGAGCCTCCATACTGCTTTCCAAAGTGGTTGAACAAGTTTACATTTCCATCAACAACACAGTAGAGTTCCCTCTTTGCCACAATCCCTCCAGCATCTGTTGTTATTAGAGTTCTTGATTATAGCCATTCTAACTGGGGTGAGGTAGAATCTCAATGTTGTTTTGATTTGCATTTCTTTTATGGCTAGAGAGGTTGAACATTTCTTCATGTGTCTATTAGCCATTCTTATTTCCTCTTCAGAGAAGTTTCTCTTTAAGTCTTTAGCCCATATTTTTGTTGTTGGTGGTGGTGGTGGTGGGGCCTGAACTCTCGGCCTGGGCACTGTCCAGCTCAAGGTGAGTGCTCTAGCACTTGAGCCACAGCACCGCTTCCAGCTTTTTCTGCTTACGTGGTGCTAAGGAATCGAACCCAGGGCTTCATGCATGCAAGGCAGGCACTCTACCACTGAGCCACTTTCCCAAGTCCTAAAGTGGGCTAAAGCCCACTTATTTATTGGGCAGTTGTTTCTTTGAGGATTTGTTGCTGAAGGATTTAATTTTTTGAGTTCTAAGTATATTCTGAATATGAGACCTTTGTCCATTGTATGGCTAGTAAAAATCTTCTCTCAGTCTGTGGGCTATGTCCTTTGCCATGCAGAAGCTCTGCAGTTTCATGCAATCACATTTGTCCAACCTTTCTTTGATTTGTTGTGTTTTGGGGACTCTATTCAGAAAATTTTGGCCTGTGCCAAGGAGCCCTAGAGTTTCTTCTATTCCTTCTTGTAATGTTTTCAGGGTGTCTGCTTTGACTTCAAGGTATTTGATCCATTTGGAGTTGATTCTGTTGTAGGGTGATGTATAAGGATCTAGCTTTAGTTTACTACAGGTGTTTAACCAGTTTTTCCAGCACCATTTATTGAAGAGGCTGTCTTTCTTTCATTCTAAAATTTTAGCTCCCTTATCAAAGATTAAGTCTGTGGTTTCATTTCTGGGTCTTCAGTTCTATTCCATTGTTCCTCAGGTCTGTTGTTAACCTTGCACTTCTTACATGGCTTTTTCTCTCAAGACTGGTCCTATACCACATAATTATGTGAGCCACACCTCCACTTCATATATTATCTCTTTAAGGAAACATATCATCCTCAAAAAAAAGAACTAGGTTATATGGGGTGCCAGGCAGTGAAAATGGACAAGAAGCAAAAGAAATAGGTAAGAGCAACTAGAAGTTAATTCCTCTAAATATACAGAGAATGGGACAAACCTGCCAATCCTTGGCAACTTTCTTTCTTTCTGAGTCAGAAGGATTTCTGCTTCCATAGACAGTCAAATAACGAACCCTGTTTGGTCTAGCTAGGACAGGAATTAGGAAGTTGTGTCCACAGTTTAGTAGCTTAGCAATAAAAAGGTGCAAGAAGAAAATGATTCATTTATATTCAAAGAGTGAAATGATTGTAAGTAATCCAGGCTCAGCTTACTAACTTCATCCAAATAACTCCTAGGACTCTCCAGGGACTCCACCCTCCTTGTAATTCAGTGTGAGTCATGGGTTACCAATCATGGCCCAAAAAAAAAAAAAAATGTCTCAGTGCACACCACACTGTGAGATTCAAACATGGCTGTATGGTTACTTCATTCCTGGGCCATTTAGGAGACTCAGCCCTTTTGCTTTTGATCTGAATCAAAAATCCAGAAGCAGTTGAGCAAGCAGGGTTTTTTGAGTCTTCTTCCTTGATGGATATAGAAATGATTATAAAATCACAAATGGCTGTGAATCATGGAATAAATAGTGTCCGTGGTTAACCTTTCTCCATACCACTTTCCAAGGGCACTTTTGAAAGTATCTATCTGATTAGGCTATTATGGATTTAAGCTCGTCAGTGACTTCCCTGATTGGAATCCAGGTGGCCATCCTGAACATGATTTACCTGCCCTGCAGAGCATTCACTGAATACTCATTCATGTATTTATTGGGCACATTTTATATGTCGTTCACTACCCTAACCATTGAGACAATGGGAATGAACAAGGTAGAGGGAATTGGCATTCAGCCACACCCTACCCCTTACTGTCCCTGCCAGCTGAGCCTTCACCGCACTCTCTCATCGTTTCCAAGCTCTTCCTTCTGCTGGGAAGACTTTTTATTTCTGGTAAATACTTCCTGATTCTTCAAAATCTCTTTTTAAATTTCTTGTCTTGGGATAAGCTTTTCCTTTATTCAGAATGTTATCCTATTTATTCCAATACTTATTATTTCACTCTTTATAAGTATTATTCTGTATCTACAAAGGACTAGAGAGTAAATATGTTCAACAACTCTATTTCCAACTACTCAACTCTTACACTGAAGCACAAAAATTGTGGTCACTTTACTGGATAGGACAAATGTAGGGTGGTTTTTTAATCACGATAGGAAAGTCTAATCACTTAGATATTTGTGAATTGTGGTCCACAAGTCAGCTCTGGCCCCATGGACTGATTTTATAGTAAAGTTTTATTGAGATACATCTATCTTTGCTTGTCATGCATTGTCTAAGGCTGATTATTTTGTTGTTGTTGTTAATCATGGGGCTTGAACTTTGGGCCTGGGCGCTGTCCCTCAGCTTTTCAGCTCAAGGCTAGCGCTCTCCCACTTGAGCCACAGCACTACTTCTGGCTTTTTCTGTTTATGTGGTGCTAAGGAATAGAACCCAGGGCCTCATGCATGTGGGGCAAGCACTCTACCACTGAACCACCTTCCCAGCCCATAAAGCTTAAGTATTAGCAAATGCTTTTGTGATTTTATTGATCAGGATGCTATATAGATATTCATGTATATGTGTATGATAAGTTATATATGCATAGCTATATATACCCAACAATAAAATTATCATATATATTCATATCTATATATACCCAACAATAAAATTATTTTTGCATTTCACAATTTCTGTTAAAAATAACAGGGAAAGAGAAAAAATGTGCATTTATTTTTTTCATAGTTTTCTAATTTTTTTTCTTTTTTTATAGGGGAGTGAATTTGAATTACTATCTCAGTTTACTTGCTTTTAGCCTGAATAAATTCTTTGGTATTTTTTTCAAAGTGGCTTTCCTTTTATCAATTTCATCAAGTTTTTTCTTAGCTTGTATTGGCTTTATTCATGCTTCACTTTCTGTCTTTCAAACTTCAAACTGTAAGTCTGGACAGCTTCTTTGAGGTATATTCTAGGAGACAAAATCATGGGCTTGGAATTCTAAACACAGTTTTTTTTTTCACTTTTTTTTAAAATTTGTCGGTTGTGGGCCTTGAACTCTGGGCCTGGGCACTGTCCCTGTACTCTTCGGTTCAAGACTAGCACTCTACCACTTGAGCCACAGTGCCACTTCCAGTTTTCTGTGGTTAACTGGAGATAAGAGTCTAAGGGACATTCCTGCTAAGGCTGGCTTTGGATCGCAATCCTCAGATCTTAGCTTCCTGAGTAGCTAGAATTACAGGCATGAGCCACTGGTGTCCAGGTTCTCCACTTTTTGAAAAATGGCTTTTGCCAGCATAAGAGTCTAATCTTTCAGTATTTTGAATATGTCATCCCAATGCCTTCTGGCCGCCATTGTTTCTTCTCAGAAGAAAGCTGTCAGTCTTGGGTTTGTTTCTATGTTATGGATTGTTTTATTTGTCATCTTTTCTCTCACTATTTTGATGAGTGTGTGGGGGAAGATACTGGAATTGGAACTCAGGACCTTGCACTTGTTAAAGAGGTACTTTACCAATTCAGCCACCCCTACACAACCTTTTTTATTTTTGTTCTAGGTTTTGATTAGTATATATCCGTCCTACAACAAAGCATTTCATCGCGACATTTCCCTACATGAAACAATGTCTCCTGATCAACCTCTCCCTGTCTCTCTCTTCTTTGTCCCCCTTTGGGAATAGGTCTTGCTTTATTTTTTTCCCCAGTCTTGAACCTTAATCCTCTACATAGTTAGTTAACCGTGCTCAACTTATTTATTAAGATGATCTCTTACTATTGTTTTTCTAGGCTGGACTTAAACTGTGATCATTCCAGTCTCTATCTCCCAAATTGCTAAGGTTATAGATAGAGATACAAAACCTGGGCCATTTTTTTCCTCACTGTTTTAGTATAACATGTCTAGTAGTGAATCTATTTGCTTTATCTTATTTTGATAATAGGATATTATTAAGCTTTGAAGTATGAGTCTTGTGCATATTCAAATTTGGAGGAGTTTTCAGCCAATGTTCCTGGAAGTAATTTTACTATTCTTTTATCTGTCTGCCATATGCCCACTTGCACACCTGTTATAAATGTTTGTGTACCCCATGGTATAAAGCCCCATTGTTCACATTGTTCAAAGCCCCAGATGATTTTTATCATTTTGTTTATTATCTAAGATTTTTATTTTTGGCTTGCATAAACTCTCAAAGTTTTCTGGTACTTTTGCCTCTAGTTTAAATCTACTGTTGAATTTTCTAGTTCTTGTTTTATTTCTGTGATTATGCCTTTCAATTCCTTAACTTCCTTTTGGTTTGTTGTCATAAGTTATATTTCATTATTGATTTTTTTGTTTTCAGAGACACCATTACCATTATTTTCTAAAATTTCTTATACAGTGGTTTCCTTTAATTCTTGGAATATATGTATAGTAGTTACTTGGAAACCTTTGTTAAGTCCAACATTCAGGTGCTTCAGTTTCTGTTGCCTACTGTTTTCCACCTCTGGATAGTTCGTTTGTATGTTTCTTTACATGTCTTGTTTTTTTTTCAGTTTGTAACTGAACATTTAACATATCGTGGTAACTCTGGGTGTTAGTCACCCAGAATTGTTGTGTTTACTTGCTTTAGTGACCAGGCTGAACTATTTTCATAGCATCCACTTACCTCACAATGCAAAACCTGTGATGTTGTTTCTTAGAGAATGGTATATACACTGGAATGACCGTTTCATCAAGGCTCCCTCTGTCATTTGCTTAAGGTGATACTCTGTTAAGCCTAGTTTTGTAGGTTAGTCTACTACTTACTTGGCAGCTCCCTCTATTGGTTTTGCCAATGTGATGGGTTCATGAATTGCCTTACAACCCAATCCAGTGGAATTCATGATCCTTGGCACGGATCCTTTCATGAGATCAGTCTTTGAGGTTTGCTTTGCTTGTTTATCACCGATAAACTGGCGACCACCTACTGTTTAACTCATTGTTTATGTGGAACAACCTGTCTCCTCTCACTTGAATATTAACATCTCCATTGTTTAGAAGAACGAGCTTCAGCCTTGAATGAAAGTTCCTGCTCTCTGATCCAAATAAAATCAATGCTCTTAGAGAACTGGACGGTGCCCATTGTCTACTGAGTACCCCACAGAAACCACTTCTATAGGTAGACACACAAAGAATGTTATGGACAGTATGAATGGTCACTGGAAAAGCACAGTACTATCTCATCATTTGATTTTCTTCTTCTACCATGAAAATGGTGTCCTGCTGGGGGTAAGGACAGTTGGGCCACAGGATCCCTAGTGCACTATGCCTATAGCAAGTCTTTGCCGTAAGAGTAGACATTCAATTCAGGAAAGGAATTCCCAAATCTCAACCATTTTTGCATGGAGTTTAACTTCTGTCCAAAAGAAAAAGAGAGCTGTGGATAATAAGAAAGGCTGGCAGATTTCCCTTGTAGGGAAATGCCAGGGAGGGGAAAGCTCCATCTTCTTAGCCCCACTGGCTCAGAGTAGAAATTTTTTTTCAGGCTGGGTTTGAAAGAGGAGAAGTGGAAGGGAGTAGGTTATGCCTTATTGCCACGAACTCCTTGTTCTTTTAAGACCTTTATCTTGGATAAATGTTTCATTTGCTGTATGCCCTTAAGACAATTTCCTACCATGTTTAAAAGTTGCATTTTGATGATTGTTGCCAGTTATGTTCATTTTAATTCTGAAGAAGGTCCATGGAGTTCTTCATGACCCTCATTAGCGAAATGGCCTCCCACAGATATTTCACCACTTAACACCAGATACAGTATAATACTTCAAGTAAGTCTACTTCTTCATAACACTCACAGTGATTTTTGTTTCCTTGCTTACAACATGACTGCCACAATAAACCAGGATATTAGTTCCTCACATGTCTTTGGAAGTCTGTGTTCTCTCTGAGAAGTTGTCTGAGGAGATAACTATAGAGGGGCATAATACCTACTCTTGAACCTAATGGGGAAAACTGTACACATTCCACTTCAGAGAGGAACAAGACCTTCTTTTCACCAGTCCTCTGGGTTTCCTTTGATATTTCAACATACAGAACAAATCTTATCACGACGCTTCCTGTCCTTTCAGTGTGACAAAGGCCTGAACACCATCACTTCCTTCTCATTTTTACATCAACTTTCCAAAGACTGACAAGCAATATAATGGAGCATGCCATGACACTTGAGCAAGCAGACATCCTGAAGACACATTTGCTTGTGAATGGGAAGAGGATCTGCAGCATTCACTTGATTTTACTTGGTTTTGTTGTTGGTTTTGTTGTTGTTGTTTTATTGGTACTGGGTATTATGTAATCTAAGAATGAATTCTATCACCAAGCTATATCTTCTTATTCTTCTCATTCTCTGTGTGTGTGTGTGTGTGTGTGTGTGTGTGTGTGTGTGTGAGTGTGTATACACATATATGCTTCCAAACCGTCTTTATCAACTCCATTGAACATTTCAGATATTTGAGGGCCAGAGAGATTAATGGATGTGCACAAGGTCACACAGTCAGTAAATGAACCCAGACAGTCTGGTTTACACGCAGATCTTCTCCAGCATGATGCTTTACCACCGATCAAGTCTGGCCTGTAATTCAACCTACTTTAGAAAGCCACTCCTGTTTATCTTATGTGATCTGCTTCTTTGTGGACCATCCTTTTGACATTTACATATTGCTTTATATTATAGTCATTTGTATGAGCACCCCCACCCAATAGTACACACACCATTGCGGCTTTGAGAGAATGAGACTGTATTTATTGATTTTTGTATACTTTTTATGTTAGCCTAGGACTGTACAAAATAGACAGCCAGTAACAGATCCTGCCATATTGAATAAAAGGGCAACATCCATAAGGATGACTCCTCCTTGTATGCCCCAACATCTGTTTACTTCTACATGTAGCACTTTTGCAGGAAGCAAACACACTCCAGAGTGTCACCATGTCCCAAATGACTAGGCACAATGGACAAAGCGGCTCACAATCTGTTTAATTAAAAGAAAGTGAAAGTTAGAGCAAGTCAAAGCATATTACAGATAACAAGACTGAGTCAGCAGTAATAATACATGTTTCAATAGCACAAACTTATTAAGCAAGATGTTCTGTTTCATCATTTTAATAGGACAAAACATCAAATTTCAAAATAAGCATCAAAGCCCAGATTGAGAAATACTGTCCAAAAGGTATGACTGATTAATTTAAAATAAAGGAACATTGTACATAAATCATTTTCCATCTTGTTATGAAAGACTTGGATATAACCAAGGAGCATGTTTTCCATGGAGATCTCCCAATTTCTCTCTGTGAATTCAAATTTAAATTAAATATTACATGGAAATATAGAAGTATACAAGAGAAATGAAAGAAGACATTGGTGGGGACTAATGCACATTGCTGAAAATGTCTGCTTTGTCATAATATTCTTGCAGAACACATCACAGGTACAAAACAATAGCTATTCATGCCTAACCTGTGTTACACATAGGTGGACCATCTGTTCTTACAAAGCAAGCTTGCTTCAGAGCTAATTCAGATATTGCTCATGAATTTCAAGGGAAATTCTCTACTTAATTCAGCCACATGAAGAGTTTATAAAGATGGAAATGCAGGAGAATGGCAAATTGATCATCCTCTTAGCCTGGCCTTGAGTGCCAATGAATTTTATTTCTTCGCATGCTCCTGTACAATCTAGCCTCCTATACATCAGCCAAATGATTCCTGTGTGAACAGTTTAAAACAAGATTCTGATTGAAACAAAGCTGCCTTTATTTACCCTTCTTTCCCATGGTACCCATAAAAGTGCTTTGCCCACAATCTTTTTCCCTTTTCATCATTGGCTTTTCAACTAATAATGGCTTTAGTATCTTTTGAAAATTCTCTCTCCTTAAATGAATCTTATTTCACCTTCTACTATGATAAGAAGTTCAAGTCAATAACATTCATTTCATTAGAGGGTATAAAATAATTCTGTTTATCCTTTTCAATGTTTAATTTCTAGTTTTTTTTTCCAAGAAGCTTTTACGATCTTAAGTGCATTCTTTCAAATTTTAAAGACTGAAAGTTGGGCTGGGAAGGTGGCTCAGTGGTAGAGTGCTTGCCTTGCATGCATGAGGCCCTGGGTTCGATTCCTCAGCACCACATAAGCAAAAAGAAAAAGAAGCCGGCAGTGGCGCTGTGGCTCAAGCAGTAGAGTGCTAGCCTTGAGCTGAAGAGCTAAGGGACAGCGCCCAGGCCTAGAGTTCAGTCCCCACGACCGGACCCCCCCCCCCAAAGACTGAAAGTTCAAGCTTCCAAGCCACATTATATACTTCTAATTGGAAATTGCTCATCTTGGATTTTCTTTTCTATTTTCAGCAAAATGGGAAGCCCTATGTTCACAATGCCGCTATTGAGCCCTTAGAGGAAGCACCTCTCTATACTTTGGTTTTAACTTACATGGGCTATGGAATTGGAGCCCTATTTGGTTATCTGAGAGACTTCCTGAGAAACTGGGGATTCGAGAAGTGCAATGGAGCTGTAGAGAGAGAAGAACAAAAAGTACGTATGTGCCCCTCCTCCAATTTTGCCAATGCTTATGCTTCTCTAAAATCTTCTCAAGAAGTGTGACACAGGGTAAAGAGCCTAGAAAAAAATGACACACACAAGGTCTATTCTGAATAAATTCTACTCATCTCCACCTGCTGAACTCCATCCTCTGGATGCCTGTGGAATTGTTCTTGGTTGTTTTTAAATGAACATTTATTAAGCAACTAGTAATTGTCAGACATGGGACTTAAGATTTTCTGTACAGAGCTATGTTTAATTTACATAATGATCCCATGAGATCATTAACATCTATTATGCCGCAGCAAACATATGCTCAAAACTTGCTTAAAGCAGGAGGGACAGTAATAATGAAGTTAAGGCTAGGCATGGTGGTACACACCATGTCATTGTAAAGAAAAAAAATCAAAATATAAAAGCAAGGCACACTTGAAGCAAGTTTTATTTTGTTGTATTTTCTTTATATATTATAAATATTTATTTAAGCTTGTTGCAGTTTGAAGCAAATTTCCAAAATGTATGCTCAATCATTAAATGTTTACAGAGTTTTTTTTTTAAAAAAGCACGATTGTACTTGGGTTTTAGTAGTAGGAGTATTATCTATGTTCTTTCCTGAAATAAGAAAGTGTGTCTGAGTAAAAAATGACATTTTTTATTATCTAGGTGAGGGCTTCCCAATTGTTGCCCTACTCGTATGTTTCACTGGAGACTAGTCTATGTATAATAGGAAATTTAACAGTATTTCTGGACTCTTACACTAGATTACCTGTCAGCATCAATTCCCATACTCTATGATCATTAAGTATTTCTTCAGATACAGCCAAATGTTTCTCCCAGAGCACATAAGCTCCCACAGTTTAGGCCACCTACTAGTGATGTCCATAATTAACCTATTTAAAAATAAACTATATCATCTTGTTTTCCCATGCAAGAAAAAGACAAACTAGAAAATAACTAGAGCTCTACGAAGAGCCTGCGTTGTGTTAATATGGTTTCCATATTGATTTTGAAAGGATTTTATGATGGTGTGAATTTATCTTTTAGTTCTGAAGATTGCTTTGGGGTAGTTCAAATATGAGTATAGACCATTCCCCTATGAAGGAGCCTTAGCTATATTTCAGCAAAGAACACAGTGTAGCAAGAGAACCTCAGGGCATGCCATTTAGCAAGTATTGCGAGTTCTACTAATGACCACATAAACGACTATTATTATGAGACACAACTACCAACAAATCAAATGTGATACTTCTTTTGGAATTTTCTTAAACCAAGTACATTTTTACCTTCAGAAGAAAATCATATCCAGCCCAGTTTCTCTCCTCTTTCTCTTTTGTTTTCTTTCTTTTCAACAAGTATTTATTATGTTTGGCAGTACCAGAGTAAAAACACAAGATTTTATACTTGCCAGGTTATGTATGGATCCCGATCCATGTTTTAAGTAATTAATTTAATAAAGCTTAATTAATTAATTTAGCTTTCATCCAGATTGGTCTTAGACTATAATCCTCTTACTTTTGTCTCCCAAGCAGCTGAGATTACAGGTGTGTACCACTATGCCTGGCCCTAACTTCATTATTGCTATCCCTCCTACTTTAAGCAAGTTTTGAGCATATGTTTGCTGCTGTGTAATAGATGTTAGTACTTATAGAAGAAAAAACAGTTCCTGCCATCAGAAAAGTTGAAGTCTGATGTGCAAAAAGATTCAGAAATCACTCCTTTGCTAAAAAGCAATATTGGGGAAGAAGAATGAAAGCTACAGAGATCTGTGCTCTGTGATTCCTTTAGAAAATTCTGAAGTCATGATGCTGAGGCTTGAGTGATAAGTTTACCAAATCAGCAAGTGTGTAAAGAAGACAATTTTAGCAAGTGAGCATGACCTGTCCCAAAGTATGTGTTAATTCACTAATCAAGGAAGGTTCCTTTAGAGCAGGTATTTTGTTCTAGGCAACGTGGTTAAAAAATAAATAAAAAACCCAGGCACCCATAGCTCCTCACTTTCAATAGTTAACTATAAACAACAACAACAAATGGTCAACAGAAGTTGAGAGGAATGAGCCCAGTACACGGGATCAGAGGAGCAATGAGAAAAGTCCAACCTGAACTGTGTGTTCAATGAAATCTCTGGGGCAAAATAGAAAGTCAAATTGAGATTTGAAAACTGAAGGACAAATAGCAGAGAGGAGGATGAATTGAGATTGTGGAGAGAAGGGACTTCGGAAGAAGGAATGTGGGCCAGGGGAATCCAAGGAAAGAGAGAGCATTGTGTACTCAAGGAATTCCGATGACCAGAGTGTGCTGAGTGGGAGTGGACTATGTGAGGAGAAAGACTGCGTGAGAGGCAAGCTGGAGCTAGACTATAATGCGTTTTTATAAGCTATGCACATTTGCTACAAAAACAATAAGAAAGCATTGAAGGATTTCAAGTAAAAGAATGCATATTTGAAGATTTAGAAAAATCATTCTCTGTGTAACATTGAGAAGTAGATTGCAGAGAAACAATCTAGACAAAAAAAAAAATTCCAGGCAAGATAGTTGAGCTGGAACCAAGACAATAACAATAAGGTAGTGATAAAAGATAAGCCAAGAGCTGCCAAAGGGGTAGAACTAAAGATGGTTGATATGACTTGGGAATTAGGGAGTTGTACAAATCAAAGACCACACCCAGGACTGCAATTAAGTAGAAGGTGTTGACATTTATGGAGATGGGAAGAATAGAGCAGACTGATACAGCTGAAAGTAGGGTGGAGAGGGGGGGAATGGTCAATGTTTTCTTTGCCAAGTTGAATTTAAAGAATTGACATTTAAAGAGAGATGTAAAGTACCAAAGAAGGGTCTCGGATCCTGGTCATCTTTATTGTATCTTCAGCATATCAATATTAATCTATGTCAGAGTAGTACACAAAATCTCTTATGACAGACCCGGGGGTGGGGGAAGGGGAGAAAAGGTAAGAAAACACATTTCAGACAACTGAGAGCAGTCAGAGATGGAATTCCAGTTCAAGACTAGAAGCAAAGTGATGATAAAGTTTACAATGGCTTACTAAAGAGATTGTCTGTGTGTGACATAGAGATAGACTAAAAGAGGAACAAATTACAGAGATATTTAGAAAATAATAAACACATTTTATATGGAAGACAAAAGAGGAAGAACACAAGGTAATCCCAAAGTTCTTGCTTGGTCAGGCATACAGATGGTCGTGTCACATTCATCATAGTAGAATGTTCTTATATTGACAAATTATCATGATGGCAGACACAGGGAAGCCCTTGGTTCTTTTTTTAAAAAAAAACAAATGAGCGTAACAATACTGTAAAAGCTGATCATTGGGAATGCAGAATATATTTTCCCGCAAGACAAACTAGCCATGGGCAAAATGAAACCAGAAAAGAAAGCGTATTTATCAAGTCCATTGAAGAAGAAAATTATGTTCTCTCCAAAATCACAGAGAGATACTTTCATTTCCAGTTTTACTCTTTTTTCTTTTTCTTAATTAAATATAAGAACTCATTAATCTGTTTTTTCTATTTTCTTTATAACCACAATGACATCTCTCATATCAGATGATCCATTCAAACTGAACTCTTATCCTAACTAGTCTTTGCATTTTTCAAGTTCTAATTCCTAGCCCAAATACTCAAATGAACCCCATAGTACAAAGGCTCTGATAATATCTACTCTACTTGAGCATTAAGTGAAAAAAGAACAGAAATTTCAAAACTACTTCTTAAGCTAGAGCCCTGACCCCCAGATAGACTCCACTCTAGTGGAGTCTAACAAGGAAAGGACAACACAGATAGAAACAAATTGTAAATATTTATCTTAAATCTTCTCTTAGTTTTTCACTTAGGGCCCATTCTATAAGTTTCTTCTGTTGCTAGTTTTTGTTATTGCTATGATTCTTGTTATTGTTGTTATTGTTTAAATCAAAGGCAACTTTAGCATTGAAATACAATTTCTCAAAGTCTCCGATTGAGTTACTTTCCTAACAATGTAACACTCTAACTTGGAAAAGCCCAGAGGTCCACAAACATAATGAATGCCAGTTTTATTAGAGATTATTTTTTTAAACTTCAAGCACAACCCATTCTACAGCTCCACATTTCTGAAGCAACAATATTCAACAGCTTCTGTAAGACCTGTTATGTAACATAAGTATAAGGCATTGTTTAAGTATAAAGCATTGCAATTACAAA
This sequence comes from Dipodomys merriami, assembly GCF_024711535.1. Taxonomy (NCBI): domain Eukaryota; kingdom Metazoa; phylum Chordata; class Mammalia; order Rodentia; family Heteromyidae; genus Dipodomys; species Dipodomys merriami. The sequence goes on along the minus strand of NW_027206290.1, from coordinate 59,771,550 downwards.
TCTGTGTTCATACTAGATGCAGAGTCCCAGGGACTTACACAGGTACATCCCAGACACTTCTACTTCATGCTCAGAGATTTTTCCAGCAAGTAGTAACTAAAAAAGGTTTGAAGACAAATATCCAAATGTTTACATTCATTGAACCTTGTCTTCTATGATAGGCAAAAAAGGTACAATTGATTTTGAAGAGGTGGAGCTGTGTTCATTAACTAGTATATTAACTAGTACACATTCAGTTTGTGGAATGAGTGGATTGTGCTAAGTCTTAAAGACAAACACTAAACTTGTATTCTTTCCTCTTTCCTTTCTGTTATGGAAATAGTGCCTAAAATAATGCATAAATGCCTACTATATTCTCCCTGAACTTTTTATGCACAACTACACTTGCATTCACTTCCACATATCTCTCCTGTCCTTAACCCAAACAGGATTATTATCATTCATAACAGGTAACTTACTTTTTTTGTCTAATCTGATGTTAGATTAGTTACCTGAAGTTATATTAATTACCTAGAGTAATTAATATAATCTAATTTAATTACCTAATCTAATTACCTGGAGTATCTACTTGGAGATGTCTGTGTCACTTTAGGATTTCTTCATTCCTTTTAGTAGCTGAATGATGGTATTCCATAATGTGGATAAATTATGGGTTTTCATTTATATTTCCTTATTATTTTTGCAAATAATTTATCAATGAATAGCATTTGTATTTGTGTCAGGATAATTCCTAAAAGTGGCTTTCTGGGTCTAATGAATGCATATTTAACTTTTGAGGAATATTGCTTAATTGACTTTCAAAATATTTTGCATAGCTAAGCTCAAGTGAGCAAAATCTGAAAGTGCTTCCTTGATAACATTTGATAACATATTATCAGAAAATATTTCAATCTGATGAGTGAATACTTTCATTCATGCCTTAATTTGTGTTCTCTTAATAGTGAAACTGAGTTGCTTTACATATGCTTTTTTCTCATTCATACCTATTTTTCTTGAGTGACCTGTTTATAGTCTTTTTATAACTTTATTAATTTAATTTTCTTAATGATTTAGAATTCTCCTCTGTATTTTTATAACAGTAATCAATCCACCTAACTGCATTTTAACTAAGATAATTGGCTTTTCCTTGGCTCTTAGCTCTATTTACATATATTTAGCTACCTATAAAATTTTAAGTCAAATATTTCTTTAATAGTTTCTTTATTGTTACTATTCTTTTCCAGAAAGGGAGATTAGTTATGTGGAGGGTAGTTTTCATATTAAACTTACAATAATGTTTCCTTAGTTTTACTTAAAAATTTCTTGATTTGGGGCATTTATTTCCCATATTTATTCAGAAAACACAATTTGCATTTATTTCTATGTGCTCTGTAAGGTAGAAAGACAATTTTTGAAAGATATTCCTAGCTATCCCCAAATTATCAGACATCTTAATTTACTATCGTAAAATATCAATCGTAAAAGATCAATAGATCACTCCACAAGTTTAAGGTAACTCTTAACTTGTTTCATGATAAATACTTGAGAAATAACTTGCATTTTGAAAATAGAACTTGTCCCTTAAAGTGGCTAGTTAAATCTATACGTTAACTTAGGAAATTTTTATGTTTTCATAATATTTAGTCTTTCCAGTCAGAAATACATATGCCTCTCCATCTCTGCATACTTCTTATATTTTTAATAAAGTTTAATGCTTCATAAAAGTCTTACCATTTCCTTTTATCTGGATAGGACTCTTATTATAGTGATATTTTATTAATGACTTTTTCCCCATAACCATCTTCTACTTAGTTGTTGATAGTAAATAATAGAAAGCCAACTGATATTTTCATATTTTGATCTCAAATATACTACCTTAATGAATTTTCTCCTTCACAGTTTCTCATGTGGTTCTATTAGAATTTCTGGGAATTTTCCATATGCAACATACACACACACACACAAAACTATACATTGTTCTGCATTCTGATGTATATGCAGTGTTGCTTATTCCTTTAGATTTACTTTTTTGACTACTCAAGAGATTATATAAGATTTCAACCCTGTTTAATACTTATAACCATATTTTGATATATAAGTATCTTCACTTCATGATAGTACTTTCTTTCTAATCTATTTCAAGCATATAAAAGTTCTAAATAAAGCCTGGGGCTAGTGGCTCATACCTCTAATTCTGCATTCGTTTCTTGACATAGCTAAATGCATGATTTTAAATTCAAAGTAATATTCCATAATAATCACCTCTATCAGTGCCAGAAAAGTATGGAAGCAATCTCTTATTTCCTTATAGATAAACTATCTTCACTCTTCTTTAAACATGGTTAGGATTTCTCTTTCTTACCCTTGGAGATCTGAAAAGGAAGTAGGATGTATCATGATATGAAATTTTACTTGTTTTCTCTAGCCAGTACTTTGAATTCAAATTTTCCTTCATGTCTAGAAATGTCCTGTTTCTCTTCTTTCTACTTCACTTCATTTTTCTCCTCTTTCTCCCCCTCTTGCCTTCTTTCAATTTTTTCATGTCTATCAGTGAGATACCAGCTCTTTTGACATCTGTCCTAATATGTCTTTTGATTATTTTCCTTCAAATATTTTCTTGTTAATTTTCACTATATTCTAGAAAAGGACTGAATTTAATAGTATTTTGCTTTTAAGCTGTGTCCTTTCTACTCTTGAACTGCTAAAGGATGCATTGTTCTGCAACATTCCTATATACATACCTATATTTTATATCTGAATTTATTTACACACATATGTATGCTAGTCTATGATAGAAGTGAAACAGAATGAGTTGCCAGGACCAAAAGCTAGTCATCTTGTTGTCTAGGCTCCCCATTTGTACACTGGGGCATTGCTGTACCTTTCAGTTCCTACTGCTTACCACAGTAAGCAGTAAGTTTGTTTGCTTGTTTATTTGTTTGCATTTATCAGTCCAATAGGAGAAGGATAAAGGGATCTACCTTCCCAAATTAGTCCTTGTGAATATGAAGTTGTCATATACAGCAATTCACTCCCAACTTACAGTTGTTAGCTGTATGTCCATACCAAACTTCCCTGCAAATGTTTTGGGTTATAGTATCCTGTTTTTTGTTTTTTTTTTTTGTTTTTACTTATCCATTGATTAGACCATGTTTGTGGTCTGTGTTTATTTTTATTCTTCAGAATTTCTGATGAATTAATGACAATCTTGATTGCTTTACTAGGCATTTATAACCTCATTATAATCTTTATTTTTATTCATTTTATGATATTGTAGAGAATCCATACATGTACTTGAGTCTGGGATCTTTATCCATTGCCATCCACATTAGTTGGGTTTGCATCTTTGTGATAAAATGTCTGAGAAAATCAACTTAAAAGAGTAGCTACTTCAGACTCATAGATTCAGACTTGAGGTTCCAGAAGTTTATGTTGACTTGGCTCCATTATTTTGGGCTCATAACAAGTCAGAACATTATTGTGAGAAACTCAAGGTAAAATAAAGCTGCTTATCTTATGGCACCATGAAAGCAAAGGAAAAAGACAGGAGGGAGACAGGGCTGAGGTCTTAAGGGTCTTGTGTCCTTGAGGTCTTGAAGGGCATAACTGACCCCAATGACCCAACTTCCTTCAACCTCCTTAAGATTTCATGATTTTCCAATAGTGCCATGGGCTGCCAATCATATGATCCTTTGAAGAACACTTAAAATCCCGAATCACAATACCAACTAATTCTTTTGAAATGAAAATTAAACATGCCATACTTCCTTTGATTGTTTCATGCTTTGAAGAACTGTTTTAAATACAGTTTCCCTCTCAAGAAACTAAAGCTGTTATTCTGAGCTTTACTATAAGAGAAAAAGATTTTTCCCAACAGGAAATAACAACATAAAAGGAACTGTTGAGCAATGACTGTAGTATCCATGAGACACAAATGAATAACTGGTGTTTGATAATGGCTGATTCTCTCCGCCCCTTCCCCTGCTTCCCCTTCTCTGAAGCAGTGGTTGTGTGAGCTACTGAAAAAAAGGAGCAGTGAAATTAGTAAGAGACCTGCTGCCCAAATTTGGCATTCGTCTGTTTTTTTGTTTTGTGGGTTTTTTTGGCAGTCGTGGGTCTTGAACTCTGGGCCTAGGCTCTGGGCCTCAGCTCTTCAGCTCAAGGATAGTACTCTACCACTTAAACTACAGCGCCACTTCCGGTTTTCTGGTGGTTTATTGGAGATAAGAGTTTCACAGACTTTCCTGCCCTGGCTGGCTTTGAATCATGATCCTCAGATCTCAGTCTCCTGAGTAGCTAGGATTACAGATGTGAGCCACCAGCGCCCGGCTAGGCAGTGGGTTTTATAATGGATAATGAATATATTTTTTTCACTTTCTATAAACTCCAAACCCTGCATCATGTTTTATTGAAAAGAGCATTGTTTTGAGTTCTTCTTCATAGTTTCCAATTGGTGCAGAGAAATATTCTGACTTGTATCAACTTGTCTACAAAAGCTACATGGAAATACCTAGAACATCAGGAAATACCTAGAGATTAGAAATTATTATACAAGTTTAAAGGAAAGGAAAGATTGCCTTATTGCAAAAGAACAAAGACATGCCATGATTACATTTTTTTAGGCTGATGTTGCTCTTTGCTACATCCTACCCTCTTAAATGACTATGTCCTGATGGTCTGGAGTACTCTAGTACTCTATCATATTCATGTCAAAAAAAAAAAACAGACATAAAGGATAGTGACTAAGCCAAGTGATAAATTAAATTGACAGGCAAATGTATGTCCTAATAAAATGCTTCTGTTTCTAAAATATCAAGTCCAGCTTCGTTTTCTGGAGAAGTTAATTGCTGTGACAAGCTTGACAGAAACTAGAGGACATTGACCCTTGGAAGGTGGTGGCTGCTCAGGAAGAATGCTCACTGATGCTCAAAGAATGAGGTGGAGTAAAAGTACACCCCCACACAGGCAAGAAGCCACACGTATGGAGAGGAGGACCATGCCCAAACACAATTCAGGTCATTCCCAGATCAGACCTTCAGTTCTAAGTAGGTTGCCAAACTTGTGTATCAGATGTGGCATAGTACTGCTGTCAGGTACAAAGGAGTACCTCTGTGTGGTTCCAGTCTGGTCCTTTTATTTTTTTCTTGCAAGGGAATTACAAGTACTTCGTTTATAACATTATCGTTGAAACTGAAGACCATCCCCAGCAGGAAACCTATCCCAGTGTCTCAGAATAGATTTGAATCCTTGTCGCTTTCCCTCAGAGGCTTTATCGAATACAGAGGTTTCTGCCCCAGTCTGCATGGGTACTAATTCTAGATCTCTGAATCAGGAAGCAGAAAGATAAAGCAGAATGAAATATTCTTCTGCTTTCTCTCAGGTGAGTGTGATGAAGTATCCTCATGAAGCAGGAGTTGGAAAACTAGAGATTTTTTTTTTTCAAATCAATGACAAGTTCTGTATGGCTAGTTGATCCACCTCCTAGAGTCTAGCACTCTGCTCAGCTTAGGTTCTGGTACGATTCCCTTTGCGTCATCACTGACATCTTAGAAGGACTAGATAACCCTAGGGAAAATCTAAAGTCATTATTTCAGACACTTTGGTGAAACCAGAGGATGACTGGAATCTAAGTCACCTTGGTCCGACATTCCTCAGGTGTCAAATGGGTTTTTAAGCTGCAGGCTCTCAGTCCCTTCTCTATTCCTGCTACATTGAGCATTCTGTGGTTACAAGTCTGTACTTAATTTTATTTTAATTTTTTAGAGTGAGTATTTTGATTATTTTCCTCCTTTACTCCAAAGCCAACACTGTAATGTAGGCAAGACTGTTCCTTAAGCCTAAAGCTTTAAGTCCAATGAGATTCCAGACATATTACTTACAGACATAGTACTCTCTTTTTTCTCTCGATAAGTTTATAGGGCATCGTTCCAACTAAGGACTTAGATAAATAAGAGGACATAAATAACATTGGAGGGTAAACCATGAATCACCAAGTAGTCTAGAAAAATATTGAAATAAAGAAAAAATAGTTTGAAATGAGTTTTCCAATATTGCTGGTCTGTGGTCTCAACAATATGTCTTTTTCCCTATAAGAACATAAAAGAATCATATAAGTGTTGTAAGGTTATAGCTTTAAATAAGAATAAAATGTAATACAACTATTTAAATAAAATGTATTTCTTTTGTTGGTCATGGAACTTGAACTCTAGGCCTGGGCACTGTCTCTGAGCTCTTCAGCTCAAGGAAAGCATGCTAGCACTTGAGCCATGGTGCCACATCTAAATAAAGTGTATTTTGCAACACACTTTCAAACATAATCAGTAGAGTTTCAAATTCACATGATAAATGATCTTAGTATGTGATTATGAATGTTCATAATCTCCCTCATTAGAATCTTATCATGTCACTGAGCACCCAAGGGTAAAATGACAAGATTTGGATGAATCCACCTGCCAGCAGCCTATAGGTTTTACTTCTGGGTTGAACCAAAACAAGGCGTGACTGGGAAAATCAGTAGCATAAGAACATCTATAAAAAATCTTTCCTTTCTTCCTCATTCTTGGGAAATCAGCTTCAAAATTCATAAGGAAAATATGAGAGTTTAGAGAGCATGGGAGAGACGATGAGAATGCTCACACCCTATTATTCAGCGACTCCCTATGATCTGCAGAATGCTATCTGAGCATCTACCTAGCTGCTTATATCTTCCCTCTTTGGGAAGGTGACATTACAATCTCATCTGTACCACAAGGAGTAATTAGGGCTGGGATAAGAGCAGTCATCAAAAGCCAGATGAATCGAGACCTAGACTTTTACTTGAAGGTAGCACAAAGAGTTTTCATTTTATCCATGCTCCCAAACAAAACTCATACATGCTAAGTGCCCTTCTCAAGCCCTCCCCCCAATTCTGCTGTGTGTTTCTGCCATAATCATTCCTTCGAAAGGCCTTCTTGATTCCTCAACAAAACTTGACATTCTTCTGTCCTGATCCCATGAGTTCCTAGGGCTTTTGGCTTAAGTGTTAGGTTAGAGCTTTTGCATTTGCTGCCTAGAATTAACTATCACCAAATGGTACAAGAAGATGTGTCTTTATGCTTCACCTGGATCACACAGCACCATTACCTCTGATGCCAGAGAATCTGTGTGACTTGCCAAGTCTGTCAGCTCAGTTCTAGACTCTCAGCCATATGAGGGAAGTTTTGGGTTTTTTGTTTTGCTTTGTTTTGTTTTTGAAAATACTGTACACCTTGAGCTGAAGAGCTGAGGGACAGTGCCCAGGTCCAGAGTTCAAGTCCCACGACCGACAAAAAAAAAAAAAGAAAATACTGTACAGAGGGGTTACAATTACATGGGCAAGGTAATGAGTATATTTCTTATCAAGCATTGTAACCTCCTTCTTTGTTTCCCCTTCCCATCCCTTTCCATCCTCCCACCCCCCTTCCCAGTCCTCCTCTCCCCCCCCCCACCAAAGTTGTAAAGTTCGTTTTTCCACATAACAACTTGTACATCTCATTGTTGCAATGGGTCCACCTGTATCCCTATTTAAATGATTTGTTTTTTCCCTTCCCCTCCACAAATTATACCAACCTCAAATACAGTGAAAGCAGGGGTTATACCATGGGGGAGTGACATACAAAGCAACAAAGAAATAATCTTATAAATGTGTTAGAAACAATCACCTGAAAGAACATGAGGGGAAGTTTTGCAAACAATACTATTTATTGTTTCCTCAAATCAATGCCAACTTCTTCATGACTAGTAGGAACTCCATATATCGTTCAAGGCCATCCACATTTCTGAAAATATGCTTGATGGAAATATTTTTGTTCAAAAAAGTGAAGTGCAAATTATTATCTCCACCGTCTTTTTTTCCAATTCAACTCCTTGGTCATAAATACCTCTCACTACCCTTCTGCTGGAATTTCCCTTTCTTAGGAGAACTAAGATCTCCACCACTTGCTCCATGGCACCTAGAGAGTGTGTTTTCACCTTTGTTACCTATACTTATCACCTTTACACACACACACACACATTGTAAAAGAAAGTTATTTAGGGTTGGAGGCCTCACAATTTTATTTGTGAACCCCACTTGTTCCTTCACAATTTTTTTTTTTTTGGTCAGCCATGGGGCTTGAACTCTGGGCCTGGGCGCTATCCCACAGCTCTTCAGCTGAAGGCTAGTGCTCTACCACTTGAGCCACAGCACCACTTCCAATTTTCAGGTGGATGATTGGAGGTAAGAGTCTCATGTACTTTCCTGCCCAGGCTGGCTTTGAACCACAATCCTCAGATCTCAGCCTCCTGAGTAGCTAGGATTACAGGGGTGAGCCACCGACGCCCAGTTTTCCTTCACCCTTTTTGAGCCTGGCTCAAACACAGATTCTCTGCAGAGTTCTCCAAGTCTTCTCTCAGTATTCAATTGGAAATAAATGAACAAACAAACCAAAACCAAAGCTAACTTTCTACCTCTGTCTTAACAGGATTTTGTGCCACTGTATCAAGACTTTGAGAATTTTTTTACCAGAAACTTGTACATGCGAATCAGAGATAGCTGGAACAGGCCCATTTGCAGTGAACCAGGGCCTTTTTTTGACATAATGGAGAGAGTGTCCGATGACTACAACTGGACATTCAGGTGCGGCTTTCACCTAGAGAGGCTTGGTGGGGAAAATCAATCCTTTCAGGGAAATTCTAGCTTAGCCATTAGGGTACGGATCTGATGAAACTTATGCATAGAGGCTGATCTCCCATTGCCCAGTTCTTTGAGCACTTCATGGTGCCTGTGTGGGAGTCCCTTTAATTAAGTTGCCAAGATGGCAACTTTACAGTGAGATTTGTGTCCAAAGATTCCGTATACACCGTTGAAGAGCCTTCCTCAGCTCTCTCGACAAATCATATCCTCTTCTTCCCTGATGAAGATAATAATGATAACAGCAGGTAAATCAGAGTGTGTATCATGAAAGCGATTACTTCCAGAACATCGCTGCTAAGTAAGGTGCCATGGTTCAGGTTACCTTTCTCCCTGTGCTCTGTCCCAATGCAGTATAGGTTACTCTCTTCTAACAGCAGGCTATTTTATGCTGGAAACAGTGTAAGTTAGAAGAAGAAAATAAAATTATATGACTGGGGCTGGACCTCTGGGAGCCTCTGGGAGCCTAAGGTGCTGTAAAATGAGATAGGTCTTGGTGTTCACTTACACGTTTCCATGCAGGTTCACTGGAAGAATCCTCAAAAATGTCATCAACATGGGCTCCTACAACTTCCTTGGCCTCACAGCCAGCTACATTGAGCAAGTGAGGGATGTTTTAGATACGTACGGTGCAGGAGTGGGCAGCACCAGACTTGAAATGGGTAAGTCTAGTCACTCATCTGTCATTTTCTCCAGGTAGTGGTCAGATTCCTTGTAATGACTGTCGGTAAGGTCAAAAAGAAAAGGGGATATGAAAGTCTTTTGAAGACGTTCAAACTGCCATTGCCAGGCAGTTTATTAATGTTATCCTTAAGTCTCTATTGGATAAGTGAAACTGCGTCTTTCCTCGCCAAACAACTGCTATGCCTTTTATTACAGGACATTTTATTGTCCTTTTGCTTGATTTACTTAGTGACCTTTATGATTGATGAAAATGATGATATGAATATGTGGCCTGCCTCTGCTTCTCAACCATCAGCTTCATAAGCAGAGCAATTGGCCTTGTGGAATATTGGGTTGAATGAAAATGCATGAGTAGGAAGATAGAGCAGGGTGACTATTTCCCTTTAGAAAAAAAAATCACTTTCTCTTATACAAAGGAATAAAATTTGTGAGAAAGACATTTCCATTCCTCTCCACTTGATGGAGAAAAAAAAATAGATCAAGTGTTTAGCTCAAGTGATAAAAGAGCCTGGTTAGCAAACATGAAGTTCCTGAACTCAACCCGCAGTACCCCCAAACATGATTTGTAACATAATAATCTTAACATGGCATGCAAGAATTAGGAATGACATACTTCTAAAAGTCATTTATTCAGAGGAATTTAAGTAACTCTTATAAAGCATGTGCTTTATGGGATAAAGAAACAGTTTAATGAGTCTAATAGATTTACAACGTACTTCCCTACTAACTGGAAGAGTAAACACTTTGGTTTAAGCATCAAAACTCAATAATCCACTGGAATTTAAAATATACTACTACTCAATTACAATTACTCCAGTGACTGAAAAGTAAATAGATAGGTCCTAAGCAGGCATCTATCTGCCTTTTATAACCACTAGAGTGCAGTAAAGTGACCAAAAGAGAGTCAAGCCAGTGGAATAGCTAAGCTTGACAGGAATGTAACTTGACAAACGGGGCCTGGTCAAAGAAGCCCAAAATACAGCTGAGAATTTACCGAAGTGCAAACATAAATGACAGAAACAATGTCCTGCTCTCTATCCTAGAAGGTGACTAAAAGTGTGGATGTATAATTAAGGAAAGTTTTGCTTGTATTACTATTCCACAGGCTCAAAGCCTTTCAGAATGAACTTTTTAGATCCTGAACATGAAGCAGAGTGATATGACCATTTAGAGTCTGTACTCAAGGACTTTAAAATATCTAAGACACTTTTTATTTTATCTCCTGCTGGTGTTTTGGTTGGAATATTCCCAGATTTTTGCCTGTCCCTTTCAAATTGTATGATGTTTACGCAAATTTAGTGGCAGCAGTCAACCATTTTTCTCTATTACTTTGTCAAAGTGCTATGTGGATGGTTAGAAATTTGTGAGTGATATTAAATTTAATATTTGTACATCAGCAGACTCTAGTTCTAACAGCTTATCAAAGACTTTGTGTAGCACAAATCCTTTATTTGACTGGTGTGTGGATCTGTAAATGAAAAATGGCAAGTAATAGAAAATCAGTAACTCAAGTTTGCTTTGATCACTGAACACATAACACATAGTACTAGTCCAGCTTTCCAAACCCAAGGAAGACTTAAATTCAAGCAAGCCACAGAGAAGGCTTTTTTCATTCCTCTTCCTTTTCAAGTGTTTTTCCATAAAGGAGTAGACTTTCTTGTTCTTTCTTTCCCTGAACACCAAGGATGAAAAATGGATGTGTAGTAATGGTGTATTATTTATGTCCACATGTGCCACATTGAATATGGCAGCCCTTTGGGCTACCATAATTCTCCCAGAATCCTTAATTATACATTCACATCTAAGGAAACAAACTCCAGGGATGTTACTAAGTCTTGTGACAACAAAAGCACATCTAATTTTCTGCCCTTGAGAAGGAAAGCCTTAGGCTTGATTCTCATTAGGGATATCCATACATCTGTCTAGCATGAATATCTAAAATAGTTGTTTGAGAGCATTCCCTTCAACTGTAATTGCAATTTTGACAAAAGTGGCCTCCAATATTCTCATTTCTCAAATCATCAAAATGGCACATTACCTGGGGAATCTAAACAAGTGGATGCTATAGGAAATCCTTTTCCATTCTAAAGTTTTCTGGCATGATTTTTTTTCAGTTAGCAATGATATGAAACTTCATTAAATCTCTTCTGATTTTCAGGTTAAGAACACATTCCCTAGTCCATCCCCACTACTTGCCTCCCTGACATCTTTTCTGTTATTGCTTCACATTATCAAAGATCTCCTCAAAGATGTGTAGCTACATCTAGAGAATGTAAATCTCATAAGCTTAAGCTTTTGAAGAAAAGACCAGCCTGAATTTTTAACATGTCTGAATTAAAGCATATTTTAAACAATATGTCTTTCAATTTCTTCTGGAAATGAGTAGTTTTAAGAAATTTCTACCAAGCAGAAATCTTACATTTTCAAAATAAAGGGATTTTAATGAACATGGTTTCATGTTAACCAATACTACAGACATGTTTTAAGTAGTATACTAGGTTAAGTAAGCTGTAAGTATTCCTACTTGACTTAATTTGCACAGCAAAACTCTCTCCATGAAGTGTTATTTCCTCTCACATCAAAGTATTGCATATTCTAATTAATGAGAGTTCATGAATTTGGATCAAATTTCCTCATTTTCCTAGAGTATTTGTCAGGAGAAGGGGACACTCAGAGGAATTATTTGAAAATAGAAAAAATGAAAGTATACCTTGCTTTCTGAAAGCCTTTTGGCCCGTGTTTTGAAACCTAGTAGAATTTTTGACAATGTAATAGTCTTTATTTTGATAGGGATAGAAATTACAGTCCAGCCAAATTTCAGGTAGTGGGTACATTGGTAGAGAGTGAAGAATTGGACCCTGTATGTTCCTTCACCAAAACCAAGCCAGCATAAGGATTCAACAAGGTATGCCAGGAAACTGGTGTAAATATACTATGTACTAACAGGGTGATGGCCTAAGGTGGTCAAACAAGTTCAGATTCATAGAAATTCAGAATTTGTAGATTATACCTCTCCTCCTTAACCCCAAAGACCATTCAGATGAGATACATAAAATACGTTGGTAATTAGAGTTCCTACAGTGTGGACAGCTGTATCTCCAGAAGTAACCTAGATGAATGGTTGCTAAACAAACGCAGGTGCTCACTGTCTTTTAGTTCCTACAAGTTAATCATTGCTTTCATAATTTCACATGCTTCAAAAATGTAACGATAAGAATAATAACTGGTGACCCAAGAAAAATACCCAAAATTAAGTTTTCAGTATCCATAAATAGAGTATATCTGGAATGAAGAAAGATTCATTCTTTTGTGTATTTTCTACAACAGCTGCTCCTTCAGAGTGGCAGAGTTGAATAGTGGCAATGACAACCATAAAACCAGTCAAATCGAATCTGTTTACTCTCTGGACCACTATAAAAAATAATACTGGTTTAGACAAGTACATGTCATTAGTTACCTGAGGAGAATCTTCTAGGTTTAAGAGCAATTGACCAGATTTTCAAGTCCAGTGCATATCAACATATATCAAATCTGGCCTCTTGTATTTAAACTGGTTAGTTCAATTAAATCCAATAATATTTTTTTTAAATACAAAGTAACTTTCTTCAACATTGGCCTCTGTGAATATTCTTTGGCATTTAGCAAGATCTGCCCATAATTTCTCACATTTAGTCAATTATCTGTGCAAAAAGAAATGACTAGAATGGGGGGAAAATCAACAGAGATTCAGTGCTTACGCATTTATTGTACACCTTCCTGGAGGCCACTTCTGATTATCTTGACATCCGTGTTTCTTCTTAATGCATAAAAGCCTGTCTAATTATATGATCTGACTTTTCACCTGTTTCCTAACACAGTTGCAGAAGCTTGAGTTGTATAGCTGAGAAGTGTATCCAGATTTCTCTTGTTCATCTATATATTTCACGTATCTGTTACCATCCTTGGGTTATAGTCATGTACATATTGCCCTGAACTCAAAACTGATATGGACACCTCTCGTACTTTGAGTGTCTTTTAGTGAGCCAAGAAGTAGAATAAACTCTTCCAATGAAGAGATGAAACTAAAACACTTCATGGGGGGGGGGGGTGGCTGGGAAGGTGGCTCAGTGGTAGAGCACTTGCCTTGCATGCATGAGGCCCTGGGTTTGATTCCTCAGGACCACATAAGCAAAAAGAAAAAGCCAGAAGTGGCGCTGTGGCTCAAGTGGTAGAGCACTAGCCTTGAGCTGAAGAGCTGAGGGACAGCGCCCAGGCCCAGAGTTCAGGTCCCACAACCGGACCAAACAGTAATAATAATAATAATAATAATAAGATAAAATAAAATAAAATAAAAAATAAAACACTCCATGGGAATCTATGTATTAATCTCTATCCATGTCATAGTACATATCTCTGCCACTTAAATGAAGTAAAACAGAGAAAACATAATGAAAGTCACAACCAGGTTTGTCAATGCCCTAAATCTTTAGTCTGACTTCCTTTTATGAAAGAGCATTCCAAGTCCAGAAATTCAATAACTTCCCCAATGTCACATTGCTAATGAATAGAAAGCCATGTATATCACAAGCTTAGGTATATAGAAGTAGTTAAAGGTTTCCTTTATTTTAACAAGTTAAAGTTGTCTCTGAATTCCAATAATTTATCTACCTTTAGTCCATGGTAGGCTTTTCATTCTCCCATATGAAGCAAAGTTTCTATAGTATCATTGCATCTCCCAACCATTGCCCTGCTGGTTCTTGGCTTGGAATAATCTTGTATTTTGGTGAAAAAAGTCCCTGTGGTCTCAAGAGCCCAGTGTTTCTGCCCCATGCTGGATAATGAGAAGTCCCAACTGAGATCAGAAACCTCAGTGTCTGTATTCAAGTCAACCCCATGCAATTTTCTACTATCTCCAATCAGGTACCACAAAGAGATGTTCATAGAGCCAATGAGCCCATTCTTCATCAAACTCTCTTTCTCTGTTTGGTATGCCTGCTTTCTCTCCTTACAGTAAATCTCATGAAATCCATTTGACTTGTGTAAGTGTTCCTAAGATGTGAAGAAAGCAATTTCCACTTTGGACCTGGTATCATGATATTTTTTTCTCCCCAGAAGCAAACAGCTAAGTAGCTGTTAAACACAAAAGTAGAAGTTATTCTTTCTTTATTTCATTGTTCTTTTTCTCTCTCTTACCAGTACTAGAGTTCTGGAGTTTGAATACAGGGCATCCCACTTCTAGGCAGTTGCTCTATTGCTTGAGTCACACTCCCTCCCTCTTTATTCTGCTTACCCTTAAGGTAGACTCCTGCCTTCTTCTGAGACTAGCCTGAACTGTAAGTTTGTCAATGTCAAACTTTTTCTGTTGAGATAGTGTCCTAGGCTCACCTAGAACTGTGATCCTTCCAAGCTCAAATTGCTGAATAACTAGGATTGTAGGCCTGAACCACCATACCTAATTATATTCTCTAAAGAAGCACAGCTATAAATCAGTATCTCAATAAAGTTCCCTATCACATTTATAAGAAAAGAACTTTTAGATACTCAGTGATGTACAGATTCTGAGTATCCTTTAAGCTAGCATCTATCAAAACTCCCTTCTTCCAAAAGGCCCGTGGAAGAGGATGACTCTAGAGTCACACATGCTGAGTTTGAACCTTGGCTCTAGACGTGGTGTGAATATTACCTTATCTGCAAAATAAAGATTATCAGAGTATCAATCTCAAAAGTGATATGATAACTATCTTAAGAGAAGCCAGGACATATTTCAGTATGGTAGACTAGTATACTGTTGACACACTAATACATGACTCTGTATGATCCACCTTCTTTGAATCAGGACACCTTTGTGCTACTTTCTTTTTTGTAAAACAAGAACCCACTTACCTACTTAGGGGAGCATATGGATGTGTGTGGATTATAAAGTATATGTAAGTGTGAGGATTAAATTTATAAAATTTATAAATTTATAAAAAAAACAGTAGGCATTCATTATGAATTGCTTTATTTCAGTTTGTTTTCTTTTTTCACTTGGAAGATGAGTTTTAAAAGTGAGAGAAGTAAATCTGAGTTAGGTCTGAAAAATAAATCACAAATATTTTGTAATTGACAATAGTATTATAGTTACAAAAAAGTATTTCCTATTTGAGGGAAGCATACATTGAAATACTTAAGGGTAAATATAATCTTATTATCATAATTCATTAAATTGTTCAGAAAAATACATATGTGTGTATTTATACATAGAAAAAGACACAGCAACAGATGGGGAGAAACAGAAGGACAGCAATGTTTAAAGGAAATGTAACACAATGATAAACATTTGGAGAAACTGAACACAGAGTATTTAAAAATTCTCTTCTTGCAAACTCTCTGTGGATTTGAGTTATATAAAATAATTTAGAAGGTATTAAGACAGGTATAGAAGAGAAAATATTGCATAACCTCCTTTATATGTGGGACTCTTTAATATAAGTCAAAGAGAAAAATGTAAACAACATTTATAGGTTAGGTTAGCAGGAAAGAAATGGGATATTACAGATAAAATATTACAAAGCAGAAGATAGGTAAATCAAAGATCTCATGTACTGCATGAGGAGTAAATTTAAATTAGCAGCCAGGTGCAAGTGGCTCATACCTGTAATCCCAGCTACTCCAGAGGCTGACATCTGGGGATCATCCCAGCTGGGGATCCAGCTGGGAGGAATGTCTGTGTGAGACTCTGATCTTCAATTAATCAACAAAAAGCCAAAAGTGGAGTTGTGACTCAAGTGGTAGATGCTTGCTTTGAGCAAAAATCTCAGGGACAATGCCCAGTTCCTGAATTCAGGCCCCAGGACACAAAATACACACAAAATAGCATACACACTAAATAGCATACTGGATTCAGGATTTAGGCTGAAAGAGTAGATAACACACACACACACACACACACACACACACACACACACACACACACAATAGCATACTGGATTCAGGCTTTAGGCTGAAAGAGTAGATAACACACACACACACACACACACACACACACACACACATATCACTGTGAGATGATGGTGACATGTTTTTTGGTAAATATCATGTTTATACCTTAAATATATATAACAAAATCAGTCAATTAATCAATCAATAGTATGCCCATATCTCTCTTATGATCTTTGTTTACATGAGATTTTATTTGCCAATGCTCTAACGTATAAAGAGATGATAAGTGATTTGTTTATGATGAAGTGCTAGGTAAGTATGACTAAACCATTAGTTTCTCCTACTTTACCAGCCTTGGTCAAGAGGACTACAGTAGCAGTGAAATGTCTTCAGCACAACATTATTCCCTACCCCTATTTTAGGGGTAACATCTGGGCTCTTCCAGTGGTTCTCAAAAGGCAGCATGGCTCCATAGCTCAACCAGACTTCACACAAGGGAAACAAAGAGGAGAGCATGATGCCCAAGAGCTTTAGGGAATTCTGATATGGCTCATTTAGGCAGAAGGTATGAAGTTGGCATGAGTGCAGGGATCCTCAGTTCGAGGAATAATGGCACAAATGTAGGCTGATAGCCATAGCACAATTACTATAGAGATATGAGATAGTTGGCAGATCCTTATGGTAAATGACAGGCTGTTCTTAGGTTGTCTATGAACAGTCCATAAACAAGACATTCTGGACCTCAAGAGACAGCTGTCACAGCTTGAAAAGTAATCATTACTCATGCCCTAAAGGAAGAATTGGCAATGGTGGAAAGGTGTTTTTGATGTTAGTCATTGTCAATATGTCAATATGAAGGCCAGCAGTCTCTGCTTTCTAACTAAAGACTCTGAGCCAGTCAGACTCAATAAAATTCCAGCACATGTAGTCTATAAGCCAAACCTTGGTAATTTGTCATGAATTTAATTTTTATTGATTTGACTGATGGCAACAAACCAGTGTTTGGTACATGTGAGTTGGCTGGCAAGAGGATACATCCACTATGTGTTTATTCTTCAGTTCACAAAGCAGATTTTAGATATCTCATTGGATAAACAAACCACTAAAATAAGAAGACTCAACACATGCATAACAGCACTGCATTAATCCACAGTCACTAAACAATGTGTGCTTGTTATTGAGTTCAGAAATTAAAATACCATCAAGAGAAATAGAAATAAAAATTGCTTCCTATTTATTCATACCTTCAGCTAGGATTATAACTATCCTTTCTTGGGATTTAAAATATTTCAATATCTCTATACCCAAGACAATGTTTTAAATACAATTTCTACAATTATCAACAACTGCAACTTAACATGTTTACTCAATGGAGTTAGGGCTAGAATGTGAGAAGGAAGGTTGTCTAGTTTGTTTTCTTTAGCTGTTTTTATAGGTTTTTTTTAAATTTTATTTTCAGTGGTTTTTAACAGTTATACAAGGAGACAGGGTGTGATACTGGTGACATGTCCACACATGTTAAAACTGTCTTACAATTTTTACATTTTTGTTTCTTGAATATGAAAAGAAAGAAAAAGGACACATCACTTAACTACTGCCAAATAACTATATTTAAGGAATATTATTATTTCTTAAAGAATCTCACTTCACTCCAAACCAGCCAAGACTAACTCTCAAAGATAGATCTTAAAATATAGCGGATTTAAAAATTATTTCTTTATGCTACCTTTATCCAGAAAATGGCTAGTGTCCAGAAACCTCAGATTGACACCTGCATTTCCCTCTCTCCTCTTCTCATTAAGTGGATGGCAAGGCCTTTCAAAGGATTGCCCCTCAGTATGGCCTTAGACACCTCCATGTCTCATGATTGCTTAACTGTTTTATTGAAAATGTATCTCATCACTGGAACATGGTACATTACACAGGTTTCTCACACAGTGAGACCAAAGGAGGATATTCTTAGGAAAGGACAGCATAAGCACAGTAGCTAGGTGTATCTGACTATAAATAATAATATTTATCAAAATGAGCTCCAAGAAATGGAAACAAGAGGATTTTTTTTCTTTGTCTTCTTTGTTGCTATTTTTGTTTTCATTTCTTTTTATTTGTTCATTTATTTGTCTTTGGAAGGATAAGGAGGGAACAGAAATGGAGGTACAAAGGGTAAACAAATGCATCAGTGATATTCACTAGACATACCGAAAATAAACTATACAAGTCGTGGGTGGGGATAAGAGGGGAAAACAGACAAAACAAGGGAAAGGGTGACATTGTTCAAAAAGAAATGTCCTCCTGACCTGAAGTATGTAGCCATAACTCCTCTGTGTATACATCACCTTTACAATAACTATAAATAAATAATTTTTTTAAAAACTACAGCTGGGTGCCAGTGGCTCACGCCTGTAATCCTAGCTACTCAGGAGGCTGAGATCTGAGGATCTCAGTTCAAAGCCAGCCCAGGAAGGAAAGTCTGTGAAACTCTTATCTCCAATAAACCACCAGAAAACCAGAAATGGCACTGTAGCTCAAATGGTCGAGCACTAGCCTTGAGCTGAAGAGCTGAGGGACAGTACTCAGGTGCAGAGTTTAAACCCCACAACTGACCAAAAACAAAAACAAAAACTACAGAATAAATATTTCAAACTGATCTATCTCTAATTTAAAAACAAAAACATGTCTCATGTTATCCTAAGCATTTTCAGTGAAGCAACGGTCATAGATAAACTGATGGAACCATTGATTTGAAAAGATGAAAGGTGATCTATCTCTAGCATTGCTGATGACACTTCCAGATGATTAGATCAGAGCACAGGTGTGCCTTGATCCTCTAGAACAGTATGGCTCTTGAGGAACAATAGGAAGTTGAAAAAAACCTTGAGTGCCACCTGCTACTCCTTGAAGACTGCAGATAAGGGCATTTGTCGCTTCCTCCTTTTTTTGCCTGGGGCATTGAGTGGCTTTTGTAATCTTTCCTAGTTCAGTCTCCCACTCAAAGCTCAGCAGTCTTCATCCTCCATTGAAAGAATTACTACTGTATGCCTGCACTGGACTAAGCCCTGGACCAAGGCAAAACCATCTATGACGCTACGCTAATCCTTTGGATAATATGAACGTCCTATAGTATTATTATTATTACCATTCTTATTACTAATGATGTGGACGTCATGGGGCCTCACACGTAGCATAGGTACACTGAGACCCCTTTCTGTCATGAAGAAGATTGTCCCCAGATCCTTCCCTGGTCAGCTAAATTAGTGTCATAATTATTAGGTGGTGAAGGTGTGAAATCTCAAAAGGGAAAATGACCCATTTTTGCCATGGGAAGTTGAGAAAAGCATCTGAGAACAAGTGACATGTCAGGTGGAATTCCAAGAGTGAAACTGGGTAGCTGGTAGGACAGGAAGACCATGAAGGAAAGTACGTGCAAGACTAGAGGCCTCAAAAGGCCTTTAGGAACTTCAAGGAGCAGTAGCACTGGATGCTACTTAGCTATAGGTAGTAGACAGACGCCAAAATCTAGTCTCTTCATGCCCAAGCTGGTAGCCTCTTTACAACCTACTCTTAGGACTATTTCTTTGGGGATACAGTCTTTTTGAGGCAAAAAAAAAAAAGAATTAGCCAAACAACTGCTCATGTAGTTTCAAATTTTAACTTTAATTTTCCCAACCACAATGTCTCCTAGTAGAGCTAAACATTACAGCAATATTTCAGTCTCTTCAATCTCAGCAACAGCTTCTACATCTCACGGTTACTCATTACAGCATCTTTTCATTTGTATGTTTTTGCCTTCTGTCAAATGAATTATGTAGAAAATATTCCAGGCAGCATCACATGCTGATTTCTACCACACTCACTCACATACCCTTTCACTAGGCCCTCCCTTAAAGAATCTTCCTCTTTCATTCATGTCAAAGTTTTCAGATTATTTTTAATTCTGCATATGAAAGAAGACATTCAATATTTGTCTTTGACTCTTAGCATCTGATTGCCAGTCCCATCCACATTCCTGCAAATAACATAAATTCGTTCTTCACGGCTGAATGATACTCTACCGTGAAGATATAGGTATATGTCTTTGCTCATTCATCTACTATTAGGCACCTAGGCTGATTCCATGGTGTACAGGTGTCTTCATTGACTTAGGTTCTTTTGTGTATGGGCCAAAGAGTAATATAATTGGCTCACATGGTAATTTTATAATGAAGTTTTGGATGAACTTCTACTTTGATTTCCATAATGGCTCTAGTGGCTTATATTCTCACCAATAGTGAGAATTCTCACCTGCATCATTGCCAGAATTTTCTCCTTGATGGTTGCCATTCAAACTGGAGTAAGGTGAAATTTCAGTGTTGTTTTGATTTTCATTTCCTTTCCACCTGTGGACATTGAACTTTTTTCATGTATTTGTTGGCCATTATTTCTTCATCTGAGAACTCTCTGTTCTTATCCACTAATTAATTGGACTATTAATTCTTTTGGTGTTTAGTTTTTTAGCTCTTTTTCTATCCTCAATGTTAATTCTTTTTCAGATTAAAAAACTGGCAAAGGTCTATTTGTGACATTTTTTTCTGGTGTTGGGGCTAGAACTCTGGGCCAGGGCACTGTCTCTGAGCTCTTTTTCTCAAGGCTAGCAGTCTATCACTTTGAGCCAAGCACCACTTTTAAGTAGTTAATTAGAGATAAGAGTCTTATGGGGACTTTCCTGCCCAGGCTGGCTTTGAACCACAATCCTTAGATCTCACCCTCCTTAGTAATTAGGAGTACAGACATGAACAACTGGCGCCTAGCTATTTGTAACATCTTTAAGCTTTGTTTTTCTTTCCCAGCAAGAAATATCACCTGCATTATTAAGGTCCTAAGATTGGATGGGATACTCTAAATAACAGGCATGTTACAATATCTAGTACATCTCAGAGTTAAATTTTACTAGTAGCTGTGGAAGTCATCAAATCAATCTGTTTGTACTTACATTGGGCAACGTCTGAGAGGCTTGTAATTTAATTAATTACATGTCATTTTGTGTAGGTACCTTGGATAAGCATAAGGAGTTGGAAGCACTTGTGTCAAAGTTTCTTAATGTAGAAGCAGCAATGGTCTTTGGGATGGGATTTGCAACTAATGCAACAAATATCCCTGCACTAGTTGGAAAGGTGAGCATTTTTCACATTAATGTCTTTTATTGTATTATTCCTATGAATTACAACTTTGAGTAGGTCTTCTCTGAGCAAGCAAAAATAAGATGTAATGAGTTACCATCCCAAGGAGCTAACTACTTTCTATGATTTTATCCATATATTCACCAACTCAATCTCATGGCCTTTTAAATTTTAAAGAGTTTTTAAGAAGAAATTGCATTCAAAGTTTTCAAAGAGTAGTTTCTCCTCATTCCCACACATTGTCTTTCTTTTTTTATTTTATTTTATTGTAACGATGCTGTACAGAGAGGTGACATTACACAAGTAAGACAATGAGTCATTACTTGTCGATCATTGCTACCTCTTCCCTTGTTGTTGTCCCACTATCCCTTTCCTCCCCACCCCACATCCCTCCCTACCCTCACCCTAACCCCCTACCCAAAGTTGTAAAGTTTGTTTCCAATATACTGTCCTGTGGGTATTGCTGTTGCCATGGGTCACCCTGTGTCCTTGTTTCAGCATTTAGTTATTCCCCTTCCCCTCCCCAGATTAGACAAATGTATATACAAGATGCAGGATACCAAAATCAAGTACAGTGACAACAGGGGATATTCCATAGGGGGAAGAACATACAAAGGAAACAACAAAAACAAAATCACATTGTCTTTCATGTCATTCACTGGCCTGGTTCTGTGTGTTTGTTTCCTTCACAGGGGTGTCTCATTTTAAGTGACGAATTAAACCATTCTTCTATGATCATGGGATCCCGGATCTCAGGAGCAACCATAAGATGTTTCAAACATGACAGTAAGTATCATTGTGTTTTTCCAACACAGATCGGCTTGCTCCTAGCAGAAAGGAAAGATCATGGAAGACGTTTACATTCTTGCTCTTCCAACTGGCAACTTATCCTCATGAAACACAGTTACATTTATGTTCCCTGCTGGCTTGTTAACCTGTAGTGACCTGGAACTAGTGGCTGAGGTGTACTAAACCTCCAGATCACGAACTGTCACCAAACACGTTAAGCCCAGTATGTGTGTTTAATGAGGACGCTTCAGGAGACAGGAGTGATTCACTCTGAACTGTCACTTAATTATCAGAAGTGCTATTACTCTCCCCTTCCTTATAACTCTACCTTGGGGAAGTTCAAAGACGTGTTTAAGTTTTGTATTCTGGGCAGGGGAATAATTCCCTTGTTTCATAGTATCACACCTCCTTTCTCCAGTCTCATCAACAGATCACCTTCCCAAATCACCTATTTCAATTGCATTAAGATAGACTGAGGGGTATGCAAAAATTGTGAGGAAGATAAAGAAGGCCTTTTCTCCCTGAGGAAACACCTTAAAAGAAATAGGTGATGGTCAGCAACAGCACTCAGCTCTGCCCTAGATATTATACTCTGTGTGATTTATTTAGTTCAAGTAACTCAATCATGGATTAAAGTGAAAATGGTCATGATGACATCAGGCAGTGTTGAAAAACAATAGGATCCTAGGCTCTGGCCATAGCATCTTTGCATATCCACAAGAAGAGCTGCAACAAAGACAGCAGTGCCAAATGTTAGTTAGGATAGAAGCAACTAGAATGTTCGTCCATTGCGGGGGCTGTGGAAAAGGATAGAATGTTTTTAGAATGTTCTTTGGCAGGCTTATAAAGTTAAGTATGTTCCTGTCTTAGGACCTAGATATTATACAACAAGTATTGCCACAGGAAAAATGAAGGCAGAGATTTACATAAGAATGTTGGGACCTATTTTATTATTTTTATAAGTTTTTTATTGTAAAAATACTGTACAGAAAGGTTACAGGTAAATGATCTAGGTAATGAGTACATTTCCTAACAAGCCTTGTTACCTCCTTTGTTTTTCCCCTGCCATCCCTTCCCTCCCACCTCCACATCTATACTCTCCCCACCTTCCCCCCCCCACACCTAAATTGTAAAGTTTGTTTTTTAGCACAGTATCTTGTACATCTCATTGTTACAATGAGTCAGCCTGTATCCCTATTTAAACATTTTGGTTTCTTCCCTTCTCCTCCCCAAATTAGAGAAGTGTATATACAAGATGCAGGGCACTGACATCAAGTACAGTGAAAACAGAGGTTATACTGTGGGGGAGGAATATACAAAGCAACAAAATTCACATGGTACATTTAAATACATTAGAAACCATAGCAAGAAAGAAAAAAAACTTGTATGCCATGGTTTCCCTTATTTGCAATAACTAATATATGTCTGGGACAAGCAGAAAAGGTCAAAAGCTATGTAAATATGACCAGATAAGATGATGTTAAGCAAAATGAACCTCAAGCTAGGGACACAAGTGGTTTTCCTTTCTTGCTATTTTATTATTAATAAGCAAATACCCAG
Organism: Dipodomys merriami; assembly: GCF_024711535.1. Lineage (NCBI taxonomy): Eukaryota > Metazoa > Chordata > Mammalia > Rodentia > Heteromyidae > Dipodomys > Dipodomys merriami. The sequence goes on along the minus strand of NW_027206290.1, from coordinate 59,747,793 downwards.
AAACAACTTGAATATCTAGAAAAACACATGGAATGTCACTGCACAATAGCAAAGAAACAAGCTAGAGTATATAACATGAGTGTCTTGCAAGGAGAACAATTTTGAAAGGAGTAAACCAGGCATGAAAAAGTAAACCAGGCATGGATGAGTAGAATTCCATTGTGTATATATACCACATTTTCTTGTTCCATTTGTCCAATCCAGGGCATCTGTGCTATTTACATGCCTTGACTATGGTGAATAGTGCTGCAATAAACATGGTTGTGCTGATGGCTTTACCATATCCTGGTTTGTAATCTTTTGGATAAATGCTGGAGTGATATTGCTGTGTCATAGGGTTTATCTACATTAAGTTTTATAAGAAATTGTCAAACTGCTTTTCAGAGTGATTGAACAAGTTTATATTCCCACTAATCCTAATATATGTATTAAGGTTCCTTTTACCCCATATCCATGCCAGCATCTGTTAGTGTTTGTATTCCTGATGATGGCCATTCTAGCCAGGATGAGGTAGAATCTCAGTGTTGCTCTAATTTGCATTCCCTTTATGGCCAGAGATGTTGTTGAGGATTTCATGTATCTATTGGCCATTATTACTTCTTCTAAGAAGTCGCTAGGTCATGTGCTCATTTATTAATGTGTTTGTTGATTCTTTGAGAGTTTTGTTAAATTCTTATTGAAATTCACTGAGTTAAAATAAAATTTTAAGATGGTTAAAACTTTAAATACAGTTGTTTTTTAATATCAGATTTTGGAGGCGAGGCTCCATGCAAAAACTCCTGGAAAGCATACCTGAGATCCTGAGTTCAAATCCCAGGACCACCAAAGAGCATAGAAAAACAACAACCACAAACATTTAGTTGCTTTAGAGATAAAAATAGAGATACAAGTTTGAAAAAAGTTAAAGCTTCAGGGAGCCGTAGGAGGGAACCCATACTTTAAAATTTGTTAAGAATATTTACTACCAAATCAGTGTTCTTCTAGTCTTTTTGTATTAAAATTTATGTTTTTAAGCCAGGCACTCTGGTGCCTCATACTTGTAATCCTAGTTACTCAAGAGGCTGAGATCTGACAGTCATAGTTCAAAGCCCACCCTGGAAGAAATGTCTGTGAGACTCTTGTGTCCGATTAACCACCAAAAAGCCAGAAGTGGAGCTGTAGTTCAGCTGATAGATTGCTAGCCTTGAATGAAAAAGAAGAGGGAGTACAGATAATGGTTAGTGAGGAAAGATCTCACCAATATTTTGGTCCTCAGAAGTCCAGTTGCCCAAGAACAGTTTCATCACTGCAGTAAAAACAGAGCAAAAGTAAACATCCAGTTCTTATCTTAAAGAAAACATACTTCAAGCTACACCTAATCCATCCTTCCCAGAAGATTCTTCCTCATTTGCATCTTCATGCTCTCTTTCCTAAGATATTATCTCCAGCTGTCCCAGATCTGGGAACCTGGGCATTAAATTTAAGGACAGATATGTGCTCACAGTTACCAAAAGTATTTGTCACTTGAGCCTGACTGGAGTTTTCAACATACAGTAAGCTTACTCCAGTTATTTAGTAATAAAGTAATCCAGATGACAATGCCTACAAAAGACTAGGACTGCTTTATACCTGCCCCTAAGAATGTGGGCCCCAAAATTTCTTTCTTAATAACTACATATCCCAAAGCACCATGCCAGCTCCAGCCTCCAAGTCCTCCACAAAGCAAAGGAATATACTGGATGAGTCAGGCTTTGTGGCAAAACAGCATCTAAGACACTGCTGATGCTCAAATTTAGACTGATTACAATCACAGTACATCATTGCAGCTCTATGGCAACATGTATAATAGCGCTGCAGGCTTTGGTGGTATCCAAAATAATTGTTATGTTTCAATTCCCATAATCTCAATTTTCTTAAGGAACAAGAAGGGGTTTGTTTGAAGACTTTCGTCTTTGGGATTAGGGGATTTGTTTTTCAGTATTGTCTTGTTTTAAACAAACTTGGCTTTAGTTTGCTTACTCAGGAAAAAAAAACTCCAAAAAAAAAATCCTAATAATGCTGGGAAGGTGGTTCAGTGATAGAATGCTTGCCTTGCATGCATAAGGCCCTGGGTTCGATTCTTCAGCATCACATAAGCAGAAAAAGCTGGAAGTGGTGCTATGGCTCAAGTGGTAGAACACTAGTCTTGAACTGAAGAGCTCTGAGGGACAGTGCCCAGGCCCAGAGTTCAGGCCCCATGACGACAACAACAACAACAAAAAGAAAATACCCTAATAGTTCCTTATCATTTCTCAAAGGTATTGTGAGGATTCACATAATACAAGTACAAGTATTTTAATGAGCATCATTACTTAAAAATCCTGTGCAGATGTTTGCATGGGGCTGGCTGGAACAGAATTCCACAAGGCCTACAGATCATCAGCCACAGTCCCTTAAATATTACAGGTTTGAAACCCATCTAATACTGGTCTAGTCTTTGCAGAGAGACACTTGGAGAATCAGGGAGAAGACTGCCCTCGGGCTAATGTAGGTCTAGAACTTAGGCAGAGTGAAGTCCTCCATTTCTCAGTCTAGCTCCTGTAATATCAGATCCATGAGTTTGTCTTCATTGACTTCTCCTTGGCACTGGGGTCATTATGTGTAGATATTCAGGGCTCTGGAAAGTCCATTAAGACTTTCTCCAGACAGCTTACCATTTGGATCATATGCAATGAGAAGCATCAGCCCTGAAAGTCACTGGGATTTCTCTTGGTAACATCATTAAAAACAATTACTCATGGTCACACAAAGCTGGTTTTCACTTTTTGTTTGTTTTTGAAAAGACTAAAGAGAAGCTTCTCTTTAGGATTAGTTGTATTGATTTCGAAATTAATCTTTGCCAGGCCTGGTGGTACAGACCTATGATTCCAGCACGTAGCTGGCTGAGACAGAAGAATCACAAGTTCAAGGGCATCCTGAGCTACATAGTGAAACCCTGTGTCAAAAAGAAAAAAAAATCCTACAATAACCCTACAAGGTTTATGCATGATCTTGATGATGTATAAAGCAATACAATAGTCTCTGGATCTTCAAAATCTTGGAATATTCATCTTGAAAATGACTAGGAATTTTGATTACTTGGGATAATTTCTAATAGGATGGCATTAGAGTTACCATCATCATGTGCCACTTCTGAAAAAAAAATTAAAAATTCCAAATCCCAGAAGCAATAATATTCCTTAAACCTCAATACTTTGTTCATTCAGTAACTAGCAGCCTGTGTGCATTATAGAAAAAGAGAGACTGCTTTCTATAATCACTTGGGTCCATTCAACTCAGCAAAAATTGTAACAAAGTTTTAATACAGGTAAAAATTTTAAGAGCCCTGAAAATTTTCAGTTGGTTTTTGTTAACTCAGCTGCCACCTACTGGCTTATTATATATATACATATTATTATACATATATACACGTAGTGTTCACGTAGGCTCTCATCAACATCTCTTTGAAACAAAACAAACAACACAGCTAGTTAAAGAAATAATTATTGCCACTGAGAAACAATTATTCTTTCTAATAATCTTGTTTAAGTCTAGTTACATTCCTTTTCCTGTCTCCTAGACTGTTTAATTTCTCCATGAAAAGAAATTGATTCTACCAATTCATTATTGTTGTAGCAGTAATACTGTGCACTTGGGCTAGAGCTGAAAGCAAGGAAAGAAGGTCCTTGCCTTCTGCAGAGAAGCATGAAGGCCAACACTGGGCTACATGATGAGTATTTGACAAAACAATGGATGAGTTATAAGAGTACAATTAGAAAGAAAGCCCTCATGGCACTGTGTTATTAACTCGGAGAGTCTCAGTTGAGGCATGAGCATAGAACTGTGAGTTAGGCAATAAGAACCTGCCTGCTTGTACAAACCCTGTTATTCTTCTTGCCAGAGTTAAATTTTACTAGAAGATTGGATACTTTCTGTCTCTGTCTCTCTGTCTGTCTCTTTCTCCAGGAGCTTTCTCATTTCAACTTTGTTCTCTAACAATTCAGATCTCAGTGTGAACCTAAACAAAGCTGATGTCTCCTAGAAATGTAAATGCAAGAGGAAAAAAACATACCCCTTTCATGACTCAATTTTGTTTTTTATATTCATTTAAGATCTAGAAAGCCTTGAGAAGAATCTGAGAGATGCTATCATCTATGGCCAACCACGAACTGGCAGAGCTTGGAAAAAGATTCTCATCCTAGTGGAAGGCATCTACAGGTACATTTTTAAAAATGAGAAAGTTTTATATCCTAAGGTCCACAGCAAGCTGATTATTGGGGAAAACAGAACTTTCCTAGACAGATAAATAAATAAGCTAGATGCAGATATGGCAGGGAAACCTAAGGTGGAGCAGCCGATGGAAGTTGGCCTTGGGTCCACTGTCTTCTTGGTAAGTTTGTATATTGTGTAACACTTTGTAGACTGGGAAACTTTCCTCAGGGGCAGCCTCACTGCTAACTTTAGTTGATTCTTTTAACTGCTCCAGAGTTTAAGAATTCTTTTAAGCCAGGGTTATTCAACACCAGAATGTTTTTTTCTGGGTTCTAGTGGTTCATTCTTGCAATCCTAGCTATTGAGATCTGAGGATCATGGTTGGAAGCAAGCCCATGCAGGAAAGTCTGTGGGACTTTATCTCTAATTGAAAGTCTGTGGGACTTTATCTCTAATTAACTACCCCCCCCCCAAAAAAAATAGAGCTGTAGCTCCAATGGTAGACTGCAGCCTTGAGAGAAAATACTGAAGGACAACATTCAGGCCTTTGAGTTCAAAACAGAAAGAAAGAGATATGGAGGGGGGCAGGGGAGAGGAGAAGGAAGGAAGGAAGGTAGGAAAGAAGAAAGGAAGGAAGGAAGCAAGCAAGCAAGCAAGGAAGCTAGTTCTTTGCCTTAGCCTTCTGATTATTCTAAATGGACAGCACATCAGAATTCCAGTTAACTTCTGAAGTAGGTCAACCATTTATATCTCAGAACACAAAAGACCTACTTATTTTCCTCAAGGGATAAACTTGGAGTGCAACATTGTCTCCAGAGCTTTAATAGGGGTGTGTGGGAGATCTTAGTATCAGAAGATATGCCTGGGATGGAATTTTCCCTTAAAGTGAGCAAACAAAACACCCACTAAGCTATTCTGAGCAGCACTTTTATGTTGGTGGTTGTGATTGAATTTGCTTCTTTCCCTGTCAAAATTGATTATCTTGGTGAAATGGGAACAGAATCCAAGTGTTTGTTTTTCCTATCTCTGAGTGTCTGCTCCTAATCACCTCTCAAAGAATCCTCAGGAACTTTAAAGGAGTCAAGAGGAATATTTTCTTTGAGATACTGCAAAGAAGTGAAAAATAATCAGAAGAAAGAAAAGAGAAATGTTTTACTTCCTAAATTGAAGCATGACTGCAACTGAAATTTGAGAACAGAAGTAACATTACTGCTAGGCAGGTACTCTAACCAGTCCCTGAGTGATCATCTTTTGCTATACATGTGACTGACAAGTAACAAGTGAAATACAGTTCCACTCCTTTAGTAAAAATAGAAAATAATTTTCTCAAATTAATAATAATAGTAATGATAATGGCATCTTTGAACTCTAGAAAGTCCTACCCAATGACAAGTGTTCTAGGTCTCCAAAGTGTGATTATGGACTTGCAAAGATGACACTTCCGATGTGTTGTAGTTGACTTTCTCGTGACATATTTTTCCTCCTAAGATCCCAAGAGTAAGTATTTGTGGCTGAAGTTTTTGTGTTCACTCCAGACCAGTGGTCCTTGTATGACATGATTTTTGCCACTATCTCAAACCCATGGCACACCTGACAATATTTAGTCACCACAATTGTTGTAAGGCCAATTAGCCTCTAGTGGGGAGAGAGGCTTGGGGTGCTGCTAAAATTCTTACAGTGCGAAGACAGCAGCTCTCTGTTAAAGGCTTGTGGAGCTCAAGATAGCAACGGAGCCAAAACTGAGAAGCTTTGTTCTGCAATATTAAGGACTCCTGGCCCTAAATTTGCTACTTTTAGGAAGAAATCTCACATTAACACTGTCATGACCTCAAACATAGGTTGTTCTCCTCTATGGTTTCTGCCAGCTGCCAGCCTGGAAGATAAGCAAACAGCCCTTACCTAAACACCTGTCATTCAGACTTAGACTAGTGGGAGAAACTGATTGGTTGTGGGACAGCAGGGTCAACAGAACCCAAGTATAAATAAACAGAACATGGCCCTACTAAATGAAAGTTATGTCGTAAGGTCTTTGATCATGGCTGAAATGAAGAGGACCACCAGTATTTCACTGACAAATATCCCCATCCAAGTTGCACAGAAAACCACTCCAGCAGCAGGACTTGTTAATGGCTAGGGTAGGCCTGTGTCCTTCCTTGATATCAAGAGGACAAGGGAAGCAAGTGGAGACTTCTGGTCCTCAGCCTGCATGGCACCAAACCACAATTAAGGGTGCATTAGCAAAGGCGTCTGTTCCATCATCTGTTGCTATGTAACAAACCACCCTAAAACATAATGGCTCACTGAGTGATAATTGGTTATTACTCATACTCCTGTGGGTCATCTGGACCCACCAGGAAATTCCTGTGCTGCACGCTGCACGTGCTGTGTGTTCACAGGTCCTTCATGAGATGATATTCAGCTGAGAGTCTGACTGGGACTGAGCATCCAAAATGGCATCATTTACCTATATAGCCTTGAATACTTTTCCTATACACAGTCTCTTCTCATTCAGTTTTCCAACCGGAGCTTCCTTACAATATGGCAGCTGGCTTCTCAGGGAGTAAAAGTAGAAGCTGCCTTGGTTTTTAAGGGATCAGCCCAGACATCATACAACAGCCTTTGTTGTATGCTCTATTGGCTAAAGCCTGTGAGAAGGCTAGCTCAGATTCCAAGGCAGGTAAAGTAAACCTTAATGCCTAATGTGAGGATCCATTTTTTTTGTAGACAGGGATGGCAACACCTTTCAGGCAGCCATCATTGGAAGCAACCTAATATACGATTTCAATCAACCTAGAAGATATGCAGAGCTGAGTCTCCACTTCCCCTGGACTTTGCTGCCACAAGGAAGTTGCTTTTATCCCATCTCCACAGAAAGCTTGTCTCTAAATGACTTAGAAAAGCTATCTCCCTAGACAAGAATCAGGCTACTTCTTTGACTGCCTCATGAAATAAGGTTTTCTAGATGGGAGAGCTCTAGCCCTAAATCTCAGTGGGGTAACTCTGATATAGACATTCTAATTTGCACCAAAAGATGAAATTATTTTCCATAAAATTGTCTAGAGGGATGAGTTAGGAATGTGAAGTCAGTTGCCACAGTACATTTTCTATTCTTAAGAGGTATATTGTGAACAGATATCTGGTTGATAACCGTCAAACACATCCTTTTAATTTTTACCACTAGATTTTTGTTTTCCTCTTGACTATGGTAGAATGGGAAGAGTCAGAATTTGGAGGCAAACAAGGGACCAGGGTTCAATTCCTTGTGCTGCTCTCCATATTTGTGTAGTCTTCATAAGGTATTTAGTGTGTGTGTGTGTGTGTGTGTGTGTGTGTGTGTGTTATGAGTTTGAATTCAAGGCTTCATGCCTGCTGGGATGGCAATGTACCATTTGAACCATGATCCCAAGTGTTTTGTTTGGTTTGCTTTACTTTTTTTTTAATATAATCTTGTGCTTTTTGCCCAAAGCCAGCCTCAGACCATAATTCTCCTACTATTCACATATACCTGGGATTGCAGGCATGTACTATCACACTCAACTTGTTTGTTGAGAAGAGGTCTTGCTAACTTTTTGTCTTAGCTGTCTTCAAACTGCTGCCCACCCCCAGTCTCCCCTTCCTGATTAGCTGGATTCACACACAAGAGCCACAAAATCATAGGACACAAGGATTACCTGAGGTCATAAGCTACTCCTTGACAGATGTCTGGCCCTACAGAAAGTTCATAACAAAGGGTGACTGTCTTAGCATATTTGTTTGCAGTTGAGGGAGTTTCTATGTGGAAAACAATGAGCTGTCTATGGAGCAAGGCTATTTGATGTTTATCTCCCTAGAGGGAGGGTGTCTGAGCAAAGAATGCTATTAACCAAGTGTCCTTGACCAACATTTCACCTGTGCAATCTTGAGTAAGTTTCCCAGAAGCTCTAGAGTCATTGGAAAGATGAAGAAATAGAGGCTCAGAGGCCCAGACAACTTGCTCTCTGAACGATAGGTAAGGGAAAGCAGAGCTCAATTACAACCTGGTGGCCTAAAGGTGAACAGGGGGGACAAAGGTGAAATGTGCATGGAAGAGCGGGGCCATTGGTCCATACCACTGGCAAAAACACGGAAAATGCCAGGTCATTCAACTGACCTTTGTAATGACCTTCTCTGCCCTCAATTTCTTCATTTGTAAAATAGGAAGGTTAAAAATTCAAAGTCTATAGTTCCATGAATGCATAATTGGGGGGGGGTGTTTAAAAGCAGAGTGGTATTATTTTAGTGTCCTCTTCTGTATATTCCTAGACTGATCTTAAGGTCCTATCTTTGTAGTTTTGTGTCTATATAACATCTAGGCTCTTACCAACTCATCATATCTGACAAAAACAGTTCAAACACAGACTGGGAGAAAGGGTGTCTCCAATAACCTAGTACCTAAACTAGAATAGTTGAAATCCAGATTCTTCAAGTGGAAAGGAATCTAAATGTACCATTCATTGTAAGGTCTCACAATGCCATGTACTCTAAAGTAAATTATTAACTAAAATTAAAGTGAGTATTTACATGTACTTCTGGAACTCAGTGGATTTCAAAGAGCTTTGGACTCTATTCCATTTTCAGAACACTTTGTGAGGCATGTCTGCATTCACATCTTTGTGCTTCCCTGCAGGTGAATTCTTTGACAATACATAGACTCACATGTTTACTATACAAAAGAGCTTGTTGAAAAATTCAAGCACATTTTCAATTTAGTCCAAGAATGAATCAATTTTCCTCCTTCCTATTTTTATTATGCTAGATTGCACTTAATATATTTACACAGTAAGCTTCGGCGTTAGGTGAATTTAGTCCACACCAGCACAGCCACCCATATCAATAGGAGTTGGGTATGAATATCAAGGAACAGTTGGGTGTTTCACAAGGTCATTTTAGATGACCATGTTCACTTGTGAAGGGAATAAAGAGCAAGTAGAGTCTGCTTTTCTCATGCAAGCTTGTGAGTTAATTCCACCGGTTTCTTTGATTGTTAAAATTGTCTTTGTTGAAGGAGGCAGTATGAACCTCTGACTTCCTAAGCTTAGATTGTGGCCACATCACTTACCAGTAGAACACTGGCCGATTTCCATGATCTCCTCTGCCTCCATTTCTTCATATGTAAAATAAGCAAGATGATGGAGACCTCCACACATGTTTTGTTTTTTGCTTGCTTGTGTGTGTGTGTGTGTGTGTGTGTGTGTGTGTGTGTGTGTGGTAATGGGACTTGTACTTAGGGCCTAGTATCTGTCTCAGGTTTTTCCACTGAAGGCCAGGACTCTAGTACAGAGCTAGTTGTGCTGCCCTCTAGCTGTGGCTAGAGCCATAGACCTTCTTCTGGCTTTTTTGTTGGTTAATTGAAGAGTCTCCCAGACCTTTCTACATAGCTAGCTGGCTTTGAACCATGACCCTCAGATCTCTACCTCCTGAGGAGTCGGGATTAGGGACATGAGCTACCAGCACCCAGCCTCACGGGGGTTTTTATAAACATGAGAGGGCGCTGTGCTCATGGCATACCCAACCCATCATAAGCACCTTGTTTTTTTAGATGAAGCCCCGGGAGGAAATAGTGGCAATGAGAAATCAGAGCCCTTGATAATGTCCTAATTTGAGCCTTCTAGAAGTGAGGCTCGTTGGTGTCATCCTAGAGAATCAAACATAATGTATGACGTTAAAACACCCTCAATATGCTAGAGTTTGGGTTGCATCTTTAAGATGTTATAAGTTGATGACACAAAGACACTGAAAATTCAACACATTACAACTCGTCATTTTTGGTCTACAACTGAATTAGGCAGGAGGCAGAGTTAGTATTGTACAATATTTGCAGTTAATTAGCCATCCTTCCACAGGACTAGCCTTGCTGATATTAGGAGTCTGCCACACCTGATTTATATTTTTTTTCCTGTAAGATTATCAACTCTGCAGTACTGCTGAGTTTTAGAGTAAATGTAGAGCCCATATGTACTCTTAAGGGGAACTCAGATTTTATAGGGTTTTATTTGCCCACATTAAGTTTTCTCTTTTTTCAGGTTACCAAGTTTAAATTTAATCATTTCCCATAGGGACATATTGAGTCTCGAGTGCATGAATACAAGGGTTGTCTATGTTATTCCTATTAATTCCTGTCCAAAGAAATATCAAAAGCAATAAAGACAAAAAGCATAGTACTTGATTCTTTCTTCCAAAAATAGGAGATTGTATAGAACGTTACTAGAAGAAAAAGAACTAAAATACACCTATAGGTAAAGATAATTCTTTGAAGCAGGGACTTGGAGCTAGCAGGTCAGTGAATGATTTCTTTTCTATTGCATAAGACACATAATTGGGAAGAAGGAGAGTTGGTTAATTCTTGAATGAAGGTGAAAGTATGCTTGAATAGTTTGACATGCTCTTTTGTATAGTAAACATGCAAGACTGTAAGTGTTGTCAAGGAATTAATTCCCCTGCAGTAAAGTCAAAACTGTGAATGCAGACAGACTTGACAAAGTGTTCTGAGAACTGAATAGAGTCAAAAGCTCTTTCCAAACCATTGAGTTCCAGAAGTACATGTAAATATTCGTTTTAATTTTACTTAGTAATTTGTATTATTCCCTTTGCTGGAGGACTTGAGGCATTTTTGCAATTCAATTGTATGTGTGCATGAGTGAACAGGAGCACATTGGGGCTTGAACTCAGGGCCTCAAGCTCTTGCTTGGCTTTTTTACTCAAGGCTGAGGCTCTTGTCAATTGAGCCACACCTCCACTCCCAGCTCTTTTGCTGGTTAATTAGAGATAAGAGTCTCTGGAATTTCTCTGTTATTCAAGATCAAAGCCCAGAGCTACCCTGGGCAGAAAAGACCATCAGACTCTATCTCCAAAATAACCAGCAAACAGCAGGGCTGGAGGCATGGCTCAAGTAGTGAAACACCAGAGTGAGGCCCTGAGTTCAGACCCTAATGTTGTTCTCCATCCCCCCCAAAAAGACTTCTGTTTTCAGTGAACAATGAACAGAAGTCCTTGGGACTTTCTTATTGCATTTTTATTTTATTGTATTTTTATATTTTGGTCATGGGGCTTGAATTCTAGGCCTAGGCACTGTCCCTTAGCTCTTCAGCTCAAGGTGAGCGTTCTACCACTTGAGCCTAGTGCCACTTCTGGTTTTCTGAGTGGTTTATTGGAGATAAGGGTGTCACAGACTTTCCTGCCCAGGCTGTCTTTGAACCATGACCCTCAGATCTCAGCCTCCTGAGTAGCTAGGATTACAGATGTGAGCCACCAGCTCCCAGCTCTTATTGTATTTTAATGAGTGCTGAGATATCTTAAGTTCTTTGAGGTATTTTTAATCTCCTCTTTTAATCTTTAGCAATTCAAACACAGAATTTAGGTTAGCCTGACATGACCCAACTGATAATAACAGGTAGATAAAGATGGTTCACCAGAAATCAATGCAATTAAACTAGCAAAACATCCAGGATCTGCAGTAGTTGGGTTAGGTGCCCTGGCCAGAATTATAAATGAATTGGATCAACAATTGAGTGAGTTCGTTGTTGATTTGGGAATTGAGTGTAAGAATCCAAACAGTCCATCCAGCAAATGGAAATGACTTTTTTCAAGTAACAGAAGCATATTGAGCAGCCTTACAAGATGAACATACCATCCTTCAGAAGAGAGGAGTAACAGAGTTTTGTCATGTCTGGCTGGTGTCAGGATAAACTAGCAGGGGTCTTGGAAGGGAAACTCACCAAGGAGGTTATTCATTAGTGTTGAACATTTTGTTTTCCTTATTCCCTAGCATGGAAGGTACTATTGTGAATCTTCCTGGGATTGTGGCTCTAAAGAAGAAATACAAGGCTTACCTCTACGTGGATGAAGCTCACAGTATTGGAACTGTGGGCTCAAGTGGCCGAGGTGTCAGAGAATACTATGGATTGGCCCCTGATGATGTGGATGTATACATGGGCACATTCAGCAAGAGCTTTGGAGCTGTTGGAGGCTACATAGCTGGAAAAAAGGTAAGAAATAGGCTACTGGTGGCCCATTAAAATCTGACCACCCTGGAAACACTACAGTAATCAGGGCCTCTGTGAATTTCTTGAAAGCCTCAATTCAGTTCAATATATGTCACCTGATTGCTATTGCTTTAGTTATACTAGGAATCCAGCCAGGTGAGTCCCAGAGCACTTGGAGTGCCATCTAATACTAAAAGAAAGAGTATGGAAGGAGTAATTGCAATAAAAAGGAACACAGAAGAAAACTAACTCTGCAGGGCAGTGTTGTACAGAATGAATGTTAGTCTTGTAGACAGATGACCAGAGGTTTCATCTCGCCACAGAAGTAATAAATAAGGGTGGGAGAGCCACATTCTAGTGACTTAGACCTATAATCCTATCAGGAAGCTGAAATCTGTGGATCAAGGTTCAAAGCTATTAACAAAGGAGGAGGCTACAATGCTTGATAAGAAACGTGCTCATTATCTTGCCCATGTAATTGTAACCCCTTTGTACAGTATTTTCACAATAAAAAAAAAAGCCATCCCAAGTAAGAAAGTCTGTGAGACACTTACGTACAATTAACCGCGAGAAAGCTGGAAATGGAGGTGTGGCTCAAATGTAGAGTACCAGCCTTGAGAGGAAAAAGAAAACTAAGAGACAGTGCCCAACCCTGAGTTCAAGCTCCAGCACCCAATCTCTGGTAGTTAGGATAGTAAAAGAGGAGTACGCTTGTCTACCTAACTTTTCTATTCATTTTGGGTAGGTACTGACCATTTATAAAAATGAGTGCAATTAACATTAATATGGATGCAGAAAAGTGTATACTTTTGTTCCTTTCCTTATTCTTTATTTATTTATGTATTTATTTTTGTCGGTCGTGGGGTTTGAACTCAGCCTGGGCGCTGTCCCTCAGCTCTTCAGTTCAAGGCTAGCGCTCTACCACTTGAGCTACAACACCACTTCAGGTTTTCTGGTGGTTTATTGGAGAAAAGAGTTTCACGGACTTTCCGGCCCGGGGTTGGCATTGAACGGTGATCCTCAGATCTCAGCCTCCTGAGTAGCTGGGATTACAGGTGTGAGCCACTGGTGCCTGGATCCTTTCCTTATTCTTTAAAAAATCATCTATGCATACTTGAATCCAGGGGGCTGTACCATTCATTCCTCCTACTCCACCTCTTTTCTCCACCCGGTCCATGTTACTTTGCAGTATTTAAACATGCCACTAGATGGCAGCAGAAGTTGTGAGTACTTGGCAGAGGCTCAGCAGATACTGAAGGCTGCGGCTCTACAACCAACAGCAAGATACAAAACCTTGAAGACACAGGCAGTGTTCAGGATCTAGAGAATGAGCAGAAATTATCAAAGCTCTTAAGGAACCGCATACATATGTTCTTGCTTGTGATTTAAAACTCATGCAGGCACACATCTTTCTAAAAATGGTGCTGGTGAGACTGACAAATCCAGATAAATTAGTTTCCTTCCAGCCTACTGAGCCAATGAAGTAATGTAATATATGCATCTGCTCTTCTGCACTTTAAGTTTCAAACTTACGTTAACTCTAGACTATATGTGTGTGCATATATTGTATATATATATGTACATATGTATATATCTGTAGTTTCAATTTAAATCATACATCTTATTCTATTGAACTTTGGATAATTTTGTGAAGAATTTCCATTTTGAGTGTATTTTAAACTATTCTTTTTAACTACAAGGACTGAAATTAGCCTAAACATAAAGGGTTTGTTTGTTTGTTTTTCAAGGCGGGTCCTGGGCCTGGAACTCTGGAACCTGGGCACTATTCCCCTTTTTCTCAAGTCTAGAATGCTACCATTTTAGTAACACCACTTCCAGCTTTTTCTGTGATTAATTGGAAAGTAAGAGTCTCATGGACTTTCCTGCCCAGGCTGGCAAGCAACCAACCTCAATCCTCAAAGCTCAGCTTCCTGAGTAGCTAGGGGATTATAGGTATAAACCATTGGCCCAGTTCTAAAAGTAAAAAAATGTATTGGAAAAAAAATCTTCATAGATGTTTGTTTTTGTTTTTATTTTTGTTTTGGTCAGTCATGGGGCTTGAACTCTGGGCCTGGGTGCTGTCCCTGAGCTCTTCAGCTCAAGGCAAGCACTCTACCACTTGAGCCAAAGCACCACTTCCCATTTTCTGGTGGTTAATTGGAGATAAGAGTCTCACAGACTTTCCTGCCCAGGCTGGCTTTGAACTATGATCTTCAGATATCAGTCTCCTGAGTGCCTAGAATTACAGGCATGAGCCTCCGGCACCCAGCCCTAGTTGTCTGTTTTAATAATGAAAGCATGGCTTTCAAAGTTGCAGAGTTCCATAATACATATATATATATATATATATATATAATTTGTACATATGTACATATGTGTATGTACACATATATATTTTATGTACATATGTGTGCATGCATGTGTATATCTTCACTATGTAAAAAATATTTGTTTAGGGAGAAAACAATTTGGTTTGGTGCTAAGACCACCAAAAGTGTTTGCCTTGTCCTCTGGATTCCCCTCACAATGTCCTCTCAAGCCTTCAAGACTCACTGCTCACCTGTGATTTCTTTTTATTTTATTTATTTATTTTTTCCTATTTTGTGCCCAGTACTGGGGCTTGAACTTTGGACCTGGGCACGATCCCATAGCTTTTCTGCTCAAGACTGACACGTTACCATGGGAGCCACACCTACACTTGTAATTTTTGTTTGGTTAATTGGAGATAAGACGCTCACAGACTTTCCTAACCAGACTGGCATTGAACCAAGATCCTCCGATTTCAGCCTTCTCAGTAACTAGGATTACAAACATAATCCATCAGCACCCAGCTGTGACTTCTTTCTCTGAAGACTTCCACAAGTTTCCCTTTTGCTGACTTTGAGTTTGGAGCTTGTGTAGATGGACAGTGAACAGTCCACTTGGAAGACTCTGGCCTTTCCACATTTCTCAGATAATTATGACTCACTGCCATACCATGATGAATTCTTTTCTTTGTCAATTTTTTTAATCCAATTGCTGAAAGATGTGGTCAACATTGGAGACTTTTAGGCATGTATCCTGAGTTCTGTTGCCTGCTTCTTTTTCTACCCACTGACTTCCACAGCTCCTGTAGGCTAACCAGAAAGACTTTCAAACAAATGAAGCAAAGGTTGCCTTTGTGATTGATAGGTTGCAGGGCTGGAATTCTGGAGGAGGGAGGCCAACTTTAGGGTAATCATTAGCCCCCACAGTCTGTGAGCCAGGCATAGCAGGCCCTTTACAGAAGCCAGCTCTGCCCTGGCGTTCCCAGCCCTGTCTGTATTTAATAGCCCTTTGAAGTAAATAGAGGTCATGGAACAAGGACCAAGATGTTTATTCTAAAGGCCTCCTGTCTGATGTCCTCCTGAAAACCCACCCTTGCCCTTGAACTCCAATGCTATGGGCAAAAGAAAATAATCAGGGTTTTGAACTTACAAATGGACTTGGAAACCTCGAACCCACTCTGAAGGAAGACACCCCCAGACTAGCCTTGCAAAAGACCAAAGGGGGACTGACTGTTAGTACATAACAGCTCATGGCACTCAACGGAGGAACTAGGAAGGGAAATCAGTAAGCCAGAATGGAGGCTTTCCTTAACGCTTACCGGAAGTGGCCTCCGGAGGCCCTCTTTCTGAACCACACAAGTAAGTTAGCCAGCACCCATAAACTCAGACTCAGCTGCAAGAAATAATACTGTGGGACCAACTCCCTTCTTATTGCAAGGGGGCATCGATATTCTGATGAGCTACTTATTCCAACTAAGAATGCCTGTGATTGATGGGATGAGGGACATTAGGGATCCAAGAGGCATTGTTTTGTATCTTCGGCTCATCAGTGATGCATCCCCATGCCGAGGGTGTCATTAGACTTGTTCCTCAGGTGACATCCCTGTACCCACTTGTGCTTGCCAAGTTCTCAGCCTTCCTCCGTCTCAGGCGCCCTGCGGAGTCCCCCACTCTGGGGATTTTAAGAGAAGAATGCACACCGTCCATGCCCTCAAAGAGCTCTCCATCCCGGTGAGAGACATAAAACATCTTAAGCTATACCACTGATAAAATACGGATTTGAGTATCCGGAATTCTCCTGCACTTCTCCCCACCAATAAGGGAACAGTCCCTGTGGATCAGGAGAGTATCTGGGAGTAAAAGGAAGTGGAATTGGTCTCTGTGCTCTCCCAGAACCCCTCACTTTGCATCAAAGCACCCTCTTGACATGGTTTGGAGAGGTAATTAATGTTGTGCATAAGGTAGTTATTCCAGGGCCATATTCTTTGTGTTCAAATTCTCATTCCAAAACACCTTTTACTCACTGGTGGCTTACGCCTGTAATCCTACTTACTCAGGAGGCTGAGATCTGAGGATCACAATTCAAAACTAGCCTGGGCAGAAAAGACTGTGAGACTCTTTATCTCCAATGAAACACTAGAAAACCAGAAGTGGCACAGTGGCGCTAGCCTTGAGATAGTGCCCAGGCCCTGAGTTCAAGCCCCATGACCAACAAAAAGTAAAAATAAAATAAAATAGAATGACTTTTGTAAATGACTTCCTGAATCTCTCTGATTCAGTTATCCCATCTATAAAATACGCATAAAAATATCACTCACCTAACAGAGTTATTATGGACACATGCAATGGTCTTAAAACGAATCTTCAATCCAAAAATAGTTATCAGCCAGGGTGTTAGCTTCTAGCTCCATTTTTCAAAGTCTTTTAATCTATCATCAAATCTTGAGTATTCTTTTGCCTCAAATGCCTCTCTTTTTTTTTTCATTCTTTTCATTCCCACTACCCTACTAAGAATAGAAGAGAGCTGAGCCAAATATCTTTAGTTTGATGTTGGGGCTGCCTATGTGTATCTGCATACCCACTGCCAAAGGAGGAGATGGAGGAAAGACTCTCTAAAGAGTTTTGTATTTTGGCCCCATCTCCCACTTGTATTCCCAGATCTAAGTATCTTGAATTAGTAATCCATCAGCAATAACTGTCAAATACATTAAAATTTTCTTCGTGTACCACTTTTCTAAGAAGCCTAAATTCATTTATTCCTTCCATCCTTATAGTGACTTTTCACATATGTATTTCTGGGATATCTCATATTGGGAAAAGAAAAGCACAGAGAGATTTAGAAACTTGCCCAGGATCAAATCAAAAGCAGTAAGAAACAAAGCCCAGGATTTGAACCTAGTAGTGGGTTTCCAGATCCTGTGCTTCCAAACATGCAGAGGGACCCTCTCTCCATCAAGGGGACAACCTCTCATCAGCTTGTTTCAGGAGCACTAGCTTCTTCCCCTTCTAACATCAATGGAACTCCTCCATGCTTAGCCCGATAACATACCATCCTAATTTTAGCACTGTCACTGCCTCTTACCTCCTCCGCATCTCTCCAAATCATCCCCCTTGAGTTATCCCTTGCTATGAGATAGATGCTTGTAACCCACCCACTGTCCTCTACTGGGCAATCCTAGTAGAGTACCACCCAGCATCTGGTGTCAGGTACTTGTTTTCAACAGAAAAAAAAATTCCTGGATAACATAAGGCCATGAAGGGCAACCTTCTCTGTGGTCACCTAGAAAATAAATGCTGGCTCTTTGAAGGGTTCTGATGCTTCAGACTGAACTTCCTGAAGGTCTTCTGGCTGATGACTTCAAGTCAGGCCATCATCATCCTCAGGCTCCAGTATGAGGCAAAAATCCCTTCAACTATTTGATGTGCCTCACCAAAAAAATGATATAAACTTGATTTTAATTATTATATGAATAATGGATGCCAGGAACTAGCCTGTACCTCCTTCCACCCTCTCTCCTTTCTAAGACATACACACACACACTCACACACACACACAGAAGATAAAACCCAGAACCAGTCTTTGGTACATACTTGTAGGGAAGGGAGATGGGGAAAAGGGAAAGAGAAAGTAAAAGAAAGATTAGAAGGACAGGAGAAAACACTTAGAAAGGAAGAGAAGAAAGTGGAGAAATAAACATGAAAATAAACCAAGGGAAATCAGAGTAAAAAGGAAGAGATAAAAAGAAGGAAAATTAATGGAAAGGAAAAAATAACTAAAAACAAAACCATATGACTTGCAGAAGAGGAAGAAAGGAAGTCAACAAAGAAGGAAAATCAGAAGAGGGAATTTAGAAGGAAAGACATAGTGAAGCCTGGATAGAATGGAACTTCTGGCCCTCCCTAAGGGTCGTGTGCAGTCATTACATTATTGACTTCATTCACCTGTGATGCAGACCACTTACTTAGGAAGATAAACTGTGTATATTTAAATTACTTGTGAACAACCATGCCCACCAACTCCAAAAGAGATAGACAATGAAGGGGCAGGGCACCGTCCTCGAGAACCAATGTAACCAATGAAGTAGACTTCAGAGGATATGGACTTTCCAAAGCAAAAAATCTCAAGTCCCAAGAGTTCCTCCAAGTTCGTTCTCATAAACGATGATCAGAGAAGACAGATGGGATTCTGAGCTATGGCATTATCCTAAAGAGAAGATACTGTATCCTTTAAAGACCTCACTGCTGATATATAGAGTTGTAGTCAGCTCATTAAATTTTCTACAGGCCACCCTGAGAGTCTCAGGCTCTGAGCCATCACAGCCAAGCCAAGTATGCCGATACCATCTCCAGGGCCCTTCTCGCTCAGTGATAGGGTACTGGAACTTCTTGGGGCTCTCAGCCAGGTTACCTTAGTCCTTATGTTTGGCCTCAGACTCAGGCTTGTAGGTTAAAGATGGTTCCTATTATTGAACACAGGTCCTCCATAAGGCACACAAAACACTTTCATACAAAATGTCCAATAGTTTTCTATTGACCAAGGCACAACCACAGTTCATGTGATCCCAGATTATCCTCTGGTTTAACTTTCTACTAACCAGGTTCAACACGATTGAGTCTGTAGTCTCAAATGTCCTTTCCTGTCCTCCAAACATGGACCAGCTAGCTTTTGCTGCATAACCAAACTGGCTCAAAACATAGCAACCAAGCTGGGCTCTGATGGCTCATGCCTATAATCCTAGCTATTCAAGAGGCTGAGATCTAAGGATCACAGTTCGAAGCCAGCCTAGGTAGGAAAGTTTGTGAAACTCTTATTTTCAGTTGATCATGGGAAAAGCTGGAAGTGGTGCTGTGACTCTAATGGTAGAGTGCTAGCCCTGAGTAAAAGGAGCTCAGAGACAGTGCCCAGACCTAGGGTTCAAGCCTCAGGACTGGTAAACAAAAACAACAACCACAAAAAAAAACAGCAACTAAAACACCACCATTTCGTTAACTCAAATTCTGTACATAAACAATTTGGGCAGGGCTCAGTTGAACAGTTCTGGTCTCATCAGAGACTTGGACTTGCCAGGTACTGAAGGCCTTAGCTGTGATGCCATTTCTCTACTCCACCTGACTTTCATCCTCCAGAGGTCAGCTCAGAACATTTGACATGGCAGCATAAGAGGGCCCTAAGAGAAAAGAAATACTCTACCAAGCAAGGCACACCAAGCTGGCACACCACTGTCTCACACCTGTTATCCTAGCTACTCAGAGGGTTAAAATTTGCGGATTGTGGTTCTAAGCCAGCCCTGACAGGAAAGGCTGTGAGACTCCATCAAACTGCTCAGAAAAAGCCAGATGTGGCACTGTGGCTCAAGTGGCAGAGCTCTAGCCTTGAGCAAAAGAGGCTCAAGGACAGGGCCCAGACCTGAGGAACAGAAAAATAAAATCACAGCACATCATCATCTCTGCTACTGCATTCTACTGCACACAGCAAGGCACAAGGCCAACACACACTCATCTACTTCTTGATAGGAAGAGCCGCAAATTCAGATTGCAAAGATGCATGCATACATGGAATGGAAGAATTACAGCCTTTTTTGCAATCAACCATTCCATGCTTTTCTTGCCTTTCTATCTTCATCTCATTCTTCCAAGTTTTTCTTCTCTGTCTTTGAACAGTATCAGTCCTATCATATTACCGGAGTACTCCCTGTCTATTCCTACTAGGAGTAGCCTCTCTTCCCTCCACATCTTGCAGCCTTGTTGCATATGCTCATTTGCATGTGCTCATTTACATCAATTCATTTGCATTATGTTTCTATGGGTATACTATTATGTTTCTATGGATATAAGCACAGACAATATTCACAAGGATAAAAGCCAAACCCAACATTCTTTGGACACTCCTGTATGCTAAGTCCTCATGCTTATACATAATAGGTATTCAAGAAATATTTCAGCAACCATTTTTTCCTCATACATACGGTTTTGCTTTATAGACCTTGCAGTGTCCCACATTTGTATAGCTTATAAGTTTTTGAAGGAGAGACTAAGAAAGAAGAAAGACAGGGAAAAATAAGCATTTCAGTGATTTCCATTGAAAGTCTGACTATTCATCTTTTGAGCTGTAAGAATCAAATGTTTCTTTGTTTATACTGCATGGGAATGGAACTAGAGATTAATTTCACCAATACTGAGATTTACTTCTTTCTGTTTGGATTGCTCCTTAAGGAAACTGTGGATTATTTACGAATACACTCACACAGTAGTACTTATGCTACATCCATGAGCCCTCCAGTAGCAGAACAAGTCATCCAGTCAATGAAGTTCATCATGGGACTTGATGGGTCCACGGAAGGTAAGAAGTTCTGGGGGAAGCCTACTTTAGGCTTCTCGCTGGGCTTGTGTCTGTCAACATCTTACCTTCTCAAACACCCACCTTTGTTTTCTGAAGCCAATTTTTAAATCAAGGTGACAAATATACTAGATAAACATGTGATAAGCAGGTGATAAATGTGCTAGAGTGTTAAAACACACACATAAATTCTTTGTGTAAGCAAGCTTTCTAAATCACCTCTTCATAGCATCACTCTGTATGATCTACTATGTTAAAATGAAGTAAATTCCATGATTATAATGTGTGTGCACACATATATGGGCACATGTGTGTGTATGTTTGCTTGGGTTTACTTGGGCTCTCTCTTGTGTTTCCTTAACACTAAAGTAGTCAATTTAATGTTCAATTTGTAAATGATCATATATATATATATATATATATATATATATATATATATATATATATATATATATATGTGAAAATACCATACAGAGGGGTTACAATTACATGGGCAAAATAATGAGTACATTTCTTATCAAGCATTGTTGCCTTCTTTATTTCCCCTCCCCATCCCTTCCCATCTCCCCTCTCCCCTCCACTCCCTACCCCCCCCCAAGTTGTAAAGTTCATTTTCGACATATATCTCATTGTTGCAATGGATCCACCTGTATGCTTATTTAAATGATTTGTTTTTTCTCTTATATTTATATAGCCAGAGGTTAGACAGAGGAAATCTACTCCTGGCCACTTGAGGTCATATGGAGACATCTCATATAATAATTTTCCAGAAGTTTCCTTGCACTTAGAAATACTTTGCTCAAATGTAATACTTTGCTCAATCCAAGTGAACCAAATCTTTTGTTTTCATTTTGAGGGCTTACCTTAGGGCCTGGGCATTGTTCTTAGCTTTTTTTTCTCAAGGCTGGCCCTCTGACACTTGAATCACACAGTTCCACTTCCAGTTTAATTGGAGATAAGGTCCTCATGGACTTTCCTGCCTAGGCTGGCTTAAAACTTTGATCCTTAGATCTCAGCCTCCTGAGTAGGTAAGATTACGAGCATGAGCCAACAATGCCACCCAACCTAAATCTTATTTTTTTTAACTCTCGAAAGCCTCTCAAGAATAAGGACATAGCCACTGACTCAGCTGCCAGGCAAGCTAGTGAATATAATGAACGTAGCAAGTGAAGTTAACCCCAGAACTGCCCACTGGGCTACACAATCCTTGTGACAGATATCACCTCTCAGCTGGCTTACTTGACACAACCTTCCAAACCAATTTTAGCAGACCTATAGGATAACCATCCTTTTTCATTACCCTCAAAGCAGCAGAATATTGATTCACATATGCCAGGTGAAACCCATTGCCAAGTGAGGATCCTAAATGTGAAAATTCATAATCTGAAATGCTCCAAAATCTGAAACATTTTGAGTGATAATTCTAGGCCACAAATGGAAAATGCCCCAGTTGACTTTGTGTGGTCAGACAGTCAAAATGCAGGAGAACTAAAAAAAATATTGCATAAGAGTCTCCGGTGGGCTATTCATATCCAGTGTCTATGGAAAACAAATTTTGTGTTTAGGCTTGGGTCCTATTCTCAAAATATCTCACTGTGGGTGTGCATGTATGTATGTATATATGTATGTGTGTGTGTGTGTGTGTGTGTGTGTGTGTGTGTGTGTGTGTGTATGTGTTTGCAAATATTTTAAATTCCATGTGGTAAGATACCACCCATAAGCAAAAAATGCCCAGAGAAAGTGCAATGCCCTAAGCTCAAGCCCCAATATAGGCAAAAAAAGAAGCAGTAAAATAATCAAGGCTGCAGTATGACTCCCTCAATGATATAGCATTTGCCTATGATGCTTAAGACTCTGAGTTCTAGCCCCATCACTGCAAAAATCATAAATAAATAAATAAATATTTGAAGGAATGCATTTGGAAACTAGTCTAAATTGGTTGGATTTTCTAATGTTATACTCTGTGAGTTTCAATAACTTTGCCATGAAAATTCATATCTAAGCAAAAATACAAGTAAATTGTCGTATAAGGTATCTTTTGTCCTACTTTAACGATGAGCAACTAGGAAAAAAGTAACCTGGGAAATTATAGCTTATACCTCTCAAGAGATGGTTTTTGTTTTTAACCAGTTCCGGGGTTTGAACTCAAGGCCTCACGCTTACTCAGCTGCCATTCCACCACTTGAAACATGCTTCCAATGCAGCTTTGTTTCTGGTTATTTTGGAGATAAAGTATCATGAATTTTTCTGCTTGTACATGTGAGTTACTAGTGGCTTGCTCACTAATGTTTTAAACCTTTATAAAACAGTTGGTTTCCATATCTGCAGTTTTATAACTATTCTCTTCCCCTCCGCTGAATTGGTTTCTGGCTTTATAACTACTTGGACTTACTGTATTTATCTGACCACAATCAAAGATCGGCAGAGAGATTAATTCAATGTAAAGGCATAATTTGTTGTCCTTCTATACTCATCTATCACCAATATTCTACTCCTGAGGTGGGAAATACTCATCTTGGTTGTGTCTCTTAACCTTATAATTAAAGAATTATTTGGTTATTGTTCTTCACTTCATAATTAAAGTCTCTCACTTTACTCCTCTTAAGAGGGAATCAAAAGCAAACTGAATGGAGAGTGTCTGATCTGTTTTCTTAGGGTCAAGATAGAATAAATAGGAAGCAAGATAGTATAGTTTCTTTTCAAAGAAATGAACAAAGGACACAGTAGAAAAGGAGATCTGCAGAACCATCCATCCAGTTTCAGGTGGTTCTGTCTGGCACATCTTTTGAAGAATTCAAAAGCACACAGTGAATGATCACACTGGCCTCATTTGCAACAATGCCTGCTTAAATGAGCAAGACAGGTTGGAGGATATTGCATTCATTTATCCCTTTCTGCAGAGATAGGCAGACTCTCAGGGTAAAGTTGCCTAGTGCTCAAAGGGATGCACTGTGTCTTGTTAGAACTGCCTAAAAGGATCTGAGAAAGAGAAGCCTGGCTCCAAGCCTTCATCTCCAGCCCACTCCAGTGCAACTACGATGGGAGCCTTTCATGGCTTTGTTACGGGTTTAGTTTGGGGAGCGATTGGCCAGATCTGTTCCTTGATGAATGTCTTCACTTTAATCTGCAATGCAAAGCCATATGCTTCAAAGAAAGGCAAGCTACAGGAATAAGGTCAGTGTTCCTTTGATGCCAAGGTTCAAAGATGAAATAGCAGTCCCAGCGAAATGACAATGTTTATGTACAAACAGCCACCTTTCCTCCCGCAGCAGCCAGGCTGCTGGTGGGGTTAATGCACACAGGCTGAGGGTCTGCAGGCCGGGTGTGCATTCCATAGGCACCAAGCCCGTTTAATCTCCTGGCCTGTCATTCTGTACAGTGTGCAAGGAGACCCAAGTGGAGATTTGATTTCTCCAGTCCTAATGGATATTGGGTGGTCCCCCAGCCACACCAATGCTGTAAGCCCCTTAAAGGCAAAAAAAAATGTGCCTTGAATTAATTTGCTGTTCCTCTGAGTGTCACACTCAAAGCTCAGCTTAATAAATATGTCATGACTCGATTCCCATCTTGCCAGCCTGCTGGATTTCAGGTCAGGGTTTACACTAAACAAGATTATGGGATGTTTATCTCAAAGGATAGGGAGCTAGAAATCTGGTCTACCCCAGTTGTGGTAGCTGGAGAGATCGCCCAATAAATGAAATTACATTGAGAAAGATCCAGAAAGGTTGCAGTGCATTTGTTTTCTTCATGTTGGCATGGCAAAAGCCAGACCAGGGGCTAGGCTAAAGTCGATACCAATCACATACATAAAGGAGACGTTGTCAACTGTTGTCTTATTATGTTAAATCCTCAAAATGTATTTTCAATTAATCAGTCACCATTTTTTTTCTTCTTCCAATCTTGACCCTGCCTTCCCACAGCCCCTTTCCCCAGCCCTCAGTAACCTTCCACTTCTCAGAAATACTAGGTGTTGAATTGCACAGATGATTACAGAGTGTTTTCTGTAGCTAGACCACATGAAACCCAGTGCCTGGCCCACCATTTGCTCCAGGATTAGTAAATTGTTTACCTTCTCTCAACCTCAATTCTTTTACTGAAAGTTGAGGTTATCTATGGCTCTTACCTGTAAACCTAGCTACTTAGAAAGCAGAAATAGGAGGGTCAAAGTTCAAGGCCTGGCTCAGAAAAAAGCAAGACACTATCTCAAAGAATAATTCAAAATTATGGCATGTGCCTGTAATTTCAGCTACATGTGAGATAGAAGTAGGAGGATTAGCAGAAAAAAATGTGATTCTCTGAAAATCACAAAATCAAAAAGCAGATGGGAATATGGCTCAAGTGGTTGACCACTCTTAGCAAGAACAAGACTCTAATACTAAAGAGGTAAGGAAGAAAGGAGGGAAAGAGGGGAGGAAGGAAGGAAGGAAGGAAGGAAGGAAGGAAGGAAGGAAGGAAGGAAGGAAGGAAGGAAGGAAGGAAGGAAGGAAGGAAGGGAGGAAGGAAGGAAGGAAGGAAGGGAGGAAGGAAGGGAGGGAGGGAGGGAGGGAGGGAGGGAGAAAGGGAGGGAGGGAGGGAGAGAGGGAGGGAGGGAGGGAGGGAGGGGGAGGGAGGGAGGGAGGGGGAGGGAGGGAGGGAGGGAAGGAAGAAAGGAAGTTCTGGAGGATTAAATGATGTGATATAGATAGGGAAAACAGCATGATGCTTGATACACAGTAAACACTTTGGAAAGGTGCCATTGTTTTCTACTTTCTTCCCTTCCTTCTTCAGATTTTCCAATTGCCTTTGCCCATCTTGAAATTCTCTTTTTCTCTCCAATACGATACCCACTCTACCAGCTAATCCCGCACAGAACTTCCTTTAATGTTATTTCCAGAATCTGACCATTTCCCATACCTTCACACTCCCCACATTACTTCTCACCTGGTCACCTTCCTAAATATTCTCGTCACATCTGTACTCACCCTTTTATTGTTTGTTCTCCACCCAGAAGCCAAAATCATCTGCCTTTATTATTTATTTTATTCATACAAATTAGTGGAGTACACTATGCTAACTTGCTACATATATCCAGTGTGTCATAATCAAATTAAGATAGTTACTATTGCCATCTTAAACTTTATTAAAATTTGGATTAACATGTTACAATTGAACTAATTTATGGGATGTATGTACATATCTAAAATATATAATGATCAATTCAGAATAATTACATATCCAGCTGTTTACCAAGAGTTTGAGTTTACAGCCTTAGAGCTCCTCTATTCTAGCTCCTCATAAAATATATAACAAGAGGCAGGCTCCAGTGGTTCTTGCCTAGAATCCTAGCTACTCAGGAGGCTGAAATTTGAGGATCATGGTTCAAAGCCACTTGGGCAAGAAAGTCCATGAAACTGTCACCTCTAATTAACTACCAAAATAGCCACAAATGGAGTTATGACTCAAGTAGTAAAGGAATAACTTTGAGCAGAAAAGTTCAGGGACAGGGCCGAAGCCCTAAATTCAAGCTCTAGTATTCTAGTCCCCACCTATTTTGTTCTATAGAACACTTTTATCCAACTTCTCCTCTCCCCTTTCTTCCTGTCCTTCTTAGCCTCGCGTAATCACTGATCGACTGTTTTTATGATAGCTAAATGAGAGAAAACATACAGTATTGTTTTTAAAGAAAATAAAATCTAACTACTTGGAACTTCCTATCAGTTCCCCATTGTACTGGGTATAAGGCCCACACTTTGGTCTTTGAGTATCTCAGGATTTTCCCTTCAATACTTTCCTAGATTCATTCTCTAGCTCAGGCTGCTGATAGCCTCTAGCAGAAAGGCATTTATACTTGCTAATCTGCCCCTACAAGTGCTCTTCTGACCAGGATCTTGCAGAGTCTCACATCAGCTCCGAATCCGCTTTCTGAGGAGCTCCCCTGACCTAAACAGCAATCTCCTCAAACCTTTCATTTTCCTTACTTGGCTTTCATTTTTATAAAGTGATGAGCATTGAAGATTTATATATTCGTTCTCTCCCCCGTTCTCTCTGAGTAGCATGCAAACTCCAAGAAAAGATGCTTTTTGTCTGCCTTTCATAGACCCAACACTGTGCCAGATAGCAAGCATTGTTCTTAACAAATATTTATTTTAAATGAGAATTCTCTTTTCCTCTCTTATCTCAGCAAATAAACAACTCTGGTCCCCATTTTACATCTCTGTGCTTGATTCCTTCTGTCTAAAAACACTAGCCCTTTCCTCTGCCACAAACTTCTGTTTCCCTCTTCTTGAAAACCTCCCCTTTTTCCTTCTTCCCCTTTAGTCACCGCCTCCCCCATCTAGCAAGATAAACCTGAGAAGACTGAACTGACCTGCCTGTGTGTCCTCTGTCCCTTTGCTGTGGGGACTCTGTCCCCACTCTATGTTTGTTCCTCTTACCCATTTACCAGTTCCCTCTCCTACCAGACTGCATCACCTATCTGCAACACTATATCTTTTATTTATTTTTTATTTCTTTCGTAAAGTTGTGAATGAGTTGCCATTCAACAAAATAACATGGGAATACAATGAATCCTAATCAATGTCATTCAATGAAATAACATAGGAATACAATGAATCCTAATTAATGTCATTCAACAAAATAACATGGGAATACAATGAATCCCTAATCAATGTCGCCTCTTTCACCATTCTCCCCCATCCCTCCCAACCCCAACCTTCTTTCAAAGAAGTCTTCCCTTAGCTGAGGACTTCTGGGATTTCTCTGATTTCTCTCTCTCCTCCTTCCCTCTTTTTCTGCCTCCCTCTCTCCTTCCCTCTGTCCCTTTGTCTCTCACCCCTTCTGCAGGGCCTTTTTCTGTCTGTCTTTCCACAGCCTTTTCAAATGTCCTCCCCTATTTTCTTTTCTTTATATGCAAACATAGTTTGGCATCAAAATCACTTAAGGGTGTAGGTAAAAGAGCTTCAGCCTCTAGTCTAAGATTTCTGCATCAAACCCTTCCCATCAGAAACTAAAGGATTAAAGATTTTTTTTATAGCTACAAAGCACCCTGTGCCTATCATTGGCCCTTATTATTGTGCTTGACATGTAATAGACCACCAGTGTCTATATTCAAGTTAAATCAAAATAAAGTGTGTTAAGTCCTTATTAAGTCATACTGTAAGAGCTGATAAAATATCTATTTGGGGCCTTGTCATCAGAAGACTTGAGCAGAATTTCTGACTTCACACTGACGCTCATCAAGGTCATCCTTGTCCTTGTAATTCTTGCCCCTGTCCATGTCTAGTTTTGCACTAATAGGCGGATCTAATACCATCAGTGTAGGAACATATTTCCTACACGTCTCCACTCATCACTTCTTGCTTTCTAAAGATGAGAGAGCATGATAGGTCAAAGGGCATGGCCAAGTCCTGGTGCTGCAGTGGTTCTGAAAGGGTGGTCCCTGGACTAAAGGCCTCATCTTCCCCAGCATCCCCTAAGGCTAGAAGTGTGAAAGGTGTTTGTGGTCAGAAGCTCTAGGAGTGGGGTGAGCAAGCTGTGTAAGCATTCCTCCAGGGGATTATAACACGCAGGCTCAAGTTGGGAAAACATTCCTTTATACAAAACTATGCCTTTATATGTGGAGAGGGAAACAAAGAGAAGGGACAATAGAATTTTGGCAAATACAGACGGAAGTCTGGGATTTAGTCAAAATGAGGCAGAACAGAAGGGTCAACATAATATTTTCTGGTGTACTTCCTTAAACCCCTATTTACCTCAAAATATGAACACAGTCACTTGGTGGCTCACAAAACCATACCTGTCCTTCCCTTTACCTGTCAACTATTTTGTTATGGAGAAGAGCAAAGAGCTTTCTGCTGCTCAAGTGAGTGCAAGCTGCTCACAACAGATCTGCCCTTATGCCTATGTTTTCCTACCATTCTTTGCAGCCGATAACATGATGAGCATTCAGAGTTGCAACATTGATCACATTATTCAGTTTGGTCATAGGCATCTAACAGACATCTATTAACTTATGTTTTGTGGGACTTAATCATAATAACCCATTTTTATTATCACCTAAGTGCATCTTCAATAGATCAAATCATTTTGGTTAAAAAAGGAAATCTCTGGACCAGGCAGCAGTGAGTCATGCCTATAATTTCAGCTACTCAGGAGGAAGAAATCAGGATGACTGACATTGGAAACCAACCCAGGGCAAAAAGTTTGTAAGGCTCCCATATGAACTGATAGCATGGTATCACAGTGAGTATACATCATTGCAGCTGTGCAGAAGTCAGAGATTGGCAGGAGTATGGTTCCAGGCCAACCCTAGCCAAAACAAAATGTCCACGAGATCCCATTTCAATATAAAAAGTTGGGTACAGTGGTACACAACTGCCATCCTCTCTACAGCCAAACACCAAAATAGAATGACCTTAATCCAGACTTTCCTAAGCCAGATCCTATCTCAAAAAATAACACACAAATAAAAGACTAGAGGTGTGACTCAAGTGGTAGCACACCTACCTAAAGAGCACAATACCCTGAGTTCAAACCCCAGTACTGCCAAAATGAAGAAGAAGAAGGAGGAGGAGGAAGGGGGAGGGGGAAGGAGAGGGGGAGGAGGGAGGAGAAAAGAAAGAAAGAAAGAGAAAAAGAAAGAAAGAAAGAAGAAGAGGAGGAGGAGGAGGAGGAGGAGGAGGAGGAAGAGGAGGAGGAGAAGAACAACAATAATGAGGAGGAGGAGGAAGAGGAGGAGGAGGAGAAGGGGGAGGAGGGGGAGGGGGAGGGAGAGAAGAAAGAAAGGAAAAAGAAAGAAGAAGAAGAAGAAGAAGAAGAAGAAGAAGAAGAAGAAGAAGAAGAAGAAGAGGAGGAGGAGGAGGAGGAGGAGGAGGAGGAGGAGGAGGAGGAGGAGGAGGAGGAGGAGGAGGAGGAGGAGGAGGAGGAGGAGGAGGAGGAGGAGGGAAGAAGAAGGAAGAAGAAGGAGGAGAAGAAGAAGAAGAAGAAGAAGAAGAAGAAGAAGAAGAAGAAGAAGAAGAAGAAGAAGAAGAAGAAGAAGAAGAAGAAGAAGAAGAAGAAGAAGAGGAGGAGGAGGAGGAGGAGGAGGAGGAGGAGGAGGAGGAGGAGGAGAAGGAGGAAGAGGAGGAGAAGGAGGAAGGAAGAAGAAGAAGGAAGAAGAAGAAGAAGAAGAAGAAGAAGAAGAAGAAGAAGAAGAAGAAGAAGAAGAAGAAGAAGAAGAAGAAGAAGAAGAAGAAGAAGAAGAAGAAGAAGAAGAAGAAGAAGAAGAAAGAAGAAGAAGAAGAGGAGGAGGAGGAGGAGGAGGAGGAGGAGGAGGAGGAGGAGGAGGAGGAGGAGAAGGAGGAAGAGGAGGAGAAGGAGGAAGGAAGAAGAAGAAGGAAGAAGAAGAAGAAGAAGAAGAAGAAGAAGAAGAAGAAGAAGAAGAAGAAGAAGAAGAAGAAGAAGAAGAAGAAGAAGAAGAAGAAGAAGAAGAAGAAGAAAGAAGAAGAAGAAGAAGGAAGAAGAAGAAGGATGATGAGGAGGAGGAGGAGGGGGGCGAAAGGGGGGAGGAGGGGGGCGAGAGGGGGAGGAGGAGGGGAAGGGGAGGGGGAGGAGTGGTAGGAGGGGGAGAAAAGAAAGAAAGAAAGAAAGAAAGAAAGAGAAAAAGAAGAAAGAAAGAAAGAAAGAAAGAAAGAAAGAAAGAAAGAAAGAAAGAAAGAAAGAAAGAAAGAAAGAAAGAAAGAAAGAAAGAAAGAAAGAAAGAAAGAAGAACAAGAAGAAAGAAAGAAAAAGAGGCTCCTGATAGGCTAAGGGATGACATATTATGGGAATGACTTGTGGACAACTATTTCATATTCATGACTTAGATAGAATGTCTTTTCCTACAATTATGTGGGATCTGTTCGGCTTTGCACTATAATTATCACCGTGCTTTCAGCTACTCATCTTCCTGTTCTTGCCGTTATAATTTTGACATCGTGGTGTTGAAGTGATATGAGTATTGTTCTATCAGAAGATCATCTGCTCAACCAAGTTCACCTATTAAATGTCTGATGCTTGCTCTCTGATACATGGTTATACTGCTACTTTTCCATTAGCATGAAATGGTAGCCATATATCTTTATCAACTACTTAGCTAGTCCTCTTGCTTCTTTACAGATTTTAGATCTACAGATACATTTACTTAAAGATCTAAGCCTTTGGATAGTTTAGTATTTTTGTGTAACATCAGTCTTATTAGCCATAGACAGGAATAATTGCCATGATTTGATCTATAATTAAAAGGCCTTTAAATTTGGATTAGTCCATTGACTTGCTAGTTCGTTTATTCTTTCATTCATTCATTCATTATTTCCTGAAAATGACTATAAGAAAACTTTACCTATGATTTAATTGGTGTTCTCCCAGCTATGTTCAGCTAGTGGAATAACTACCAAACTTATGAATCACAAAATTATTGTTTACTATCATGTGATAAAAACATTTGATTTTTTTTTAGAAAAGTAATCCAGTGACCAGAACGATGGTGGGAAGGAAAAGAGCAGTTCAAATTTATTTTATTAAGAAAATAAATACAACACTCAAATGCCTAAGATACAATATCTTATTATGTAGACTATACTTGCATCATCGCTATTCAGATCAAATGCATGCATGATAAAGTTAGGACAAGCCGAAGTCTCCTGTCTTTGCTCACAATCATGCCTTGGCCAAATGAATGACCCTATTCAGTGTAAGCTTTGGCTGCTTCTCTATGGGAATTTATACTTTCGTAGGCATGTTTACAATATTCCTCTGTCTGGAAGGCTTTTATCCCTACTATCCCCCTCATACCCAAACCCAACACAGCCATGATTTTTTTCAATACGTTTTTTATTGTAAAAGTACTGTACAGAGGGGTTACCAGTTACATGAGTAAGGTAATGAGTCCATTTCCTATCGAGCATTGTTACCCCCTCCTTTGATACAGCCATGCTTTTAACCTCCTGAGCCCTGGTTTATCTTTCTAATCCTATCTTGATGGTCATAGTCAGAAAATAACTCTTCTCTCCTCCAATCTCCATCAGAGTTTTTACTCTTATGACAATCACACAGAAGGTAGTGTTTATTTCCTTTGTTAAATTTATTCTTATTGTAAAGGTGATATACAGAGGAGTTACCAATACATAGGTCAGGTATTGAGTACATTTCTTTTTGAAGTGTTACCTCTTCCCTCATTTTCTCCCAATTTTTTTCTCTCCCAAATCTCCTACTTCCCCCAAGTTGTATAGTTCATTTTTAACATAGTGACAAAGGGTGAAGTATTTCAGCAGTGATACTCACTAGACACTATGTGATTATTTATTTATTTGTGCCTTAATCATCTGATATAAATGGATACTAAATTCTGGGTTTGGGACTATGCAAATTTCCTAGACAGGCTTGTAATCAAAACACCATTTAAAAACATTTATAACAAGATTTCTTTCAAGGTTGCTGGTAGAATTATTTTAATTCAAATGATGGCCTTATAATTACTTTATAGGTAAGCACATGTGTGGGCCCAAACCTATATTCCATTTTCTATTCTTCTGATACATGAATGCTTTTACATGGAACTATCTAAGGATTTTTCTAGACACTGTCAAACATAGAAACAATGTGAGTAATCAGGATAATTCAAGCCAATGCTGCTCAAAAGGCGGAAGCAAAACTGGGCTTTTTCCTTTAATTATCTGGGCAGTTAGCTGAATCCCTCACTTAAGGTTTCTTATGAAGACACCATTTAAAACACAAAAGTGCATTTGACATTTTTACACACAGTAATCAGCAAGCACTGAGCACCAGCTAATTCTCTCTGTCGAAGCAACTACGTTATTTCTGAAATAGAAGACAGTAGGTTGATCTTTAAGCATCCAACATGCCATTTCCCTTTCCTTTTCCTCCCTTCTCCTCCCAAAACTTAATGACTATTTGTACATGGGATGTTTTTCAATCCAGAAAGTCCATGTTTTCATGGTATTATGTGATGTCTATAATGAGAGGCTTAGAAACTAAAGCTGGTACAGAAAAAAAAGGTTAATGGAATTTGAAGTCCTGATAGCTTTTCATAATATCCTTTTGTGGAGAGTTGGTATCAGTTAAAGTACAGTATTTGCTGAAACACATAAGTCCTAACATATCCCTGGCTTAAGATAGAAGAAGTGTACTTTTTCCTCATATACAGCCACAAACAGATATACTTGCTGGGCCAAATTGCTCTCTTCCAGGAAATCAGCCTCCTTGCATTTGTGGTTCTTCTAGCTTCACATACAGCTTTCAAAAGTTGCTGCAAAAGAATGGCCACAGAGTTTTATATGTTTGGAGATGGGCATTGTATTTCTGTTGAAATTCTATTGCCATATTCATATTGCTTTTGTCTAAACTCAAAAGAGACTGAGCATTAAAGTTGCCATCTACTTAGAAGAAAATTAGTTTGATAAATAGGTGACTTGCTTTTTCACTCAGACCCTCTGATGAATGTATAAGAATATATTGTATATGTTAGACAGTTTCTCCATCTTTTTCTTCTTGGTAACAAACACTGGACCTGGGGTAGGATAAAAGAAGCTAAGAATTTTAAAAAAAAACTAAAAGGACAGAAGTTGGATCTCTTTATTTATTTAGAACTCTCAATGATATTAAGTCTGGTTTATACAACAACCACTTCTGGCTTCTTTTTCACAGAATTCAGTCCCACCTGTGATACCTTTTGGTATCATCATTACGTTACTAAATTCCTCAATATTATACTGTCTGGAGGCAGAAAAATGAGCCTGAGGATAATGCTTCCCCAGAGGAAATTTAAATGATATAAAATTGGGAAAGCTCCAGAATTCAAAGCAGAAAAGAGGAGAATGTAGGTTTTGGAAATAATAACATACAAACACTAGGACTTTCTTGGAAAGGAGATAAAATGTAAATTGCAATTTAAAAATAGATACTTAGTCATCTGAATTAGAGGGACTTACTTTGAGTTGGTACTTACTCACTCAGCTCTCCTGAAGAGGAAGAGGAAGCTAATACTCTTGAAGAGGGATCAGCCTTCAATGCCCATTATATTAACACCCCAGCCGCTGATTAACTGAGCTGACCAGTCACAAGAAGAGACAAAATTCTGAGCCCAAAGAGAGAAAGGAAACTGGAGACTCCATATCAAGAGTTAGTCTGTATGAATCTAAGAGCCTGATGGACAGCAATTTAAGCATTGCATTTTCTTTGAGAAGTACTGAAAGCTGTTTGTTTCTGCTGTGATATCCAAATAACTTGTTCACTCTGAACCATATCTACATTTTCCAAATCTTCAATTTTTGGATTCTATTCAGTTATTAAAAGAAAGAGCTGAACAGCATGCTAAGGTAGTTCAAGTAACTTCATTCAGTGTTTTAACTCATTTTTACATCCTTGCGACAAAGAAAGGACAAGGGGGTAAAAAGTCCTACTCTGTTCTGAAAATATTTCCTCTAAAATTACAATCACTCCTCATTCTGAAATCATTTTTGTATGGATCATTTTACTTATCCTGGACATTTTTGAAAGTTCATCATGGAATTGTCAGATGAGGTACTGACCCTGTTCTTAACCCGAAGAGGACTTGGAAAAAGTGGCAACTAGCCCCTTCCAGCTGTGACCTTTAACCTTTGATCTGGTCCTTGGAACAGGGCACACATATTTTTACACTTGAGTTTGATAGGTTTGAAAAAAACAGAAGTGTGTAAGTAGGAAGATTTAGGGCTCTGAGCAGGAGAAAGAAAGGAGTGCATTGCTTGACAGCAAGTAGCCCTCAAGAAAGGATTTTTCTTACTTTCCTACTGTCTTTCATTTTATGTTTGAAATGAGATACAGTCACAAACTTCTTTCATCCCAGAAGTTGCTTTTTTTGTGAAAGTTGCTGAGAGACTATTATGAATTATACTTATCACATGGCCTGGTCACACTTACCTTGTGTGCATGTATTATTGGTATGATTACAGAGTGACTCTTCTCTAGATACGCTGCTCCGCCTCGGTAGAAGAGAAGATGAAAGGTGAAGGAGGCTTCTGACCATAGACCTAAATCTACAAGAATTTAACACACATTTTTTAAAGGTCCTCTCACATTTCTCCTTGTCTGTCAAAGAGGAGAGTTCAGTGAATACAAAACTGTCTTCTTACCAATGTTTTTCTCCTCAACAAACTCAGTAATCACATGTTTTGTCCTCTTGGGGGTCCCTTGATAAATACAAGAGGCATTGACAGAGAAATTCACCCCACATGCACTATCTGAGCGTTCTGGCATTGAGGGCCTTTGCTGAGGCAGGAACTAGCTGGTGCTTCCTAAATATACTTGCCACTCGGTTACCAGCTGGAGACTCAGAAAGAGACCGAGGGCATGGAGAGCTGCGTTTTCTAAATGGTTTCAGGCCACTGGCATTTCAGCAATAGCTAATACAGAACAGATGTAAGGTGCTACGCTCCACTGGCTTTCAACTGAGGGCCTGCCTTCGTCCATGATTAATCACCTGTGCTGGGGGGTAAGAAAGTTCTACCTGGTCTTTTGTGTGTGCAGACCTAAGGTCAGGGTTAGCAATCAAGGTGACAGACACTGCCTCTCCATCCTATGGCTGCTTAGGTCAACATGGATTTGTCCAATAAATGCTAAGTTAGCCCTGTAAACCAAATGCTCTAGCTTAGGAGGGACCATTGACCTGATTGTACTGAAATGGCTAGCAAACCCTTTCAGAAATTTCTGTCCCTGCATTTACTTCATCTTGAGTGAACCAGCAGTAGAATTTTAGGGCAGCCCAGTAAATTCTACACTTTCTTAAAAAGGAGTCTTTTTTCCTAATGTCCTTTGCAAGAGTGTGAGGGGAATGTTTTGTTGTCTGCTTGTTTGTTTTTAAAGATGGCATGGGGGAACTCTTCCAGCCACCCTACAAACAAGATATCCTTTTACACCATGAGTTCTACTTCTTGATTTTCCTCTGTAGGCTCAACTCTGAGCTGGGGAAGTGGTTCCACACCAGTTCAGTATGACTAACGACTTCTCTTCCAGCAAGAAGAGAAGTTGGTATTGCACATTAGTCTTTGTGTTTATCCATCATGGACTCATTTTCAACTAAGCAGGAAAAAAACCCCACCAAGTCCCAACTCTGGCTTGGAGATTTTGAGAAAACAGCTGGAGAGGATTAAGCAGGTGGATTTATGCCTTAGAAGCCCAGCGTGTGTGTTTGCATTAGAGGGCAAGTATTAGCTTTCTATTTCTGCATAACAAATTGCCACAAACCAAGGCTTAAAACAATGGCCATGTATTATGAGTTTCCTTGTGTCAAGAGTCTGTCTGGGCTCAGTCTATTCGCTGCTTATGCTGTGTAAGGCCCAATTTAAGGTGTTCACAGAGGCATCTTCCTGGGGTGCAGTGGAGGGCTTCAGGCTCACATGATTGCGACAGAATTCAATGCTTTGGGGTTGTAGGACTGAGGTGCCCTTCGCTTGCTGTCAGGCAAAGCTGCTCTCAGCTGCTGGTCACCTGCTTCCTAGACATTTGACTTCTTAAAGCCAGGCATGGAGAATCTTCCTCACATCAAAGCCCTCTGTCCCTCCTTGAATCTCTTTCTTGGAGCAGAGCCCAGTCCCCTCTAAGAGCTTACTGGATTAAGCATAACAACTGATAAATGTCTCCAGAGTTTTTAGCATTTTGTAAAATAGGAGGAGTTCACGTGGTTAGAATGCCCTGTGATCATCTGCATCAGCTTGAGCATTGAAGATGAAAGTTATTCTGACGAACACTCACTTCTAGAAAATGGTAATATATTTGGGACATGTCACTACAAAAGGCCTAGAAGGTCACAGGGATAGCTGGATAGGCTTTAGTGGCACTGGTCAGCCTTAGACAGCAAATCCAAATCAAGTCATCAGAGCTGAGTCCATATGACTGTTTTTTAATATTTGCGAGCCACAGAACCTTTTCAATTGAAATGGGAATGGAAGTCCATTGTATTAAACACATATTTTGAAAATGTAGTAGATATATAATCTTTAATTCCCATAATAGGATAAAATGGGTATTATTATTATTATTATCATTATTATTATCATTATTATTATCATTATTACCATTCTACCAGTGAATAGCCCAGGTTCCAGAAAGTTGAATTATGGTACAGTTGATTTTGAACCAAGAAATTGGGTTTACAATCTCCTAACTCTTGGCCATGTACTGTTGTTGTGTATGCGAATGTGAGTTGGGGGAGCCTCTTCAGTATGCTCCCCCAGCCCCAGCAAGCACTTTGGAAACCAAAGATTTTAATTATATAGGTAACTAACCCCAATAGAGCTTCCTGGTGACCACCTTCATTTGCATGGCTTCTTAGTATCCTTTAAGGGAACTCCATTAACTTGATTACTTAATCCCAGACCTGTCCATTACTTCAGCCAATAATTTATATCTCCTTGTCTACCTAGAACATTGCCACCCCTCTGGCTGTCTAGTTTGTATTTCTACCTCCAGCTTTCTCTTATCCTAATCCACACATTACACGTTATAAGCTTTCATCTTTCTACACTCCCTCAGCAAGTACCACTTTCTACTGCTGGTA
This sequence comes from Dipodomys merriami, assembly GCF_024711535.1. NCBI lineage: Eukaryota > Metazoa > Chordata > Mammalia > Rodentia > Heteromyidae > Dipodomys > Dipodomys merriami. Next base: position 59,710,392 of record NW_027206290.1, on the reverse strand, counting down.
CTACCATGGCTCTCATTACCCATCCAAAAGTTTGACTGCCAACGTGGCACTTATGGATCCCATTGGTCTTACTCTACTCATCCTTTCCAAGGCTATAGTCCAAACATTCTAGGCAAGTGATCACTCATCCCTCCTGGAACTTCTACTGAACTTGCATCCAAAGAGATAAACTTTGCTCCAAATTCCCAGAGCACTTATTTCATGGGACATTTGACTTTCAAACTTCTGTTAGGGTTGCATCAAGTTTTCTAATGTATAAGCCTCTTGAAAATAGTAGATACCCTCATCCTTTAGTCCTCTAGTGAACAGAGCAGTTACTTGCTTGCAACAGGCCCTAAATAACCAGCTGTTGAATTGCTCATCCTTCCCCCAAAGTCCTGGGGAATATGTAGGGTCATTATTACTGTCACTTCTACTTACTAGATTAGCAAAATGAAGTTTGAAGACAGAAAAATTTTTATCTTCATAAGAAAAAGGTATAGATGGACTTCACTAAGAGACGGGCCACAAAAAAAGTATTTGAGACTAAATTGTTCTCTATTGCTTCTGTTACAATTAATTATATTTTTCGTGAATCGAGCCCTCAGTATAATTTAGGACTTTGACCTCAGGAGGCTGAGATCTTAGGATCACGGTTCAAAGCCAGCCCAGGAAAGTCCATGAGACTCTTTTCTCCAATATCCCACCAAAAGCCAGAAGTGGAACTGTAACTCAAGTTGTAGAGAAGTAGCCTTGAGCAAAATAGCTCAGAGACAGTAGAGACAGTGCTCATGTCCTGAGTTCAAGCCCCAAGACCAGCATATACACACACACTCTCTCTCTCTCTCTCTCTCTCTCTCTCTCACACACACACACACACACACACACACACACACACACACACACACACACACAGAGCCAATCCCAAACTTTCTAGAACAGAATCTCAGCAAAGTAAAAATTTTACATTTCAAAACACTTCAAAAACTAAATTTATGCCCATCTGCATAAGAATCACTGATTTAGGGACTGGCCTAGTGGCGGTTTGTAATTCCAGTTACTCAGGAGACAATAGTATTGTAGCTCAAGTCCAGCCTGAGAAACAAGCTAATGAAATCCCATTTCAACCAACAACTTGGATGTGGTAGTGTGCATCTGCCATCTCAGCTACACATGACATATAGATAGGTAAGAGGAACAGAGCATGAGCCCCTGGCAAAATGCAAAAGACCCTATCTGAAAAAAATAACCTAAAGTAAATTAAGCTGAAGAGCATGGCTCAACTGGTAGAGCACCTGGAAGGCCCTGGGTTTTCATATTCCAGTACCAAAAAAAAAAAATCATTGACTTACAAGGATTCCCAGAAGGCTCATTACCTGCTTTATTGTTTAAAGTGTCATAAATAATGACTTACTAAGACCCTTCCACTTAAAGGCAATGAGCATTAAATGGTATCATCCATTCCATAGGTATTTGTGAAACCATGCAATGGGTGTCTACACCTGTCTTATGGCACTTACTTCCCATTGTATATTATTCAAAATCTACTCTGTCTTCCACTAGCCTATTTATTTTCACTCAGAATTTTTTTTCATCTTTTACTTAGTAATTGGCCAGGCTTCCCATATGTAATGAGAGTATTTTATGAATAATATAGAGATATAGATATCCACGATTCATGGAATCTATGCACTTCAATGAATGATTTCAAATCATCTAGATGACACCTTCCTGGTTCCAAGCCTGTTTCCTCAACTCAAAAGAGGTCCAGAATACCACTTTCTGCCTCATAGTAAGTGCAGAAGATGGCCTATCTCACCACTCCATCTGGGTGAAATCCCTCGTGGGTGTATTTTAGCAGCTGGGACATAAAGGCAGGGATGTCTTCAGAGCCCTTGAAATCAGGCCATACAGGCAGCTGCCCACCCTGATGTCCAAGCCTGCTTGCTCCCGGGTACATTCCACAGCAGCCCAGATAGCCCTTTGGCACATGTGTATTTGGCTATAAAACATGCCGTAACCTTGGAATCTCAACATCAAAAGGAAGAGCCTGGGTGCCTGATAAAAATGTGTACAGCTCTCAGCCAACCACTCCAAACACTGCTCTCTCCACCCCACTGGGAAGCTCGTCACTGCTAATGTGATTCTTGAGATTCTCGCCACTCTGCAGCCTCTTGATCTTCACTGAGATCTCCCTGCCTGTGAGTGTGTTGGAAACAAAAATGTCTTGTCTGGTGTCCAGTACTTAACATAACAGACACTGGGTTCCTGCTGTCACATCAAAACTGTACTGCCAGGTTTTTCCCAATCATCTCCCACCCAGGGCAGTGGGTGAGCAGCCAGGGGAACAGGAGAGAAAAAGGAAGGGATGGAAGAGGCCTTCTTATAACCCTGCAGGCATTCTCGAATGTTCATTTATTTTCCCTGGGTTAATGTGTTTCAGAAACATCAGCTTTTTTAAATGGTGAGAAATGTTTTATGGAAAGCTATTTTCCATCTTTAGTGATAAAGACTTCATTTTTTGTTAATGTAGTATTTCCTGGGAATGTGTTTCAGATTGTCCAGACTGTATTCTGACAGTGACCAGAGTGGTAAATACTTTAAGGAGGGAATAATCAATATATATTTTACTATGTCCAGTTTTAAGCTCAGGAAATGATAAAGTAAGTTACCCATTGGCATCTGGGCATACACATGCTTCTTCCTTAGAAAGTGAGAGTGGCACTGTATTGGCTCCAAAACCTATCAAATTCTCTCTTTCTTCCCTTCAATCTTACAGAGGGAAATGTCTTTCTTTTCCTTTTTTTTTTTTTTTTTTTTTTTTTGCTTTTTTGCATACCAATGGTTCCATGGGGAAGTAATGTTCTTTCTTTAAGGCAGATCATTCTGGTACTTTCCACTGTCCATAATTTCTTCTGGCCCCTCTGGGAGACTGAGTTGTCCCAAACATATTTTTGGAAACGCCACAGACCATTGTTTTTATTAGGGGACTGCAAAGCTTTGTAGTAAGATGCTTTGTGTTTTATTTGTTTTCCTTCCTCTGCCCCAGCTGTTTTTGTTTTAACAGCATTGGAGGGAAGGTTAAAGTGTCCATGGCCTCTGTTAACCTAGCCCATCTCTCAATCCTGGCAGGCTAGAAATCTGAACAGAGAGGAACAGCAGGTGACAAGCAGGTCCGGTGCAGGCATGGTGGGTTCATCCCCCTTTCTATACACCCTCATGAATGGAATGAGAGAGAGATCATGGTGTTGATCTCCAGTTGAATGAGCTCTTCGGAGCAAGTAGGTCTTATGGAGTTTGGGGGCAAATCAGCCCTATAAAAATATATTTTCAAAGAACTGAAACACTCAGGAACTGCTGAGAGGGAATCATGCCAAACAAGAGTCACTGCTGTCCAGTTTTTATTTTTCCATATCCAACCAAGGCCTGTGGCTCAGCCAGAATAGGGTCAGGCATCACCTAAGAGGCTGTGTAGTAGCCTTAGGAATGGACTGAAAATGATGGCAGTTTCTGATATACCCCACTATGCTGAGTTACACTTCATGAAAACAGAAGTTCATGCCCAGTCCCATCCCCAGAGACCGTTATTCAATTGGTCTGGAGTATACCCTGCACATGGGATTCTGCCAGCCTCTCTATTTGACTCCAAGACAACATTTGAAAAGTTCTGAAAACTATAACCCTACTGAAAAAAGGATGGAAAAACTTTTCAAGTCTTTCTGAGATGCCAGCAACAACTCTGAGTACTTTTCCTACATTAACTCCTTTATTTCTCCCAATTGTCATATAAGTTAAGCTCATCTTTTCTTTTTCAGATAACAGTGGAAATATTTAAGGCTTTCAGTTATTCAAGTACAATATGATTCTTTTGATGCTAACCCATTTAGCTGCAAATTCCTCTCTCTGTCTCTGTCTCTGTCTCTCTCTGTCTCTATCTCTCTGTCTCTCTGTTTCTCTCTGTCTATCTGTCTGTCTGTCTCCCTCTCTGTGCATGATTTGTTTTGAACTGAGAACCCCACACTAAGCAAGCACTCTATCCTTTTAGCCATCACCCCCGTCCTCAAGTCTACCCCCCAACTCAACACTCAACCCAGAATTTGGCAAAGAAGCACCTTGCACACTTTCCAGAAGCTTACATAAGAAACCATGGCATTCACTTAATTCTGTGAGTAGGGAGTTGCCCTGTGGAAGAAAAATCAGAAAGTGCTTGACTGGGGCCCTTTTAGCATTTCATAGGATATTTCTCTATCATGCCCAATATCCATAGTACCCAGGTTCCAGACCTACTGTGGCCATGCCTCTGCAAAACCTTCACAACAAAAACACAAGCATTCTTGCTTGCTTTTACAAAACAGACTTCCGGCAATAATCTCAATGCACAATGTAATTAATAAAATCACCCACATCCTGTCTAGATGAGTAGTGTTTTATATGTACAAATTCCCCCTCTGCCCCCAGGCCCTCTGTGAGAATACAAATGTTTCCAATTTTAGAGAAGGAGCAATAGAGTAATTGAAAGGAACTGTATCTTGGCCAACCATTTATGGAGACCTATATGAGAAAACATGGCGACCACAAAGTGTGTCATAATGGCTTGCTCACCATGCTGAGCTAAGAACTGCTTCAAAGATAGGAAAGACAGGGCAAGGATAAACCATTCCATCCTTACAAGTCAGATAATCCTGCAACTGATATGACCATCTGTTTGGCCAAGTCACCAAAGGATCTAGAAGTGGGAAAGTGATGACAATTGCTGATGACCCAGTTACCTGGGTTAATCAAGGCAGAGGGACAGACGGAGCCAATTAAGTAGCTGGGACGTCCAATGATAGATGAGTCATTGTGTTTGCAAGTGCAAAGATAATGCCATTGGGAAAAGCAATTTAAATCAATTGTGCACTTCCAGGCCAGGAAATCCTTCTAGTCTTTAAGGGAGACCATTTAGAAATCAACAGGCCCAGTCTGATGAAGTCATATGTTCATTGTGCAGCTAATGATCAACATAAAGAGCCAAGCACATGGGGTACAGGCCATATGGAATATATTTTGGTGGCTAGGATGTGTATCTCTGCCTTCTTTTCAGTCACCTTCATAACATATTTTACCACAGGTCTTATCTCTTTTTTTCTCTCCTCTTTTTATCTTCTTATGTTAATAAGCACCAAATTTCAATGTATGAACAAATATTTTTTAAGTTAAAGCACATATTTTCTTTCCTAATTTCTAGTTGTATATATCAGATAGCCTGGTTCTTGATACATCGATATGTTTCCAAGGGATATTTTGGCATGCTACAAAAGAGTTGATTTTTTATAAGACAAGAAGAAGGAGAGAATATAGTCAAGAATCCAATGTATAGGCTACAAAATTAAGAAGAGTAAGGGAGGGGGTAGGTTGGTAGGGAAGAGTGAGAATGTTGAAAAGGGTGACATTGATCAAGATGTGTTATATTCATAAACTGCTTTGTTAAGTGGCAACTCCTTTGTACAACTACCTTGAAGATAATTTTAAAAGAAGGCTGCTCATACAACAGAATGTATATGAATGGTTCCCTGACTCTTCAGATCCCTTATATTTTTACTGCAAATCTAGAATGGACATAGTATTGTTTTCTGAAGGGGGTAGGTGGGAAAAGAAAAAGGACATACACATTAAACTCCTCCTCTTTCTCTCTCTCTCTCTCTCTCTCTCTCTCTCTCTCTCTCTCTCTCTCTCTCTCTCTCTCTCTCTCTCTCTCTCATATTACTCTGTTTTGTTTCACCTTTAAATTCACCTTTTTCAGCCCAATCATTACTGCTGAATTCTTCAGTCCCTGTAGGCTCTGTAGACTTACATCTCTTCTTTATCTGATCTTATCTTTTTTTCATACTGAACCACATCTTGCCTAGCTCTCATTCGTTTCTCTGAGTAAATAGCACTATCACAATATCTCCATTATGTAACATAGTTTTTTCTGGTGCTTTTCTAATCAACAACTAATGTGAATTTTTACAATACCACATAGCATTTCCTTTTAGTGCTCATCAGAGTTGTTGTCTTATATTAATTATTTGATCATTATAGACCTGTCTACTAGACTATCAGCCTTTTTTTGTTTCTGTATCTTCTCTTCCCATTGTTACCAACTAGTTTCCACACTACTAGCCCCTCTTTTTCAAAAGTTACCATAGCTTCTACCAGCCCAGGGCTCACTCTTTCTCCTAGATTCTGCTGATAAACTTTTCTCTGTGTGTCACCCAATTTCAGCCATTGCTATCAAATGTTAGTTTTCATGTCCACACTCCGTTAGCAAGAGGATCTGGTTGATTCAACTTACATTTATTTTGTCTTTGTTGAGGCTCATGTAACAGAATACTTCATAGTTCTCTTGTGAAGATGGATTTCTCTTAGGTCAGGGGCATCCTCCATCCATTTCTTTGGCCAGGATGGTGGATCAGGATGCTACTTTTCCTGAGAAAGTACAATAAACCAGATACAGTTGCCATAACAATCTGTTTGCTGTAACCTGGCAGAGTTGGGGAAAGACCTTCCTTGAGAACTGGAGTTGTAACCGCAAACCAATATGGACAATTGGAGTACTCAGTATTGCACTCTTTGCTTGATATTCCACTCAATTATCTTTCCATTCCTCTACGTATATTGTTAGTACAATTATGATGTAGAGGTCAAATCCACTGGGGCCTGATGATCAAAGTAAAGCTCTGAAAAAAAAATCTGAAGTATTTGCAGAGTGACTGAGCCCATCCCTCAACATGTCAGAGACTGACTTAGTTTACTTGATTACCCTTACTCCTTGATTACAGATATCTACAGTGGACAGGGTTTGCCAGGCCTTAGATTTTAATCATTGATATCCTACTCAACTCATATAACATCAGACTGGTGAAGGCTTTCTTAGCCTTTAACCTTTCAACTCTGTCTACTAGAGAACAATGGCATAATTATGATATGAAAAGCTGGCAGAGATGAGAGTTTTATTAAATTTGAGATAAGATGATCACATCCATTACCAGGATACAGCACTATGGTATTCATTTGTTTGACTGAATTCTAACTTGGTTACCTAGAAACTTCATGAAATTAATTTACCTGGATTTCCCTCACAGCTGACATAGGATTATGGTGCTTACCTTATTATGGTAGTTGTGAATACGAAATATCAAGTACTTATAGCACTAACTTATAACATTACATATATATGGACTATAATCATTTATTATTGCTGTCCTTTAGGCCCACTGAACAAGCCATTGTCCACTGTAAATACTTGGGAAACATTTGCATGTAGGTGACAGAAGAGAAAGCTTATTGGTTCACACAATAGGGAAGTCCAAATGATGGTCTAATTTATGCCTACCTACACCCTCAATAGCTTGGGCCTTGGTTTATAGCTTAGTTGACTCCCATTCTCAAGCAAGTTCCCACCACACAGTGCCATAAGATCTAGCTTGAGGATTCACTTGTCTTCTGTTTCTTCCATGGTTGGATCTGAAAGTCTAATAGTGCCAGGTTACATTCCATCTTTGAAACAGAAGCCACATGCTTCTATTGTAGCAAAGAAGAAAGTTGAGATCAACTTTACTCAAATGTCATGGTCCACTGTAGAAGACAGTCATAACTCAATCCTTTGTCAAGGCACAGTCTGGAGCCAATTTTTGAGAACTAGGTAACACAATTAACATGTTTACAAGAAATTTTACCCTTTTTGTATTTGGAGAAATATAAACACCCATGGTGGTGGTGTTCAAAATACTGAATAACTTCTACAGCAGCACCTCTGTCCAGTTTGAATGAATGTCTAACCAATCAGAATGAAGTTCAGCTTCAAGAAACTACATGACTATGCTGATCAATAGCAGTACACCAAATGCAAAAGGACCAAAATACTCAGTCCCACTCATTCTCATTTGAGAATGGACTCATAACTTTCCTTACTCACTTAGAGGCAGGACTGGAGTAAGCAGTGTCTTCAGAGTTCTCTCTCTTCTTTCCTTTTATCATCTCATGTGTGTGACCCTGGCACCAGGACACTCATTTGGGAACAGAGGAGAAGCTTTTGATCTGAAGCACCAATAACCTCGACATGAACATCCATTCTTGCTTTCCCTTTTATTTTGAGCCAATATTGTCCTTTTTTCTGGCTAAGGCAATCAGAGATCCCTCTCAACCACCACCAAATGCTCCACAAAACAGCCCTGGTGTCAGCCAGACCCATCTTTCTGGGGATATGCTATTTCTTTGAATTCAGATGGGATGAATTGTCCTTTGATTAGAGACTTATATAAGGAGAAATTTAATGGACGTGTGTGTGTGTGTGTGAGAGAGAGAGAGAGAGAGAGAGAGAGAGAGAGAGAGAGAGAGGCAGAAAGAGAGAGAGAGAGAGAGAGAGAGAGAGAGAGAGAGAGAGAGGAGACTCTTCTCTCCCTAGTTGTTGTTTTTGTTGTTGTTGTTGAGGGTTTTTTTGTTTTATTTCTGGTCAGTCATGGGGCCTTGAACTCTGGGTTTGAGCACTGCATTGTCCCTGAGCTTTTCAGCTCAAGGCAAGTGTTCTACCACTTGAGCCACAGTGCCACTTCCATTTTTTTGGTGGTTTATTGGAGTTAGAGCCTTACAGATTTTCCTGCCTGGGCTGGCTTTGAACTGTGCTCCTCAGATCTCAGCCTCCTGAGTTCTAGGATTACAGAGATGAGCCACTAGGTGTTTAAAGCACCTAGCACAGTATCCAAACAGAACAGCTACCTCTTTCCCTCCCACTGGCCCAGCAGCCAAGCCTGACTTTAGTTGTCTATGACACCTAGTACATTCTGTGTTTTAGGGACAATGCCTGCACTGGGGAGATTTTTTAACTACCACCATACCTTCCCAGTAACATGCAAGCCTACAGAAAGACTTGCCAAATTGGCCTAACCTTTATTGTTATTGTTTTTAATTTCCCAGTGGGAATTGACAGGTTTCATTTCATCTCCTTTCAGGATTGCAGAGATTACGGAATCTTCACAGAAATATAAAATACTTCAGACATAGACTGAAGGAAATGGGATTCATTACCTATGGCAACGATCACTCCCCTGTCATTCCTGTGCTCCTTTACATGCCTAGTAAAATAGCGTAAGTATACAATGTTTCTCCGATTTATGCTTAAACCCAAACCCCAGGGCAACCTGCTATGCGGATGATGCTTTTGACACTATGCTCTACAGGTATTGGATTCTGCACTTGAAAGAGGAAACTCAGGTTTGGAGTTCATTTGTATAGCTTCTCAGAACTCAGCTGCCAACCATCCATTGAGTTTCAAATATACATATGTGTGTGTGTGTGTGTGTGTGTGTGTGTGTGTGTGTGTGTGTGTGTGTGTGTGTGTGTGCATGTGTGTGTATTTATATATGTATGTGTTTTATAAAAAAACAATGTAGGTCTTAACCCCACTTCTCTCTCTGCCACCATTGTCACACTCCGGAAATTTAGAAAAAAAAAATCACTCAATTGTGAAGCAAGGAGGACCCTAAGTCTCCTTCTGAGCCACATTCTTTCTCAGCAAAACCTTCTAAAGTCCATCTCTCCTGACATTGCCAACAGGACAACCAGATTCTATCACTCCTCTCATTGAACTGTCAGGGCCAACCTCAGAAGAAAGAATCCTCATTTTAAGGGCAGAGAAGCTGATGCTGAAAGCACTTAATCAATTTGCCTATAGTCATGCAAATCAAATAGTAAAGCTAGAGTCAAAAGCCCCAAAGCTCAGTGCACTCCAAAGTTCATTCTCTTAGCATCAAATTTTAATGCCTCTGCTGTAAGCCTGTTGGGTTGTTTTCCACTGATGGAAACTGAAATTGATCACTGGAAACAACTTTATGAGGAAGGGGAAAAATAACTTTTTCTTGGTACAGAATATACAATTTCCTATAGGAATCATTCTTGAGCCTGTAAAAGACTGGCTCCTTCTGTTATAAGAAGGAAATTAAAGAAAATCATTCTAAATATAAAATGGATCTTGGTATGTGTATATTTGAGTAAAACAGCGGTGGGAAGTCATAGTCAACCTAACATTTCTCTGATCCTAGAGATCGTAACTTCTTTCCAACAAAACCCCATTGCTGAAACTTTCTGTTTGACCCTCTGACCATCTGAGCAGATTGGCTGTTTTGAAAAGTACTGGTAGAAGACTGGACCCCAAAGGTTGAGAATTCATCAAGAGTTGGACTGAGCTATAAATTCCCCAAAGACTGATTCTTCAAAGCATGCAAAATAACAAGCAATTAAAGCATTCACATGAGCTGCTTCACATGCCACATTATTACTACCTACTGGCCCTTTGTTCATGGTCTGGTCTTGAAGACAATTCCCTGAACAACCAAGAAACATCACATGCTTAACCTTTCTATGGTAATGGAAGGAGGGAGTGGGAGAGGGGGAGGGGGGGAGGGGAGCAGGGATGACAGTGCTGGTTCCAAGTAGCAGCTAATCTAAGACCCATTATCATCTGAATTTGGAAGGCACCAAAACACCTATTTATTCCAAGAGGCTTGGAAAATAGTATGTTTGGAAGGAATACTCCAAACTTAGCTCATGTCTACTTCATGTTTTATCATTAGCCCAAAAGAAGACACTAAAAATAAACTTGTTCAGGAATGGCGTGGTAGTAAGAAAAAGTGGGCTACATTTTGATGATAGAAACTGGAACTTGGGGGAGGGGCGGAGGGACAGTACTGGCGTTTGAATCCATGGCCCTCCTACATGTTAGGCTGGTTCTCTACCACTTAAGCCTCCAGCCCCAGAATCAGAATTTTTTTTACAGGTTGAATAATGAACCAATCCAATTGGAAGACTTCATAAATATTAAAACATAACATTTTTTTTAAATCATCTATTTATTTTAACTGATATATAAAATATAAAACTATACATCATATAATATATACCTATTAATATATGTTACTATACTTAATATGTATATACTGTTGAAATAAAGTTAAAGATACCCATCTTCTCAAATATTTATCCTTTCTTTGTGGTGAAAGAATTCTTTCTTCTAGATTTCTTTTTATTTAGTTAATTTTTTTGTACCCAGACTAGTCCCAAACTCCAATCCTACCCAATTTTTACCTCCCAACTAGCTATGATTATAGTCATGAGCTACCACATCCAGCTCTTCTATCTTTTCTAGATACCCATTACATAACTTTCTTCTATAGTCTCCCTACGCTGCAGTTATAGACTAGAATTTCAAATTTCTTTCAATACAAGAATTCACTAATACAATATATTTCATGGAAAAGCTGTGCTCTACAGTTCATTGAGAGGTTGAGTATCAAAAAAGAATTTTGAATTAGCCTGTCACTATCTAGGAAAACTTGGACAAGTGGTTCAATCTTCCACAACTCCCATGTTCTCATGTATAAAAAGGAAAATAATAATGCCAACTTCCTAAAATCATCAGGGAGATCAAACAGAATAAAGTCTCTACAGCCTCCTACATATTGCCTTATATGAAAGCTACTCAGTACTAATGGTCTTATTATTAGTACTAATAATGTATATGAAGCACTTAACTAAGTTCAGATCATTATTAGTACTATGAATTATCCGCCAATGTCATTGTTATTACTTACAGCTGAGTACAAGGTTGTAGTCAATAGTTGCATGATTCTCCAAAGTCAATTATTGCAAGTGTTGGGAACATTAATTAAAAAAAAAAGAACTCCCAGAAAAGTAGGAGTAAAAGATTTTGTCATACACTGTGCCAAGAGGACTGCATTAGGCACTGATGATGTGTATGATAATCATCCTTCCAACTTAAGATTGTTAGGTGAAGCTAACATTGATTATTCCTATGCTAAATAAAGCTATTTTCTCTCCAGTAATCACCCAGTTGGGGACTGGATGCTTATCCCTAATTTATAAATAAGATTGCTAAGTCTTACAATGGTCAAAACTACTTTCAAAGGCTCATGGAGGGTATAAGAGGCAGGACTCAGAATTCAGGGCCAGGTCCAACTGCCTCCTATACCCAAGCTCTTTTCAGTAGACAGCACAGTCCCTCCAGCTTTAATCCAAAGGAAAAACATCCATATTTAATTGAAGTTACGTAGAGTATGAGTTTAACTTTCTGTATGTCATCTTTGGTAATTCAAAAGATACCAGTTACTGTGACAGAAAAAAAAATGTATCTGTTTGGGCCATCGGAGGAAACTGAGAACAGGTTACGTAGGAAGGGTAACACCATCTTTGGCTAGCAAGAGTTGCTGGAAAGACTTTACTCTGATGTTTTGGGGGGTTTTTTTCATCATGTTTCTTCTATTGAAAATTCATATGGAGTAAATTGTATCCTCCAGTCTAGAAGCATTTTTTTCCATTTACACATTTAATAACTTTTGATGCTCTTAAAAATTGTGGTTTCTCCCTAAGTTGCTGGTGGTTCACACCTGTAGTCCTAACTATTGGGGAAGCTGAGATCTGAGGATCATGGTCCAAAGCTAGCTCCTGCAAGAAAATCTGTGAGACTCTTTATCTTCAATAAAACATCAAAAAGTTGTAAGTGAAGCTGTGACTCAAGTGATAGTATTCTAGCCTTGAATAAAAAAGCTAAGAGACAGTGCCTAGGCCCTAAATTCAAGCCCCAGTACTGGCACAAAAAATTTTTTGATGCAATTAAAAATTGTGATTTCTCCTTATTTTCACATATGCAAAAACAAAGATAGTGTCCTGCCAATTATCCCTTTGAACAAAGTCCTGTTAAAGCACTAAGAACTAGAACTGTCTGTGGAGTTCAGTATAATCTGCTATCAACCATAACAAAAATATATTAGAGTTAGTATGTGATTCAGGGCTTCTATTTTCTTCCATGATCCTTGTCAGACACTAAGAAGTTTGTGGTAGCCGAGATGTGGTGACTTTATGTGAGGGATGATGCTAACATTTATATTATTTTTATTTTACAGAGTTGAATTTCATCTAGCTTCTTCCAATTCTAATTTGCTTTGGGGGATGGTTTACAAACACAGTGATTGATTATGTGAAATGTTCAATGAGATCATACACGTTAACTGAGGGATGTTTGCTGTAGTGGTGTAACTTTTAAATTCAAACATTCTCCTGGGAGGCCCCAGATTCACCTAATGAATCAACAAAGTTCTGTATTTTGCTCTGAATTCTTTGGCAAAACTCACTTCCTTTGGTACAAAGGGAAACATGCAAACAGTGGAAACAGTCTTTGGGGAGCCCCCCGAAAATCTGCCTGAGACCATGGGTCAGGTGGTTTGGACTGTAGCAATAAAAGCACTTGACTTGTCTCTCAGACAATTTGGAGCTCTCATCCTGTGCAGCTCCGTGGGCAACCTTCCATAGTGTGATCAAGAAGGAGAAAAGAACAGCGCTTGTTTTCAAGCTTTCTCAGCTAGAAAGCTTCATCGCCTTGTAACCTTCCTGGTGGAAATCAAAGCAAATCTTGCTTTTGCCTGGGCCATGGGCTAGAGAGCTGTGTGTTCCACAGACCTTACAGTCTCCACAGCTTCATTTGGTAACTTGTGTTCTGCATGAAGCAACCCAAAGGCTGACTGCCTAAACAGCAAGACGGATGAATGGACGGCTGGTTCAAAATTCTTCCTGAGTTATAACTGGAAAAAGATTTCTGTGGTGCTGTCAGCTCCCAGGCTAAAATAATACGCCAGCAACCTCTTAATGCTAAGAACGGATCTGAGGCATTTACTCCACTTATGGCTAGAGCCACTCAGTAATTAAGGTTTCCTGCAGTGACCAACAGAGCCCAAAGGGGGAAAAGACTCTCTTGGGGGTACATACTTTTTTTTTTAATCTGACCTTGATTCTCAGCACAAGCCATTTAAAGACCTTGAGTTTAATATTCTGGAATCATTACCAAGCTAAGCCTTTGGTAAAGTAAAAAGCTAGAAGGATAAAGGAAAGGTATTGTAACTTATAAAGGTTTTACTTTCCATCAAGGAGCTTTATAGTTACATGACTTCTGTCCTATGAGCTGCATCTGCCTCTGAGCTGCTCTTATGTATACATATTTCTTTTTCTGCCTCCATCAGGTTGGAATTTGCTAGTATGAAGTTTTATAAGCATGTAGATTTTGTTTGATTGTAAAGATGCTGTACAGAGGGGTTATAGTTACATGAGTAAGGTAATGAGTATATTTCTTGTCAGGCATTGTTATAGATTTGTATTTAAGGTATGTTTTATCTCATAGTTATACTGTTAGCTTTTTTATTTTTATTTCTAGGAAGACTACAAAAGAGAAAGTTTATGTCAATGCAGAACTTTTAAACCACATTCAACTATTAGTATTTCCTGCTCAATGTCAAAGACTCGGCATCCACTCCATCATACCACACACTCAATAAGTGGGGGCATTGAGTGACTGCTCATTTCTTTGTCTACTGCATTTAATAGAGTTTAGTGACTTTAATGATCTTCTATCATAAAAAGAATAAACAGTTGTTTAGTTAGGCACTGTTGGTTCACACTTGTTATCCTAGCTACCCAAGAGGCTGAGATCTGAGAACTGCAGTTCAAAACTGGCCCAGGCAGGAAAGTCTGTGAAACTCTTATCTCTACTACCAAAAAGCCAGAAGCGAAATTGTACCTCAAGTAGTAGAGCACAAAGCCTCAGGGCCAGAGCCCAAGTCCAGAGTTCAAGCCCCAGATCCAGCAAAAACAAAAGAAAATAAAGAATAACAACACAATGAGTCCATTTGCCATAATCCTATTTTTCAGCACAATAATTAATTCTGTTTTCTCTCAGTTAAACTCTCTTTCTCTCTCTTTCCCTAAGGGCTTTTGCAAGGCTTATGTTAAAGAAAAACATCGGGGTTGTTGTCGTTGGATTTCCAGCTACTCCAATAGCAGAAGCAAGGGCACGGTTCTGCATGTCAGCTTTACATACCCGAGAGGTATTAGATGAGGTGAGTAACCCCACAGCCCAAGAGAATCTCTTACTGGTACCTTGGATTCTAAGCAAGAATTTTGTTTTGTTTTGTTCATTTTTTCAGCAAGCTTTGGGGAATCTCTGTATTTCTTTTGTGTAGTTTAAGAAACAGCACTAAAGATAAATGAAAGTCACTTACTGCTCAGGAAACAAGAGTATGTTGACACTATCCAATCAGGTGATGAGCTCAGAAAGAAACAAGGAAATGATTTTAGTGAAGAGTTAGGTCAGGACTTGGGTTTCATAGAAAAGATTGAGTAGCTAGAGACAATATCTCTCTCATACCTGTAATCCCAGCTACTCCAAAAGTAAAGATTGTGGAATAACAGTTCCAAGGCAAGCCCCAGGCAAACCATTAGTAAAATGTGATTTCAACCAATTAACGAGATTTGATAATGCATGACTCTAAACCCAGACACGCAGGAGACATAGGAATTAAGATCTAAGTTAGAGGCTGGCATGGGCCAAGAAAGCATGATATACTCTACAAAAAATACTCTGAAGTCAAAAAGAGCTGGAAGCCTAGCCCAAGTGGTAGAGCACTTGTCCAGCAAGTACAAGTCCCTGAATTCAAACCCCATTACCACTGAAAAAAATGGATATGTTGCCAAATATTGTGCTATTTACTTATTCTGAAGTACAAAAATTAATCTTATATGTTATCTTAGTATCCTTAGTATTAATTGCCATGTATGCTTCATATCCATGAGGATTTTCATAATTAAATATGTCCCAATTCAGAAGTATGTTAGAAAACCAACAAGAACAGATCTGCATATCAGCCAGACTTAAGTCAGGTGTATAACTTTCCAAAATTGCATTTGATTGTTTCATGATTTGTAAGTGTTATGTGAGTGAGTCACATTAAATAATTAAGCCACCTCAATCACCTGGGGTTAGTGGAACTATCTTATAATATGGATGCAGTTTTATTAGCAACATTGTCTACCATGTGCAAACCCTAGAGCAAACAATGAGAAAGCTAACTCACACCTATAATCCTAGTGACTCAGGAGGCTGAGATCTGAGGATCACAGTTCAAAGCCAGCCCAGGCAGCAAAGTCCATGAGACGCTAATCTCCAGTAAACCACCAGAAAAACTGCAAGTGGCACTGTGGCTCAAGTGGTATAACCTTGAGTTGAAGAGCTAAGGGACAGTGCCCAGGCCCAGAGTTCAAGCCCCACGACCAACAAAAAAAAAAAAGAAAAAAATCCAGGAGAAGATAATAGTAAATACCAGACAGAATAAATTAGTCATGAAAAGAAAATATAGAACCCTGGGGGAAGTTGAAGGTGGAAATCAGCAACTATCAATGGACAGAGTTGCAAGGAAAATGACTTTTTAACTCGACCTTTTAAAATTAAATAAATATAATGGGGCACCAGTTGAAGTTTATGATCAGTGGAGCAATGTAATCATATCACTATAAGATAAATGGGATATATGGGTGAGAAACAAGACCTAAAATGGAATTATTTGCATAAAACCAGAGGTGACCAAGCCAATGGCATCAGCAACAAAAGGAAAGAAATCTAGAAGCAGACAGACATGACAAATATATGAGTTGCCAAAATCTGACAAATAATTAGATAGAGGGTATACGTGTGGAAGGCAAAACACAAGAAAATCTGAGATCTCTAACCTGATGAGTAGAAGGATGGCAAGCAGTTAAATGAGACCTACAAACAGTGAGGGTCAATGGATCTCACATGGGAGAGGGAGACGAGGGTGCGCTCAGTTCTGCACTGTGAGATTACATGTCTGTGTGCCATGAATTCAAGAGAAGAGGGGAAAAAATCATGTTAGCATTCAGAAGAACATGAGGGGCTGAGCTGCTGTCGTTTGGGCAACTGAAAGAAGAGGCCAATGGAAGAAGATATAATTGTCTAAAAAGCCAGTGAGAGCAGTTAGGACTGAGCATGACTCCTGTGGAATGCTCACATCCTGGGGTGTGAGAACTGACTTGGGTAGAGCTCAGGAGCTCAGAAGACAGACACCAGCATGGTGTTGAGCATATAAAGACAGTTTCAAGGAGAAAAAGGATCAAAATGTTACACACACACACACACACACACACACACACACACACACACACACACACACACACACACACACACAGCATGACCATCTAACATTCCTCTAGGTCTTATAAATCTGATGATTTTTTTAATCTTTCTCCTCTACTTTAATTTTTTTTAACTGCCAAAATAAGACTCTGGGTCTTTATGAAGTTTGCCATTAACTTAGGAGTTTAAAGACAACTTATGGAATGTCATTACAGGTGTTGGAAGCTGCTGATGAACTGGGTGATCTCCTGAACGTGAAATATTCCCGGCAAAATAAGCTAAAGCACTCTGCACTCACCGATGGGACAAGCTTTGATGAGGAGGAGAGCTGTGAGGAGATGAGCTTTGAACTTGAAGATTAAGGTTCCTGGTCCTCAATAGAAATATGAAAACCTTGCAGGAAAGACCTCCCCACTTGATTCCGAAGGAATATAAACAGATTTCTCTTGTTTTCCAGGCCAACTTAATTGAACTGAGGGAGTGGTTGTTGTGCATTTAATGTTTCTTGCAACTTCAGAAACAAAAACATAGTTACATGTTTAAATTTCTCCTCTCTCAAATGTCTGCTGGAAATACACACACACACACACACACACACACACACACACACACACACACACACACACACACACACACTATTCTTAAAATATTTTTTATGGCAGTAAGCCTGTTTTTTCGCTGCTACTGTACAGCCTTTTTGGCCCAGACCCTTTTAAGGGTTCCAACCAAATGAAAGGATTTTGATTTCCAATTCAGTAATCTTACAATGTGTTTACTGATTTCGTTTGCACACATGGATGAGGGTAGTAGAGAGTTGCTGACTTCTTTGCTCCATCTATAAAGTAGCAGCTATAGTTCATCGGTACCATGGGAAGTTCCAGGCAGGAGGGTAAAGAAATGTTGCCTCTACCATTTGCCACATTTGGACTTTTCCCAAAGCCAAGTGTCAAAAGACACAGTTAGTGTTTGTAGGGAGTGAGCAAAACTGGCCGGCAGCAGCTAGAGACATCGTTGGAGGAAATTTTCTTCTTCCTCTTGCTGTTCTACTACGGTTT
Organism: Dipodomys merriami; assembly: GCF_024711535.1. NCBI lineage: Eukaryota > Metazoa > Chordata > Mammalia > Rodentia > Heteromyidae > Dipodomys > Dipodomys merriami. The sequence goes on along the minus strand of NW_027206290.1, from coordinate 59,692,347 downwards.
TACAACTGAACTTTTGAGGTTTGGAAAATTCAAGAATTTTGTTCCATAAGGAAGGGGACTGAAAGAAAACACAGATCTGAAATGGTAAAATAAAAACAGCTCAAAATATGTAGATGCCACGCAGAGTGAAAATTTAGCATAGGAAGTTTTTATTACTTTAAGGAATAGGTTGCCAAGTTTCTATTGAATTCTGAGTAAAAAGAAAGATTCAATTTCCCTTTAGAACAAACTCCCTAGATTACACTTGAAGAAGGTATTGATTCAAGGACATTTGAAGCAGATTCCGTTGCTTTTAAGATTGTCATGCCATTTGGGTCTGTTAGGTAATACTGTTACTTTGAATACTAAATTTTATTTAAATAATACATTTATTTAGACTTGGCAAAGACTGGACTCACATGCTTTGGGACAATTAACTCTAATTCTCTCACATCTCTATGACTTCTTTCTCTCTTGCTCTGTCACTTTCTCTTTCTCTCTCTCTCTCTCTGTTTCTCTACCTGTCTCTCTCTGTCTCTCTCCCTCCCTCCCTCTCTCTCTCTCTCTCCCTCTCTCTCCCTCTCTCTCATACACACACACACACACACACACACACACACACACACACACACACACACACACGTGCACGCACACAGTATGAATGCAAACTTCTCAGAAAAATTAGGACTTTGCTAATTGGTTCTAGTTGGTATGGAAAAAGCCAAGGAAAAACCTTATCTTTAACAAGCTCCCAGATGGTGCCCAGACTTGGAAACTCTAAAGAGCAGTGGTGACCTTTTAGCCAAGCTTCTGTAACAGTTCGAATGAGTTACAGAACATTCCACTCCATCAAATGACACTATAAACAAATCACTTCAAGAGAGGTTTGGCTTTGTGTGACACAGATGGGCCCAAGCTTTCATGCTGTGCACTGAGACAGAAATTCAACCCACAGTGTTAGATGGAGCAGTACACCCTGATGCTCAAAGCTTGTATGAGGAAAAGGTGATCAGCATGGAAATCTTTTTTATACATTATAATCCCCCTAGTAGGTACATCGGTTTAAGATTCAGAGTGATGAAGTTCCTTGTGACTGGTTAAAACTAAAAGAATATTGTTAAGTTGGAGAAGAAATAGGAATGAGTTCTGAATTATATTGGTCCTATTAAATGATTGATTTGGACAGGGGGGAAGGTTGGTCATGGAACTTGAACTCTGAGCCCTGGTGCTGTCCCTGAGTACTTCAGCGCAAGGCTAGCGCTCTACCACTTGAGCCATAGCACCACTTCCAGTTTTCTGGTGGTTTATTGGAGATAAGAGTCTCACAGATTTTCTTGCACAGGCTGGCTTTGTTTTGTTGTTGTTGGTGGTGGTGGTGGTTGTTGGGGTTTTTTTTTGTCAGTTGTGGGGCTTAAACACTAGGCCTGGGGGCTGTCCCTGAGCTCTTCAGCTCAAGGCTAGAGCTCTACCACTTGAGTCAGAGTGCTACTTCCGGCCTTTTCTGTTTATGTGGTGCTGAGGAATTGAACCTAGGGCCTCATGCATGTGAGGCAAGCACTCTACCACTGAGCCACTTTCCTAGGCCCACAGCCTGGCTTTGAACCACGATCCTCAGATCTCAGTCTCCTGAGTAGCTAGGATTACAAGCATGAGACACTGGCACTCTGCCAAATGATTGATTTTGATAGCCAGATTCCAACTCTTCTCAGTTGACTGACATGACATTATCTATGCAAAAAAGCATAGTCATATGAAGCAAGATATGTGGATCTTTCCTCTTTACTACATGTACTTAAATGAAGTTGCTCTTGGTTAATTGTCCAAAATTCATTAATATCTGGAGTTCTTTTTTTATGTGGACCAAATTATTTTTATTTTATTAATTTATATCAATTATAGAAGTAAGGTGATTTTTACAACATATCCACATATGCATATAATATACTTTGGTCATATTTAACTCCTCTATCTGGAGTTCTATAAAGATAAACAAGAGGTAAAGAACATAGAAAGACATCTAAGTCTTTCCCAAAGTACAGCAAAGAATAAACACCTCCCTTGCTTACTGAATTTGTCTATTATGTTTACATATCTTAACCCCTATCTTTTAATTCTCTAGGTGGTTAGGTTTCGTCTTCGGGAGGAATGCTCATCCCTCCTACTTGCATTGAACTTGAGTCCAGTTTTTCATGAAGAATAAATTACTTATCTATCTGACAGGCAGGGCAAAGTGAAGGTTTTTTCAAGGTTTGTCAAGAATCCTGGGAAAATTATTACATTCTTTTATATAACAAAATAAAAGACTTATTTTTGTCAAAGTCTGTACTGAATATACACGCAGGAGAGCAACTGTAATCCTTGTAGAATGTTTCTTAAGTCCATTAAGAGAAACTGACTCCATATACCCAGTAAAGTAAGAATATATATCATGTAGAATGAAGTTGGTTAGCAGGGTGAATTTTTTTTGAGGGGGGGGGGTCTGGTTGTGGGGCCTGAACTCTGGGCCTGGGCACTGTCCCTCAGCTCTTCAGCTCAAGGCTAGCATGCTACCACTTGAGCCATAGCATCACTTCTGGCTTTTTTTTCTGCTTATGTGGTGCTGAGGAATTGAACCCAGGGCCTCATGCATGCAAGGCAAGCACTCTACCACTGAGCTACCTTTCCAGCCCATAGCAGGGTGAATTATGAAGATGTGTTTTATTTTTATGAGAAATAATTCTCTATTGCTAGGCTAACAAGTCTTTGATTTCAATTCAATAGAGATTATTGAGTCTTGATAACTATATCCAAGGTTGAATCAGATGAGATAGAGAATTTTCTAACAAAACAACGTTATGCATCTCCCAACCCACCTGTTCATATGCATTCATATGCACACTACACACACACACACACACACACACACACACACACACACACACACACACACACACACACACACACTTTTCCTTAACAAAGAGAGAAGAGTATAAAGCCATGGAGATGAAAATCTCATTGGATGATGGAGAGATGGAAGATAATTATTCTAGAAAGCAACCTTCAAGGAAGTAGATGACAAAGAATGATTAATTGTAGGGAAGATGTATTTGCATAGGAAGGAAATAGCATAGCCTCATTTGTAAACTTAACATGGAATAAGAGTGTCAATGATGTTTGGCCATATTGCTTTGCAGCATGTTCTGGTCGACAGAGACTATAGCCTCAAAAATTTACTATGCCCCATGGCATCAAAGAGCAGTGTATTTCCTGGGTGATTCTAACATACAGTAATTTGAGAGACACTAATAGACTTTTTGCTAGATCAGTTGTTTTTTAAAAAATAGCAGAAACTTTGTTCTGTTTTTTGTTGATATTTAAAAGTGATGAAGCAAAATATATTTATGCCATGGCTACTCCTTGCTCTTCACTGAAATATTTTCTTCTAATTTTCAAAACAACTTATTTTTCTACAAAAATAAAGTCAATAGTGAAGAATAGTTCGCTATATAGTTGGGCAGAACTTCTCCACTTTTCTTTTGTATTATTCCTTACAAAATGCCTCTTTACCATATATATATATATATATATATATATATATATATATATATCTTTAAATGTGATGTTCTTTTTGTCTCCTCTCCTATCTTTAACAAAACTTCAGCCTCTTATTCATTCATTCAACATCTTATTCATTCCAATAATAGTTTCTTAGTAGGGTGGAATTCTCAACATTTTTCAAACATACAATGTTCCTCCATATTGTCAGAGATGTCAACTGTATAAATGGCTTACTCTGATTTTAAAAATCTCAGTTCCAATGATGACACTTGAAACTCTTTTAAATGTAAGCTTTGATTTATAGTAATAATAACGATTGTAACAATAGCAATGCTAATATCATCTCATGAATTCTTTGAGCCTTTCCTTAGTCTCTAAACATTACAAACAATATATTTGAAGTCTGTTCTCTCAGAACACCCTACCCAGCTATGTTGTATTTAGAAAGTTAAGTGCCACAGGCAATTACATTGTCTTGTGGTGCTGTAACATACACTCTGTGGTACATATGTGTGTACATGTGTATATGGTGTCTATGTTTTATTGAAATATTTGAGGTGGCCAATTTAACTTTGCTCTGTCTGTAAATCTTAGTTTCTTCAATAAATTAATTACTCACTGAAATTGACAGCAGAAAAATGTCAATGGCTTTGTGTTGATTTTGTTTAGGTTATCTTGGGAGTAGGTGGGTGGTTAATGGAGAAAAGCTGAGGTAGACATTTGCTTTCAGGAATTTCCCTGGGAACAATAGGTAGAGATGAGTGGGGCATAATTATGTTTTCTCTTTCTCAAATTATTATTGTACAGGAGATGTACAGAGGGGTTACAGTGAAGTCACCCCTTCCCTTGCTTTCTCCCAGTTTTTCCCTCCTGTCCTCTCCTACCCCCAAAAATTGTTTAGTTCTAGACTTAAATTTTCATGAGACTCAGTTGTACACCTCTCTTTCAAATGCTTCATTCAGTGATGTCACTTTAGTAGCTTGAGTATGAGGAGTATTGGCACCTGGATTGTAGTGTTTGGAAACTGTCAAACATTACAGTAAAGGATCTGGGGAACTGGCTGTTAAACATTTATGGGTACATCACTGAGCTCACATATAATTCTAGAGTGACTAGGTTAGAGTTAAGGAATAGAGATTGAACAGTGGTATAATTCTAACAAAAGCCTTAGTCAACCCCATGGGGCACTGTGTAACTGGGATGGTCATTTGGAATTACATCAAAATGAGAAAGTAAACCGGACTTTATGTACTCACAAACTAACAAGTCTCTCTGAAAGGTAGGGATATGTTCATTTGTTCTTTCTTCCAGCTTCATAAGAAACAAAATACGACATCAGAATAACAAAGGCATCAGAAGGAATCCAATGTCAACCTTCACTTTTCTATCTCAAAGCCTGTATGTGAAATCCCCTAGATTGAAACCAGAAATAAAGTCGAAAGTTGGTATTTGGTGTTGTGGAAGGCAACACTAATTTTTCATCACTTAAAATGTGCCAGAGACTCTGATGAGAATTGCAACATACACCATCTTCTGGCTACACTTGTAGAGATTAATAAGTGGCTTCTTGGAAGGTAACAGTATTCCTACCAGGATTAGCAGAGTATAAAGAAGACTTCCAAACCACTAAGGTTATACTATTCTTACCTGGACTGCTTATTCTTTTCCTTATTAAATCAACTTTCTTTTTTTTATTGTGAAAATTCAACTTTCTTAAAATGTCACTTCAGCTAAAATTTGCATATTAACAGAACTGATTTTGTGTGTGTGTGTGTGTGTGTGTGTGTGTGTGTGTGTGTGTGTGTGTGTGAACAAGTCAAATCAGTATTCATTGGGACAACTTAGATGCTTCTGCCAGTATGAACCTAAGAGAATTTGTTATTCCCATTCTTCTTACATCCATTGGTCCCACTGAGAGGCTGAAATCTGACATTTACGCAGTCAACTGCTCTCTGAACTTATCACAGACAGATATCAATAAAATTTCCAACAGAAAGTAGAAGCAAGAAAAGGATTTTTTTTTGTCCTGCCGCATGAAACAGTGCTCCCTTTGATTCAGGCCAGATGCTAATTTTTATATCAAAAATATTGATTGAAGGGACTAGTGACTTTGGCTCTCACCCAAGTTTATTCAGGATCTTTCTTAATTAGGTTTAGGTCGACTGCAGTGCCCATGGCCAAGGGTAGGTCTGGCTCCAATCACCACATCGGTGCTCTCTACTTCATCACAGGCCAAGGACTGAGGCAAGGAAATTGCTGCTTCTTTGTTTCTCTAGCCTGTAAGTTTGTTTTTCTCCAGATTTGAAGCATGCATGGAGCAAATGTGTAAGGAAGACCAAAAGAAGTGTAACGGCTTTACTGTGATGAGCTCAATCTATCCCACAAGTTAACTGTGATCCCCAGCATGAATAAAGTTCTGTGTGTGAAAAATGAATGGGTAGCAACATGAGGTCACGGGAAAATGTTTTGGCATCATTTAAATAAGAATTTTTCAGCAGGCAGATGCAGTCAATTGGTCTGTGAGTTCTGGAAAACGGTAAAAGAATATCTCTTGCAACAATACATGATTTCCCCATAAATATGTCTATTTTATAAATAATTGCAGTTGTCATGAAACTATTCTAGAGTGCCCATACATAATTCAAATAATTTATACTAGTCTTCTAAAAATTTCAGACATAAAAGCTTCACTAAATCAGAGTCACAAATTATAGACACCTATAACAAAACAGTTTCTACTCTACATAGATAATAGGCTGTTTCAATCTGTACAGTTTTATTCACCTAAAACATTTCCAACAAAATAGCTACAAATCACTTGAATCTAAAAATAATTCTTAAATGAAACTTCAAAATGTATTTGTGAGAGTTTTTATTAACAAAACAAACCTAACTAGTGTCAATCAAATATGAAAGATTCTATCTATACTATAAAATTATGTCCCAGAAAGGTTCTGATTCATAATTCAAATAGTCAATGGTACCAGCATTTTATATAGAAACATTTAGATATTTTAGTAAAGTGGATGCCAGTGGCTCATGCCTGGAATCTTAGTTACTCAGGAGACTGAGATTCAGAGAGCCTCACAGTTTAACGCCAGCCCAGGCATAAAAATCCAATAGAATCTATCTCTAAAATAATCAACAAAAAGCTGAGTGGAAGAATGGTTCGAGTAGTATAGCACCAGCCAAGGAAGCAAATCTAGCAGTCATGAGGTTTTGTATTTGTGGTACCTGGTACAACCAAAATAATGTGTCCATATTTTATAAGAAAACTTTCTTGAAAAGTACTTTTTATTGTTCTTTCATTATTTGTAATAGCCAGACAGAATGGAAAATTGACAACTATTCACAATAATCAACATTGTGAATAAGGATTACCAGACACTTGACAAAAGGCAAGTCAAAGGAAAGAAAACGTTTCAAATGTTCTCACTATGAGCCTTGTAAGCCAACCTGGTTGTATTATATGAAGACATCACATCTACAAAACAAAAAACCAGCTAGTACAAAAAAGCACCCAAATTTCATGAAAATTAAAAATACCCAATATTGAGTACTTTGTGAAAAAAAATTTACAGAAAGCAAAGCAGAAATGTTTTAAATCTCTCAGAATATAACACGAAGGACAAAAATATAAATGTAAATCATGAGAGAAAAATTTTAAAGATACAGAGTATCTCTACAGAAGATCAATATCCATCTAATCAAAAGACAATAGAAAACAAATGGGAAACAGTAAAGGCAGGGAAATAAATGAAGGAAACAATAAAAAGAAGTATTTCTGTTGGGCTGAAACAGAAGATGAAAATAGCCTACTAAATATTAAGATGGTGATTTTAAAAAACAAAAAAAGGAATGGCTTTCACTTAGATACTTCTTTAAGAAGTTTTGCTGCACTAAGGATAGAGAAAAACTTTCTCTCCAGGCAATATTAGTTGATAAAAGACAATATTCCAATGCCTTCAGAATTTAGAAAGAAAATAATATTTAATCTCAAACTCTATGTCCAGAAATAAAATCTATCTAATTTATGGAGAACAAAATAAAGATTTTTGTACAGGGAAGATTCCATAAATTGATATTCTCTGTATCCTTTTTTTTAGGGGGGTGGTTCGGTCATGGGGCCTGAACTCTGGGCCTGAGCACTTTCCCTCAGCTCTTCAGCTCAAGGCTAGCACTCTACCATTTGAGCCACAGTGCCACTTCCGGCTTTTTTCTTTTTGCTTATGCTGTGCTGAGGAATCGAACCCAGGGCCTCATGCATGCAAGGCAAGCACTCTACCACTGAGCCACCTTCCCAGCCCCTGTGTCCTTTCTTTATAATGTTACTGGACAAATACGCTAAAATTTGTGAGCAAGATGAAGACAAGGTCACAAAATTCATCTAGAAATTCCACAATGACAATTTTATAGTTAAACTCTCATGGCAAAATTTGATGGGTTAGTATTACATTTTGTTCCCAACAATTAATATCTCTGGTTGACAAGCATTTTCCTCCTCACAGTATTTCAAGGACCTGGTCTGTTTTCCAGCCTGTGGATACCACCAACTTGGAATTTATCATTGCCTATAGGACTGAGGGTCCAGGTGTCAGCCTATAAAAAGGAAAATCAAGCATGAAGATTCCCCTTAGCCTTATCTGATGACTGACTTGGCCCTGATCCTTGGAACTTATTTGAAGGAAGCCTGGAACAGTTATGGTTACACAATTTAAAGTTTGTATTCAGAGATACTGAAGAGGAATTGCTCTCTTAGTCCCTGAAGATCCAGCTCTCCTCCTCTAACAGTGCTCCAATAACAATTTCTTTTCTATGAAATCCTGTAAACACCCTCCATACTCCATATACCACAGGACCCAGAGGGTACATCCAGCCATAACCACATTAGCAAGCTAAACAAATCTCCTCTCATTACTTACAGAGACATTTGCCTGGCTACTGAGAAATTATATGCTTGGTGCTGTCCACAGTGGTCCAGGTGGCTCTCCATTAAGATACCTTAAAGAGATCTGGGCTGGGATGGAGGAGGGGCAGGACATCAATGGGTATCCATCCATCTGCTAGCCAGCCACGAGAACCATGGGCACACTACGACTGGCCCATATGCTTCTCAGGATATGAAAAGAGAGGTGATGGGCTTGTCACCTCTGTGATCTTCACTCTGCCTCTCAAATTGTCACACCTCACCACAAGACCCGCCTGGGTTTCGTTAGTGATGGGGGAAAGTAAGCCAACTGAGAATTGCTGTAGGTTTGTTTGTCATTGGTTCTTTTAAAATTTCACTTTCACAGGGCAATAGTCTGGAGTCAGCTTTTTGGTGAAATGTTAGGAAAGAGAAAATATGGTCCGTTTTATAGCTTGTTTATCCATCTGCATCTTCCCTGGTGCACGTTCCTAGAGTCCTTTCCCCTCCTGGGTTATGACCTTTCAGAGTTTCACAGCTTGTTCAAAGCTACTCTTCAGTGACAGTTTAAGGACTAGGAGAGGTAGCCACTAAAAAGAATAAGCATGCACAGCAATCCACCCCCACCCTATCTCCACATGGCCTCTTCCTCCGCTGTCACCCTGCAGCCCTCAACATAAATATAGGTGGGTGAAGTGGAAAATAAAACTTATATATGGTGGGTCCTCACGTTGTAGAAGAATGTAGGAGCGTGCTTTTAGAAAATTCTTGTTCATCATAATATTGTGGCCATGTTCTTCTGGTCTTTTGGCTTTATAGCTGCCAAGTCTATGGTGAAACACATGCTTTGTTAAAAAAAGAAATGCTTAAAATGAGAGAGCAACGAGGTAAAGAAAGTTTTAGTTAATAATAGTACCAAGATATAACTTAAAGGATGTCTTATGTGTATTATCATTCTCTTGAATTATGCTCATAAGACTCTAAAGAAGCAAGTTCCTTTTTTTTTTCATTGTCCATCATGGGGCTTAAACTCTGGGCCTGAGCACTGTCCCTCAGCTCTTCAGCTCAAGGTGAATGCTTTACCATTTGAGCCACAGCACCACTTCCAGTTTTCTGGTGGTTGACTGGAGATAAGAGTCTTACGACTTTCCTGCCCTGGCTGGCTTTGAACCACAATCCTCAGATCTCAGCCTCCTGAGTAGCTAGGATTACAGGCATGAGCCACCGACGCCCCACGACAAGTTCCTTTTAACATTGTATTAGTATTTTCCAAATTTCAGTGTATGAGAATAATGTTCATTTTTCATCAACTTCCACCTCTAAACATTTGCCCCAGAGAAATACTTGGGGGAAGAAACAGACAGGATGGAGGAGAAGGATGGGAGGGGTGACTTAGAAAAAGAAGCACTGGATCCCCAAGCATGTTAAATGATAAGTCCCTTGTACAACCTTCTGAAGTTCAGGAATTTTTTATAAAAGTAATACTTTAGAATATGCATATAAGAGTTGTGTTTGCTGCTAACATTACAGTCTATACAAACAGAATTTCTCTTGTTACAAAGTGAAAAGATTAGATACATAAAAGATACTTTTAAACTCAGAGCTATAAGAAAGTTAGGGGAAATCCTTAGGAATGGAAACTAAAGAAGAACCCAAAATGTTAAACTGTAATAGCTCACTGAAACTACACAGGCCCTATGGAAGTTTTCTGGTCTTAATACCATAAAGATTATAATGTTCACCTAGGTTATAAAGATGAGGGTTTAGACAGTAAACAGTGACACATTACACTAAAAAAAAATCCACCTAAAGGTACACAGAGATGAGAATTAGATTTTTCTGTCTAGGTTTTACATGGAGAAAAAATATTGTAGTCTGATAATTCATAATCATTGGCCTGACCTCATAGATTTTATATAAAGTATATTTAAAGTATATATAAAGTATATTTATGTCAGTAAATTAACATATAAGATGTTCCATTCTGGAAATACACATTGTGCATTTGGAAGAAATTATCAGAAAACCTCTCTGAAGGGCCACACTCCACATATGGAGTCCCAAATGAGACCCGAGAGTAGCTAAATTCTATAGACACCCCTCTGGTAGACACTACACAAATATGTCTCAATAATTGAAGATATAAAGACAATAGAAAAAATGACTCAAGATTAGGAAAACTTCCAGAAGCATTTTAATCGTTAAACACAGAATCTTGGTCTATAAATGAAACAGCATCTCAGACACAACTTAAGGGAGAATTAATAAATGTAAGCAAAAATTTTTTTCAAAATTCAGCCACATGTGATGCATAGAAAACATCAGAATTTAAGAATGAATTAAGGCTATCACAAAGATTTAGCAACAGGTATCACAGTATTGCTTGTAAAAATCGAAATGATGGAAACATAAAACTATCTACAAATGGGAGGTTTATTTTATTTCAATGTTTTTTTAACACTTACATTTACAATTTAAGTTTAACTCACAGCAGATGATAGCTACAAAATGCATCTATTGACAGTGAAAACATATTTTTACAAATGAATTAAATATATAAAACATGTGTCTACATAAATGCACAGAACAAGATCTAAATAATAACTATCCTATTTTCTTTGGGTAAGTAGGATAAGTGTGTGTGTGTGTGTGTGTGTGTGTGTGTGTGTGTGTGTGTGTGTGTGTGTGTGTGTACTCATGCATGTGTGATCTTCTACAGTTAAAAAAGTCTAACATTGAATTTAGTGGAAACATCCCAACACACTAGAACAACACAGAACATCACTTTCAGATTACCAGTTGTTTCCTTCATCCCATATTCATTGAAGTCCACACTGCCTAGGTGCATTTTGAAGAGAGTGGTTCAGGATGTTTATAAGAATAAAACCTTCAGAGACAAGAGTGGAGGAGCCACCAGAGAAGTCTCTTGATCCATGCAAAGTGAAACATGGGTTTCAGATATGGAACGCCCTATGACACAGAGCCAATATCTGGATTTCACAGGGTTCCCTGGCCAGTTTATCCCTTATTCCACCTGCTGTGCACACTGAAGTGCTTCCTACACATTTTTCAGGACACTCGGCTTTTCCTATTAGGATACCAACAGAGCTGGATCTCATCCTGTTTTGTAGGATGAAGTTTTCCATTTTCCCTGATATCACCATCTACCAACTGGCCCCATGTTGGCATCTGGACAATTGCCCTCAGGCCAACAACATTAGCTATTCTCAGCTCTGACACTCTCAGCATTATTACTCACCTAGGTTTGGGCGGAGCTCTGCCTCTCCTTCTAAATCCTGAGACCAGAGGTTAGAGTCATTCATGGAGACTCAGAAACCAACCTGAGAAAAATTGAGTGGGAAAAAGTAATTATTTTCAAGAGTAAATTCTTCCATGGATCATAAAGTTTCCTATCTTAGGAGCCATGGTATTATATTGCATTCCAATTGGGTACGAACATTTCAACATGCTATCGGAACATTTCTGAACCAGAATATTGTCAGGTATCTCAGCCTGGTAATAACCTTTGTATCTGATTAATGCTTATAGCCTGCCATGCCTTCTCCTAGGTATACAGTAGACATCACTACAGCATTAAGGTGTATTCTGAGGTTTCTGTACTTTCTCCATAGCACTTCCTCATGAATATTTTCTTAACCCTCTGCTCAGTACAATCCAGTTAGCTCTTGCTTTAACTTTCAGTTAGTTAGTCATCTCCTCTAAATGCTTCCAGTGTAGAAACTCTAAAGCTGCTACATAACATTTGTGGGCTTATTTGATGCTTACACTAATACCTAACTGTATTCAGAGTGTCTTTAATTTTCTCTTTCCATCTATCTTTTATGCTCTTTATGACATCAACTTTACCATAAGGCTGGATTGCCTCCATCCAGCTTCCATCAACTACAGAGCTGAATATTTTCTCCTGGACATGTAAAATTTTAGAAGAAATAAAAGGACAATTGGCTCTTCATCTCAGTTGTTTGGTAATATGCTCTACTAAGACCCAGATTGGCTGCATACTCACAGTGAAACCAATTACCATAGCACTGTAAACATAAGGATCTGAGTGATGACATGCAACAAGGCCCATCTTTATAGCTAGAAATGGGCTCCATCCCTCCCATGTGTAAAGAGCACAGCTCTACAGGGCTGAGATGCTGAAAAGACAGCCATCTTTCCCCCAGATCCAGATCTCTGCCTTTCGTCTTTACCATCTCTGAGCATAGTTCAGTCTCCTCCTTGAATGCACAGGACTAGCAAGTCCTCCTCAACTCCTGTCAAGGGCCTCGTACGAATTAAACAAGACAACATAAATGACAATTCTTGATAAACTGTAAAACACTCAGAGAGGAAAGAAGCTTCTGGATGAATTTCCACTGTACTCCTGAGCAGCTGCTGGCAATGACCGGGGTCTTTCCCTTTCCTGTGTGCACCATCCAACTTCCAACTGCAGGAACCCACTGCCTTTTGCCTGGGGTTTTTCTCTGAGTATAGCATCTCTCACTGCCTAGGTGGAAATCAGGCCACAGGGGCTAAAATTAAGGTCCTTCTCCCCAACCCAGGAGTAGCCCAACCTGTGATTGACAGAGGTGGAAAGTCTTTCTTTATTGCTCTGAAACTGGGATAATTCTCAGAGACATTCTTCAGAGACTCTCAACTGGCTCCCATGATTATGTTTTAGGTGCCCACTATGGTTACTGGCTTGTTGACACACCATGTGTGTATGAGTGTGTGTGTGTGTGTGTGTGTGTGTGTGTGTGTGTGTGTGTGTCTTTTCTTCCTGGTTTTATTCTCACCCCTGCTTCCTAGAATCACCTCTTCCACACTCATCTCCTGGTTTCAGAATCTACTTAGAGATAAATCCAGATGAAGAAGTACATCAGACTTGCATTGTGTGAATAGAAGAAGGCTTATTTGGCATGAAAATTATGTACCAGACATTTGACTTTAGAACACATTTAATGAATCTCTTTAAGTCATTTCGGTGAGAGTTTTCATTGTCTATGTATGGTGAACCTTTGTTTCTAATTAGTTCATTATGTGGCTGAGCTAACTGAGGGGTCAAACATGGCTTGCCTCCAGAGAAAGATAAAACACAAGCAATGGCCCCCAGATGTATTTTACACAAAGTCCTGTCCTGAAGACAGATAATGCTATTAGAAAGTAGAACCCACAATTAGTATATTTATCAGTAAAATACACACTGGACTGTGATAAATTCTCATGTTGGAAGACAAAAGAAAAAAATCTGTTCAAGATGCATTTACTTAGGCATCATTAAAAAAGAAGTCCTCTTTTGCAGTGAGCTCATTTCTGTGGTAACAAGCCATTAAACTGTACTGAACTGGCCATTTTATTGAAGCTTATAATGATGGCCTGTTGTGTTATGTGAGCATTTTGAAAGGATAATTTTTTTAACAATTTCATTTTTAGCAGGGCTGCAAACAAATATTATAAAGTGAATGTCTAGCTGCATTTGTTCTTTTATTTTATCATTGAATTCAAGTTCAGTTGAAAACTTAACTCTATCCCTAGGCCTTTGCCCTTGCTCTTTCCTTTGTCTGCAGCAACTATGCTGCCCATGGAATTTGCCACTTGGCACATGTGGCTATTAAACATTTCAATTAGGTGGTGTCTGTATAATATAGACTAGACTCTAAACATGTAACTTGGGAAAAAAAGGAAACAGAACTTTTTACTAGTGAGTTTTATATTTTAATATATTTTATTATCTTTAAGGACTTATACAAAGGAATTACTATGCATTAAGGCAGGTTCTGAACACAACGCATCTTGATTAATTTCACCCCTTTCAATACTATCAGTCATCACTCCTCTACCCACCCCTTTCTGCAGTTTTCTTAATTTTGTAGGATATACATTGATTCTGATGACTACATTTCCCCCTATTTTAGAAGCATTGAGTTAAATATATATTAAAATTTATTTTACCTCTTTCTTTGTACTTTTCTTATGTGACTACCAGAACAATTTAAAATATACACAGGATCTTATTGGTGGTCCGTGTCCTGTCATTGAGTGCAGAACTAAAGTAATCCCTAATCCACTCCCTATAGGACTTTGTGACATCAACACCTTTTATGTCTCTGAAATTACACAAGTAAATTACCAATTGTTTACCTGTGTATTGTAAGATCCAGGGATTGTGTCAGCCAAGTTTATTCTACTTGCATCTGGCCCACAGTAGAGCTGAAAACACTTCTCAGGGAATAAATTGACGAAAAAATAAAGGAATGAGGGCCATGAGCTGCTGGCTCACCTCATTTGAGTGCTGTCTGGGTTAATGAGCTAGCCCTGAAGGGACAAACACACAAAAGGAACAAAACTTGTGCATGGACCATTGCTGGATTATATTGTGTGGTTTCCTTTATGATATCACAAAATAGAAGAGTATTTCATCTGGTAAAAATGACCAATGGCACCAACACAAAGCCAACTCAACCAGAGGATCTGCCTCCTCAAGGGAAGCTAACTCAGGACCTAAAGTGATTGACTGGGATCAAAAAGATTTAACTGACCCTCTGCCTTGCCAACAATCATTGTAACAATAAAGAAATGAGAGGTACTTCGTTGGAATAGAAGTCACACTAATTGCTGGCCTCTGGGTCCCCTAACTGCCATTAAACAGCTAGCAGTGTTATAGAGGTGATATGATTAAGCTTCAGAGTTGACATCTTTCCCATTAAGATAAAATGGGTAAGTTCACACTACTCACTATGATTATTTTTAGATTTGCTTGTCTGAAGACACAAAGACTTTGTCCAGACCAAATCAAAACCTACTTACACTTTGCCTTGAATTAGCTCAGTCTTTCACTGGCAGCCAACAACCTGGAGTTGGCCGAATGGAGTACTCTATAAGCTATATGCTAAATTGCACTTTTCTCCTTATTACCCTAGAGCAAAGCTTTCTATATTCAAAGAACAGAAAAGGTAGGCGGTTTTGAACTAAAGTCCAAATTGCCTATGGTTCAATTTCTATCCTACCCAGTGACCTACAGAAAGGCTTTAAAATGATGATTTAACCCCTCAGTGTTACTGATTCCCAGTGTCAGCTGTTCTCACTGCAAAATACTTTGGTTACATTGCAGAACAAAAAAGTTTGATTTTTCTCTACTTACTATTAGAACTGTGCTTTTCCTAAGACACAAATTATATCATAATAATACATTTAAAATTTGACATTTTGTATGAATATCAATAGCAAAGCCTCTTTAGGATTCTCCATCAGTCTTTGCCAACAATACGGGCATTTTCAGGCTTGAAATCACATTTTCAGGCTTGAAATCACAGTTTCAAACTCTCTCTTAACTTTTTGGCTTAAAACTGGCACTCTACTACTTAAGCCATGCCTCTGGTCCAGGATTTTGCTGTTTATTTTGGAGATGGAACCTCAAGGACTTTTCTGCCTAGACTTGTTTCCAAACCATGAGCTTCAGATCTTAGCCTCCTAAGTGACATGAGACTGGAGACTGGATCAAGCTAATATTTTATATCACTCCCCAAACATAACAAATGTGTAATTATTTAGGAATGGCTAGAACTTTTATTGTGATAAGAAATTCATCTTAGTCTGGGATGCCCTAACCAGTTACCATGGAAGGTGGCTTATAAACAGCACGTGTTTGTTACAGCTCTGGAATTGGGGAGTCTGAGCTCAAGAGTCACCGTGAGTCTCTTCTTCACATTGCCAGGTTCACATTGTATCCTAAAGGGGTAGAAAATGAAAGAACAAGGAAATTCTATGGGTGTTCCATTTATAGGGTGCTAATCCTTTTCTTGAAGCCTCTTTACTCATCACATAATCACCTCCAAAAGCCATCTCTCATATAACACTGAATATGGTGGCTTATGCCTACAGTCCTAGTTACTCAGGAGGATGAGATTCGAAGGATCACAAGTGAAGGCAAGTCTGGGCAAAAAAAAAAAAAATTCACAATATTCTATCTCAGACAATGAAAAGTTGGGCATAAGATTATGCTCCTGTCATCCTACCTACTTGGAAAACATTGTTAGGAAGATTGTGGTCCAGGCAAGCCTAGACAAAAAGTGAGACCTCATGGGAAAAAAATAAGAAAAGTGAGAGTATGAGTTAAATAGTAGAGCACCTGCCTAGTGAACATGAGGCCCTGAGTTCAAATCATCCCAAAACAGGGGGAAAAAAGAATTCTAGCTTGTGAAGTTGAAGAGACCACAAACATTCACTCCGTTGCAGACATTAATATCAGATCTACAATGGAATAGACTGGAAGACCCAAAAATAAATGTATATACTTACATTTATTGGATATTTGAAAGGAAACTAATTGTATATGTTGGAGTAAAAAAAGCCTCTTCTACAAATGGTACTGAGAAAAATGGATATCCAAATGTAGAAGGCTGAAATTGAATCTTTGTCTGTCACCTTGCACTAATATCAACTCAAAATGCATCAAAAACCTCAACATTAGACCTGAAACCTTGAAATTACTATAGGAAAGAAATATCAAAGCTTATTGACGTAGGTAGGAACTTGCTGAGTAGAGTTCCAAGGCTCAGGAAATTGGAGAGAGAATGAACAAATGGGATTACATCAAACTAAAAGGCATCTCCATAGCTAAGGACATAGTTACTAAGCTAAAAAAGGTGGCTTATAGAATGAGAGAAGATCTTTTCCAGGTATATATGCTACAAGGGCCTAATATTCAGAATATACAAGGAGCTCAAGAAACTAATCCTTCCTTCCCCCCAAAACCCCAATAACTCAATTAGTAAATGGGCAAAGGATCTACCTAGAAACCTTTCAGAAGATGAAACAAGAATGTGCAATAAACTCATGAGGAAATGTTCAATGTCCCTGGCAAATCAAAACAACATAGACATTCCATCTTACTCCAGTAGGATTAGCCAGCATCATGTATATGAACAGCAAATGCTGCCAGTGGGAGGGAAGAGGTGGGGGGGGGGGGTGCAGGGGAAAAAGAAACCCTATTACACTTATTGATGGGAATGTAAAATAATGTAACCACTCTGGAAGAAGGTTTGGAGATTCTCAATAAAACTAAGCATAGAACTAACTACCCTTTGATTCAGCAATACCACTCTTTGGTATCTATCCAGAACATTGTAAGTCAGAATACAGTAAACACACTTGCACATCCATGTTTGTTGCTGTACTATTTATGATAACCAAGTTATAAAAGCAATGCAGATGTTCTCCAACAAAGGGGAATTGAAACTCTTTTATACAACTACTCAATAAAAATAAGTATTTTTGAAACACATGAGTTCTATCCTCTTAACAAATCTTCAATTCAATCATACTCATCTTTTTTCCTGTTAATTTCTACCATATCGCATATATTGTCAAGCTAATTCTTGCTATTTGTAACTGGTTTTTATCTAGGTAATACCATGCAAACTTGATTTGATTTCTCCCTTCCCTACCTTCTTCCCTCTTGCCTTCCCTTTATTCATAAAATACTGAACTTCTGTTATACTTTGAGGACCAACAGTGAATAAAGGAAATCTGTTTCCTGCACACACAGAGTTGCTTAGTAGAAGAGACAGACACACACCTCTTTGTCTTGTCTCTATACTTAACTTATAAGTCCCTGGAAGACAAAGGTCACTTTCATCCTATAGTGCAAAGGAGATTACCAGAAATTACTCTGAAAATGACCAATTCCTAATAAATGAATTTTATATTTGTATTCAAAGTGACTTGATTTACTTACCTCTAAGATTCTGATTGAGATGCTTATTATTAAGGATACTGATATAATGAGTCACAGTTAGAATTTCAACACAGCACAGGCAGCTCTCTGGAAGATCCTGGTCTAGGTGGCATTTACTACAACACTTGATCTGAGAAGCAAAAAGACTGTGACTTGGGTGACTTGGGTGGTATAGTACAGCTCTTGCCTAGCAAAAAACTAAGCTCTAAATTTCAATCCCTGTTATTGGGGGTGGAGAAAAAGAAAGAAAATGGGTAACATTTGAATATTAAACCCTTTGTGGGTAGGGGAGATAAAAGGAGATGAAACAAATAGAAACTACTCAATAGCTGCTAATACCGTGCCTAAATCTAGGGATACCCAAATCAAGTCACTGCTTGTACTTTTGTCTCTTTTTTAGTGTGCTGAAGATTATCTTCTTCACCCAACTCTCTTGACTTCATAGTGTCTATGCCATTCCCAAGGCCCAAATCAATGACCTTTGCGATCCAGCGATGTAGTGGTAATGAAACTCAGTGAGCAGAAAAATACATGCTGAGAAGCTCATTGCCTAACTCAAGTTTCTCTCTCCAAATGGATTCTAAGTAGATAAAAGAACAAAGTTCTCCTAGTATGTGCACATATGAAGTGATTTCCTTGACCTCTATAAACCCAGATCATTTTAAACTTCATTTTTAAAAGGCACACTGGCTACTTCATTGACTTTCTGTATCTGATTCCTTCCTGAATCAGAAATCAGGTCCCAGGGACAATGAGAACTATATCCTGTAAAAATAAATAAGGAGTGATTGTCAAAAACGAATATCATTCGTCCAATGATCTCTGCTGACACCACCATTTTTTGAATGTCTGCTACTTGGAGAAACATCTGTCACTTCAAATTACTAATACCCTAGAGCAGAAAATCTAAACAGAGTATCTTCTCTATTGTAATTAGCTCTAAATACATTCTTGGAAGTTGGTCAACCTCAAGACTAAATAATAAACCTCAACATCATAGAACTATCACAATAAACCTCTAGGCTTCCATCTCGTAAAAACTGCTCATGGATAATTGATCCCCGTTTTCCTAGCACCTCATATCTGAGGCTGGGGGGAAAAGCACTATGTATGTTTGTACTTGGTTTGGGTTATTTTTGTCATAAATTCCCTTAATTAATCTAAATCCTGTTTGTAGATTTAAAATCTAGATTAAAAAAAAACTATCAGTAGAGAAACCCAAGAAGGGAGAAAAACATTTGAGATAAATATTCTCCTAATTTGGATTATGTTACCCAGGGCAGCTCCTAACCCTCACTAAAAAGGGGTGTGGGGGAGGGGGGAAGTTAGGAGAAGCTTCATTAGCCATAATGATAATTACAGCTATTTTCAAAGAGCCTTTTATCCCCAAGGCTTGAAGTGCCCTATAAACATTAATTAATTTAAGCTCTGGGTAACCCAGTGTCATTATGCCTTTTGTCAAGAGGAGTAAACAGAAGTGAGCGGAAGTTAAGTGGTTTCCCTAGGCCCCTTCAGCCAGCCAGCATAACGGTGAGAATGACAGTGGTGCTGGTAGGCAGAAGGCAGAGCAGAAGAGAGAAGATAATGGACAGTATGGGGGGGGGGGGGTAGGGGAGGGTGTTGTGTAAGGAAATTGATAACCATAAATGAATGCTAAGTGCAAATGAAATAAACTTGTTGAAGAACAGACAAAACAGTGCAACATAACCAGGTAAGATCTTTCTCAGCTTAGAGAAGACAATGACTCTTCTTTTCTCCATTTCTTTGTAAGGCAGGACCTCTCAGGCTTCCATCCTCATCACCAGGGGAATCTTGTTCAATTGTGGGTCTTGAATCCGTTGGGTGAAGCCAGAGTTTTCCCATCTAGGCAAAGTATGGGTGTTGCTGGGGTAGCTGGTGGTCAGAAATACTTCGTGTGATAATTGCTTCTCTTGTGTTCCTTATTGTCATTTTTTTCTTTATCCAAACCTGTTCTATTTGATTTTTTTAGTACCTAGTGTGTCACATTTCTATTGTCCCCCTCCTCCTACTTTACAGTTCTTACATCATATTTATACTGGGGAGCAGGCAAGCCTTGAGGGTTCAGCTTAGTTCTATGAGTTTTGACCTTATTTGGAATTTGAAAGCAGAATTGTGAACATATTGTGCCTCAAATATCAGGCTGGAATCTGGCTTACCTGCCCTTTGATCCCAGCATGGAGACAGTGCCAGTCCTTTGAGCAACTCTGCCTTGGCTCTTCCTACAAAATGCACAAAGGGAATTTGACTTCATGATATTTATTATACAATGTAAGTATTTTTAGTTTTGCTCAGCCTTTCCTTAAAGAGGAAGCACAAAAATAATAGAAGACACACTAGACAGGCAAATTTGTAGTTTAAGCAAAGGAAAGAATATGGTTAAGCCAGGGGATTGTGATTAAATAAGCCTATACCGCAGAGATGAGAAAGCAGACATTTAATCAGTCATCTGTCATTTTCTATTTTTTATTTTTTATTATTATTTTGGTGTGTATGTGAGTGTGTGCAGGTGCAGGGGCTTGAACTCAGAGCCTGAATACTATCCCTTCGCTCTTTTGCTCAAGGCAAGCACTCTACCACTTGATCCACAGCTCAATTTCTGGCTCTTTGCTGATTAACTAAAGGTAAGAGTCTGACCAACTTTCGTGCTTGGGAAGTCTTCAAACCATGATCCTTAGATTTCAGCCTCTTGAGTAGCTGACTAGCTGCTGGAGTTCTTGTAGTTTCTTTTTTCTTTCTTTCTTTTTTCTCCTTGAAGATTTGGAGACATTTGGATAATGAACTCATCTTTTTCCAATTTCTCATTATAAACAAATGAATTGTGACTTTAGGTCTAAGGATAGAGTTATTTATAAAATTATATAAAGAGGGAAGTGGCGCTGTAGCTCAAGTGGTAGAGTGCTCGCCTTGAGCTGAAGAGCTGAGGGACAGCGCCCAAGCCCAGAGTTCAAGCCCCACGACCGACCAAAAAAAAAAAAAAATTATATAAAGAGCTTCTAGGTGTCTTAGAGATGTGGTGTTATGTAGCTCTGGAAAAATTAATGTTTGCATTCATTAAGGTAACAGTTCTTAAGAAGGCCTAAGGAAATCGTGGACAGGGTCTACACAGGACCCATTCATCCACAAAGACCCAAGAAAGCTCGGACAGGGGTCTTGCCTTTGGGATAGAAGCTCCCAGAGGAGAAATAGTAGTGGGGTAGCAGGTAGTCCAGCCAAAAGGAAATACACGAGGAAAAACAGAAAAGAGGAACCAAATGTGTAAGGGTACCACAAACCTGTTTCTATTACTATGGTGATGAAAAACTAGACAGGTGAAGATGAGTAGGTTAGCTGTGGAGAAAGACTACTAAAACCAACCCCTCTCTTAGTCACATACTAGCAAACAGCCAGGCATCCTGTCCCCTTCCTAGTACCTCCTTCCAGGTGATTAGGGGTCAGTTTGCAGAGTTAGAACTCCTCCCTAGAGGTACAAAATCTTCAGGCCAATTCAAACCAAACTGAGACACCTTCCCAGTGGACCCTTGTGGGTCCTTTGCCTGACTTTTGCAGAACCAACTCCTACTTAAAGCTTTGTGTATATGAGTTGCCTCTCGTATATTTACTTAAAACTCTGGGATGGCAACTTTGTATGTAGGAAGATCCCTGCCAAAAACTGACATGTCACGACCTCTCATTTCCCTAAGACCAGCCCAATATCATTAGTATGGATTGTCTCCACAAACTTTCACATTGAAGACTCCATCCTCAATGTGCTGACTTGAGGTGAGGCTTTTGGGAAGTGATTAGGTCACAAGGGTGGGACCCTCTTGGGTGTAATTAGTATCCTTCTAACAACAGGCACCAAAGAACTTGCCTCTGCTCCCTTCTCTCTTCTCTCTGCCATGTAGCAGAGGCAAGAAATCAGCCACCTGCAAACACAAGAAGCCTGCCTTTGCCACAAATCACTTAGTCAGCACCTTGACCTTGGAATCCTCAGATTTTAGAACTGCCTACAAGAAATAAATACCAATACTTTAAGTCACCTAGTTGACAGCATTGTTAAAGTAGCCTTAAGCAGACTACTATGAAGCATGAAGGTAGGCATTTCTGAAGAGGTAGCATTTTCACAGGGAAATAAATTTGAAAATGGGCCTACTAGAAGAGAGTTCCACTCCAAAGGTCTACCATGTAAACACAGTCCTGGAGGTAGGCAGAGGTGTGCTATGTCCAAGTTATTGTTATGTCTCAGACATAAATCATCAAAAAAATATAAAGTAGGGCTGGGAAGGTGGCTCAGTGGTAGAGGGCTTGTCTTGCATGCATGAGGCCCCGGGTTCGATTCCTCAGCACCACATAAGCAAAAAGACAAAAGCCAGAAGTGGCACTGTGGCTCATGTGGTAGAGCGCTAGCCTTGAGCTGAAGAGCTGAGGGACAGCGCCCAGGCCCAGAGTTCAGGCCCTACAACCAGATCCCCCCCCAAAAATAAATATATATAATGAGACTTTGATAAGTGTTGAGTAAATGCCTTTGCTTTTCATATGATTTATTTAATTACACATCTATGTAATTAGATTATGAATAATGACATGTTTGCAAATAGCATGTAACCTCTGGAAATTGAATATCTTTCTGTCAATCCCTGTCAGGTTGTTCATCCCCACCACTGATGGGTCATTGTTACATGTGGTCAGTACCAATTAATTTGTGTTCACTAAACTTCATTTTCCTGAGCTAATGAAAACATCTGCTTTCTCACTGAGATTCTAGAAAAGCTTCATTTCACCAGAGTATTCATTAATAAGCATTACCTATATGTACAATAATGGGGTACTAAGAAAGGGGAAAACTGCATTGAATATTCCTGGGTACCAGGCACTGCTCTGCAGATACATCATCAGCTGAGCTAGCAGGTAGAACAGCTCCCCATGAAATTATGTTAATCACTCTCAATTCAGGAGGGAAAAATGGATCTAGAGAGATAATTAGGAAGTTAATAAATGCCACAACTACACCCTCTCTCTAAAGTGAAAACATAAAATAAAATGAAGTAAAATCGCTGCCCTCAGCAATCTTAAAGAGACATATGTGTACATGTACAAACACTACCTTACTCTTTGTGGATCAAATTTTACAATCTTCCTCAGATACTGGAAGTCTTTGCATTTTCAATTGCATCAAAAGCAATTGAAATTATGTACTATTTTAATCCAGTGTGCCTTTATTGATAAAAGGTAAAATAAGGTATAGTGTGACAGGATAATTATTTGACTCAGATATTAGGGAAAGCAGCTACATTTTTCATTAGTAGTGATTTAGCACACTTTTTATACCCATTGCCTAATTTCTCTCCATGCTCCAACTTGTAGAGAATTAAGTTATGAAAAATAGTTTATATGCCTATAAAAACCACAAGCTCTGCTAAATGGAAAACAAATCAAGTAATCTTTACTGTCAAACCATCTTTTTAAACTTCAGAAGAGGGCTGGGTTAAGATTAAGCTTGCCTTTTAAAACAATTTTTTTTCTAATCCACCTCCTTACATCCATTTTGAAGCACAATCAGTATGTGTCTCCATGGGGGGATGGGCGAGGTGTTTGTGCAAGCACTTGTCAAATGACCTCACACTCAAAACAGCTTTGCAAAGTCATCCCACAGAGCAGTTACTAAGACTTCCCAGAATTCTTATGAATATAATAACTCACACTACCATTCAATCATCTAAAGACAGGCTTAATCAGTCTTTCATGTACTGGTTGGTTTTGAATTTTCATGGTTTTATGTTAATCTTGAGATGCCTTGGTTCAAAATCTTAAACGACCTAATTGTTTTCGCAACAGGCTGAAGGGACGCTGGTGACAGAGATCCCTAAGACATCTGAGTTGCTTTGCCTGTCTAGGTTACTTTCATCCCATAATTGTGCATCTGGAGTTCACAATTTTCCTCTGCCATTTCCAGGATCCCTGGTTGGACTGTTCAAGGGTCCATGTGTACATTTTGTAATAGAATTCTTCCCCTGGGCATAGAAACATTGCTGGGGCTTCCCTTAATAATTTTAACAGAGGGTTGTGCAGAGCAATATTTATTTTGTGTGGTTGAAGTAAAGGGAAAAATATCTTCATAATTGTAGGCTTGTATTTTCTTCCCAGTTGAATTAAATCCACTCTGGAATTAAAATAGGTAATGGGTAGATTAATGGTTTGAAGACAGAATATGACCTAAGATGGCTGGTAGAATGCAGTAAGACCTTTCTGACTGGAAGGTGGAAGAAAACCGACCATGGTACAAAGAGAAGACAGAACAGTGGGGCAGTAGGCTTCACGGGCTCACAAGTGGTCTTCATTGGATAGTTCTGCTGCCTCCTGCCATGACAGGGTGCCTTGGCTTCCACCTTTTCTATAAAGGTCTGCTACTAACTGCACAAACGTAAATTAGGATTAACTCTGCTGCTGACCTTGTTTTTATTTTCTGGTAAGCCCTAGCCTGTCTAGAAGTATTTACCTATGCTCACCTCTCCAAACGCCTGTCTTTGCAGCTCAAAGACACTTTCCTGTCTTCGCAGCTCTATTAGCCTCAACTGCTATGCCTTGGATATAGCGCACTTCTGCCTACCTCTAGGACTATGTTTACATGGTAGACTTTTGGCCTGGAATTCTCTTCTAGTAGGTCCATTTTCAAATGTATTTCCCTGTGAAAATGCTACCTCTACAGAAATGCTTTCCCTCACACTTTGTCCTAGTCTGCTCAGGCTACTTTA
Source organism: Dipodomys merriami (assembly GCF_024711535.1). Taxonomy (NCBI): domain Eukaryota; kingdom Metazoa; phylum Chordata; class Mammalia; order Rodentia; family Heteromyidae; genus Dipodomys; species Dipodomys merriami. The sequence goes on along the minus strand of NW_027206290.1, from coordinate 59,667,434 downwards.
ATAATGCTATCAACTAGGTGACTAAAGTATTGGTATTATTTCTTGTAGGCATTTGAAAAAGCTGAGGATTCCAAGACAGACCAAGGTGCCAGCTAAATGATTTGTGACAAGAGCTGGCTTCTTCTGTTTGCAGGTGGCTGGTTTCTTGCTTCTGCTACATGGCAGAAAGAAGAGAGAAGGGAGCAGAGGCAAGTTCCTTGGTGCCTCTTGTTATAAGGATACTAATTATATTCAAGAGGGTCCCACGCTTGTGACCTAATCACTTCCCAAAGGCCCTACTTATGGAGTGTAATAACCTAAGTGTTTGGGGAGGGAGTCCATAATACATTCTTTGCTGTCTATGGCATCTCTCAGTGTTGACAAGGTGATCTGGGACATCAGCAGGATCTGTTACAAGCTACTTCTTAATCCTTGAGGGACGCTGACCCTGTAATAGCTTTCTTGGAAACACGGTCAGCATGTGACTTGAGCTCCTGCTCTAACTCACTATGCACCCTTAATGACATCATTTCTCTCTGAGGCTCAGCTTCCTTCTCTGCAAAGGGAAGATTTGTTTGCAAAGTGTGGCATGCAGATCACAGGTGGTACAGAAGTTAAGGTCAGATGGTAAGTGGAAGATGGAATTTAATTTAATTCAGACAAGATAACAAATGGCTAAAACAAATGTCCTTATATCTCAGCAATAATAATTGCTTAATAATTGCTGATTTCTTGCTCATGTACAGTCCAGTGCAGTGCAGGTTGAGAGAGAGGGAGGCTTCTGATCTATAAAGCCATGCAAAAGTCAACATTCCTTCCTTCTGCCAATCCTGCCATTTTCAATGACCCTACAATCCTAAACTCTGCTCATTGTAGTCATTCAGTAGACCAGGAGATTGAGGAAGGAAAGGAAAGGAGTCCCATAATTAAAAACAAATATACCCATATATGTATATGCATATGTTTATATGTGTACATATGTGTGTTCATATGTATGTGTGGATATGCACATGTGTGCATGCATTTGTGTATCTTGTAGTTCTTGATTGCATTGTGAGAGGAAACATGCTACCTTTGTCCTTCTGAACTGAGCTTTTCACTTAACATGATGATCTCTAGTTCCATCCATTTGCCTGCACAAGCATAATTTCATTCTTCTTTATGACTGAGAAACTCATCCATTGTGTATACATACTACATTTTCTTGCACGTAGGCTGTTTTCATAGCTTGCCTGTTGTGAATAGTAATGCAACAAGTATGGATATGATGATGCCTAACTATTTTTATTTATTTATATTTATTTTTGTCGGTCGTGGGGCTTGAATTCTGGGCTTGGGTGCTGTCCCCGCTTGCGCCACAGCACCACTTCCTGTTTTCTAGTGGTTTTTTTTTATTGGAGATAAGAGTCTCACAAACTTTCCTGCCAGGGCTGGCTTTGAACTGTGATCCTCAGATCTCATCCTCCTGAGTAGCTAGGATTACAGACATGAGCCACCGGCGCCAGGCTGATGCCTAACTATTGTATCCTAATTTACATTCTTTCAGATATATGCCCAAGACTTGTTTCACTGGATCATATGATAATTCTATTTTTAATTAGAACCTCCATACTAATTTCCATAGTAGTAGTAGTAATACTTCACATCCCCAACAATAGTATTTGAGGGTTCCTTTCTCTCCACATCCTTGTCAGCATTTTTTGTTTTTGTTCTTGATGATAGCCATTCTGACTGGAATGAAATGAAAAATATTATCTCTTGAAAATCCACCTGTCCTTTTATCCTACAAAAGCTCAAAACCTCAGATAAGCCTAGTTTCTCACATATTTGCAAATGGTCGTCTGAAAGTCTCAAAATCAAAAGGTATCTGAGGAACAGAAAATTCCATAGCACCAAACATTTCCTTTTAGACTTTATATAATCTAAGAACTTGTGAAGTATGGCCGACAGGATAAAACCTACCCACCTATTTGTTTTATATATTGGACTATGGTAATGATTTTCACACTTCTAATTGTTACTTTTGAAATGGCATGATAAGTACATATGTCATTTGTTTGACTCTATTTTTGTCCCATAAGACACATATGATCAAATATGTTTTGAAAGTTTGAAAATATATATGGTTTAGTGCTTTGTAGATAACATTTGCTGACCCCTCTTCTGAGTCACGCATGATGTTATAAGCTTGTGTTCACAAACTAGTGAAACAGATATTGGAAGGAAATGATTGTGTGTGGAAACAGCACTGTGCATTGACACATGCATTTTCTTTTCCTCCTAAGCATACAGGAATGCTGCATTTCCCGGCTGTTCTTTCAACTGAGTGGAGTTGAGTTACTAAGTTCACGGCATCTTCCATATACTCTTTCTTTCCTTGTCTATTGAATGAATGTTCTGGAAATTTTATAGCTATCAAATAGAAAAGGATTGGGTCTCTTGTCCTAAAAAAGGACTTTCCTCTGAAGTCTGAATATCAAAACATTGAAGGTATTATGGCATAAGCAAGACATGAACTTTTTTTTTTGGGGGGGGGAGGGCTCTTGGTTACAACTAATGCCATTTTCTCCGCCTAATACAAGTATATTTTTTTTGCAAAATTGCCACACCTGATATCACCATTAATGCTGCGTATACATGGTCAGACAGACAGACAGACAGACAGACAGACACACACACACACACACACACACACATACACACACACACACACACACACACACACACAGAGCATGAGAATAGTTTACCCTTCAATCTTTGTAAATAACCAAAACATTCCTTTAAAGTGTGACTTGGCTTTCGTGGCCACAATAAAGAAAATTTATGTCCCAAAGCTTTACTTTTCCTTTGTTCTTTATTAAGGATAAAAATGAACGGTTATATTTACTGAACTACAATTTCAGAACAAAATTAGATACCAGGAAAATAAAGGAAAAATCCTGATTTTCATAAACTAACAACTACCCCAAACTTTAGCTCCAAAAATTTATAAACAGCTCTTTCGTGCTTATTCCCCCAACAAAGCTATTTTTTCTCTAACTTTCATCATCTTGCTCAGAGTTTACAAGAGGGAATCTTCAGACTTCAGTTCAGACACATCTGGCTCACAAATGAGGCGCCCCACCCTCCATCATTGTGAAATTCTCACCACAGCATCAATGACGAGATCTTGTGTTTATTAGTAAAGATGTGAGACCCAGTCTGTTGCAAAGCTATTTTGAGTGGAGACATCTCAGATGTGGCATCTTGAAGGTGTTAGTTTGATCTTTCTCTGTTAAAGAACCACTGGATTAAATCTACTTCTAAATGCAAATTAACATTTAGCATTGTTTCAGATCAAACCTCACCTAGAATTGTGGTATTAAAATGTGGCCCTTCGCAGCCTATTGGGGTTTTATTTCCCCTTCATTGAACTAACTTCTTTAAGGTAGATTCCCTTGCTTTAAAAGAAATACTATGAAAAAACTGAAAAGGCTTTTTTTATATCACTGAAGACCATTATATCCCTAAAGACTAGGCTCATCAAGTGCTCCCCACGAAAGAAAATAATATTAACAAAAATAGGCTAAATTATTACAAATGAATTGATAATGACCTTTGATTGGTGCAAGCAAAATGCATGATTCAGAGTTGAGCCTGAGGGTAGTTACTCTCTCATATGGTCCCAGTGCGCTGCCTGGAGGGAGCTGGACAATGCTGACAAAAAACTTGGAAGAAAATGAAGGAGATTCCCAGAAAATTAGATGAATTCATGTTTTTCCTCTTTCCACATAAAAAAGATAGCCAGCGAACCAACCAATTCTCCATCAAGAATTCTTCCCATTTAACCTCACAGAAAAAATGACTTTGGCTGATTTCAGACAGATTCCCCAACAATTAAGCAAATCATCAACCTTATGACTCCCATGGTGTGAAACACTGAGAAGAAGGGAAGCATTATCTGGGTAGTATTCCTGCCAAAATACACCATCTGAAGCTAGTTCTGTAGAAACAGTCACACAATAAACGGAGAGTTGTTCTGCAAAATTAACTGACCCAGATTTTAAAAACAGTTAATGACACAAAAGGCTGGATGGACAAGGAAGAAGAAAGAGATGGAATGGTTCAAGACCGAAAGTGATTGGTATAACGATGATAATTTAATGCATTGAATTTACCTAAATTCTAGGTAGAAAAAAAATCTATGAGGAATATAGTATGGACAACTGGAACATTTGAATATGGGTTACAAATTAGAAGATACTGTACTGATATGAGTATGACGATTATAGTGTGATAACGTAGAACCTTTTATTCTCAGAGATAACTTATTAAGGTATTTAGAATAAAGGGTTGTATTGATCAGCTTTTATTGTGTGATGAACTAGTCCATATATAGCATCTATATATTTCCATTTTTTAGTTTATTCTATTCAGACTAGGCTTACCTAGATGGCTCTCTGAACTGGCTGAGTTCTATTATGTATTCGTGATCAGCTACAGTGGCTGTGTTTCTACAAGTAACAGAATGTTGTTGTTGACTGGGACATCAGGGGTAAGCGCTCTCCTATAGGCTAATCATGTACTATTCACATAGCATTGGCAAAATTCTATTTTAGAGAAAAGAGGGAGACAGACAGACAGACAGACACAGAGAAACATGTCTTCTGGAGACCAATCCACAGAACTGGTCCCTTACTTGTATTATACTTCATTAGTCAGTAAATCTCAAGATTGGAGTAAAATAGGATGCTCCCACTTTGTGACAAGAAAAGCTACAAAGTCATGTAATAAAAGGGCCTTAAAACCATGGTGAAAGGTCAACAGTCACTTTTAACAGTCTACCATAAGAATCCATGGAGTTCCTTCAATTATACTGCCAACCTCTCTACGGGTTCTGAAAGTTTTCAAAATGAAAAGTTGGGGAAAAGAATAGAAGACAGTTCAAGAAACCAAAACAAAAGAGTGTATACTATAAAATTCAATTTATATTAACTTTTTAAGAAGACAAATCAAATGTATGCTGATAGAAGTCTTAAGATGGATAACATGTGGGTAGTGGGTTTCTGGAAAGCTAATAACATTGTTTATTAATCTGAGTAGTGATAATTCCATTGAGCCACTCATACCAGGCTATAAACTTTTTCTATACAATGTTATGCTTTAATTTTAGAGGGGTTTTATATTGAAAAATGGAAAAAACATTGGTCACTGGATTCTTGTCCTGATGTTGCTACCATGTTTGTAGGCAATACTAAGAATGTCTATTCTCAGAGCCTCAGCTTCTTCCTTTGTAGAACAATATCTAGACTCTGAGATTACATTTTCTACCAAATGGTAGTGTGTACTCTTCCTGCCTAGAAATTGTCAGAAACTTTAAAAATAGCATACCTTATATAACATATAACCTTACAATTTCCTTCTTTAACTATAACATATCCCCTTTTCTTGTCACAAAGAGGAAGCATCCTATTTTACTCCAACCTTGAGATTTACTGACTAATGAAGTGTAATACAAGTAAGGGACCAGTTCTGTGGATTGGTCTCCAGAAGACATGTTTCTCTGTGTCTGTCTGTCTGTCTCCCTCCTTTCTCATATCTTATGTGACTTTCTAAAATTTGCATAGAAAAGATTGTAACAAAGCAACAGCAATGAAGAGCTCTCTTTGGAATATGGATGAGAATTACAAGGGTGAATGTCAGTATCAGAAGTCAGTGGAAGAACAGGACATTATATTTTAACCTTATGCCAGAAATGCAAAGGAAACTTCTGCACAGGGAAAAATGATCACAGACCTTCAGAAGTTAATTATTCACTGTGACCATTCCAACCTTGTTGGAATAATCATGCTCCCTCTGAAAAGTAGTTTCTAGACTTCCTCAGAAAGGGTTCAGTGGTCTCTTGGGGGTAAAACAGAGGGAGCCACAGGTGACCCCTTAGCCTTCACACATTTTGTGTGTGACAGTGCAGGAGGAAGCAGAACGTTGCTAGAAGTCTATGTGTCCAACAAACCTAGCAGCTGTCTGCAGGAGTGAAGACACTAGGAGTGCCTCTGAAAGTGGTTAATTTTCACACTTCTAAGCATGGTGACCCCTCTGTAGTTCAAAGGAGAGACTCGGGTAGAACAACACTTAGGGCTTTGTGTTAGTGTTTGCTTGAGGGCTTCATGTTTACTTCTAGGTTCATTCAAGCTGAAATGTCATGGTTTTCTACACGTTGCATTCATTAAGTAGATATGGATGGAGCATCTAGTAGGTGAATTTAGGAGGAAGGAAGATAGATGAGACTACTGCCCCCATTGATAGAATATGTATGGGATCTTTCATCTCCTAGGCTGACACATGAAATAACTTTCCTTGGCTCATATATGGGAGTGATAGTTGAACTTAACAATAGCCTTGGAGCATGCATAATTTTAGTTTTCATCACAGATGAGGAAACTGAGACTCAAGAGGTAAAATAACTTGCTCCAAAGGTTACATGACTAGTAAGTTGAGTCTACTTATACTCTGTTTTGCTATATTTCCTTTAGACATAGCATCCAAGAAAAGGTGGTGAGATGCACATTACAATGGGGGTTATCAAACTAGTTTATGTGTCTCAGCTTTATGTGTCTTATTCAAAAAAAACTTCACCCATTCAATCATATATTCAAGGGTTGCTTTCCTACTGATAGGGCAGAGCTAATATCTGCAATGACCAATTTTCTTTCTTTCTTTCTTTCTTTCTTTCTTTCTTTCTTTCTTTCTTTCTTTCTTTCTTTCTTTCTTTTTTTTTCTTTTCAGCTAGTCCTGGGGCTTGAACTCAGGGCCTAGGCAATGTCCCTGAGCTTCTTTGTGCTCAAGGCATCACTTGCAGCTTTTTCTGAGTAGTTTATTAGAGATAAGAGTCTAACAGATTTTTCTGTCCAGGTTGGCTTTGAACCACAATCCTCAGATCTCAGCTTCCTGAGTAGCTAGGATTACAGGTGTGAGCCACCAATGCCCAGCTTCCCTGAGTTTCTTTGCTCAAGGCTAGCATTCTAGCACTTGAGCCACAGCTCCACTTCCAGCTTTTTTTCATGCTTAGTTGGAGATAAGAGTCTTACAGACTTTCCTGCCAGGCATGGCTTGGAACTGTGCTCCTCCGATCTCAGTCTCTTGAGAAAGTTTGCCATCTTCCCCTTGCACTTGTACTAGGGCAATGCACATTTCTGAAATAAATCATAAAATTTTAGTTGTTTAACATTTTTAAAGTATATTTTTAAATCACACAACAGCTCAATCAAAGTATCCTTAGGTGTTAGATCTGGATTTTTTCTCTAAGAATTCATGCTTCAAAGTCACTGTGGGAAGAAATATCCAGCCAACAGACAAGGAGAAAAGACCCAGAATTGTACCCTGAAGCTTTTTATGAACTAAATCTGGAAGGAACACACATTTCACCTCCATTTACGTACTATCTGCCAGAATGAAGTCACATGCATAGGATATTGGGGAATGTATTCTCTGGATGTGTCCAAGAAGAAAGAATGCAAAAAGAGGAAGAGGCAGAGGAGGAAGCAAAGGTTATAGTGAGCACATAACATCCCCCACTATAATGCCAGGAGAAGTTTGTGGTGTTGACTTCTCAAATCTATTTGAAAGGCCATATACCATATGTATATGGTTTGTTTATTTTATTTACATGTTCTTACTGCAGATAGCACCCAATTCTACGTTCCCATGACCTATTTTAATTTATATGAACAATGCTTACTAGGAAAACAGAACAATTATAAGAATGTACCATCATAGAAGTAATGAATAGATTATCTCCCAAAATTTCTTATGGTATTGCATTCACCCTTCTTTCCACAATGATGTAATAGGTTACAATGGCCACGTTTTGACTACTGGTACAACTTCATAAATGTTCTTGAAACTTTTTGGTTTAAGCTTGGAAGTTTGTCACTGTGCTACATGTATATACATGTATATACATTGGCATATATGTATATACATATATATTGTATATATGTATATACATTGGCATACATATATGTGTATATACATATGTATATACATAATATATACATATGTATATATATACATATATGTATGCCAATGTATATACATGGATATATATGTGTATATGTGTATACATACATATATGTATGTATATACATACATATATGTATGTATATACAGATATATACATATATGCCAATGTTCCCTAAGGTGTCAAAAGCAGAGTGCTGCTTTGTTTGGCAACTTCATGGAGCATGGATAGTTCCACATCCTATTTGTGTGTGCCTTGGAGAACAGAAGCTCACCTGGGGTTTGGATGGCCCAGCATGAAGGGACTTTAATAGGACTCATTCATACATTTGTTCAACATTTAATAAAGACATCTGCACCCCAAAATTCAATTTACATTTTTACAATGCTTTACAAAGACTTTGATCTCAAATATCCACTTACTTACAATTTTACGGGAATTTATACTCATGGCAAGGGCTTCTTTCCAGAGTTTTTTTTTTTAAGTAACTTTTCCTGAGGATTTTTTTTAAAATAAAAAGAATTTTCAGATGGAGGCTCACATGTGGGGAATTGTGGGTGAAAAAAAATGGTAGCAGCTAACAGCCTGTAGATCCTAATTTACACCAGCCTGCCTTTCACAATAGGAAAGTCGGTTATGCCTGTATATCTGGCACAACTGGAGGAGGGGAGAAGGGGGTTAGATCAGTACTTAAACTATCTTCAACTACATAACTCTTGTTTACCATCTTAATATACCTTTATATATACATATATAGAGAGATTAGAGAGAGAGAGAGCAAGCGAGAGAGAGAGAGAGAGAGAGAGAGAGAGAGAGAGAGAGAGAGAGAGAGAGAGAGAGAGAGAGAGAGAGAGAGAGAGGTTACATCTCTGTGCTTCTAACCCTCCTTTAAGTGATTCTAATTAGAAAGCACACAGGAGGGTCTTTGGAGGCTTTGGAGCTGTTGGAATCACCTCTTTGATCTCCCATCTGAACCACGGACAGATCTTTGTTTCCATTTCTCTCCTCAAAGCTCCAGTTGACAATTATTGCCATTTTAGAGCCTGGCGACCTCAGTAAGATGCCTGATAGACCAAAAGAGAAAAAAAAAAAAAAAGCGAGTACCCACACACACTCATACCCTACCACTGAACAGGAAAAGACATCGCATGTTCTAGAAATAGCTGCTAATTTATTAATAAGATGCAGGACCTGGTTAGAATGTAAAGATGCTTGGGACATCTTTAGGGAGAGAGATAGCCCCCTTCCTTTACCGGACACAAATGAACGCCACCAGCATTACCGTCCCTTAACTACTGCTATTTAAATTCTGCTAAACGCCACAGGGACCAAGGAACTCTTCCCGTGGTTAAAGAATTCGTCTGAATGTGGGTAGGCTTTGGCTGAGATTCCTTGCGTAAAGATGTGAGCTCGGCAGGCAGTTGGATTGGGGTTTCTTTCATCACTTTTAAGTTGCGGAGAATGCAAGCAGAAAGTGAGCACTAGGAAGGGGGGGGCGGTGTACCTCTGAGAAAGCTTTGTTTATTTTGTTTACTGTTTTATTCATCAAAGAAGACTCCGGAGGAAGACTCGTTTGGGTTGCACAGGGGTCCGTGGTGCGAAATGGGCTTGCAGATTTGTGGAAAGGCTTCGGGGCTGGTCTCCTCCAGAGGGGAGGGCTGGGCTGGCGCGGGTTAGAAGGGAGGGAGGAAAGCGGGCGGGAGGCGGGGGAAAGGCGGTATAAAAGGCTCCAGCTTCCCCGAGAGCCCGCCACTCCGAGCCACCACGGGGTGAAGGCGCGAGCCAGAATACATCCAACCCGGAAAGGCAGGAAACGGGTTTACCGTGCCGCGGCCGTCACCGGATCCCACCGCTGGGCCCACCCAGTCCATTGAAGCAACTGCAGCGAGGATCCTGCGCGCTCTCCGCTCACCACCCAGAGCTCTTCGGGGGCCAGCCGTCCCCTGGGCAAGGCATGAGCCGCGCGCGGGAGCCCGAGGCTGCAGCGCGGTCATGAGGCGGTGGCCCAGGAGAAGTCGCTGCGTTAAGGCAGCCCCCAAATCTCCTCCGGGAACAGCGCCTCCGGGATGAGCCCCACCCCACCCCAAACTCGAGATCACCAAAGCCGAGAGTCACCGCTAGTGCTGTTCCTACAGTCCTAAGCGCCTTAAGCCGCGGCGGGCGGGCGGGCACCGCGGCGCTGCACCTTCCGGTGCCGGGACACCTGCGAGCTCCACGGGAAAGACGCACGCCTCCCTGCCCGGCTCTACGGGGGCGCCGCGGAGGTGCATCCTCGGGAGCCCGGAGCGGAGAATCAGACAGCAAGTGTCAAGAGCCTTTGGGAAGAGCAACTTTTGTGTCACTCCCTCCACCCCGCCAGAGGTGCACAGTGGCAGACAGACAGGCAGACAGACAGACACCTGATGTGTCAGATCCCTCTGTTTTCCGTCACTCCAACTCCAGCATCATTTTCCCAATAAAGATTTGCAAACTCGTCTAGGCAACTCCCTCCCGTAACCCCCCCTCCCCGGCCCCCCGGCTCTTCACCCCAACTCACCCTCAGCCCCGATCCTCTGTGCGTGCACGAGGGTTCTGCCCTCGCCGGTGCCACGAGCTTCCCGGGCACCGCGCACTTGGCACAGCCGATCCCGTGGACGCAAAGCGACGGCGGGGCACCCCGGGCCACCAAACCTGCCAACAGTGAGCATCTCCGCGTCCCGCGAGCCCTCATCTGGAACTCGGAGAGGCCGGCGTCCCCGAGAGGACAGCCGAGTGAAGGAGGTGGCTCGCCGGGTGAGTGGCTCTGAGAGGCGCGGGCGGGGGAGCCAAGCGTGAAGGTAACTCCGGGAGGCCACTGAAGCCGCCCTCCTCCTCCTCCTCCTCCTCCTCCTCCTCCTCCTCCTCCTCCTCCTCCTCCTCCTCCTCCTCCTCCTCCTCCTCCTCCTCCTCCTCCTCCTCCTCCTCCTCCTCCTCCTCCTCCTCCTCCTCCTCCTCCTCCTCCTCCTCCTCCTCCTCCTCCTCCTCCTCCTCCTCCTCCTCCTCCTCCTCCTCCTCCTCCTCCTCCTCCTCCTCCTCCTCCTCCTCTTCCTTCTCCTCCTCCTCCTTCTCCCCGCGCTCCTCTGGCGGCCTCTCCCGCTCCAGCTGCGGCGCTGCGCTCACATCTGGGGCGCCCATGTGCGCTCGGGGGCTCGGCTGCGCCTGCCCCGCCGCCGCCCCCATCCCCGCCGCCCCCGGCCTGCAGGGTGGCCCCCGGACCGGCTTGGGTCCCGGGCAGTCCCGGGTCCCCATCGCTGCCGCCGACGCCGCCGCCGCCACCGCCGGGCAGCGCCGGGGTTTGCTCCGCAGCCGGCTTGGACGTTCCCGGCCCCGCGGTGGCTCCACTGTGGTGCGGCGGCGGCGGCGGCGGCGGCGCCTGCGGCTCGTGCGGCTCGTGCGGCTCCGGCTCCCCCGATCTGGTGCTCTCCGAAGCGCCCAGCGCCCATCCTGCGGACCCGGAGAGCGGGGCCCCGGAGGGGGCCGAGGCGGGAGCCACGCAGCCCGGCTCCGGGGCTCCGACTCCTCCTCCTCCCCCGGCGCCACCGCCACCACCACCACCGCCACCGCCACCGCCACCCGCCGTGCCGGGTCCTAAAGCCGCGCGTCTCAAGAGGATGGTGCGTCTGGCGGCCGAGCTGCTGCTGCTGCTGGGGCTGCTGCTGCTCACACTGCACATCACGGTCCTGCGCGGTTCCGGAGCTGCCGACGGGTCCCACGCGGCCGCGGGCAACGCCAACCGGTCCCAGCTGCAGGTGAGTTGCGCCGCCGCCGGATTGGGGCGTGTGCCGCCGCGGGACGCCGAGTGGCGGGGTGCTGAGCTAGCGCCGGGTGGATGCGAGGAGGCGGGTCTTACGTCCCCACTGTTTGGCCACACTGTTGCCTGAGCAGTTTTGCCTGGAGGCTAGACGAAGGTCTGAGATCTGTCACCGGTACCCCACTGGGGATGCAAAGCTTAGGACGCATGGAGTAAGGACGGATGGAGTGGGTGTGTGGTGGTGTGGGTGTTGGCTTTGGGATGCTGTCAGTCTTTGGTTGCTTCTAGAGGCCCGAATAACGTGACTCAAGGCCAGGCTGGATGTAGGCGTGAGGGGGGGGGTGTCAGGAGACCTTGTAAGATATTACCCCCCCCCCAACTGTTTTTGAGAAAAAGAATTCCGGGGAATTTGGTCCCTTACAAACCTACGCGATTGCTTCAGAATGACTAGACACACCTACCTGGGCCAGGTGCTCCTTACGTCTTCCTGTCACCGTCCCCCACCCCCCCCCCCCAGAGGACACCAGGGTCTAGGCACCTGTCCTGATTTGGGGCTTTGAAAGCTGTAGGAGAGATTTCTTTCCCGTGACCGGCTTGTTCCCTTGCTTCCAGGCAAAAAGTAGTGATTGGGGAGGAGGCGGGGGCGGGGGGGGGGGGGGCGGGAGGGGGCGGAATCAGATGTGTGGCCAGATGGAAGGCAAGGTAGTCTGAAAGTGGCCCAGAGGTGGGGATTTTCTGTCACTTCCTTCAGAAAGTGTTTCTCCTTGAGACTAAAGGATGTGTCTGCTGTCAACTTGGAGAACCAGGGTTCTCCCCAGGACACAAACGTGATTCTCGGGCTCCTAAAGTCCCAAGCCAGCCCCCTCTGAAACTCTGTCCTCTTGAGATACCGGGATAAGCATTCTTCATCGTTGTACTGTGGAGAGATGGAAGATATAGGTGTCCCTTAGAGATGTGTATGTCACCAGCCTACTACTGTAGGAATCATTCTTAATATCAGCAAGATTTCTGGAAGTCTGTATATTTTTTTTAACAAATGATGCTGTCTTTCCTCCTGGAGTCTTGAAAAAAAAGCTATAAAACTGATGTTCTATGGAAAAGTAAATTTGGCAGATTTCTTTATGAGGTGTTTGCTATCATTAGAATAACCTGGGGTTGGCCTTTTCTGCCCCAGCAGTAAGTTAATGAGAGTAGCAGCTGGTGGAAGGAGGTTGAACTCTCCAAAGGGGCTGTGGCTGAAGAGCTGCCCCCAAGAGGGCAGAAGAAATGGGGGATTTAGAAAGAGTAACACTTCGAGGAGTTATATTGGGTCCCAAGTAGCTGCTAATCCAACAGTTCAGTTCTTCTGCCCATTGAAAGCTCGCCATTATCCAAGCAGAATGATGAGTTTAACAGGTTAGTTCACCATTTTACTTGTTTTTTTCACAATTTCTTACTATAAAAGTTTTATATTCTTCCCGATCCAAGTTATTTCTTTGGTTCTCTGATATTCTAAAGGCATGGCAATTCAAATGGGCAAGAGATGTTCTTCCAGGCAGCAGTTATGCAAAAGACATTAGTCAGACTGCTGTTAGCAGGCCTCAGAAAGTGGATGTGTTAGTAGCAGGTGGATTTGAAGACAATTCTGTAGACGATGCATTCTGTAGACGATGCATTCTTTCTGTTTACCAGATGTTGTAAAGGCAGTTCTTAAATCCCATTGACATTTGTTGGCTTTGTGTTATCTGAGCTCTTAGGATCCTTCTTAGTGATCACAAACAGTTAACCCATACTCACACTTTATTTTTGTGGTTATTTCTGCTTTTAAAATTCTAAAATATGACACAGAAATACACAAGGGCAAGATGACTCAAATTTTACTATGTTTGAGTAGTTTAAAAAGTAATACACCCTTACTTCAGATTTGCTCATTTGGCCCTATCAAGGACACCCAATAAAGCACAACTAAGGACAACAATAATAGCTAGGATTTATTAAGTGCCTTTTATATGCCAAACACTGTTTTTAACACTTTGCATATATTAACTTCTTTAATCCTCAGAAAAGTCTTGTGAAGTAGATGCTATCATTACTTCATTTCAAATAGAGAAACTAAGCTTCAGAGCTAGAAGCTCCTTAATTTGCTTTATGTCATTTTTGTTGTTGTTGTTGTTTTGTCAGTCATGGGGCTTGAATTCACGGCCATGGGCCCTGTCCCTGAACTTTTTCCTTCAAGGCTAGTGCTCTACTGCTTAGAGGCACAGCACCTCTTCTGGTTTTCTGGTGGTTAGTTGGAGATAAGGGTCTCACAGACTTGTATGCCTAGGCTGACTTTGTGCTGTGATCCTCAGATTTCAGCCTCCTGAGTAGCTAGGATTATAGACATGAGTCACCAGAGCCTGCTTGGCCTTGCTTTTGTTATTTTATAGTGTAAAAACAAGAGGTGGGGGGGAAGCCTTTCAACAAGTTACATTTTCAAATAGACATTCACAGTCTTCCTGTGTTTTATAGGAATATATATATATATATATATATATATATATACAAATAAATACATATGAACATCATCTAACAAGGTTTTATGGTAGTTTTAGCATTCTAGCAACTCGCTTTTGACTCTGTAAAAGACTGAGCCTAGTAGTGTAGGTGCTATTATAGGGTAGCAGTAAGCTACTTTGAGCAGTTATCTCCATTAACTAACAGGGCATAAAATAATGATGTTAAGCTTTGTACTATTTTCACTATTATAAAATATCTAATAAGAAACTGAACAGTGGTTTGCCATAGTTACATGAGAACTGTGTGGGAACATGATCATTTTTATTTTTAAGGGGAATGCTATCTCCTCTTTGAAATAACTGTTTATCATTGTTCAAGTACTCAGATTCTTTTGTGTCCTCAATTGAATAACACTAACAAAACAATTAATATAGTAAAAAAAAAAAGTGTAGAAGACAGAACACCTCAAAATATAGACTCAGTGGGCAATAACAATTATAATCATAATGATGATATCTTTTCAGCTAAAATAGAAGTGCCTTTTATTTTCACAACTATGGTTTGAACCCAGAGCTACCTAATGTATTTGTGTGGCTTTCTTGCTCACAGCTGGTGCTCTACCACTTCTAGCCTGGCTTTTTGCAAGTTAATTGAAGATAGAGTTTCAAAGACTTTTCTGCCCTGGAAGAGTTCGAATCATGATCCCCCAGATCTCAGGGTCCTGAGTAGGATTCTAGCTGTGAGCCACCTGTGCTTGACATACAAGTGAGTGCCTTTCTAAAAACACCAGTCAGATTTAGAATTGTGATTTTTGGTAGTCAACCTGTACTCCATGAGTCAGGGAGATTAAGAGTTTTATTAAAAAAAAAAAAAAAAAAAAAAAAACACCAGATTGATTATTTCTACAAGAACACTCAAACCAAATTCTGTGTCCTAATTGCCATCTTGATGAGCACTCTCTTTTATCTGTCTATTGACTTCAGTGAAACCGCTTAGCTTCTCTTATTCACTGCTCATTAATAGAAGCAAAGGCAATATTTATTTGGGCAGATGAGGCTACTGCCCCTGATCTCAAGAGCAGGATGGATAGCCCCCATTATCCCCAGGTGGTAGATCCCAGGCCCTCCAATGGATGCCTGAGACTGTCGATAATACTATATATGCTATGCTTTTTGCCCTCTACCTCCATACCTATTATAAACTTTGATTTATATATAGGCACGGTAAGAGTTAAAAGTACTGACTTGGAATAAGATGGAAAAAAAGTTTAACCATGTACTGTAATAAAATTCCAATGCT
Source organism: Dipodomys merriami (assembly GCF_024711535.1). Taxonomy (NCBI): domain Eukaryota; kingdom Metazoa; phylum Chordata; class Mammalia; order Rodentia; family Heteromyidae; genus Dipodomys; species Dipodomys merriami. The sequence goes on along the minus strand of NW_027206290.1, from coordinate 59,651,910 downwards.
CAGAGCAGTGTGAGATTTAAAACTTTGGATCTACTGATCTTTGAACTTTCGTATTTAATATTTTCAAGCCACAGTTAACCACGGATAGGGGAGGACTATTGTAGCTATTTTCCAGAAAAACAATTTGAATTCAGTGAGATTTAAGTAACTTGCTCAAGACTGGCTACACAACTGTGGTGGGGTGGGGCTGAAGACTTGGGCCCAAGCAGGCTGACCTGAGAGTTCAAGTTTGTATTCCCATCTATCAATGAGATCTCTTCAGCTTTGATGTACATCAATACCCATTTATGTTTTTGTTTCCTGACTTGCCTGCCTATTTTCCACTAAGCAGTTTATTTTTATCACTAGAATTTCTTACAAATGATGGATAATTGTCCCACGTAGCTACTGCATAACAAACCATTCCCCAACTTAATGGCTTAATGTACCCACCATTGTATCTGCTCAAGAGCTTGCATGTCAGTAATTGCTCCAGGCACTGCTGGATGATTCTTCTGTTGATCTGCCCCAAATTAATCATGCAGCTACAGATGATTACCTGTAGGTTTGATGTGGGTGAGGTGTTCCATGATAACCTCACTTCTAAGTCTGTCACTCCTGCCTCTCTCCACAGAGCCTCTTTCTCAAATAGAGATCGCATAGTTTTTCATCCTGCTCTTAGTAGCAAGAGAATAAATGCAGAAGTTGCAAGGGCTCTTCAACACCTTTGGCATCATTGTTTTGGTCATCTTCTATTATACAAGGGGATTATGGGTGTTAGGTTTTTAAAAGGAGGTAGCTGAGTAAGAACAGCACCAGCATGCAAGTGGTATTCAGGTAAGGGGTAGGTTTATTCAGTAGAATAAAGGGAAAGGCCTAGGAATGAAAGAGAGCTGGGAAAGAGAGAGGAAAGAGAGAGAAAAGTGCTTGAGAAGAGCTAGACAAGAGCAGAGAGAGGTAGCCAAGCAAGAACAGCAGCACTCACGTGGTATTCAGGTAAGGGGTAGGTTTATTCAGTAGACCTGCTGGGACTAGGCAAGGTTGGCACTCCACGTGGCTGGGAAAGGCCTGGGAATGAAAGAGAGCTGGGAAAGAGAGGAAAGAGCTAGAAAAGAGCAGAGAGAGCAGAGAGAGCTAGAAAAGAGCAGCAAGAGAGCAGAGAGCTAGAAAAGAGCAGCCAGAGGAGGCCTCTGAGCCTGGGCTAAGGCCTTATCTAGGGTATGGGTGGAGAAGGGTGTGGCCACATCCAATTCAGATGTGATCTCAGTGGATGCAGATGTGACCTCTTCCAGGTGTCCCAGGTGCCTAGGTAAGGAAGGTACTGGGTGGAGACTTTGCTGCGAGGGGGGTGGAGTCTGCTGGCCATCCAGGAGCAGACCTTACAATGGGGTCAACTCAGTTTCTCTGGTACAGAACTAGCTCCTGCCTCTTGGTGGGAGAAACAACATGGTCACCTTGGAAAAGGGCATGCAAAGAGGAAGGAATTGTGAGCATCTCTGTGAACTACTTACTGTTTATGTAAAAAAATCTCATACACTTTATATTTTGTCCAATCTTGAACTTATCTTTTAACTTTGTTTATGCTGTTTTGACCACACAGCACTTTCTGTCTTAAATATAATCAACTCAAAAGTTTTTCCCTTATGACTCTGACTAAAGATCATAAAATCTTTAAATATATCCTATTTTAGGTGAGAAAATGATGGAAAGGGTGACACTGATCAAGATGCATTGTATTCATAAATTGTCATGTTAAGTTAAAACTTAATTGTACAACTCCTTGTAGATAATATGCTATATATATGCATATCCTATTCTATATAGAACATATATCTAATATATTCTATTATATATTATATATACATTATTTTTATTTTATCTACTTATCTATATCTTCTATATATCTCCTCTTAATATATTTGCATACCATATTATGTAACATGTGCATATTACTATATATATATTATATAATATATAATGTATTAAATATTATATATCCCATTCTGCTCGTTTTATATTTTTAGAATATTTTAATTTTATGTTTTATTTTACTTTATATTATGTAGTATATATTTTATTTTATATTATTTTATATTTTATATCACATTTATTTATATTATACATATATATCCTATTCTGATAGTTTTATTTTCAGAACTACAATCTATATTCAAGTTATTTTAGGGTTTAATATAAAGATGAAACTTTGTTTTTGTCCAAGTGAATAGCCACTTCCCCAGTTTTGCTTGCCAACTACTTTCTTCTACTTTGACACATATAAAATCCCACTTTTATCATACACTGATGTTTTCACATATACATTAGTCTGCCTTAACCTTCCTGTAATATCCATTTATATACACATACCATCTGTTTCATGTCATATAGCTTCATAATGTGTTTCAGTAGGGGAAATATCATTTTAAAAAATTCTTAGAGATTCTTAGAAAATGTGTTCTTTTACATGGAACTTTAGAATTATTTTGCTTAAAAATCATTAAGCTGTTCAGGAGAATTATTTTAGATATTTTTGTCTAAGTTGAGGAAAATTGAAAATGTTTATCATTGTTAAATTCTCCCAGTCAGGATGTGGTGTAAATATGGTTTTTGACTGAAATTTTATATTTCCACTTTTCCATTGGCTATTTTCTGAGTTTGATTGCTATTGGGAATAAGGTTTTAGCTTCTCCTGTAGTCTCTAATTTGTTAGCTGTGGAATCTACACTTAGCAATATATACATACAGATTAGAGATTGTGTTCACAAGAGAAATATGGGAGTGTGTTGTTGAAAGAATGAAAGAAACAGAGCTCAGCTTGCATCTAATAAAGTTTCATTGCTTTTGGAATTGTAAACATATATATATATATATATATATATATATATATATGACTTAATTTACCATCTTCTGTGACATATCTGTGAGAAGGCAAGATTGCATGATGTACAGGTGAATGCTCAGTGTTCCTCTTAGGAATAAGCACTGGTCACTGGCTTGATAATGTACCGGTTTTGTCTTTCCATTTCTTGCCTTCTTTCTCCTTCCTCTCCCCATTCCAGGAGTTCCTGGGATCTTCTCTGGGACATGTTTCAGTTCTGTTCTTGGTGAACCCAAACCAAAGGACACAAGGTCCAAATGTGAGTCATGATAGTGACAAACTCTCTAGATAGCAACAGTGTAGGAAGACTCTGGGAAAGTACAGCACAGACTTTCCAGAAGACACCTCCTGCTCTTTGTTGTCATTAACAACCACCAAATCTTACGGCTTCAGAAAGTAGAGTGCTATGGGCAGCCACAGAATTTGTTACCCTGAACGTTCCATGGCTATTGGGAAGAAGACTTTTCCAAAATTTCAGGGATGGGTAAGTTTGAATTCACAGATAATCTGCCATTTCTCTTCTGAGAAAATGATTTTATGGTCAGTTACTATTTTAAATGGATGATGAGTGATCAAAAAGTAAATGGAGAGGATCTCTAAGAGTTTGTGTGAGGTTGTCATTTAATGCCTGAGAAAGGCAAAGGCCAAGGTGCTTTGATAAATAGCTTAAAATCAACTCCCTAGACACAGCCCAGCATGTGTCAATGAAAAGTTATTTCTGTAAACTGAGTAGATGTGAAAACAGTAGGTTAACTACCTCTTCTTCCTGTTGGCCTTGACCCATGCTCATTTTAGTACACCAAGTCATCAGGCATAGAGAGCTCTATGTGACTGCTGTCCCTCCAAAAGATCCATTTGTCATAGAAGAGATAGTGATACCAGGTCTATGGAATGAAAAGAGTTAGATCTTCAAGTTTGAGTTTCTGAGCTGTCAGACCTGCAATTTGGAGCATCCCAACCTCCAAGTTTTTCAACAGCAGTGACCTGAAAAAGAGAAGGTAGAGTTGGAATGCAATAGGCCAGAGCATTTCCTGCCTTAGGTTTCCACATATCTATTTTCAAAAATAACAAATGATGGCTAGAATCTAGGTGAAGGATGCAGGGAAGGTGGAAATGATGTCATATCCCCCATACCCAGGTGTTAATTTACTCATACATTATCCAGATAGAATATCTTTGCAAAAAAAAACAACAACAATAGACACACACACACACACACACACACACACACCACATACTCACACCATGCTTTGCCTCACAGGCAGCTCTCAAGAGATGGTAATGAGGGGAGGAAGAGGAAATCGGCAATTATTGGCAATTATTTTTAAACACAGATGTTTGATGTGTGATTGATAAGCAATGAACTATATATATTTCAATTGAGCCATAGGAAGTAGAAACACTGGTGAAACGAACATTGTAATGAATCTACTGTACCTAAAAGCTTTCCCATACCTTTTTGTGATCTCCAGCAATCTCCAGGAAACTACTGATCTTCTGTCACTATTTGTTAGTCTTTCATTCATAGGGATTGCAGAGTACCACACAATAAAGCCTCCTTGCTCACCATAATTATTTTGCATGTGCCAATACTAAGGCTTGATCTCAAGCCTGGGCTCTGTCCTTTAGCTTTTTTTTGTTCAAGAGTAGTACTTACCACTTGAACCACAGCTCCATTCTTGGCTTTATGTTGGTTAATTGGAGAAAAGAATCTCATGAACTTTCCTACCCCAGCAGACTTCAACCCTCATAGCTCAGCCTCTTGAGTAGTTTGGACTTACAGGTGTGAGCCACAAGGAGCTGGCTTCTTTTTTGTCTGTTTTGTGTAGTGTGGAATGAACCCAGAGCCCAAAGCGTGTTAGGCAGGAACTCTATCACTTGAACCACACACCCTCAGCCTTATATCATCATCATCATCATCATCATCATCATCATCATCATCATCATTATCTTTAAGAATTTGTACAGAGGGGTTCCAATTCAACATGTCAGTTTATGAATATAATACATTTTGATCAAAGTCACTCTTTTTATTATTTTGTTTTCAAAATGTGGTCTCAAAACTTTGCCTGGGGGCTGGGAAGGTGGCTCAGTGGTAGAGTGCTTGCCTTGCATGCATGAGGCCCTGGGTTCGATTCCTCAGCCCCACATAAGCAAAAAGAAAAAGCCGGAAGTGGCGCTGTGGCTCAAGTGGTAGAGCCCTAGCCTTGAGCTGAAGAGCTGAGGGACAGCGCCCAGGCCCAGAGTTCAGGCCCCACGACCGGACCCCCACCCCCTCCCAAAAAAAAAAAACTTTGCCTGGATTAGCCTCAAAACTCAGGAAGCTCCAGCCTTGGCTTTCTGAGTAGCTGGGATTACAGACTCGTAATCTGGTTTACATGCCTGGCTTAATCTTCTGTGCAGAGCAAATATGTTGTTTAAAAAAAAACTGCCAATTAGTATTCCATTTTATTGCTCAGTCTTCAGTATGTTAATCGATTGGTGCACTGAAAAACTTTTAAGTTGTTTCCTATTTGGGAACTACTAAAATGAAGATGCTATGAACATTTTGGGTTAAGTCTTTGTGTGAACATCTGCTTTCATTTCCATTGGATGAATATTTAGGAGCAGAAAAGTCATGTGGCAGTTGCATGTTCCATTTATTAAGAAAGTGTGGTGACATTTTTAAAGCACTTTCATAAAATATTTAGGGTCTACTACAACCCAGGGGTACCCTTGGAAAATTAGAGAATTTGTAGGCTGAATTTGGGGATGGTATTTTCCTATAATTAAAGTATTAGTATGTGTCGTATGGTATATTATGAAAAACTGAAGGAAGGAGAGTGCTGTTAATTTCTTGGAAAGAATTCTCCTTTCTTTATGGAAAGGCCTAATAACAACAACAACAAAAATCCCCTGGGGCTGTTAATGACAGTGATAGTGGTGGTTACCATAGCGGAGAGGTAAATGGGGAATGAAAATTGGGTGTTGAATAAGCAAATGGGTTAGAAAAAAAAAATCAATTGCTTTCTCTGTGCTGTGGCCACCGTCTAATGTCCTTTCCCAACCATGTCCCCATTCCCTGCCAGCAAAACAGGAAAACCAGAGGTAGACTTTCCACCTCCCACCAGGGGACCTCAATTACATTGTGACTTGGAAGTCTGGTTTAAGCCTCCAATGAATTAAAAGTCAGGTTTACTGCTAAGAATCTTGGAATTCCTGGACATAGAAAGAGCAAGCAATTAAAAAGCGGTAACCGCATTAGGTGTTCCTAATTCTCAGCCCAGGAGAAGGACTGAGGAAACTATAACACAAGCCGACTTTCTAGCCAGCCTGGACCCTGGAAGAATGCCCATCCTGTCCCTCCCTCATAGCCTGTCTGCTGCCCAAATGTTCACCAGGTTCAGTTAGGAGCCAGATGAGAAGCCTGGGAGGATTTTTCAGCCTTTGTACCAGAATGCAACTGTGATGGGTAGCATTAACATCTCTTGAGAACCTGTTAAAAAATAAATATTCAGGGGCTGGGAATGTGGCTTAGAGGTAGAGTGCTTGCCTCGCATGCATGAAACCCTGCATTCAATTCCTCAGAACTACATACACAGAAAAAGCCAGAAGTGGCACTGTGGCTCAAGTGGTAGAGTACTAACCTTGAGCAAAAGAAGCTCAGGGACAGAGCCCAGGCCCTGAGTTCAAACCCCAGGACTGGCAACATAAAAAAGGAAGGAAAGAAGAAGGAAGGAAGGAAGGAAGGAAGGAAGGAAGGAAGGAAGGAAGGAAGGAAGGAAGGAAGGAAGGAAGGAAGGAAGGAAAGAAGGAAGGAAGGAAGGAAGGAAGAAGGGAGGAAGGAAGGAAGGAAGGGAAAGAGAAAGAGAGAAAGAAAAAGAAAGAAAGAGAGAGAAAGAAAGAGAGAAAGAGAAAGAGAGGGGGAGGGAGGGAGGGAGAAAAGGAAGGAAGGAAGGAAGGAAGGAAGGAAGGAAGGAAGGAAGGAAGGAAGGAAGGAAGGAAAGGAAAGGAAAGAAGGAAAGGAAGGAAGGAAGGAAGGAAAAGAAAAGAGAAAATAAATCTTCAGCCTCAACCCTATTGCATCCAAAGCAACTAAGCCAGAATCTTTATTTCATCAGAGTTAGTGGATAACTAATAGGCAGGTCACAGTTTAACAAGTACTAATCTAGATGTGTGCTTTTCTTGAATGTCCCAGAAAATGCTTAATATGTGTCCTATATTATTCAGCTACTGCCGAATAAAGTTACAAGACCAACTACATCTGAAACTCAGTGGCCTGCTCTAGTCAGCATGGGCTCATACCTCACGGGTCAGTGGATCACCTGGAGTTCAGTAGATCTGGGTGAAATACAGTTCCAGACCATAGACTGAGACTAGACTTTATCTACATAACTTCCATTCCCATGATATTTTTTAAAATTTAATTTTATTGACAAAGTGATGTATAGAGGGGTTACAGTTACATAGTAAGGTAGTGAGTACATTTCTACTCACAAGGCAATATGTTGGAAATGAACTGTACAACTTGGGGGTGGGGGGATTAGGGAGAGGGAAAGTGGTAGGAAAACGAGGGAACGGTTAACAAGTTCGACAAGAAATGTACTCATGATAATTTTTTTAAATGTACAGAAAGGCAAATGTGGGCCCATATTGTAGCACACTTTTAACCCTTTTGCTTAGATCTCACTTGGATTTTATCCTTAACATTTTACCAACCAAAACAAGTCATGAAATCCAACAGACCAAAGAGTAGCCATGGGTTTGGAAGTGGTTCTGATTCCTGTTCAGCTTTTTACTTAAGTATATTCCCCAGGCAAACATCTGTGCCTCTGGGTCCCATTCAGTAAAATGGTATACTAATAGCTATGCTACTGGAAATTTTCTGTGGCACAGAATAATCTTGTAACTTACAAGAGTTGTAAAGTTGTGTGACCTTGGGTAGGTCATTTCAATACTCTATATTTTATTTTTCTTATCTAGGAATAGCTATCCTAAGAGAGAATTCTGTTGCTTTTTGAAATCCATGTTGAAAATTGACAGCTGTGGTGGTGATGATAGTAATGGTGGTGATGGTGGGGATTATTCCTATTTTTCAGTTGAAGAAACTGAGACAGAACAATGTGCAGAAATCAAGATTTAGCCTTCCATTCTTCTGAGCACTTCATATGTGGAGGAAAACATGGCTAGAACTGATGCGAATCAGTCTAGCTTCCACAGAGAAGGCAAAGCATTTTGCCTCATGTAAGTCAGGTGCTTCTACAAAGGCAATTTTTGGCTTCTTTTCTCCTGTCAGAGAGAGAAAAAGAGGAGTAAGAGGAGCTAGAGGCAGGAGATGTGGGAAGCATCTGGATTCCTGGTGAAGTAGGATCCCCTTTCTCTCCCTGTCCATCTTGTCTAATGAAGCAGATTCCCTAGCAATGCCACTTCCAATGAGCCCAATCCCCTCATAGAGCTGGGTCATGAAATTTTAACCTGGCTCTGGAACTGGAGTTAGGACAAGAGAAAAGGTAAGGCCCAAAGGACCTAAATTAGAACTGGAATAGGCTTCCATAGGATGTTGTAAGCATAAGGTTTTACCACCATTGAATGTTGTAAGTCTAGACATATACATCCACCTCTTTCTATCATCTATCTGAACAGTGGCCCTGTCACAGCTTAAAAATTGTGTGCTACATGGTAGAAGTGAAATTGTGCCCACAAATATATTATCCATCACTGATTTGAACAATTTAAGCCTGCAACCACTTTTCCTGCAGGAGCATCCTTTCCCACCCTTCCTTTCCCGGATATAAAAACAACCACACTGGGGCTGGAAAGGTGGCTCAGTGGTAGAGTGCTTGGCTTGCATGCATGAGACCTGGGTTCGATTCCACAGCACTACGTAAACAGAAAAAGCAGGAAGTGTAACTGTGGCTCAAGTGGTAGAGCACTAGCCTTGAGCTGAAGAGCTGAGGAACTGTGCCCAGGCCCAGAGTTCAGGCTCTACGACTGACCAAAAAAAAAACCACCACAGGACATACCTGGAAACAGAAGTTCCACAAGCTCTTTGAGCTGAATATTTTACTTTTAAGTTATTATTGCTGGCCAGAAGAATTCCTTCCTTGTGACTCATCAGCTTTTCTTGTTCCTCTGTGTGTCACAAAGTTCATCTTCTCATGATCTTTGGTGGGACGGGGGTGGGGAGGGGGGAAGGGAGTGTGGAGGGGAGAAAAGTCACCAGGATTTTTTAAATGTTTTCCCTATTGGAGAGTAATTCCATGTTTCTGGTTTTAGTTACAGTGTTACCTTGATGGTATACAATCAGCTTGGGGGCCATTCTGATTTCAGGTCCTTGTCCCTCACATCTTCCATGTCCTGACTTCCTTGTATCCTCAAATAAGTGTATCCTTGGCTTTGCTTTATTATTAGACAGCAAAACCTGTCGGACTCCAGGATATGTTAGGCATGCTCTTCTTTCACCAAACCTCAAATGTTGAGTTCGAACCAATTTCATTCCAGCTGTCTAAATAATTCACTCACTCATTTAGTAGTAGTCATAGATAAGATACCTTAAATAGAAGGGAAGATGATTTTTTTTAACGTGTTGGGAGTAAAACCCAGGTTCTTGCACATGCCAGGCAAGCACTGTACCACCATATTCTCAGCCAACCTCCCTCACCAACCCCCCAAAAAACCTTTTAAAAAATTATGTTCACTAAAAATGTGATACCACCACATTAAACCATTACTTTATAACCCCCTCTCATTGGAATGGAAAAATGAAACAAGCAAGCAAAAACCCTGGAGATATTAAGTATTAGTAAGAATCTTGAGCAATCTAATGGATTGACACGAACACTTTAGGAAACTGCTTTTCTATAGTAAATATTCAAAGGAAATCTTTACATACATACTACTCACTCCACAATTCATGTATGCATTCAAGGAGTTAAACAGAGAGTGGTCACAACATCATGGAAAAATATCCCAACCAAAAACAGTCCCAATGACCAGTAAGAGTAGAATGGCTAAAAGACAGAAAGAACACTTGCTAGAAATGAAAAATAATAGCTCTGCATAAAGGGTACAGTTTCATAAATGTAATATTGGGTGAAAGAGCCAATCTTAAAACCAGGACAGACAAATCTATGTTATTGGAAGAAAAGATATTTGTTAGCCTTATCAAGAGAGTGACCAAAAGAGGACAAAGGAAGGTGTCTGGGGGTATTACTTGTGTTGTGTCTCCTGATCTGGACATTAGTTGTGTCAGTGTCCTCAATCTGGGAAATCTCATTGATATGTTTGTTGATATTTATGTACAAATATCACACTGGATTAAAAATGCAGTAAAGAATACAGGGGAAATAATGTAGAGGAGGTCATTGTGCTAGAAAAGGTGACCCAGAGCTAGTAGTTCACTCTCTGCAAACTGGTCTCCAAATTTTAATGAGTATAGGCTAGACTCGGTGTTATGGTGGTGCACCAGTGCTATTGTTACGACATCAAAGACCAACTGCTGGCTGCGATACAGTCCATATGAAAAGAGCGACCAGCAAATTTACTGCTTGACTTCATTCCCTTTAAATGGAACTGGCCCCATGATCTTTTTTCAAAGCTCAATTGTAGACATATATCTTCTTTACAGGACATCACGTACAATAAAGAGAAGCAATAACTTAAGATTACAAAAAAAAATAAAAGAATACCTTTGAGATTGCTGTGAGAAGAGCATTCTAGTTAATAAATATCACTGACATTATATCTGCCCAAGCCGTCTGATGCCAAGCCATTGGCCTGGGATACTTCTTCAAGATATGGTGGCTGTTGGGGGCCAACTGTGTTATACATTTATGCCCCAATCATTTTCTTAGACTCTGGGTCTTGGGAAAGCCATCTGCCTCAAAGTAGAGAGCCACCTCACTGAAATCCGACAAAATGGCCAAGTTTACATCCCATACCCATTAACTAATATGAAACTTCCCCTCAGTAGAGTAAACATTTATTAAGAATTGAGACCAAACTAAATTCTTTTATCCGCTATATGCTCTTACCTACACAAACAGCACTCCATATAATCCTAGGGTAGAAATTTCATAGAGTTATCATTTCCAGATCATAGAACTGGGTTAGAATAGAGTTGTTTTATGCCTACCAGAAAAGGAAGAGTGTTATTAATTTTCCATGAGGGAAAGAAGTAAAATTACTTATAACATAAAGGATGTACTTGGCTTAACATGACACATGAACCAGATGGTGGAGAAAGAACCAAAATTATTACATTCAAAATTACCAGTCAGCTCAAAAGCAAACAATTCAGAATGTTCTTCTGGATATATAATCACTTATTACAACATTTAATAAGCTCATAGGGATCAAAACATTTTAGAGAATGATCAAGCCATCTACTTCTGTTTAATCCATTACTCCCATAAAGGTCCAGCTCTCCACATTTTATTGGAGAAAAGGCTAACTACTGAAAAGATTCTTGCCTTTCTGCTTCCCTCCCTGATGCCTTCAGAAAGATACACAAACTGTGTGGAAAGAATGAACATCTCCCTACTGAGACTTTGATGGAGGTAATACACCTATGAAACAAATTTGGACAGTAAATGTGCACTGGAAAAATTTTTTTAAATATTTGAAGGGCTGTGGGATTGCCTGGAGAAAGACAACATATTGAACAGCAGGTGGAAATAATGAGCCAGGCTCTGGGTAAGGTACCTGCAGGAGACAGCTTTTCGGTTCCAAATTCTTCCCCCAGCCTAACTGCCCGGAAGCTCACTAGGCTGAGGTTAAAATGCCCCACAGTGTTGGAGTTTTTTTTTGTTATTTTCACTGCTTATCCTCCAAGGCCAGAGCCTCTGCTAATGTCTAGGATGACCCCAAAACAAACATCAATTTCCTTGTCTTAAATTTGCTCATAAATGCAGAGATGGGAAGAAAACAAGGAAAGTGGCCTGGAGCAGACCCTGCTAACTCAATAATAGAGTGAGATTGTCCTAAATAATGAAAGGACTGAGCAAAGGGGAGCCAAGAAGAGCAGAATTCCCACCTCCCAAATGTGAATTAAGAGGAAAAGAAAGAGATTGCAGGGGGGGGTCACAACTTTAAAGAGCAACCCTCTAATTATAAGGCTGCATCTTTTTCTCTGTGTCTGTAAGTGGTTGTTCCAAGATTGCTCAAACCATTAACTGAATTTACTTTACTTTGAGAGCTCCTGTATGTGTCTGTTGTTCCTTTGGGTTGGTGTTTTTCGTGCCACTTAAGATGTGGTGTAAAGAGAAATACAGTGGAAACCTGCCAGGAAGATGGAGCCTGCTGGGGTGGGAAGGGAGGAGCTGTAGGCTACACAGACTCTCTTTAAAAGGAAAATTTGGTACCCACAAAACCCCAAACGTTCAGCCTGGAGTGACATCAAGAAGCCATCTGCAGGCTCCATGTGAAGAGATGAGGAAATAATTTATTTGGTTATTTCACCTTAAGGAGAAGCTCATGAGAGGATTGGGATGGCCATGACCCTAAAGGCTCTAAGTCCTGCTCTCCTAACAATCTAAGTGGCATGCCTTTTATATCACCAGGGTTTATGGGAACACTGCAGGTGATCCCCTCTGCATATGGTGGCAGGCTTTGTCACATTTTTGTCTCACTGGATTGAGCCAGCGCTTCAAAGTTCCAGCTACAACCACCGCCACCAGCACCGTGGTGAGGTACTCTACTCTGAAGGCAGGTTGCAGACATGGATTCTTGAATTTTGTTGTTGACAAAACACCTGCAAGTTGGCTTGGTGCTGGTGGTGAACATTTATTTATCCTAGCTACTCAAGAGGCTAAGATCCAGAAGATCATGGTTTGAGTCCAGCCAAGGTAATAAAAGCAAAGACTTCATTTTCAAGATTAATAACAGAGATCCAAGCTGGAGGCATGCATCAAGGGGTAAAACACAAGCCTAGCAGGCAAACCAAATAAGCACAAGGCCCTGAGTTCAAACATTGGTACCTCCAGACAAGAAAAGAAAAAAAAAACCAGGAAAGAAGCCTTCAAGTTGGTATTTCATTGATGAAAACTCAAAACCTGGAGAAATGAACTCATTCAGCCTGTAGAGCCAGTACCATAATCCAGGTTAAAAGAATCTTAGTCAAGTTGTCTTACACAATACCACATTTCTGAACATCTAGAGTAGTCATGGTTTTGCTTAGTTGGAGAGAATAAGAGCAAACATTTCTCTAAAGTTCCCAGATTGTATAACGTAACAGTCACACAATGTTACAGGAACTGAAAGGTAACTCAATGAGAATGGATTGTATCTCTTCTTTTTCAGAGATAGCCAGCCAGGTAAATAAAATATTGTCCATCTAAGTATACAGCATTGCCTTTAGAATATAGTTAGCATTCCACAATTCTACTCACTTAGTCAACACTTAGAGACTAAATGGCCATATGAGCAGGCATTGTTCTAGATACTACAGATTTAAGAGAGAACAAGCTTATAGTTCAGAAGAGGAGATTGCAAATACTAAAACTGATATTGACAGTCATTGTTATAGATTATGACAGATGTAGACATGCATAGGGCACAATGAGAGGGAATAACTCAATGAAGTGCTTGCTGGAAAAGCACGGCTGGAATCCTGAGCATAGGAAGAAGAAACAGCCAGCTCAGCAATGAACTAGATGAAGAGCATGTCAGGAACATGGATTCATGAGCACTAAACCTTGAGGGACAAAGAGTTTAGCACTTCCCTAAGAGACAAAAAGAGACACGAGAGAGTGTGCCAATGACTGAATTCCAGAATTAAGAAGAAATGAGGCATTACAAATGACTTCCAGTTTTAGGAGAGGGAGTACCTGTCACCAGACTTGAATTTAACTGGAGAGTACCCATGATCTATGAGACATCCTACTGAAGATAATGACATGGAGCTATGACTAATAGGCCACATCCTAAGGGGTAGCTGGACAACCAAGAGTTGTGATCTCACAGGATGTAGGGGAGGAAAATGCCTTAAGAAGAGGGGACCCCTACTGAATGTTGCTATGGGAACAGAGAAGAGGTCAGAAAGGGGCTCTCCCAACTTAGCAGTATATTGCCATTGGCCTTGATGAGAAGAGTGTCAGACATACTAACAGGTGCCAATGTGGGTACATTAACAGAAAGTGAGAAAGTGGAGCTTGACTATATATGTGTCAGGGGAACTTCTACTATGATAGGGAAACATGTGAATATGGGGTCCTGGGAGAATTTTTTAGTTTTCAAAGATCAGAGATAATGTCAATACATACTTGGGAAACTGGACAAGAGGATTGTGAATTTGAGGACAGTCTGGACTATCAAAAACAAACAAAACCATCAGCAATACCAGGGTGTCTTGGCTGCGGATGAGAAATATCCCATTGGAAGAGAGAAACTAATGACACAATACTGACAGAAGAGGGCTGAGGAGGGAATTCTTGAGGAAAAACCCCACAACAATCTAGATGTAGAAGTTGGCTTTTGACAGAAGGAAAAGAGCTAGTTCCATGTGACAACTGTTCAGAGGTAATAGATAAGCTATTCAGAGCTGTAGGTATGTGGTGGAGAGAGGAAATCTGCCATCCAGTGGCTCCTGCCCCATCAAGAAGTAGGAGGTGCGAACAAGGGACATGAGCAGGAGATGTGAGGAGAGAAGGTATGGAATAGACACTGTCATCCTTGAATGGCAGGAGGTGAGTCTGTAAGGAAAGAATAGCTATTTTGGAGCAGTGTCAAGTTCTCACTCATTAGAGCTTTAAGAATATGAACCAAAAGTGAAAAGTGAAGAAAGTTTGTCAAGTTGGGTGGTTTTTGTCCATCACTCATCATCTTGGCTAGTTACTAACAAGACAAATTGCTGAACTCACCCAAATGGAGGAGTTACCAGTCACCTAGACCAGAGGTGGTGGGAAGCAGAGGATTGAGAGGAGTTGCCATAGAATGGATTTTAGAAAGGACATATGCTGCAGAAAAAGGAAAGCACTGACAGGTGGCAGGCAGAGTTTCCCTGAAATACTAAGTATGTGAAGGAAATATTCATCTTTGCTTGTGTTAATTAGAAGGACTTTCATTTGCTACTGCATCTGCAACTTGGGAGAAAGCCATTAAAAGGAAACACAGGCAGCTCCATGCTGTACTTGGCTATTGTCTTTCATGCGAGATAGACCATGCAGAGAGAAAAAATGTACCTCAACCTTGGAGCAAATGCAGAGATCTACTCACAGTTTCCAAGATGAAATTAAAGGTCTGAGTGGTTTGCTTGTGAGTAGAAGGGGAACTTGCTCGCCACTACAATGACTCCAGTTTTCAACAAGTGTCAGTAGAAAATTATGAAGTACCACCATTATGGAAGACATCTATGCAAAACACAGTGGACTTGAGGCTCATGCCTGAGACCTAGAGGATCACTCTTCAAGAACAGCTTGAGCAGAAAACATCCAGATTCCATAAGTAACCAGCAAAAAATATAGCTGGGGAATGTATGACTCCTTCCTAATGAGCTTGAGGCTCTGAACTCAAACTCCAGCAGAGAACACACACACACACACACACACACACACACACACACAACTAAAGAAAATAAAACTACTGTGCTTACTTATTTTTATATCATACATCCTAAAATTCTATGTGTTATGTGTTACATGGTAAGGCAACTTTGAAATTGTTTTTTGGGTTTTTTTTTGTTATTTTGTTTTTTTGCACAGCAAGAAGACCAGTGAGAAGAATTTAATTATAAGCAGTCACATTGATATAAAGGCATAGTAGAGACATTTAGCGTGGAGTCTTATTTCCCACTTCAGAGGCATGCTATTGAACTCCATAATGCATACATAAATGAAGAGATTACTATGATGATTTAAAAATCCCTTGGCCAAGTTTCCTGCTGACCGTGTCTGATGTCAAGGCATTTTATAGGATGACCTGTTCTGTATTTAGAGGAGATCTCTCACTTTCCGTCCCCTACAAGCAGGTTATCAATGCAAAATCACACATGAGAAACATGAATGAAAAAGAAAAGTGTGTTTCTCCAGTGTCAGGTTCAGAAGCCTCTACTTTGGCACGTGACTATGACATTCATTTCCTGTCAACCTTCTAGAATGCTCCCCTGAGTTGCTTGATATTGAAAAATCATATTTCTTTAATCAACCCCAGGAAACAATGAAAGTAGTGGAGGGATATTTTTACATAAAAATTCCTAAAATCAGCAGGACTCTGGTGGTTCATGCCTATCTTCCTAACTACTCAAGAGCTGAGAGTTTAAGACTGTGGTTCAAAGCCAGCCCAGGCGGACAAATCTGGGAGACTATCTCCAACTAACCAGCAGAAAGCCAGAAGTGGAGATGTGGCTCAAGTAGGAGAATGCAAGCCTTGAGTCAAAAAGCTAAGGAAGAGCACAAAGCCCTGAGTTCTAGCCCCGGTATACATGTGCGCACGTGCGCGCGCGCACACACACACACACACACACACTCCTAAAATCATAAAGCCTAGAAGAAATAGTAAGCACAGCTTTAGGCCATGATTCTGGGATTGGATTTCAAAGAACATTTGTTTCCTGCTATCCCTCTGTCAGCTAAATATATTCCTCCCTGTACTAGTTATCTATTGCTGTATAACAAATTGCCCCATAATTACGCAGCTTCAAAGAACCCACATTTATTATCTTGGAATTTCCATGGGTCAGGAAGTCAGACAGAGCCTAGCTGGGTGCTTCTGGCTCATGTGGTCTCACAGCCTACAGTGAAAGGCCATGGCCCTATCCAACAGGGCTATGGTCCTCCCAAGGAGTGGCAAGAGGACTGGCTTCCAACCTCTCTTATTGGGCACTCATAAGACTCAGTTTCTCAGAGGCTGTAGCAGCTTATAGGATCGCAGTTGTTTTTTTCAGAGTGAACAAGTAATGAGTGAAGACAAAAGAGAGAATGTATGCAGGACACCATTCACGGATTCTATAACAAAGTCTTGAGGACCATTCTCCTCACTCTCATCGTACTGTGTTTGTTAAAAGTGAATCTCTTGTTTGATCCCACATAATGGAAAGTCTCTGCTTTCTAGTGGGAAGGATCACTGAAGACTGCTTTAAAATCTTCCCACCAAATTCCAATGCACACGTGCATACCTAGGTCTGTGCCCTTTCCCGTTTGCCCAAATAGATGCAATTTCCTTGCACTCTCTGATGTGATTACCTCCTCCGTCCCTATTTTTACAGTCGCCTTCACTTTTAGTTTATCTCTTCCCATATGCATTCGAAATGTGACACCAAGTTTCATCTACATTATTGCTTTCAGTTCAGTCCCTCAACAACCCTTCTATTGTCATCAATATCCTCTTCATGTCTTCCTATTGTTTCCCATTTCTTGTCTCAATAGGAGTATTAGGAATCTCTATATCTGTGCTCCATCAATCTTTCCAGCCCTTTGCTTTTAACAGAAGCATAAACTGAAGATAAAACACATTACTGTTCCTTGGGCCTTCTGCATGCTCTTGGCCTCTAGCTCAACAGCATTGCTTTAGCTGACAATGCCTTCCCCCCTTTCTAGCTGTGAAATTTTTAGACAGGCCACACAAGCTTTTCTGCAAACTACTGGGATGGAAATGTGCTCATGCCTGAACCTTTTTTGTGTGGCACACCCATCAAATGATTATTAGTCTTGCTCCCATCTTACCACTGAAGTGTGTCCACCCTACTCCCCACTCTGCCTGCCATCAAAGAGGAAGCCATGAGTAGCTTACTCCTGCATTATGGCTCATGCCACGTGAACTACATATGACAAGTTCTCCAGTGGTCTAGCATTCTGTGGCCTCTGGAATGTTGGCGAACACTGTGCTTTCCAAAAAGAAAAGAAGAGTGGATGTTGCGATGAGAACATTAAGGTCCACTTTACTGACAGCAGGACATAATCAGACCCTGATTACATCTCTAAGCTCTAATACCTTCACAAATCCCTCGCCCCACCCCCCGGCCGCCAGCCTATAAAAAATGAAGTGGCTGACTTGGGGTTTTTTCCATTTGTATCTATTTTTTCTTGTTTTTATTACACTTGATTTTTAATAGATCAGTTCAGTCACTCAACAACCCTTCTATTGTCATCAATATCCTCTTCATGTCTTTTCTATCGCTCCAAGGAAAATAAAGGAGTTAGAACAAAGGATTTTTTTAAAAGCTTCTTTTACAAAAGGAGCTTTAGAGGCAAAAGGATCTGCATCTGCAGTTGCATGTTCCCCCATGAATTAACCTTCTTAAAACCCCCCAAAAGAGCAACATCAGAGAACACTGTGTTTTGCAATGTCAGCACTCTTCTTGCTGTCCCCCAAACCACTCCTGACCTGTGATGATTTGATCATGTAGTTCATAGCCTGTAACAGGTCAAAAGAGCTCTTGTGGCTCAGAGTACCTCATCTGGGTGCTGTCACTGGAATCACAGGCATTTCTGTCAGTGAAGTGAGGATGCGTAAGTGTATATATGTGAGAATGTATGTGTCTGTCTGTCTGTCTGTGTCTGTGTGTATTTAAAAGGAAGATTTATAGCATGAAGGATAATTATTCCTCAAAACCTATTGTCCAGCCCTCTGGAGGCAATATTTTGAATTGAGAATGGCTTTCAGCTCAGTCATATTTGCACCTGGGATCTGTGAGAAGTATTGGAAACTTCATAAAGGAGATGAAACTTGACCAAGGATAGGAAATGACTTACAGCCTCACAGGCTCAGAGTGTATTGACACAAGGTAGTGATATAGGAAATTATGGTTTTTCAAAGCAAAGTCAGACTTTGGTTTCTCTTTTATCTCAGTATGATGTGTGTGTGTCCTTGAACGAAATCCTCTAACCACAGCACAAACGTGACATTCATGCAGTGGGAATGGCCAGAATCCATTCTTTTGTGCTTCTGACACACAGGAAAGTCAGACTTCCTTTCTGATTTGTTCATGCATCAGTATTGTGGTTTCAATCTGCTTTGTTAACCTGATTTGCCAAGTTCCAGGTGGGCCATGTGGGCAATGGCAGTTGGCAAAGAAAGCGAAAGAAATTACTACAGCTCAAGTGTTACTTATGAGACTGAGACTCTGGGTGCCCATTGTCATATTAGTGTGTTTCTTGGTGCACAAATTATCAGACTCCTTTACTCTTTATCCTTTCTTAGTTCTCCTTTAATGGCATTGCTTATTGTTCCATTTGAACTAGGATCTGACATCCAGCTGTAGATGATTATCCAAAAAGAGCTGGATATAAACTGTATAGTTATTGACTGTTCAAAACTGTCTCAGAGTAGCTGTGATGAACTGCAAAGTTGGATATAATTTTGTCAAGTTAATAGATTAGCCAACTTACCCATACGATATCTATACTCTATAGGAAAATTTGTTGTTGGAATGGTATTTTTTGCATTCGCTTGAAGTAGTGATACAAAGGATTTCAATTCGATATATATTTTGATCAATATCACCCCTTTCATTGTTCTCTCCCATCTCATCCTACCCCCAAGTCCCCTCAATTTATCTCATTTTCCGATGTATATGTTGAACATTATGGCTACTTTCGCCCACTCTTCGTTTTTTGTTGTTTGTTTAATATAGCATGTTTTTAATATAGCATTTTACTTGGCATTCTACTTTAAGGTCAGTCTCAGGACTGACTGGTCCTTGGGTTTAGAGAAAGTAGGCCTCATTTCCCAGCAGGTGACTTCCTAATAAACAAGACCACTGGACTTTATCTCTTGAGCCAGATTCCATAACACTAACTTCTACCAATATTCTCCTATGCACTGGTTGGACTGGGCTGATTGTGTTTCCCACTTTATCAAGCTCCAATGCCCACATTAAAATGACAACCTAAAATATCCCAAGGAGACTCAAGGTGAATTCTGATGCCTTTCTTCAGATCCCACCAGATATTTCTTTGTTCTGTGGAGTGTGAAAAATCAGTGAAAATAAATATATGTTTTTATCTGGCTTTGAATTAAATTGAAAGTACAAATGGGAGACAAGATAAACATATACAATGTGAGAGAGTTGATAAACAAGAAGAACATAGAAAGGACTGTTATTTCTTAAGCTGCTTATATGGGGGTGGGGGAAGTATGTTTATGTTTGGGTGAGACTGTCTAAACATCTCCGGCTATATTCTAGCCTCAAGTACATATGGTCAGCTCAGGAGCCCTGGAAAGAATCTGGCTTTGTTTTTCTCCATATATTAGTCATTGCTGAATGCATTTTTACAGATGATATTTGACAAGATAAACAAGTAAGGACACAAGGACCTAGAAGAAAAGCCAAATTTCACAGGGAGCATAGTTCTCCTCAGCACCCAGAGATGACCAAACAGGTGCCAAGAAGGGCAGATGGCTGCCCATTTCACAGATGGATCAGGGCCTGAGAACTGGTAAGTCCAATCTAGGCCCAGAACCTTCTGCTTCTGTAGCCCTGGCTTTGCCCAAGATATTGATGCTACCAGCCATGAAACAAGTCCAGGCCAACTGCACCCTTACATACTCCAAATAGATGGACACAGCAGGACCATGCAGAGCCCATTCTCCAGCAAAATACTGATGTGTTCCAGGCAGAAACCCAATTTGGGATGTTTTGGCCCAAAGGAAACATTTACAACCAAATTATACACCTCGGAAAATAAATGAGCTTTCATTTTAGAAGGAAACCCTGCCAGGCTCTTTATTATTTGCACCACAATCATAAAGTTGGTTTTAATCTCTACAGTGGAATGCCGTTAGATTGGCCAACTGGCAGGCCCTGGTGCTTTGAATGGGGACCACTTCACCCTGAAGAGCACACAGTGGGAAAGCAAAAGGAAGTACTTCTGAAACATTCTTTCTCAGAACCCATTGGTTGTTTTTTTTTGTTTTTTTTTTTTTGGTCTTTTTCTGGCATGTTCATTGCAACTTCAAAGCACACTCCTTTCTTCTTTTTCTTTCTCCTTCATTCTTATTCTTTTTTAATTCCTGAAGCTTTTCAAAAAAAAATAGGGCTTAAAGTAATGTGTCCTTTATAAATAGATGAAAATCTAGGAGTAAACCCAAGAAAGTCTATAATGCATGGCATTGATCAGTTGAAGGAGAATTGGATACTAAAGCTCAGAGAAAACAGAGGGAAGGACTATCAAGTACATTCTCGTTCATTTCCTCAACAAAGAAATTTAGGGATTTAAGTCTATTGGGCATCCATTCCCAGGATTCAGGCCATGAATTGACCTAGAGATCAGATGCAGGTCCTGAGATATGGTGGGTAAGGAGGTTTAGGATTTCTGGTATGTCCTGTATCTTAACTATTTCAGATCATTATTAAAATATTGAGTATTTTGTTCAGATTTGGTGTTTGGAATTAAAAGGTCCCACAACCAGCTTTCCAGGGTGTGACATTAGCTTCCATTAGATCAAGACTGTAGAGAATTTCATACTTGTCCTGACAATGTTAGCCTGCAGTCCTTGCGGGCAAATGACAGTTCACAAGGCAGAATAGCAAAGGACCTGCTCAATGGAGTTATGGGCAAGGATTTGGTTCTTATCTATGGGACAAATTTGTGACAATACTTTTAAGAATCCTAAGTTGTTTCCAGACTTTGTTGTACATTGAAATCCTCTAGGGGCTTTTAAAAGTACTGGTACTTAATTCCTACCCCACATACCCTGATTTAAATTATTTGAGGTGTGGGAATGTAAACTTGTTCAACCACTTTGGAAAGCAGTATGGAGGTTCCTCAAAAGACTTCACATAGAACTCCCCTATGACCCAGCAATCCCACTTTTGGGCATTTACCCAAATGTTTACAAACAAGACCACACTAAAGCTACCAGCACAACTATGTTTATTGCAGCATTATTTACCATAGCTAAGAGATGGAACCAACCCAGATGCCCCTCAGTAGATGAATGGATCAAGAAAATGTGGTATATATACACAATGGAACTCTATGCCTCCATCAGAAAGAATGACATTGCTCCATTTGTTAGGAAATGGAAAAACTTGGAAAAAATTATATTAAGTGAAGTAAGCCAGGCCCAAAGAAGCATAGGTCCCATGGTTTCCCTTATTTGTAATATCTAGTAGATGTATGAGTCAAGTGGAAAAGGTCAGATAATGTGATGTCAGGAAAATGAACCCTTAGATGTGTATTTTAATGTTTTTTTCTTTCATGCATGTGTTTCTAACACATTTATAAGATTATCTCTTTGTTGCTTTGAATGTCCCTCCCCCACAGTATAACCCCTGCTTTCACTATATTTGATGTCAGTATAACTTGTGGAGGAGATGGGGAAAAACCAGTTGTTTAAGGATACAGGTGGACCTGTTGCGACAATGAGAAGTACAAGTTGTCATGTCCAAAACGAGCTTTACAACGTCGGTGCGGGGGGGGGGGGGGGGAGGAGAAGGATTGGGATGGGGGGGGAGGCTGGGAAGGGATGTGAAGGGTAAACAAAGGAGGAGGCTGCAATGCTCGGTAAGAAATGTACGCATTATCCTGCCCATGTAATTGTAACTTCTCTGTACAGTATGTTCACAAATAAAATTAAATTAAATTAAAAAAATAAATTATTTGAAGTATAACTAGAATACCATATGGACAGCAAAATTTGCATAGTCCTGCCTATGGCCTATAGGTTCCATGAGGGTAAGAACCAGGCCTATCTTACTCCTTATTGATGGAATCCTCCCCCTTCCTTGCAATAGGGTAATTGGCTCCCAGTAATTATATGTTAAATAAATAATTGAGTTAACAGTTCTGTGGTTCATCTGCCCACACACCACCAAAATGAATCCTAGCTAATTAGATGATTTCAGCTCTTAAATATTTTGGAAAGTTTCAGGTGGAGTATGACTTAAACTTTAGGTCTTCCCTGCCTCCCTCAGTTTCCCTCTACTTAACACATTCTGAGAATTATTTTATAGCCTCTTCCTAGATCACTTTTTTAAATATTTGTGACCAGGCAGTTTCATAAGTCATGACTTTGATTGCTTCATATTCCCCATGTCATAATTTATATTTGAAACCCTCTAATATGATAAGAACGGGGTATTCTTATCCCTCCCAAAGTACTTTAATTATTCAAAGGTAGATGAACCCAGCAGTTCTTTGCCAATGAAATCCCAGGGTGTCTTTGGCCTAGCAGTTGGATGGACAAGACTTCTTCCCATATTCTGACATTGAAGGTTTTCATTTCCCACTGCCGGCCTTCATCCCACCCCACCCCCTCCACAGACACTAAATTCTGGCAGTGGATAAGTCAACTTTCATTGTAAAAATGTTTATGGAGTCTGTCAGTTCTTAACCTTAAAATTGAACCATGCTGTTTGTCTTTTTTTCTAAGTGAGAGAGAGTGTGAAGGACTAATGAAAATGGAGCGCGAAGAGATCAAACACGCATTGTGGAATTTTTTGTTCAAGACCTGGAACAGAGAAACCCCGCTTTGGGGGCAAAGATAGAGATACTCTATTAGTTGAGCCCAAGATCTGAGATTATGACCTGGCATGAGAGAAAGTAAAGCAGAGGGAGTGAGAAAAACAGCATGGGATGCAAAAGGCCGCAAGGGTCATAAAATGTTCTTTCTCTTTTGAAAAGCTAGAAATATATTTCTTTTGGTCAGAGAGCAAGTACATTCACTTATAACAAATTCTATCATCTGAACAGCTCAAGTCTGCTTTCAAAAGGCAGGATTTTGAAAGAAGCCATTCATAAGTTTGTGTGGTGTGCCATGTTGGGTAACATTTTGCTTACCGTGTGACTTTTCTGTAGACCACTTGGGAGGTTGAGCATTTGAAGTGAGCAGTTGGCCTCTTAGTAACAGGACACCTTGGACATTGGTATTTTTTTGGGGGGGGGGAGAATTTGGCTCTATCGAAAAAGCCAGCCTTTATATCTGCAGAGTTGGGGGGGGAGGAGGGTAAGGTTAGTAAGATAGTCTGAGATAAAGGCAGCAAATAGGAATTTCACAGAACAAGGTACACATTTGCTATAGGCAAGTGAGGCTCTGGTTGCTATGTTAATGCTGTAGTTGGAACCTATGCCATTGATCTGAAAAAAGCAATTTCTGGAGTTGGATTCTTGGCACCAATTGTTCCAATCTATGAAGCCTTCAAATTCATATGTGATGGAACCATCAGACAAGACATTTGGTCTCTGGAAGATCTCCCTGCAAGAATAAGAAGCAAGTGTACGCAGAACTTAGTGAATGGATGCTGTCCAGAAATTTGTTTTCTTTTTCAGCTCCATACTTGAAACATTGCTTTAATCTCCTAGAAATGTACAAGCTAGATATTGGACAGTCTTGAGAATCATCCTTGCTGATAGATTTGTTATACGTAGGGGTTCTGACATTGGGGAGCTCTTGGGTTTAAAGAGAAGCTATCTTCAAACAATCATGGGGATACCCAAAAGTAACTTTCTCCAAGTGTCTCTTCTGCCTCCCTTCCTCCTTTCTGGCTATTTCTTGCATGTCCTCAAGGGATTGTTTCTCATCTCTCTTTAGTCTGCCTGGAACCTTCAGCAGGAGCCTCTCAGGTCTCCAAACCAGAAACATTTGCTCTATCCAATAGCCACGGTGAAGCCATACCTGTCCTTTCCCCATGAAAAACTTCAGGCAGACACACACAGTGAGGGAGAGATCCAATGGAGGCCCTTTGCTGCCCCATTGGGACACTCACTGCCTAAGTTTGAGGAGGGAGGCTGGAATAGACTGTTAGTAGGCAAAGCAAGAAGTGAGTCAAATCCACCTCCCTTTTGAAAGGTTTTTATCTTTCCCTCATCTGTTCATCTGTCAGATCACTTGGCCCAGCGGGAAGCCGCCTGGCCTTGTGACACAGGAGGCTAAAGAGCCCCGCCCCCTCCATCAGGGTGTCCTCATCATGGAAGCATAGCCAAGCAGGGAGACTCCCTAAGCCACTGGAGGACTTGCACTCAATTGCTGTTTCTTTGATGACATTTTCTCATGATAAAGTACCTCAACTGTTTGAGAGCCATTCATTTCCTTTAAGACATTTCCCTTCGCTGAAAGTGGCCCTTGGGAGACCAGGCCTTAACTAACTACTCTTGGCTTAGCTGTTCGTTGTCTTCTCCTGGAGTAAGCAAAGCTTCCCAGGTGACATGGAAGGTTTTACTTCTCAGTCTGAAGCAGCATCACCAGGAGGACTTGTAGAAACACCAGCTGCTGGTCCCCACCCTAGAAGCACTGATTCCACAGGAGCACCTGAGAAGAGGCCCATTCCCCGGAGATGGGGGCAGTCCTTTCAGGACAGTTGGGTTAAGCGCACACACAATGTTATTATCCATTTCTCTGTGAGCCTAGTTGGAAAACCAATGGACTATTAAATATAAAGTTAAAGCAAACATGAAATCTCATTCATTTTTTAATGTATAAATATGTGGGTATATTTTTATGCATGTTTATGTACATACTCATATATACACTAAATATATTACATATACTTATAAAGATGTATACATATAATATACACAAAACCTTTGATTATATATGCCTATATGTATATATTCATGTGCATGTAGTATTGAGGATTGATTCCAGAGTTTTATGCTTGCTGAGCAAGTGCTCTACCACTTGAGCCACACCCTAGCCATTTAATTTGTTGTTTGTTTGTTTGTTTGTTTGTTGGAAGAACTGGATTATATTTTGTTGTTGAGATAGAGGTTTCACAAACTATTCCTAAGCTGGCCTCAAACTCAAGATCTTCCTGTCCCCAACTCCCTGATAGCTGATTAAAGGTGTGTGCCACTATACCTATCTTCTTATTTAACTTTGAAGAGACAGATTCAGAAAATGATTCAAATCAGAATTAAATTCAAGACAACAAATCACCTGTACCAAACACCTCATCTCCTTCTGAGTTCTCTTTCATTATTTCCCAAGTCCTTACTATCCCTGATACCCTACTAATGATGTTGCTTAGTGTTACTAACCAGATGTGCAATGTGATTCAACCACAAATAGGTGACAATACTGTTTCCTCCAACAAAGGCTCTGTGAGCAAAGGGAACAGCCAGGCACTATTTATGCTACTTCTTGAAAAAGACAACCATGCCATGTTGTACCAGCACCTGAAAGTCATCATACAAGTGGAGTCCAAGCCAGGAACTGAACTAGGAAGGATTTTTCTGTCTCTGACACAGTCTCTCATCCTCTCACACTGGACTGTGGATTCTAGCACCTGAATGTGGTTGCAGAGATATATGAGTCAACTGCATTCACATCTATCTTACCTTGAAATCCTGCTTATTAATTCATTCATCAAGTCAGTGGTCTGTCCATCCATTCAGGGAGCATTAGGTAAGGTCCTAATATGTACCAGGGTTTACGCCAAATGCCAAGGGTACAAAAGTGACATAATTAACAGTTCCTACTCCAAGGAGCTGATATCCAAGTGCGAACTACATCAAAGGAGAAGACACACACAAAGCCCACAGACAGAATAATTTTTGTTTGCAACAGATACTATAAAGGAAATAGGCAGGATGATAGAAGAGACTAGAGGGATGATAGAAGGGTGGATGGATGGAAGGATAGATGGATAGATAGATGGAAGAAAGTATCTCTCTTCCTCTGCATTTTGACTACTCAGTCCTTCCTCTGTATCTGACTGCTCTCTGGACACTGGGATTCTTTGAAGAATTAGTCACTCTTCCTGCAGCTTCCTCCAGCACAGGCTGCCTCCTGGCCCCACATTAATACCTTGGCTTCCGGGAATTGGCCAGACTCCCCACAGTGTAAGCACCTGCCAGACCTTTTATGAGATGGACAAAATGGTTAGATTTTACACTTCAGTTTTCTCATCTGTATGGTGACAATGATGATAATCAGACACATCTTGCTGGGGCTTAGGAAAGACAATGGTGGGGGAAAATGAAAGAAAAGTATTCAGGCAAGAATAGTACAAGATAAGGACTCAAATGTTTTTTTCTTTCTTGCTATTGTTTCTAACATATTTATAAGATGATTTCTTTGTTGCTTTGTATGTCCCTCCCCAAAGGTATAACCCCTGTTTTCACTGTATTTGATGTTGCTATAATTTGTGGAGCGGAAGGGAAAAAACAAATTGTTTAAATAGGAATACAGGTGGACCCATTGTAACAATGAGATGTACAAGACGTTATGTCGAAATACGAACTTTACAACTTTGGCGCAGGTGGGGGGGAGGAATGGGGAGACTGGGTGGGGGGAGATGGGAAGGGATGGGAAGGGGAAACAAAGGAGGAAGCAACAATGCTTGATAAGAAATGTACTCATTGCCTTGCTCATGTAATTGTAACCCCTCTGTACGGTATTTTCACAATAAAAAAAAATAGTACAGAGAAGATAGTTGAAAAAGGAGAATGAGATGTTGGTGTGGTTATCACTAAGAGAAAGCCATAGCTGGGTCTGAGGAGAAAATGTTCAGGAGAAGATAGTATAAGAGTATTAGGAGACAGGTGCCAGTAAGTAGCACATGCCTGTAAACCTAGCTACTCTCAAGAGGCTGCGATCTGAGGATCATATTGAGCAAAATAGCCCAGAGACAGCACCCAGGCCCTGAGTTAAAATCCCACAACCAATACACACACACATACACACACACACACACACACACACACACACACACACACACACACACACACAAAGGTTATTAGAAAAGACTAATCAAAGAGAGGGAATAACAGAGAAGGAGAAAGAAGCACTTTCTACCCCCATGATTCTGCCCATTTTATAGTGAGCCAGCAGGAAATACTATGCCTTACATGAAGCTTCTCATGCATTTATTTATCTGTTTGTTTATTTATTTTGTGATATGGATCAAGTGCAGAGCCACATACATGCCACTGAGCTATCACCCCAGTTGATGCCTCTCTTTTTTCACACATTATATTCCTTGCACCCTTGATTATTTAGAAAATGATTCTGTAAGATATATCTAGGGCCTTGCCAATGGCCATTTCTCTCTGATTCCCTTTCTGTTTTCTCTTGTGTATCAGTAGTTATGCAAGCTCTCTATATAAGTAGTATATATGCAGATGTTCAGCCCAGTGAATTTTCACAAAGAGAATACATACAGTCAGGAAACTAGCTCCCAGATCAGGAAGCCAAATGTGGTTAGTTCCCCCAGAAATCCCTGAGACTCCCTCCCTATTGCTAGTATTCCCAGCTCATCAATGCCCTGACTTTTAGTTTTGCCTGCCTTTGACTTTAAGTCTTTTGTATATAATTTCCTTTGTTTAAAGACTCACCATTGCCATTGCTCTATAATGATTCATTCTATGCATATTTATTCTAAGGACACAATTTACTTATATATTCTATTGTTGGTGGTCATTTTGGCTCCTGTCACTTAAAATTCACTCCATGTGTTTGGCAGACTCCAGTTGGAATTTGATGATTCCAAATGCTAATATCCAAAGCAAACTCATGTTTGGGGCTTAGCTCTTTGTGACCTCCTTTCTCTGTTCTTTATTCTCTGGCTCATTGAATAGTTCTTGTCATGTTTGCATGAAGTGCCATGTGACATTTCATTTCTGTTTTCTTCCCTCATGGTTAGTCATCTGTTTTATTTCATCTTATTGTATATTCCGTTTTTGTTGACCAAACCTAATCTATTAGGGCCCTGCTTGATACTATCAGAGATACTTACCTATCTTGAAAACTTTTATTCCTTCAGGATTTCTCCTTTTCTACCTTGTATTTTAGACATGTGTAAGCATTTGTTAACTTTCCTCTGAACTCTTGAAACAAAAAGAAAAAAAAATCTATTCAGATACATTTTTCATAATATTAAAAGCATGACTCTCATATTATTATAACAAATCTATATTAGACATATATCAAATATTTAATTAATTAATTAATTAATTAGTGGGGAATTTAGGAAAATGTTAAGACCAGATCAGAACATTGAAGAAACAGGTAATTATAAAGTTGGTTGAGACAATCAAGATAAAACAGGTAAATTTTTAGACACAAAAATGGTTAACTTTCTTTTGGGCTTTGAGTTACTTTTTCTCCTAGACCCAAATCATTTCTGCAGGATGAAAAATCCTCAAGTTAGTGTGCATTTTTTAAAATCTTGGTCCTAATTAATACTAAACGGTAAGTCAAATACAGGTTTTTTTTTTTCTCTTAGAAACACTCTTGGGCAGACATGTCATACTGTGCCCCATTGTGAACTGATAAATTTGCCATCATCTTTTTTCTTCTTTTCCAAGTTGGGGATAACTTTTCATAACAAGCTATGTGTTATTGAAACTCTTCCTTCAGCACCATTCTCCATACCTAATATATTCAAGAAGTGTTTGTTGAGTGAATCCTAAGTCATTTGTAAAAGTTGATCAAGCTAAGTCAACAGCCCCCACAGTCGCACTAGTTGCCAATTCTCCCCAGGCGGGGATCAAAACATTTCCCTGGAAGGAAACAGAACAGCAGTCCAAATAAGAACAAGGTGGATAAGCAGGTGGGAAAGGGAGCCAGTTCTGATAGCTTGTAGCTGTCTCCTCGCCTTGAGCCATATATGGTCTGCTGTGGCTGTGTAATTGTTTTTATGGTGTCAGGAGGGAGTTTCCTAATAAATGAGAATTATTAGTTTCTGGCAGCCCACAGAGCTACACAGGTGCATCATGAAAGTGTAAGGAAGAATTGTTAAGACTTGACTCTGAATCTTGGAAAGATGGGCAATTTAGCTGTTAACAAAGTAGCACAGTTAAATGAAGGAAGTAGCAGGGATGGAGATGGAATTTTCCAACAGATTTTACCCAGCTTTGAGTTAGCAGGGAGAAAGATGGGAGAAAGCAGAAATAGTTCTAATTTTTGAAAAGAGTATATTTTATGCATTCATAACCATCATATTTGTATTTAATCACTCTAACCCTCATTTGATGTTTGCAATAAGGATATATATATATATATATATATATGTACATATACATATGTATACATTTGTGAGATGATTTTTCCAGAACGAGTGCCTCTTGATGATTCCTCTCTAAGGATATCAGAACTGAAAGGACTGAGAAGTTTCTTGCAATTTCCATCCTACCTCACCATGATCATTTTGCAGAAGAAATAACTAAAGCCTTTATCACTCAATATGTTTACTTGTAGATATATAGGCACATTCTAGTTACAACAAATGAAGGAAACCATGAAACCTGTCCTGGCTTACTTCACTAAATATATTTTTTCATTCCTTTTCTATTTTCCATTCCTTACAAATGGTACGATATCATTTTTTCTGATGTACGCATATAATTACATTTTCTTGATCTATTTGTCTGCTGAGGGGCATCTGGGTTGATTCCATATCTTAGTTATGGTAAACAGTGCTGCAATGAACATGGTTGTGCTGGTAGCTTTAGCATGGCCTGATTTGTGGTCTGTTGGATAAATGCCCAGGAGTGGGATTGCTGGGTCATAGGGTAGCTCTATTTTTAGTCTTTTAAGAAATCTCCATACTACTTTCCACAGAGGTTGAATAAGTTTACACTCTCACCAACAGTGTAGTAACATTCCCTTTTGGCAACATCCCTGTCAGCATCTATTATTGTTAGTTTTCTTGATAATGCCCTTTCTAACTGGGATGAGGTGGAATCTCAATGCTGTTTTGATTTACATTTCTTTTATGACCAGAGATGTTGAACATCTCTTCATGTGTCTATTTGCTATTCTTAACTTCTTCTGAGAAGTCTCTTTAAGTAGTTAGCCCATTTATTCATCAGGTTGTTGTTTCTTTAAGGGTTTGTTTTTTGGGGGGGGTTAATTTTTTGAGCTCTAAGTGTATTTTAGACATGAAGCCTTTGTTTGATGCATAGCTAGTAAAAATCTCCCATTCTGTAGGCTTTTTATTTATCTTGCTAGACTAGTTTCATCTTTCTTTGAAGTCCTTTACCATGCAGAAACTCTTCAGTGTGATGCAATCCCAGGACTCTAGCATTCACTCAATGAGACCAAAGGATAATATTCCTAGGAGAGGATCAATAACTGTGTGCATATGATCATATAAAATTATGCTTATTGAAATGAACTCCAAGAAATGGAAACAAGAGGGGTTTTTTGTTATTTTGCTTTTTTCCCTCCTTTGTCGCTATTTTTTTTTAAATTTCTGTACCTTTTGTCTTGTATGTTTATCTGTTTGGAGTAGGTAAGGGGGAGCACAGAAATGGTGGAACAAAGGGTAAACAAATGCAGCAGTGATATTCTCTAGAGACCATGTTGAAAATGAACTATACACTTGTGAGAGAAAAGGGTTGGGAGGGAGAAAATGAGGGAAGAGGTGACACTGTTCAAAAAGCAATGTATTCATTTCTGACTTATGTAACTATAACTCCCTCTGTATATCACTTTTACATTTTTTTAAGTAACTAAGGTCTTGTATCAGCTAGGTTTTGCTAGTCTGAGTTGGCCCAGCTGGCATTGAGTGGTCCAGGATGATCTCCACCTGAAGGAGCAGCTATAGGCACCTAGGCCATAGGCTGGTTGGCTAGAGACAATGGTCCAATCCACATGTCTCCTAACATGTAATAGGCTTCTTCATAGACTTCAAAGAAAGATAAAACTAGGAAAGACCAAAGTACATGAATTTTTTTCAAGTTTTTGCTAATTGTTCTTTTAGCCATTGTAAGTATCATGGACAAGCTCAAAGATATAAGTTGGGGCAACTATCCAAGACATGGAGATATTTAGAGAAGAATCTGTGGTCATGCCCTCACACCATTTTAGAACAAGTGAAAAGCTACAGTAATTTACCCAAACTTGCAAAATCAGGTAGAGGCAATGCTTGGACCCAGACTCAGGCCTTATAATTCCCCTTCTACAATACCATGAATCCTTTTTAAATTTTCAAGGTTAGGGCTAGATTCCCTTTAAAGCCTATTTTAGAGGTATTAGAAATAGTGAAATTTCCAAAAGGTTTCAATGAGAGGATTTTTACTTTAGGTACTGAGAAGAATCAATTTCCTTATTTTGAAGAATAATTAGGTGAGGTTCCCCAGGCTTACTCCACCCAACCAGTCAATCTCTTTGACTTGCTCTCTTGATCTCTCTCTGAATTGCTGAACATCAGCCTTGGTGTGAGAGAAATAGAATTACTGCCTGAGTTACTGTTGGACACCCTCTCCTTCTGGTCAAGGGAGGAAGACTTAGATAATTGGTTCTATTAAACACATTGATGATTTGGTGTCCCTTCAAACTGGATCCTGGAAAATAAGACCGAAGTAATCACCACTCTGTTTCTCTTGCCAGATTAGAGAAAGCACAACTTGAAGACTCACTAATCATCCATACTTACTAAGCTGTTTACTCAGAATTCAATTTTCAAGTGAGGCTGAGTTCCTGTGGGGCCAGAGCAAGGACTAAAGCCCCCTGGTGGCCACCCTTGTCTGTCCATTACAACTCTTGGCAAACTAACTCTGGCTTCTAATGTGAATATCCAGAGATAATTCCATCCAGTTTCCTCCTGGGAAGGCTGGCCACACTCTTGAAGGGATCTGTTGAAGTGTTCCTTTTATACAAGCTCTCCCTTAGCCCCAGAAGAATTCTGGAAAATATAATTTCTTTCTCTCCTTCTGTTTGTTGGGTTGTTTTAACTGATAGGGGATGACTTTTGGGGTCAACTTGGTTTCTTCAGCCTTGCAAAAATACTCCATATATGTTAGACTGATCGAATAATTTGAGTTTTATTTTATTTCATTCTTTAGCCTAACAGAGCATAAAGAAAATAGCTCCTGGAAAGCTACTCCCCTTAGTTTTCTTTGCTGGTAACAGAGAAATGTGCAACTTGAAGAATCACTAATAATCCAGAGTTTCGAGATGAAAGCGGTTTATAAAAGTATTCAAAGAAGCACAGTGAGTGTTGACTTCTACTTTGTCAGCTGTCTCCAAGAGCTTTCATAAGGAAAGCTGTGTAGGGGTGAGTGGCCTCTACCCCCACAAAGCCAGCATCCTGCCCAAACGTAGTAAGTTGACCATCCTTCATCTCTTCTAAAGCATCGCCTAAGATCATAAGCAAGGTCACTCCCATGCCCTAAAGTAAACATCCTCACGGTACAATCTGCCATCATTAGTGAGAGATTCCTCGGCTATTAGTCAGACTTTCAACTAGAGGCTCCAGTTGGTTCCCAACCAAGACTGAGACACTCCTGCATTCTTGAAACATGATGTGCCTATGCTGCTAGCTCCCAGAGGTGTCTTCGGAGTCCCTGAACAATGATTGAAGCACATGTCTGGCCATTTCCTTCCTGTCAGAAATAGTTCCTAAAAGTACATTTCATTTTTGTGCTTATTATAATGCAGGGTCATTGATTGTTGCTGTGTTCTTGCCGAATGAAGGGATGTGATTGTGTCCTGTCACATATACTCAAAGTGAGCACACATGGCCAACCTTACCATCCAGGCTTTTAGTATTAGTCCTGAGCACTGAGAGAACAAGTGTGTCCTCTGGAGAGAGCTGATTTTTCTTAAATATCAGAAATTCATTTTACTCATTCTTCTGCGTTTCTCTTCCTAGGAATTCTTGCTCCTTAATCATGTGTAAAGAGAATCAATGTGCCCTATCTCCTTTTATCTCCCCAAATAGAGAACTTTTGCTCTTCCCTTTGAAATCTCACCAGTGGCATTCCTGAACTTATTTTCAGATGTGTGGAAGTTTTCCAGACAAAACTGATGCCCAAAACAGATAAAGCTTACACACACACACACACACACACACACACACACACACACACACACACACACACACACACACACACACACACACACACACACACACACACACACACACACACACACACACACACACACACACACATGCGCCCAGGACATTTATCATGGGTAGAAGAAAACTGTTTTAATATAGAAGAATAGCCATATGCCTGGGTGCAGTATGGCTTCTTTTAATCTGGAGAAAGGAAACAAGCATTGTTGATAATAATGTACAGATGTCCAGCTCCAAATAAGGACATATTGCTAATTAACTATATTGTTAATATGTTTCAAGGAGAGAGACTGCAGTGACGTTAATTATAATCTCTGTTGTTTGTTGTTCAAAGACTATGAGGCGGAATGCATTGCTAATAATATCTTCTTTAATATCTTCACTAGAAGATGTCTGATTTTTTTTTTGTTAGAGTCCCACATAAAAGCCACATTAGAGGTAATGAGGCCTATAGCCTGAGCCTAATTAAAACAAAATCTAACAAGGCCCATAGCCATCATTATCATCAACTAATACTTATTGGGTTCCCTCTGAGCTCATGGAATTGGGGGATGCGGTGTTCAGAGATTGCAGATACAGCCTTTTCTATGCCCTGCAGGAGTTTGCCATCCAGTCTGCCTCCAAGAAGTCTGCCTTGTTGTGTTAATCTGGGAAAAGTCATCACAGCCTTAAAAAGAAAAAGGACTTATTCTGTCCTAGTCAGCTATAATTTGTTACCTCTTCTATAATTTGTTGCCTCTTCTGAAATCTCTGGAATGGTCAAACCAGTCCTTCTATGCTGGCCTTGGATATTTGCAGAAGAGGGCAAGTGGCTACTTGCAGAATGGAATGACAATACTTAGCAGAGTTTTCCCAAATGTGGATCCATCACCCATTTCTATATCTATGTGGTACCCAACTATGTGGTCATTTTAATTTGTCTTGCAGCCTAGATACCCAACAAGCCTCTTTCTCTACCATGTTCCTATCCCTGTGCCAAGTACTAGCTGGAAACTCTGGCCATCCTGACCACTCTGACCCTTAATGTGGTTGTGGTAATCCACCTTGGTCACAAGAACAGCCACAATGTGCAGTTGGATAAGCCCAGACCAGTGATGTACTCAGCCTAAAAAGGGCATAAATGGCTGCCTGTGGTGGTTCAAGTCTGTAATCCTAGCTACTTGGGATGTAGAGATTGGGAGATTGCAGTTTGAGGCCACCACAGACATAAAAGTTCATAAGATTGCATCTCAACCAATGACTGGGTACATATATACCTGTTATCCCAGCTATCAGGGGAGCACAGTGGCACACACTTGTCATCCTCAGTGACATAAGGAAGCACACATAGGAAGATCACAGCCCAGGCATAAAGCAAGATCCTACCTAGAAAATAACTAAGGCCAAAGGGAGCTGAAGGAGCGGCTCAAGTGTCACTCTGCCACTTCAGGAAAGGATTTGTTGGCTATTGAAGCTGCAGGATAAAATAAGGATGACCACAAATTAGTGAGAGGGAAAAATCAAGACGTGGAAATGGGTGATGGGAAAACTCTGCTAAGTATTGTCATCCCATCTTTCAAATAACCACTTGCCCTATTCCACAAACCATCAGGGCTGGTTTGACCCTCCCAGAGACTTCAGCTAGTCACAACTTATATAGCTGGCTATGAACTTGTAGAAGGAAGTTGTACAGTATGTTCTCTAAGGAAAAAGGTCTTTCTCTCAGGAGAAAGGTCTTTTCTTGTGTCGTTAATGGGTCCATCTGTTGTCTTCCTTCTTAACCATTACCAAAATAATGGCTGCTCCCAAGCATTGTTATTGCTTGGATAAAATGAAGTTTTATTTTCATTTGTAAATACCCCCATGATTTCCAGTTTCTGAACAATTTTGGGGTCCTGGCATCTCAGGGAGCCAAGGTTCCCAGTTAACTATGTTGTACAAGAGGTCCAAGAGTGATCCAGCTATTCATAAATTGGGATTTGTATTTCTTTATTACTCCCGTCATCTAAATACCTTCATAATACTGGGCTGGTGTTAGGGGGCAGGGTTTGGGAAGAGATGGAGCAATGTTGCAATTGTATGCATAACTCAAGCCAAAACATACTCAAGCCCCAGTCCTCTGACTATTCCCGGCAGAAGCACTTGTGGCCTAAATTACCCAGCCAATACCCTAAGTCTGAACTCCTGTTTTATTGCACAGACACAACACAACTGACTTATCTTGTCCATCCTGCTCAGATGGTATGGGACACTCATTATCCTCTCTGCTTTTCATGGAGGTTCATTAATCCCTAAAACATTCCGGATTGTTCACTTGCTTGTCACTCTAGGGTAGCGGATTTCCAAGAAGGAAAAAGGAGTCTGCTCGAGAAATCAGATTCAATCCCTGTTTGTCCAGATATCTAAACAAAATATTGCACAGCAGCAAAAATTCATTTTCTAAAATAGGCTTTAGTAATAGAAAAAATACTTCATTTAGGAGAAAGAAGGGCTCCATTTTTAACCCAATAATATGTCTCATTTGCTACAATGATGTTAAGGCTTGAGCTACAGAATCCCTCAAGAATTTGGAGAACATATACTAGGGTACCTTCTTGGATTTGGATTTGTGAGTCCTGAACAAGAAATTCTCCAAACGAATCCTTTAGACATTGTTGAAGAGGTTAAATTTTGGATATCCAGGAATGAAAGCAAGAAAACAAGTGCAGTCAGTTATCTTTCAGGTGGGGAATATAGAGGATAGAGAGGTCTTAGGCTGAAGAAAGATGTAGAATTCTCTTTCTATCTATTTACCTATCGAAATCTGCTGGACTCAAAGTCTAGGAATGATGCATTGGGCTTTGGTGTATTGAGCAATGCCTCTGAATGCCAGGGCAACTCCCTCTGCAAGGATGTGCCAAGACACAAAACCATGGCAGAGAGGTGGCTGGAAAGGTGAACAAAGACAATGCCTCGGGCTACATCTCCTGAGCAAAATGGAAAGGCAAGCAAAAACATGAAGCGTGGCCAGCTTTGCCTTGTCATTGCATGTTTTAAAGAGGAGGCAGACACGATCTCTGGCCAGTCCTCTAGGCCTCTTCAAAGCATTCACAAGGTGAGCTGACTAGGTTTTATCCTTGATCTGTTCTTGACCTTGGTCACCCAGAGCCATGAGTGTTTTGATAGCTGATAGAACCATTTGGCTGGGTTGAAGGCACTGCGGTGGGGGCAGGGAGTATATGTGGAGACAGTGTACTGGGATAGAACTCCCAGACCCCAAAATGGGCCCAAGAATAACAAGAGCATTAACCACTGACACAAATGCTGGTGAAATTCTATCTCCACATTCTCTTCTACCAGTAAACATGAAAATGCCATCCTTGAAGGAACGGTAGATGCCTCCACTGAGAGATTCAGGGAGAGCAGGGGGAGCGAGCAGGGGGAGCGAGCAGAGGGGACAGCTGCTTTGAGGAAGGAGCCCAACAACTTCTACACTTCAATAACTAGTAAAGCACGTCTCGATGATAAGAATATAGAAGTATTTTTCACTAGCTTTAAAATTTGGGTTTTAGCCCTTTAGGAAATCAAGACAAGACATTTTAAGATGCCTTTTTTTAACCCCCCCCCCTTTTTTTTTGGTCAGGCATGGTGCTTGAACTCTGGGTCTGGGCACTGTCCCTCAGCTTATAGTGCTACTTCCAGTTTTCTGGTGGTTTATTAGAGAAAAGAGTCTCACAGACTTTCCTGCCTACGCTGGCTTTGAATGGCGATCCTCAGATCTCAGCCTCCTGAGTAGTTAGGATTACAGGTGTGAGCTACTGGTGCCCGGCTTCTTTAATCCCTTTTAAGGACAAACTCTCCCATTATCTTCATCATCTTCTCAATGTGGTTCTTCACTATCTACAAGCCTCTTGGCTGTTCTCATCCTCCATATCTAAGTTAATTCCTACTGTACTAGCACTCCTTACTGTTTATTACATTAGCTAAAATATCCTTCCCCCAGCTCATTGCAGGATGCCTTCTTCCCTCATTCAGACTTTGTCTTAGAAATTTCTATCTCAGGGAGATTTTTTCTCTGTCTGCCTATCTACTGTTTTCTATGTCATTTTGTCTTTGCTTCATTCTTAGCAGTCACTAGTTTCTAATCTGATCTAATTTTATTTAACTGTCTTTTATTTATTTCTCCTAAGTAGATGTACACTCTAAAAGAGCAGGTCGGATGTCTGCCATATCCATTGATACCTCTCCTGTGCCTCGCATTTATGTATTGGATGGATGGACAGATGGATGGATGGATTAACATAGAAGGGTAGGCAGACGGATGGATGAATAGCTAGATGGGCAGCTATGAATAGATACATGGACAGAGGAATGGAGTGGATGGAGGGAAAGATGGATGGGTGGGTAGATGGACATATAGATAAATGAATTGATGAATGGTGAGACAAATGAGTGCATGGATATAATCAACAGTTTGCCTTAAGTTTTTACCTAATTTTGTCCTATTTTTCTCCTCATTACCCACATTTTAAAAAAGCAAATGAACACTAAGACTGTAACAAAATCCAAGATGGTTAATTGGTTGAAGCTGTAAGGAAGAAACTATAATTTGGTTCCAGTTTTAAATGAGCAGCTATTCTCCTTCAAAATAGCCCCTTCATTTTGATGTACTTTTGTGCTTAGAAAAATAGTACAAAACTCATTAACACTGAAAAAAAAATTCCTGCATAGAAAACTGGGAGAAGTTTCCTGATAATTTGGCTTTCTAAAGATAGAGAAACTAAACCATATGATAGCCAACTGAGTTGGGGTACTATGCTGGCTTAATCCAGCCACTGGAATTCCCCTTGCTCCAGACCTCAACACAGAGTTAAGAGGCAATTTAAATCATGTGCCTCCTACTTAATGCTCATCTGCTTATGTGTTTGTTTTAGAATAACCTCAACCTGGAGAGTGACTCTGCATCAGAAACCAGCTTTTCTGTCTCCAAAGAATCACCAGGAGGGCATCCGGACCACCAGGCTGCACATCCACCATTCCCCAGACAGCGATTCTCCCAAGAGACTGGGCACCCTTCATTGCAGAGAGATGGCCCCAGACCCTTTCTCCTTGACCTGCCAAACTTTCCAGATCTTTCCAAAGCGGATATCAACGGGCAAAATCCAAACATTCAGGTATTTCTTGGCTGCTGATTCTTATTTCCTGATCTTGTGACAGTGGAAATCTTAGCTCTGTTTTCTTCTTCATTCTGTAATAATTCCTGTTTCTGGTCATGTTATCCATTAGAATAGTCATGGCTCTCAATGCAACTCCCTTGATTATGAGGCGTACTACTCTTCTACAGATCACTGAAAGAAAAGAAATAACTACTAATTAAAGTATGACGTAGTAAAGATGATAAGGCCTCTGATTTCAGAGATGTTGGAAGGGCCAAATGAAGCAAAATAACACATCCTAACATGGATACAATGTGGTAGCTGTAGAGAAGGGCCAGTGTAGCTTATGAATAGACTAGGCAAAGCACAGTATAACCTCAAAGCACTCAGGGAGGCACTTCCTCTTGGTGCCTCTCTAGCTCACCTCTAACAGTAGAAATTCATTCAGGAAAAGAGAGCCTTCAATTACCCTCAAATGTAAAGGCCTGACAAAAAACGTTTGGTAAGCAGAAGCAATGTAAGAATGGAAAGTTCCTAAGAGAGTGATAAATACATCTTATTAAAATTGGATTGGGTAAAGCACAGAAAAATGGTAAGTGAGGGAAAGGCTGCCTGAAATTGCAAAGAATATCAGCCATCCACACTGAAATAGCCCAGCATTTTTTATAATGCAGTCGTTGACCTGATTTGACTCTCCAAACACCCTCACGAAGGAGACAAAGCCAGTGTCATTTTTCCAATATCATAAATAATGCAGCAGGTACTTGGGAAGTTGCTATTTGGTTTATCCAAGGTTACCTGGCTAGTTAACAGTAGTTCTGGGCTCAAATTCAGGCTCTCAGGAATGTTCACAACCAATCTGTGTTCCACTTCTAATTATTTATTTATTTTGCACTCATCCTGGGCCTTGAACTCTGGGTTTGGGTGCTGTCCTCAGCTTTTTTTGCTCAAGGTTAGCACTCTACCACTTGAGGCACAGCTCCACTTCCAACTTTTTGATAGTTTAATTATAGATAAGAGTCTCACTGATTTTCCTGCCTTTGCTGGCTTTGAACCATGATTTTCAGCTCTCATACTCCTGAATAGCTAGGGTTAATTTTGAATCTTGCTCATACCATTTTCTGTTCTTTCCCAAAAATGGTCCCCCTGATGGCTGAGAAGTTCTCTCCCTCATTGGGAGACCAAGACTTTTTCTCCAGAGACTCTCTAGAAACTAACCACCAGACTGTCTGATAAAGAACAATAGATCCACTTGGGAGAGGGGCAAAAGGAGAGAGAGAGAGAGAGAGAGAGAGAGAGAGAGAGAGAGAGAGAGAGAGAGAGAGAGAGAGAGAGAGAGAGAGAGAGAGAGAGAGAGAGAGAGAGAGGAGGGAGGGAGGGAGGGAGAGGGAGAGAGAGAGAGAGAGAGAGAGAGAGAGAGCGAGAGAGAGAGAGAGAGAGATCTGTGCCACAGCTCAACATTTATCCCTAGCATGGATTTCTCTATGGGAACTAATTTATCATTGTTTATAGATTTTATGGCTTTAAGACCAGACAATCCTCACCCTAAAAAAACAATCTCCTTATGGCTAGCATTTTCCCCCAGAGGTAGGAAAGATCATTGGAAGACTCAATAATAAAGACTGAACTATTTAAGTAGTAGATTTAAGACTTGCAAATGTAAAGTTACAGGAAAATGCCAAGACACTGGTGAAGGAAAGCTATGGGCTCAAATGTCTTCTTATTGAAAAGTTACCAGGTACCTTATGCTCCCTCTTGTTACAAACTAGTTTTCAGGACAAAACTGCTCAGATAAATCTATTAGTCTAGAAATGCCCTGGGTAGAGACCCAGACTCCACTTAGGCCTTTTAAAATCATTATGTAAATATTCAGAAGGGCTATTGGGATCCCCAGAGCTGAGAATCCCAGGTTACTTTTCCAGAGAAAAAGAAAAGGAAAGGGCAGCCAGGAATGGTGAGCCCTCCACAGCCCCATGCAATGGATATGTGCATGATCTCGGTGGAGCAGCCAAGCTGTGATATTTAGTTGAATGGGAAGTAAGGGATGCTTGGGAACAGTTTCATGGGGAGGAGGAGGGAGGGCTGTCTGAGTTTCCGGGTATGGAAAGAACTAGAGTGAGGTAAGGGAACAGAGAATAACTAAGTTATGAGAAGCTCCACCCCCACCCCACCATGGGCCATGAATTCTTGCAACATGGGATTTTCTCTGGCCAAAAAATAAAAACAAAAACAAACTCGTTGGACTTTGTAGAACATAGCTTCCTCTTAACAGTATAACTATGAGGAGAAATCATCTGCCCTCATACCCTTGGAGACCCTGATCTACAAATTTCTCTGAACTTTCTAACAGGTGAATGTCACAATCCACACTTGGTTCTTACTTTGTTCTATCAGATCCCAGCTGTACAGGCACAGGATCAAGAAGTTTGTCTCCAAGGCTCTACTTCCAAGAGGCATTATTGGATGGGAAGAGCGTGAAACACCCAAAGAGACTAAGCCAAAACTGCTCTTTTTGCCCTAGTCATTTGTCCTATTTCTTCTTTAAGCCATCCCTGTGTCTGTGAATCTTCCACAGGCAGTTTGGGCAGGTGGGCCAATCAATGTTTGGTTGATCTGGTGGCATGTTGACCCTAAAGCCAGTCTGCATTACTGGCCCTCTGTTTCCAGAAGACTACAAAAGCTTAACCACTCAGAAAGATGTTCAAACAAAGAACAAAGCAATGTCTGCTCCCTGAGTACCCCTAGCTTATGTCTGTGTGTTCGTAGGAGTACACACTCCCACATGCATAGCATTACCTGCTACAGCCCCATGCACCACTGCACTTAAGTAAATCAGTTCCTTGGTGGTCCTTTAAGACATGAGATGCTTCCTAAAACGGAGTGATAGTTTCCATGTTGGCAGACATCACCACTTCCTTAGAGCGCTACTCTTTTGTTGGAATTCACTGGTTTGACACAGGGCCAGTTCAATCAAGCAGACAGCTCCCCCACTGGTCACTGCAGGCCCCCTCAATGCATCTGACTCCATGGGTAGTGGAGTGAAGACAGGTGAGGGGGGATATCAGTGTTGGGAGGGGGGCTTCCACTGCCAGTGCCTCTGCCTTATTTGCAACCCCAACCCCAGCAAACTGCCCATGCTGCATCTCATCTATCCCTAGCTGGAGCCAAGGAATTGAAGAAGAATTTTTATGCCCCTGTCTCTGAACCCCACTCCACCGCCACTCTAAGTTCTGAAGGGTGTTCCATGCCCTAGGGCTGGATCTTTCTGTCTCTTCCATTAAAAAACAAAAACAAAAACAAAACAAAACAGCCTGTACCTCTCCAAAGGGACGTTGCTGAACCTCTTCAGAGTGCCATGTCTCTTAGGCTGTGCTCCTATTGAGCACAGCCCCATGAGTCAACCAGTCTCCATTTCAAGCAAATCAAACTCTCTATTTCAAAACTAGCTTCAGGCTGTGGAAGTCAGTGGTGGAGAGGGAGCAATAATGCATAAAAGAGAAAAAAATGGTCTCATACTTCTGAACTGAATCTCCAGGCTAAATTGCAAACAATGCAAAAAGTTGCAGTTCAGAAATCTTTCAGGAAAGAAAGTAAATCCCCCAGGACAAGTTAGACTTGAATTTTAGTATCCTTGGCTGAGGTTTGGGGTCTTCAGCTGATGGTCAGATAGCAAAAAACAAAAATCTCTAAAGCAAACTCATTATAAGGCTAACTGAATCAATTCATTACTACAGTAGCTATTCACAACCAAATATTTCTCTTTCTGGATCAAACTAAGGTTAGTATTCATTTCAACCAATATGTTTATTTCTTTTCTCTCATCAAGAGAGGGACTTAAAAACAGCCCTCTCCTCTCTTGCACAAAATTATCTACATAATTGTATCTTGGGTGCCACAAGATACAATCAGAGCACAGAAATGGTGGACAAAGGGTAAACTAATTCAGCAGAGATACAGTGACTAAACACCATGTCAAAAATAAACTATACAACTTGTGGAAGAGAGAGAGTCAGAAGGGGAGAAAATGAGGGAAGAGGTGACACTGTTCAAAAAAGAAATATACTCACTACCTGACTTATGTAACTGCATCCCCTCTGTACATCACTTTTTATGATAATTTTTTTAAGATACAGAGATGCTCACCAGGGCTAGAAATAGCATACATGCTTCTCCTTCCGATTTCCCATCTTCCTTCATCTTGAAAATACTTTAGGAATGGTCAGTCTGACTAGATAAAAGCCAAGACATGTTTGTACCAAAGATCCAGACACACACACCCATGGCGACAAATCTGTACAGCTCAGATTTCTCCAGGCACTACTGTTGATGACATGAACTATACACAATGAGAGTCATTTGTGTCTGAGATCTAACACCACAAGTAAGTCAGCCAGATTTGGGGTCTTTGGCCTCATTCAGGTTCTTTGAATTCTCTGCTTCTCAGTTTCCTTGTTTTTAAAGTTGGAAGCATAATAGCACCTACCATTACTTATGTCATATAAATCCATGCTTCTATACCACTAATGATGAGGATTAAATGAGACCATCCATATGAAGCACCTAGCACAGGGCTATGTATATGGTGAGAACCTCAGATAGATAATGACTGGATGAAGATGACAGAGAAACGTT
The DNA here is from genome assembly GCF_024711535.1 of Dipodomys merriami. Classification (NCBI taxonomy): domain Eukaryota; kingdom Metazoa; phylum Chordata; class Mammalia; order Rodentia; family Heteromyidae; genus Dipodomys; species Dipodomys merriami. The sequence continues at coordinate 59,608,646 of NW_027206290.1, read as the reverse complement.
TAAGTAATTGGGAATTATTTTAGAAATAGAACACTTAGCAGGTCCCAGTGGCTCACAACTGTAATTCTAGCTACTTGGGAGACTGAGATTGGGAAAATTGGAGTTTCAGGCCAGCCCAGGCAGAAAAGTCTACAGAAAGACCCTGGATACGATGGTGTGACCCTGTCATCCTACCTGTGACAGAAAGCCTGAAATACATGGGTTATGGTCCATGCACGTGTTTGGGCACAAAGAGTAACACAGCATACAGAAAGGCTGCAAGGTGTAGCATGGTGATAGAATATTTCTTTAGCAAGCATACAGCCCTAAGTTTAAACCTCAGCATTACCCCTTGCCCCCACAAACACAGTTTTGTATTTGCTTTGTTTTTATGTCAGTACCATGGTTCCAAGCCAGAGGTTCATACTTTTGCTTGGCTCTCTTGCTCTCTGCTGACACTCTACCACTTGAGCCATCCCTCCAGGACTGCTTTTTGTTGACTAATTGGAGATGGAGTCTGATAGACTTTTCTGCCATGCTTGTCTTTGAACAGCAATCCTCAGATCTCAGCCTCCTCAGTAGCTAGGTACAGGTGTGAGACACTGGCACCTGCTTAAGACTTAGTTGTTGACAAGCTCTACGATTTCTTTGCTGCTTAACTTGGGAACTTGACCTCTGTAGGCCAGTTTTCTATGCCTGAAAATTGGATCTAAATTGTAGAGAACAAGCAGTAATGTTTGGACAAGCATCTTGAAGCATTAACCACAATTATCTAGGGCTGCCACAGTTGTTTTTAGAGCATCTTGCCAGAGACAAGAAAATATTTTCCTGATTCATTTTGTGTTCTTTCTGTTGTAGTTGCTTTGGAAGGGGAGGGGTAGCAAAAAAACTTTGCTGCAAACATGTCCCTAGATGTTCTACACTCCTGAGGAATTTTTTTTTTCATCTCTAAGAAATGCTGACTCTTCTTGTCCAGTCTCCACAGCTCACAGGGCTTAGAAAACCAATGAGAGAAGACTCTTCGAGGTTCTGAATGACCTTCTTTGCTCCCATATTTCCCGTGGCATTGGTTCATTGGTTAATAACACTGAGAATTATCTTAGTTTTGCTATGGAAAATCTTTTACAGAGCAACAGTGAAAAGTTTGCTTTATATGTAAGTTTTAAATATTAAGAAAAGAAAGCTGACTAAGGTATCTAATGTTGGGCAGAATTCTCCAAATTGGCAGACTTTACATTCACTATTTTAGGAGCTTGAGGAGATTCTGACAGAAGCTGGTCCTGGAACTTCTTTTGCAAGAGTTCCTTTTCTTTTATTAAGTATACCAAGATAATTTAATTACATGTATGTATTAAAGATGAAAAAGGATAGAGAGATCTAGAGCTAGTGTCAGCTTGGAAATTTCCCATGTTCAGTCCACATATCCAGCTCTGACACATAGATTACTCTTCCAGGCATCTTTGGGAAAAGGGGAAAAAAAAGTGGAGGGGTAGCCCATGTAAATAGAATGAGAACAACAGGAAATATAAAACTAATCCCTACCATTTGAGAAGTCATTTATTGTGCTCATTAAGTCTTTTTAATTGGATGCCTATGAAATTTCAGTTTCAAGATTAGATTGCTTCTTCTGATAACATTATGAGCTTCCCACATTGTTAACTGTAGGGAAGGGTGGGTCCTAAGATTTGTTTATTTTTTGTTTTGTTTTGTGATTCATTTGGAGCAGTGGCAAGAAATTAAAGGGGAAAAAGAAACCTCTCAGCAGTTGAGATTTAGTCATTGATATCGTTTTTTTTTTTTTTTGAGTAAATTTGTATGTTGCTACTCATTGCCTGGCCAGCTAAGAAATCTATTTTGTTTGGATCTGAGCAGCAATTTAGGAAGGAAAAAAAAATCGTATTGACGGTAATAGCTTGAAACATGGAATTGTTTTTATTCCCAGCTTGGAGAAATTGCAGGGCACGTTTTTTGTTTAAGCAATCCTTTTGACTCCAGACTGAATACAAATGGAATACCAAAGCTGTTGGGCACATTCTCCCTTATCTACAACTCAGAGACTGATTTCATTACCATAATTGCAGGCTTGCCTAGCTCTTGGCAGCCTCTCCCCTCCAAGACCCTTAATAGCCTTGCAGAAGATTGTAGCAGCTCAGTGGTTCTCTGTAGCCAGAAGGGGACAGAGCCACAGAGAAAGGTTATGACTCCAAAGGCTCGTTATTGCCTCTCCTGGCACTGGCTGTTCCCATACCACTATACTCTTATACTCTATCTCCCCTTCTCCTTCCAAAGTTCCATGTGGGTCCCAGTCATAATTACTCTCCAATAATCATTCATCATAGTAAACAGCAATAATATAAGACTTCTTTTGGAGGATTGATTGAAAGCTTCATAAGTTATTTACAAATATGCAAGTGACACCAACAAGACTAGGGTAATGGTGGTGATGTGAGGTAAAATGGATAATGCTTTTCTGGGAATCCCACAACAAGGGAGAAAGATGTATCTGGCCTGCCACAGTCTGAGTAGACTCTAGGATTGAAGTCTACTCTCTTGACCCTGGCTTGGAACTCAAGAAACCACAACCTAGGATTAGCATTCACTGGGTACCTTACTTTAAGTGTCAAACTGAGCAAGACTCAAACCTGTCTGTTCCACAAAAGGAAGATGTTTGTCTCAGAGATGGGCACTCCCCAGAGTAACTTGGCAGAGCATCTAGCATCGCTTCAGATGTCAGGTCAGGGCAAAACTGAGAATGCATCTGCCCAGTACATCTTGCGTTGATTACTTGGAGCTCATGTTTCTGATTCATTTGCACGTAATTCATCCAGGGGTGTTGCAAGAGCAATGTGATGGCCAAAGGAACCCAATGAGTCTTTTACTACATTTTTTAAACAAGTTTCTCTATGTTGATTATCTCTGAAAGCCAAGAGGCTGCATTCTTCCAGCCTTATGACAGACTTCAAAAGTAGGCTTTGCCACTCCAAGGAACAAGTTTTAACCTTAACTCTGAGACATCTGCTTTGACCATGAGTCTGGGTCTGGACTATGCAAAGAGTAAAAAATCATAGCAGAGAAAGCCTGGTCTTAAGGGTTTCACATCTTTCCATACCCTGTGGCATCTAGACTACCTCAAGAACCCGATTATTCCCTCAGGCTCAGGAAGGAACCATACTTCTGTTACCTACTTTTTGGAAGGTAATGTAGCAAGTTGGTAAGATCATGGTCTCTGGAGCCAGACTCCCCACATCTCTGTCAATTACTCACTCTGTGACATTAGATAAGCTGTTAGTGTTGGTATATGTCCTTGTTATAAAAAGGTATCCATTGCTATATAGCAACCACCCAAAACTTCTTAGCCTACATCCATGACTATTGGATTATTCATGGTCTTATGGGTCAGAAATCTGGTTCCAGATGGTATCACTGGTGGTGGTAATTTAGCTCGAATTAAAGGATCCAAGATGGCCCTAGTAGCATGACTGGGGCCTGACTGAGATGCCTCACATCTCCGCAACTTAAGCTGTCTCTTTACATGGTCTCTATAAGTGCAGTAATCCAGGCTGAGCTACTTTACATACTGGTGGGAATGTTCCAAGAGAAAGAAAATAGAAGCTTGTATATCCTCTAAAACCTAGCCACCTACCCATTAAACTGGACCAAGTGAGTCACAAGGGAATCACAGATGAAAAGTGAGGGGAAATGGACTCCAACTGCTGATCAAAAGTATGACACACACATACAGATCTTGGGGAATTGCTTGGAAGATTAGATAAACTCATATGGATAGAAGCTTAAAACTGCCTGATACATTTAGTGTTCAGTAATAATTATGTTTTAGTATAATTATTCTTATACCACTTTAGGGACACATAGTACATGTTTGCCTCTTGAATGAAAAGCTTCACAGCAGCTTAGCTATCAACAGTATAGACAGTAATACCTTGTTGGCTCCCAGCCCAAGGTCATATGTTCCATCTAGTCATAGAATTCATGTGGGCTATTCTTGGATGTTTCCATTCTCTCTCACCATGCAGTGTTAGTTTTCCTTCATGAGGGATGCAACCATCCTTTCCTTCAGCTCTCTCAGACTTTACTATTAAGGGTCACGGCTTGGAGGCTGTTGACTCCATATTGACCCTGGCCTGTTCTGAATTCTTCAGGTCACCATAGAGGTGGTCGACGGTCCAGACTCTGAAGTAGAAAAAGATCAACATCCGGAGAATAAGCCAAGCTGGCCAGTCCCATCCCCTGACTGGAGGGCATGGTGGCAGAGGTCCTTGTCCTTGGCGAGGGCAAACAGTGGGGACCAGGACTACAAGTACGACAGTACCTCAGATGACAGCAACTTCCTCAACTCCCCCAGGGGGTGGGATCGTCCGGCCCCTGGCCACCGGACTTTTGAAACCAAAGAGCAACCAGAATATGGTGAGTTTACCACCCAATATTATAAAATTGGTGGGGAGAGTAAATGAAGATAATGAGGCCTGACACAGAGCCAAACAAAACCTAGTTTACAATATGTGGCTTTTGGTCTTCTGTGACACATACCTCATAAAGGATCTGGTCCACAGTAGTCCCAAGGAGACACCAGCAACCACATTTTAGTCTGGAAAGACTATAATTTGAAAATCATCCCAATTATCAGAGGAGAGATTATTTTTTAGGGTCTTTTGGGTTCTTTCTGTCTCTTCTGTCCCTCAATTTTTTTGTTGCATTTCTCAAAAATGGAGGGATTATTAAGTTATCTCTCTTGTATTTTGCCACAAACATCCATATTAAAGATCAGTTTTAAAAGAGGTGTATGCAGCTGCTTCCTTTGGTCAGACAACCATGTTCCCTTTGATACTGGCAGTGGAGTGGCCCAGGGGAATCTACTGTCAACACGTATGTCTCAGGTTGTCAAAGAAGGACCTCCCCAGGTAGAAGGATGGAGAGGAAGGATGGGTGAAATCAGTCCAAATATTGGGTGTGTGCACATGAAAATGGAACCAGGAAGCTTGAGGCTGTGGGGGAGGGGGGTAGGTAGAGGATGATGGAAGGGGTGACACTGATCAAGATACATTGTACCCCTGAACGAACATACTAAATCAAAACCCCTGTGCACAGCTATTTAGAGATACTAACTAAAAAAAAAAACAGGAAAATAAAGTTTAAGATTCTAAATTGGAATTGCTAGCTTCCCCTGTCACTAAGAAAGGTAAAGTAACAAAAAAGCATCAAAATTCAGTGACTTGAGTTGAGATAAGAGAACAAAAGGTTGGGGAAGTCAAGCCCACTCAGTCACTCATGGATCCAGCCTCCTCCTTCCATCTTGGAACTTTACCAGCTATTATTCCATGGATGCTCTTCATCTAGCTAAGAAGAAGAGGGACCCAGAGAGGTTACACATACTCTTAACACACTTGGCCTGGTAATAATAACACACAGCATGTTTACTCAAATTCTGTTGGTTAGGGCATACCTATAGATGAGGGAGGCTGGGGAGGATATTTTGGGTATCCAAGAGAGAGAGGAAACACACTTAGCAAGAATCTCGACAGCCTTCATGGAAATTCAGCTAGTGTGTTCTAAGAACATTTATCTCTTAGAAATGCACTTATCATCATGATGAACTTATGGCTTTCTCATCAGCAGATCTAGGAGTGAAAAGTACATGAGGAGGAAGACTCAGATCACTTGGATAATTATGTATTGTGGAGTCATTTCTACATATTAATAGAAGATTCTAGGCAACTTCCAAAACAGCAAGCCATTTTTTCCAGCCACATCATTCAGTTGTTCAACCAATAGTTATAAAGAGCTTGCCTGGTGGTTGTCATTATGCTAGCTGATAAGTATGTAAACACAAGAGAGATATAATCTTTTTCTAAAGAGGATCTCACCAACCTAAAGACCAAGGGAGAAAATCAACTGAGGGCAAAATAATACCATGATAGAGATATATATCTATCCAGTATGTGTGTGTGTGTGTGTGTGTGTGTGTGTGTGTGTGTGTGTGTGTGTGTCGATTATTAGTGGAGCAGTGAGAATTCCCCACTCCTTCTAGCCAAGTTTGTGAAAACTTCAGTATTCCCAGAGGAACTTGAATTCATCTGTTTCTGAGAGGAATTACTTTGAAAGTAGCCAGCATTTTCTTTTTCTTTTTTTTTTCTTGGGGGGGGTCACACTGGGCTTTGAATTCAGGTCCTCATACTTGCTAGGCAAGCACTGTATCACTTGAGCCATGTCTCTACCCCTATTTTTAGCTTTTTTTGACAGTCATGGGACTTAATCTCAAGGACAGCACCCAGGCCCTGAGTTCAAGTTTAAGAACCTCATGGACTTTGCTGCCCAGGCTGTTTTCAAACTGTGACCCTTAGATTTCGTCTTCTGAGTAGCTAGGATTACAGGCATTAACCACAGGCTCCAGCTTAGTTATTTTTGAAATATGATTTTGCCTTCTTCCCTGACACACATATGGACCATGATCCTCTTAGTTTAGGCTTCTCACCATGGCTGGGATGGCAGATGTGTGTCACTTCCCTGACACTGTAAGATGATGGATCTACCATTTCAAGTGGCATTGTTGAAATCCAGCTCTCAGCCTAGTACTTGGTGGACATTTTCGTCCCTTCTTGAACTTTTTGATTTCCCACAAAGGGGCTGCCAAAACATCGCAGAAATGTTCCCAGGAACTGTTTCTTCTTGTCATTATTATCTTCGTGATTATTGCTGTTGACACTCATTTTCTGCTCTGAGCCATACTCCCTGTCAGTGAGTGAATAAGAACAAGTGTGTTTTATTATCGCAGAAAGGACTCTTGCCCTTGAAGCTTTGATCCAGCCAAAAATCCTCTTTCTGACCTTTCATCACATGAAACATACAAAAAATCCCCAAGACCTTCCCTAGGAGACCTATCTAGACCAGTGAGTGAAGGAGGCTTCAGGGTGGTGAAATGACACATCGCTTTTCCTACAATGTTGTTTGCTTTCTTTGCTAGCCTCAATAAACATGATTAACAAGGGTATAAAAATCAGGGGACTTGGGCTGGGTGGCTCAGTGGTAGAGTGCTTGCCTTGCATGCATGAAGCCCTGGCTTCAATTCCTCAGCATCACATAAGCAGAAAAAGCTGGAAGTGGCACTGTGGCTCAAATGGTAGAGTGCTAACCTTGAGCTGAAAAGCTGAGGGACAGCGCCCAGGCCAGAGTTCAGGCCCCACGACCGACAAAAGGAAAAAAAAAAAAGAATCAAAGGACTCTTGCTGTGTGTGCCAGTACTAGGATTTGAATTCAGGACCTGACAATGTCCTTTAGCTTTTGTGTGGCCAAGGCTCATGCTCTACTACTTGAGCCACAGCTCTACTTCTGACTAATTTCCACTTTTGTTGGTTAATTGGAGTTGAGTCCACAGACTTTCCTGCCCAAGTTGGCTTCCTGAGCATCTAGGATTATAGGCATGAGCTTCTGACACTCATGACTAATTCTAAGCAATCCTTTATTTTTTTAAAGAAAAAAGTTTACTTTGGAAACAAAGACATGGAGAAAAGCCATTCAATAATAATAAATCCTTGATAGTCTCAGAAAGTGGCAGCTAGCTAGAGAACATATTTGAAGAGGATTTTGTATTATATTTTAAAGAGTTCATTTTTGATGCTTAAGAAATGTCACCAAGGACCCGTTGCAGTGGGATAGGCCTATAATTCCAACCACACAGAAAACAGAGGTAGGAGAGTGCTTCCTGAGCAAGAAGCAGCCCTGCATTTGGTGAACAGATGGGCTCTCATATGTTCATCTGTGGATAGTCTGGACTGTTCATCTGGGCCGAGCTGGCCTGGTGGTCTGGATGGTCTCTAGTGGCCTCATTTGCAATCCTCACCTAGAGAGTTAGGGATGCCAAGGTGGCTGGAGCTTCTCTTTTCCAGGTCTTTACTCTTCCAAGATGCTCTTCACTAGGTGGTGCAAAAGTTCCTTACACCTGGAGGAAGGACAAGTCTTAAAGTACTAGCATTTTCCAGACCTCTATATCGTAACATTCCCATTGGCCAAAAGAAGTCAGCAAGAAATAAGTAACCAAGAGAGTGAATATGAAGAGAGAAATTATGGGACATTATATTTTTCTGTGTAATCTGATACCATATTTACATTTAATCATTCAAATGCACAAAATCAAAGCAAGAAGTCAACCTCATACAAAAATTCTCATGTGTCTTATAATGAGTTTCTTTGTAACTGTAATGGGAAGGAAATGCTGCACGAGATTTCAGATGGTTGAGGCCCCATTGCATTGATAAAGCCAAGCAAGACACTACTTGGCATAATTGGATTATGTCTCATTTTAAATGAGATGAGTTCTACTATAAATTAGTAAGTTTTAAAAATTCCGACTTCCCCATTTTAGGAGCATAAAAATTCAGACTTCTTGCAGGGATATTGTTCCTTTAAATAAAATCTAGCCGTACTGATGGGTATATAATGGGATGGAGGATGAGTACATGTGGTTTAATGCACAGTACCTAGATGCTCTCCCCATCAAACTTGCAACTCTGTGATTGTTTCAAGTACATCTATGGTATGAGGGAAGGGTAGGGGCAGGAGGGGAAGATTATCACAAGATAATAGATGTCAAAATTAGGGATTAGTAGGTTACCCACCTCAATGATTTTTCCCTTGGGAAGCCATTTGTATCTCAGGTCCTACAAGATGGAGGCTAGTAAGAGGAGGAAGAAGCCTAGTTCCCTTACATGATGCAGTAGTTTTTAACAGCTGAAGTTCAAATTTTATTTTTTAAGGAAAATAAAACAGAGTCCCTAGGGGCAAATGAGGTATGAGCAAACTCTCTGTTCAGACTTAGCAATGAAGACACAAGCAGGAAGTATCTCCCTGACTCCAATTCTGCATAGTGTGCAGAGAAGGCTTAGCAACTCAGGCCTTGCCCAAAGAGAATCCAGAGTGGATGCCATGTAAACAATAGCCCGGGAGGCTGGCACAGAGCCTACGGTTCAGGTGGAAACGTGTGGATGACATTCTTGCTGGGCCTACATAATAACAACCACCTCAACCTGTTATGAATGGAGAATACCCCTATCCTACAAGGCACATGCCTATGGACCTCATACTTGGCACCAACAGAGGCCCCGAGGCTATTGGAAGATGGGCATCAATCTGGAGAGATTATAAAAAAGTGGAGGTGCTGGAGAAAAAGCCTTGCTTTAGAGATTAAGGGCTTCGTGCTAGAGCCCAAACTTCCTGGTGGCCTTGTACAAGCCCCTCCCCCACCCACCCCTCCAGGACTTCTTATTTCTGCTAAGAGGAAGTCAGTCTTCATATTGTTCCAATCTCTCCCACTCATCTCCCACTGCCACCCTCCAATCCTGGTCTACCATTCACCAACATCTCACATATTCTGTAAGTTACTCATTTTGTGCATGCTCTTTTTTTTTTTTTTTTTTTTTTTTTTTTGTCAGTCATAGGCTTGATCTCAGGGCCTGGGCACTGTCCCTGAGCTCTTCAGCTCAAGGAGAGTGCTCCACCACTTTGAGCCACAGGGTCACTTTTGGTTTTCTGGTGGTTACTTGGAGATAAGAGTCTCACGGACTTTCCTGCCTGGGCTGGCTTTGAGCCTCAATCCTCAAATCTCAGCCTCCTGAGTAGCTAGGATTACAAGCATGAACCATCAGCACCCAGCACATGCATTGTTTTGACGCCACTTTCTTACTCTGAGAATTTCTTTTAATGATATATATGTGAATTGTGTATACAAGAAAAAAGGTGGGCAAATGAATTCATAATATTCAATGTATGTGTGAAAGTGGAACTAGGTAAATCAAGGGGATGGATGGGGTTGGGAGAGTTGAGAATGATAGGAGGGGGGGACATTGATCGGCTGCATTGTACTCACAAACTGACATGTTGAATTGCAACACCTTTGTACAACTACTTAAAGAAAAAACAAATTTACAAAGTATATCAATTTTTAAATGTATTTAACATACAATGCAAGCTCAATGAATATTGGATGAATATTGAATAATTAACCTCAAAAGACATTTCTAGTTTTACCATTAATATATCAGTTTCCTAGCAATACATAACAAAGCATTTTGAACTGTATATCTGAAAACAGCAATTTATGCCTGTGATACCAGTGGCTCATGCCTATAATCCTAACCACAGATAGTAGTTCAAAGCCAGCCTAGGCAGGAAAGTCCTTGAGACTCTTACCTCCAATTAATCACCAAAAAGCCAGAGCTATGGCTCAAATGACAGAGACTAGGCTTGACCAAAAAAAAAAAAAAAAAAAAAAGCTCAGGGAAAGCACTCAGGCCCTGAGTTCAAGCCCCAGGAGTAGTGCGCATGCGCGCGCGCACACAGCAGTTTTGTTTTATTTTTCAAAATTTCCTGACTTAAGGGTCCAAATAAGGTTACTGGAAAGTCTACATACTCCTAGTATCATCAGCTGCCTTCAACTTCCACTTGGAAAACTTCATCCTTTCATGTCCTTGTGGTCCTTCATGAGAATCTCTTCCAGGTGGTATCCTGTAATTCAAAGGTTTAGATTGTGCTTCTCTCACAGTGACTAGATTTCCTTGAGCAAAAACTGGAAGCTGTCAGGCACAAAGGCAGCCTACCCCTTTTCAACCTTCATCCAAAGATGGTGGTCCTCTTTGGAGACTGCCTACTATGCTATTCCATGACCTGACTCTCTGCAGTCTATGTACATTCTCAAGAAGCATTTCCTGGGCACATCAGATCCTAGCCAGGTACCAATCATCATTGTGCCCTAAGCTTCTCTAGCTTCACAGAGCTGGGTCCTGAAAGTACACCTAGGGTCTGCAAACCTGGTAGCTCCAGCTATCACCTTGTCCCCTCTGACAGTGAGGACAATGGAGGTGGACATGCAGAGGACTACTTGATAGCGATGCTCGGGATGGAACCTTTCTGAGCTGTGACTCCTGAGGCAGAACTCTTTGGGCAGAGGTGTGGGGAGCAGAACACTTAGACTCTTTGGTGACCATCTCCCTGGCTCCCTTGCAGATTCCACGGATGGTGAGGGTGACTGGAGTCTGTGGTCTGTCTGCAGCGTCACCTGTGGGAATGGTAACCAGAAGCGCACGCGGTCCTGTGGCTACGCGTGCACAGCAACAGAATCCAGGACCTGCGACCGTCCAAACTGCCCAGGTGAGTTTTCTCAGGGCTGTAGCTCCCACTTCAAAGAAAAGCTTTTTCACTTATATTTAAAAACTGAGGGAAGTGTTCTTTTTCTTTTCAAATTGCTTTTCATTTTATAAACTACCTTTAAGTAGTTGTACAAAGGAGTTTCAGTTCCACATGTCAATTTATGCATACAGTGCATCTAGATCAATACCCCTCCTTCCGTCATTCTCTCCCCATCTGCCTCAAACTGACTTTTTAAAACCATTTTCCTGATGAGACTTCTGACCTGTCCGAGACAAGAGACAATAAGTTTCATGGGTTGATTTGATGGGTTTTCTTCATCTTACCGTTCATGAGACCAGAAGGACCAATAGCATGTTGAACTTGCTTAATCAGATGTGGGATTTGTTATGACTTGAAGAGACACACGCAAAAATAGACACTTATGGTCTGACAGGAAAACCTACATGAATGAGTCAATGGCTATCTGAACAAACACCACACTTATCCCGAGGGATAAGTGCCCAAGGCTCGGCAGGGAGCAACACTGGGGCAACAACTTAGCATTCAGTTATGATTTTATGCTGCATTGTCAGTACTTTTTTTTGCCAGCTCTGGGGCTTGAACTCTCAGGGTCTGGGCACTGTCCCTGAGCTTCTTTTGCTCAAGGCTAGCACTCTATCACTTGAGCCACAGCATCTCTTCTGGCTTTTTCTGTTTATGTGATAACTGAGGAAGCGAACTTAGAGCTTCATGCATGCAAGGCAAGCACTCTACCACTAAGCCACCTTCCCAGCCCTTGTCAGTACTTTCTAAATTAAACTTATTGCCAGTTTTGTGAGGGATCATATTAACAGAGAATAATTGTGACTTATTCTTAATGGTTTGTCGAGCTATGGGGAGTGGGCCAAGTCTAACCTGTGACCTATCTGTATGTGGCTTATACATTATTATAAAAAGTTGCAAAGAGAAGAGGAAGAGAAGGAGGAGGCAGACAAGCAGACAGGCAATCAAGATCATTAGTAGTCCATAAAGCCTAAACTACGTACCCTCTGACCTTTTACATAAAAGCTTATCAACTCCTGGTCTATAGTTTTACCAAGTGTTCTCATTTCCAGGTAGAGTCTAGAATCCAGCCTACAATAATATCTTAGGCCTTTTCAAGAAACCACACATTTCAAAGGGTTTCATTTGAAAGAAATTTCAGAGACAGAAAATCTGATCCCCACACCCCAGACTTCCTTTTTCTACCCCTAGACATTCTATTCTCAAACCAAAGATATGTGGAACAAAATAGAAGTTGAAGCACAAAGAAGTTTCTGAGGAGAGAAGAATTATTGGTCCCAATGAATGTGTATGCCAGCTAAAGGGCATGCATAGAAAATAGGGCTGAAATCGAAGAAGTGGTGGTTCCTGGCATTGTGTCAGCCATGAAGATTTCTAAAGTGTGGAGCAACTACCAAGATGCTTTCTTTGATCTTTCCAGTGCTCATTGTGATGAACTAAGTTGGAAGTCTTGTCAGTGGGATTTAGATGGGTAAGAACAAACTAACAAATAATAGCATGAGGAGGAGGAAGAAAGGATAGGAAGCTCATCAAGGAAGAAGATACTAATTATGAAGAAATGTATCAAGAAGATGATGTGAAGCAAAAGAAAATACTACCTGGGTGTGCAGATCTGTGTGGAATTCTATATAGCATATGTGAAATCTTGGATTTGATTCATAGACAGAAAGGAAGGAAGGAAGGAGGGAAGGAAGGAAGGAAAGAAGGAAGGAAGGAAGGAAGGAAAGAAGGAAGGAAGGAAGGAAGGAAGGGGGAGGGAGGGAGGGAAGGAAGGAAGGAGGAATGGAGAGATAGGGAATGAGGGAGGGAGGGAGGGAAAGAAGGAAAGAAGGATAGAAGGAGGGTAGGAGAGAGAGAAGGAGGAAGGGCAGGAAGGATGGAAGGAAGAAGAGAAGGAGGGAGGAAGGGAGGGAAGGAAGGAAGGAAAGAAGGAAGGAGGGAGGAAGGGAGGGAAAGAAAGAAGGACAGAGAGGAGAGTGGGAAGAAAGGATAGAGGAAGGGAAGAAGGGAGGGGGAGGGAAATAAGGAAAGAAAGAAGGAAGGAAGGAAGGAAGGAAGGAAAGACAGGAAGAGATTCAAAAGATGAAGATGAAGGAGTTCAAAAGAAAAACATGGAAAATATGGTAAAGAATAAAGGTTTTTGAGTACTTAGGAAGCAACTTCTCATAACTTTTATATGTATTATTTCATTGAATCCTCACAATAACCTCATGAATTAGGAATTTATTATTCCATTCAGCATCTGTGGAAACTGAGACAATAGACCAGCAATAAATTATTACTATGGGATGTGAATGCAAGCTGATTTTAGGATTTTAAACCCCCCCAGAATCCATGTTTGAAACCATTAAACTCTTCTACCTCTATCAGATACAAACGTATTAGTATTAGGCACACATGGATATAGACAGGTATTTAGAGGTAAGGACTAACCCAGATGAAAGCCATATACAGCCCTGAAAATCATTTGGATTGACGGGACAGACATTTATGTTTTTATTGGTTGCCCTCTGCCCATCTGCCTGTATTGATAATTTTTAGGGCCATTTTGCCAAATGGCCCTTGGCAAAAAAAAAAAAAAAGTTCCTTGCTTATAGGGGGGTGTGGGGATTGATTTGGTTCTCTTCCAGATCTAGACTCCTGGCCTGGATTTAGATTTCCTGTCAGGAAAAGCTCTCTGCCACCATTTTGAATGGGATTTGGCAGGGGGGGAAGGGGGGAGGGGGAGGACACTGCTGAGAACAACATGAACAAGAGCCCTGTCCATGTGTGTTCTACTCATCTCGCTTGGTCTCCTTCCATCCTTTCTGCCTTTCCACTCCCATTCCTTCCAGCTTTACAGGCTTCCTTTGGAGCAGGGATATTTCCTTTTGCAAGATCTCTGATTTGTTAATTCTCAGCTTTGCCAAAAAGAATCCTGGCTTCATAGTTATTACAGGGCAAAATTATGTCTCCTGCATCATCCCTGTGAATATGTTTTGAGGAGCCTCACACAAAATCAGAGGGAGTTCCTGGAAATCAAGACATGCCCAGAAAGGAAACCAGGGCTTGCCAACCAAAGTCCCATGGTCCCTCACTCCTTCCTCTTCGTAGCTTACACTAAGCTCTTGTTTGTAAAGGAAACCATGCGGTCACTATTTGTTTTGAGGGGGGAGCTTGGGGAAGCTGGGAAATTTGAGGCAAGCTAAGCTCAATTTCTTAGAGCAAGTGACAAATAACCTGCTTCTGAAGCATCTAAAAGGTTAAAAGCTCTAGAACATGAGATGTTTGGTCTTTGGCATTGGCCTATTGCATGCTGAGACAGAGCTAGGTAATTAATAAATGGAGAAATGAGAGCTGCTCCTAATGCTTACTTTACACATAGTTGGTTTCACTCATTCACCTCTGTGGGGGAGGAAGTATCACATAGTTCTTCCCATTTTTGAGATGTGAAAACCAAGGCACACAAAAATGAAATAGCTTGGCCAGCTTTGCATAGCTAATATTGATTTAAATGTCAGCCAGTCACTGAAGACAAACTATTACTAGTTCTACTGTGCCTGGTTTAGTTTCTCTGATGCCAACAGTCAGCAACCCTGATATATACTTCCTCTCCCCCTCCCCCCACCCATACTACCCAATCCTTATTCTAAGGCTGAGTGAGTGAGATCCTGAGGAATTCATTCAGGCACATTTGGATCTGATTTCATGCTGCAAATGGTATCTGGAGTTTTAATATATTTTATACACTACTACCTGCTTTTTACTGTTTCCTCTATTGGCAGGTTTCTGCCCACGAGTAGGGATGAATACAAAAGCAGCTTTGTTTAAGTGGATTTGTCTTTGATTTGAGGAGGGGTAGCTTTTTTCCATATAACTAAGGGGGGAAAATGTGCTCTTGTCTGTGTTTAGGAATCGAAGACACTTTCAGGACAGCAGCCACCGAAGTGAGTCTGCTTGCGGGAAGCGAGGAGTTCAATGCAACCAGACTGTTTGAAGTTGGTAAGGAGATTTTTTTTTTCTTTTTTCAATCCAAATATTGATTTAGCGCTTCAGAGATTCCTTGTGCCTGTGCATTGCCATCCTTGGATCTGAGGCAATATTTCATTTTACTCTTCTGGGTTCCAGTTCCCCTAACATATTTCTTGTTCATTGAGTATATGGAGAGCAAGAAAGAACAAGGCTCTCCTTCGTTCCCTCCCTCCCACAGCAAACTGAACCATGCGCTTGGGTGAGCACCTTATCCACAGCAGGGCAGATAGGAGCCACGCCCTTCCCTTGCATAGGATCAACCCATGGCAGGACCTCAAGCCTTGTAGAGCCCATTCTCCCTGAGAGCCCCCCACCCAGCATCCCCAGTAAAATTGGTTCTCCACAAGAAGAACAGAAGGGAGAAAGAGGAGATTTTCTTAATATTACATACTCTCCTTCCCTGCAAGAATTTCCCATAAACTTTTGGTATACTCTGCTCTACTCCTTACCTGTCTTCTAGAAAGTGCTAACACAAAAAACAAGAGCCAGAAGAAACAAAACCAAAAGTATCTGCTCAAGTACAATCTTGCTTTTATTTTTTATGTATTTATTACTTATTTTTATTTTTTTTCATTTTTAGTTTTTGGGTCTGGCTGTGGGGCCTGAACTCTGGGCCTGGGCGCTGTCCCTCAGCTTTTCAGCTCAAGGCTAGCGCTCTACCACTTGAGCCACAGCGCCACTTCTGGCTTTTTTTCTTTTTGCTTATGTGGTGCTGAGGAATTGAACACAGGGCCTCATGCATGCAAGGCAAGCGCTCTACCCCTGAGCCACCTTCCCAGCCCCAAATTATTTTATTTTTTTTCTTTATTAGCTGTAAGTAGCTGTACAAGAGGTTTCAAGTCAATGTGTCAGTTTAGAAGTACAATGGATCTTGATCAATGCCCTCCCTTTCATCCTCTCAATTTACCTAGCTCCATTTTCACATATAATATTATGACTGACTTTGCCTACCTTTTTTCCTCTCCCCACTCACAAGCTACCTTAAAAAAAAAAATGTAAGTTCATGGGGTTAAGATACCTTCTGCCCCCTAAAATTCCATCTTAACCCCTTTACTTCTGCCCTGCCTCTTCATCCAAAAGTGAAATGGCCTCGGTCCCTCTGGATTTCATAGTTACGTGTGATGTAACTACGTAGAACTCCTTAAAGGACTATCTGGGTCCACCAAGGATCTACATAGAACATTCTATTTTTTAAAATACATAACAAAGAATGTAAACAATGATGCCAGCAAAAGAAATCAAGCCCCTAATCACCTACAACATCAGGTGCCATAGGAGCGGTGGGGACTGTGACAAAACGAAGTCCCCAAGCTTCATCCAAAAGGTCAGCCATAACTTGACCCGCAGTACTGCCAGACATTTTGGTTTTCCAAGAGAATACAAGTCAGGGTTTTGCTAGAATAGCTCTATTTTTGCAATGCTTCACAAACATTTATTTTAGAAAATAAAGATAGCCAGACACGTCTGTGAGGCAAACTGGAGGCAGTTTGGAAACGGTACATTACTAAGGTCTCCGCCTCACTCCTCACCTCATACATGCCATACAAATTGCATATAACAGAGCCTTCTACCAGCGTTTCATTTAAAGACGAGAAAGGCACGAATTCTGTGTAAAATGGAAGTGCAGCCAAGGCTGTCTAGGTAGGCAGCCTCTTGCCTTTTGCAGAGGCTGAATCCAGATGCACAAGGCCACTCCCAGTCTGTGGCTGAGGATGACAGGGCTGAACACATGTGCTTCCATCAGGGTCAGGCAGAAAAGAATGTGACTCACTCAAATAGACACTGAGGAAACACTGGATAAAAAGACTGCTTGCAGGGTGGATGGAAACAAAGAAAGGGCTGTACAGAAGACCAAGACTAGCAATGGTGGGGAACGCTTGCCACTGCCCATCTGAGAGGACCAAGAAGGAAGCCCGGAACAGAGCCCACAGCGAGGGCCACGGGACAGTAGTCCTGGCTCTCAGAAGGATGAAGTCAGATAGAAAGGAGCTGAGGATGTAAATACGATGGCCTATTGCCAGATCCTGCCATCGGTTCAACCCAGCTAGAAGTCAGGGGTCAACATGATATGGACCACACAGATGAACCTTCCAGGGTGAACAACAATGTGAGATGAGGATGTAGAAGAGCAGATCGCAGACGAGAAAAACTTGACTTTCACAAGGTCAAGTTATTGGATGAAGAATGGCCTTAGGTTATTTTGATTTACAAAATGGCACCATCTCATAGATATGCAGAACTCCAATGAGTTACGATTTGTAAAGCTTGAGAACATGCCCATGCACTGAAGAAGCTGCACAAATTTGATAAACTGTAAAATCAAGTCAATGGATGTCTTGTGGGTACATGAACTGTAGTGACCTCCCACCTCAGATGGGAAATGCAAAGCCACCATCTGTGGTCTTGGGAATTTTGTCTCCAAAGCCGCTGCCCTCTCAGAGAGATCCTGTAGGCTTCCTAGACACTGCCTAGCTTGGGACTTTCATTGTGACAGGAGGTTGCAGTTGCGGAATCGTAAAACTCAGAGCTGAAAGGTTCCTCAGCCTATTTCAGCTGTACAGAATGAGGATTCTGTACACTGGTCTGTGCACTTCATATCACCTCCCACTTATTCTCCACCCGAACTTTAGAAGAGAGCTACTACTTTATACTCCATTAAGAAAAAACTGAGTAGTCCTATCTACTTACAAGAGGCTGAGACCTGAGGATCATGATTTGAAGTCAACCTAGACAAGAAAGTCCATGAGGCTCTTATTTCCAATTAACTACCAAAAGCCAGAAGTGGAGCTGTGGTACAAGTGGTAAAGCACTAGCCTTGGGTAAAAAAGCTGAGACCATGAGTTCAAGACTCAGTGCTCACACACATACACACACACACACACACACACACACACACACACACACACACACACACACACACCTGTGTGGTCACCTTACAGACCTTCGGTGACTCAGGAACCACGTGCTCCTTAACCTAGTCTGTGATTTGTGAATGACTAGCATTTTTAACACATCACTTTGTTTTTTCGGTCCTGGGGCTTGACCTCTGGGCCAAGGACCTATCCCTGAGCCTCTGTGCTCAACATTAGCACTTCAGCCACATCTCCACTTCCAACTTTTTTATAGTTAATTGGAGATAAGAGTTTCCTGGACTCTACTGGCCAGGCTGGCTTTGAACAATAATCCTCAGATCTCAGCCCCCTGAGTAACTAGGATTACAGGCGTGAGTCACTGGTGCCCAGCAACACATTTTTTAAGACAGGTTCTCACTATGTATTTCACGATGGCTTTAAACTTAGGATCCACCTGCCTCGCTTCTTCAATGCTTGGAATACAGATGTGTCCCACCACCATAAATGCTATTGCATTTTTATGAGTACCAACTTTTTGTATTTACCACCTTTTCATACACACACACACACACACACACACACACACACACACACACACACACACACACACACACACACACACACACACACACCTACATGGTTGGCTTCCTAACATATGCCTCCTCTTATCCACTATAACTCACTAAGGGAGATGGAATGCTTACCTTCCACCAGCCACACCACAAGCAACCACCCCTGCTTGTATGTTAAGCTCCCACAGAGGATAAGATGATATTAGGGAATGATTTATTAGAAAAGCAAAAGTTCACTTCCAGGCCTGTAAGGTGGGAAGCTCAGATAAGGATCCATTGCAGTGAAGCTGTCAGAGATTTTTATCACCCAATTCAGGTAGGATGGTACAGAATTAGAGCCTTTCCCTGCTATGGTTCCTGAAATGTTTGATGACTGTGCAGTTGCTTCTCGGATGTGTGATGTCTTATCCCTGACCTTAGTCAGGATGAAGGTAGGCGCTTGAGTATTTGATACTCTTTATCCCTCCAAATTTATCCCTGTCAGTGGAAGGTTATCGTTTATTAAACATGCCTGAAATTGATATAGTGAATGTGCTCCATAAAGAAAATGTCTAACGATTGTCTTAATCATTGGTCCAGAGTATGAGCCATCTGGGATTTTAGAGTGGCTTTTTGTAGCCCAGAGCTTTCCTAGTTCCTGATCCATCTGCTTAACTGTTTATACTAACACTACCTCTTCCAACAGTGCAAACCTTCCACACAAGGACCTGTGGCAGATATCTTGATAAGAAATGTACGCATTACCCTGCTCACGTAATTGTAACCCCTCTGTACGGCACTTTCACAATAAAAAAAAAAAAAACTTTAAGAAAAAAAAAAGATCCAAACCACAACAGTGGAGGAATAGAAGAGTAAATCATAATTTTTGCCCAGAGGCTACTACTTCCAGAAGAGACTCTTAAGGAGAAGCTAGGCTATGAATGAGACTCAATGTATATGGAGAGAGAGGCCTAATCAAAAATTGGTTAAGTGGTGTTTTGTTCTGATCCATCAGTGGGAAGATCATTCTGCTCATGATTTTTAAGCGAAGAAAAGCAAAAGTATTTTACACCTGAGCTTATTACAGGTAAATGGAAATAGCATAGAGGTGCATCCACTGGTCTCACCAAAGTTCTATGGACAGAAGAGTTCTTTATGGTTAACGTTTTTCAAGAACACAAAAGGATACAAAAGTTCAGTGTGTGTGTGTGTGTGTGTGTGTGTGTGTGTGTGTGTGTGTGTGTGTGTGTGTGTGTGTGTGTGTGTGTGTGTGTGTGTGTGTGTGTGTATCTGTTGTGGGGAGAAACATTCTTCACCATGGCTATTTTCCAGGATGAAGTTATTTAGTAAAGTTTGATGTTGTCATTGAAGAGAAAATTATAAAGAGGGTTTCCTGCAGCTTTCCCAGCCACAGTAGAACTAGCCCCTGCTCTTGCACCTATTTTACCCATACCTAGAGTGACTATGTATTGACGATCTCCCTCTCCTGTCTCATGTTCCTGTTCCATGCTGGTAATGTTTTTAATCGTCTCCCAAAGAATGATTTTCACTGGAGTCCGAAATGCTCATTGATGTTCTGAATTATTGTTCATTGTGTTGGGGTTCTCAAAGAGGCTTTGGTTATCTAGAAAAAATATTCTAGGTTCTTTATCATTTGTTTTTGTGCCAATGCTGGGGCTTAAACTTGGGGCCTTGTCACTACCCCTGAGCTTTTCTTTTTCTTGTTCTTTTTTCTTTTTCTTTTCCTTTTCCTCAATGCTAATGCTCTACCACTTGAGCCACAGCTCCAATTCTAGCTTTTTGGCAGTCAAGTGAAAATAGGAATCTCACAGATTCTCCTGCCTGGATGGCTTCAAACCATAATCCTCAGCTCTCAGCTTCCCGAGTAGCTGGAATTACAAAAATGAGCTCAGCCTAGTTTGTTTTTTGTTTGTTTGTTTAACTGGTTGGATTGTGGGTTTTTTTTTATTATGCACACAAGTAGGGAAAATATAATGATAGTTAAATCCAGGTGATGGAATCTGGGTAGTCATTAGATAAGTATATTGCCTTTGCTTTTTTGTGTGCCTGAAAATAGTTAATAATATAAAGTAGAGGATTGGGAGGATATGTGTCCAAGAAGACATTTCCAGATTGAAAGGAGATGAGGCTAGTCCTCATGGCTGAGTACTTCCAGGTCCTTGTAGGATCTGGGAGGTTGCTGACTCCAATGTCCTCCTGCCAGTCAGTTATTCATATAATAAACTCTTGCTATTAACTTTTCTATTCATCCTTTTTCAGATACAGATAGCTGTGAGCGATGGATGAGCTGCAAAAGTGAGTTCTTAAAGAAATATATGCACAAGGTGATCAATGACCTGCCTAGTTGTCCCTGCTCCTATCCCACTGAGGTGGCCTACAGTACCGCAGACATCTTTGACCGGATCAAGCACAAAGACTTCCGCTGGAAGGATGCCAGCGGGCCCAAGGAGAAGTTGGAGATCTACAAACCCACAGCGCGATACTGCATCCGCTCCATGCTTTCCCTAGAGAGTACCACACTGGCTGCCCAGCATTGTTGCTATGGCGACAACATGCAGCTCATCACCAGGGGCAAAGGGGCGGGGACGCCCAATCTCATCAGTACTGAGTTCTCAGCAGAGCTCCACTACAAAGTGGATGTCCTGCCTTGGATTATCTGCAAGGGTGACTGGAGCAGGTATAATGAAGCCCGGCCCCCCAACAATGGACAGAAGTGCGCAGAAAGCCCTTCAGATGAGGACTACATCAAACAGTTCCAAGAGGCCAGGGAGTATTAAAGAGATGAGGTGAAGAGATGCCACGTCTGGTTTGGGGACACAAGCACCCTGCACTGATCTGCCAACTGTAGCCCAGTTCTTTATATTCACATATGTGTATATTTGTATAGACCACATCTGTATTTTTATAAATTTCCTAAGGGGGTGCACAGGCCCAGGGGGCTGCCATGTCCAGTGCTCACAAACCTCCAGAGAGGTCATCCTAGAGTCACCGTGGGCAAGAGGATGGGAAACAACCAAGAAGCCAGAAAAGGGTCCTGGGTGCCTTGGTGGGTGTGACTCAGTTTACATCACCACTCAATGTGTCCAAGAGAAGCAACGGAGGAAAGAGACTGAAGTTGTAAACATTATAAGCTGTTTTTATATATAACTTATTTAATATGAATGTGACTTAAAACTTAACCTTTTCTCTGGAGTTGTCCTCGTGAAACTAATCAACTTCTGAGAGAGTTCAAAAAGAAAGGCTAAAGGGAATGGAAGAGAAAAGGAACTTTGCAATGATTTCCTTAAAAAAGTAAATAACACAGTGGAGATGTGTTCAGATGAGAAAATTCCCACCTTAAATTTAGTTGGAGGTACCTTGCTGCCATCTTGGATTCCAAACTTCTGTGACCTCAGACTGGGCAGGAGGTAGGGAGGTAGGAATTTTGGGGAGTTAAATCTGAGGTTCAGTTCAAAGTAGGCTTTACAATAAAAGCCCCATGTTGATGCAATGCTACAAGTCTACTAAAAATGTCTCTCAATAGTAGAATTTCTGCTTACATGTTAATAGGTCCATAAGACTGCAGAAGTTCAGACAGAAAAGCAAGAAGTAGCACTTTTCCAAAGAGAAAAAAAACAAAACAAGTGGGGAAATGATATGGACCTAGTATCATCTATTTTCATTCTGACAATTTTTTCTTTCAAAAAAATTTTAAGTTTATCTGCATGGATATATTCCCAGTAAATAAATATGAAAATGGAGAGAGGGGGCATGAAGTCTTGGAAATCTTAATTTTTTTATGTTTAAGAAAGAAGAAAACTTGCATTATTTTTGTAAAGTATTTATTGAATCATTGGGTCTCATCCATCAAGCAATGGTGAGTGACCTGGTTCTGTGGGATGATAGGATGTAAGGACAAATAAAAAGTTGATTCTTATGCAATCTTTTATTTGCAAAACTCCAGGAAAAGAGAATATATAATAAAATCATACTAAAACATGTTACTTGCATCTGTGATTTATGATACTGATACCATAAGTAACTGGTACAAAAGCAAGATTTTGAGGTAGGGGAAAGAAAAGTTTAACCCAGGTGGGAATAAAAGGCCCATTGACTGACAAGATGGTAGCTTGTGTAAATTATAACATCATTGGCACCAAGAGTGTCTGCCCAGCCCCCACATAACAGAAGTTCATTAACACACATGTGGCTTTTTGCCCACCCAGAGCGTAAGAAAAGCAAGTAACAGCAAAAGCTTAAGACATCTCAGGTGAAGGAGGCCACTTCCAGACAAAGTTCTGAGTAGTAAGTGGAACATGTGAATTATTCCTTTTCCAGAAGAGAAAACTGACTCTGAAAACATAAACCTTCTTGGATCTAACCTTACATTTTCTAGCTCAGTAGTCGGTCCACTATATCACAGTTTAATGTCATAATCTTGGTATCTTTAATCCCCTTGACTCCACACTTAACGTTCTGATAAACGCCTGTTCTTTGGGAAAGCCCTTATCAGTCATACTTTAGAATAAATCACCTGTTGTTAATGACTAATAGGATATTATGTTTTGTGTCTAATTGTGGGATGAGAGTATTTATTCACATCTGAAGGAATGTTAAAGACTGAACTAGCAGAGAGAAAATAAATGAGTCCATATGTCAGCGCAGCAGATTTGGTTTCTAATGCTAGAAAAACAATTTTTTGCCCAGAGAATTGGCTAGCAATGGAATGTACTACTTTTCAGGTGATGTGTTCCTGGTCAGGACATATATTCAAACAGAGGTTGAGCATGACACACATAAAAAGCTTAACTGAATAAGAAGGAGACACAAAAATGTTCACCAATAAGAACTTCTGATAAGTGCTTTGTTTAGATTAAGTATAAAGTACTATGGGAAAGCAGGGTTAAGACAGGGAAAGATCTTCAGCTTCGAAGAGAGCCTACAGCATCTTTATAATTCGAGCATAATGATTCACTAGGAGTAAGAAAAGGAACTAGGCACTGATGACTCACCCCTGTAATCCTAGCCATTCAGGAAGCTGAGATCTGAGGATCTCAGTTCAAAGCAAAGTCAGGCAGAAAAGAACATGAGACTCTTACCTCCAATTAACTACCAAAAAGCTAAAAGTAGAGCTGTGCCACAAGTGGTAGAACATCAGCCTTGAGCAAAAAAAGCTAAGGTACAGGGCAAGGTCCTGAGTTCAAGCCAATACCAGAACAAAAGAAAAATGAAAGAGAAAAGCAACTAGTAAAGAGATTTGCATCTTCTGAAAATTCTCATCTTTAGAGAAGTGAGCAGAGAGACTGCAACCATATTTGAAGTGTTGTTATGAAGGGCTTAACAAATAACTATTATGAGAATGACTAATGAGAAAAGTGTTTTACATGGGCTATTTGCCTTCTAATTTGCAACCCTGTTGACCTAATGAACTGAATTGGGAGCAGGAAAGGTCTGCTAGTCTCTTCACTGGGAACACTGTGGTCTTCCATATATCATCAGGATGGCCTCTGGAAATGTGTTGAACTAGTTACTAAGCTAGAGGCTGCCTCTGTTAAGATGAGCTAATTCTCAGCCCAATGCACTGAAGGGCTAAAAAGCATTTTTTGGAAAGTCCAAGGTTACAAGATCAGATCAAAAGACCCTCCTCTCCTTCAGCACTGCACGCCAGGCTGGCTCCAGAACAACCCATGGGTCATAATGATTCTTGGGCATAAGGGCCAATTCAGGGAGCAGCAGTCTGCAGACCTGTACATCTGACTCCTGGGAAGCTGCCCAAGTGTCTCTCTCTGAACAGTCTGCTCCTTTGCCTCTCTGGAAAAAGCCCACTTTGTAGTCATCTACCAGGGCCTGTTGAGCAGCCCACTCAAACATGCCAATGGGGGCAGAGGTCACCCATGGCCCTCTAGCGGCTGCACAAGGAAGTGATGAGAGAAAGGACGGGAAATGCATTGCTTTCCCCTCCACACCCTTTCTAGCATCTGCTGTGACTATTCTCACCAGGGATCAAAAATGACACACTATACCAGCCACAATTTTCTGAGTGTGCAATTCACTAATCACTTTGCCTTAGCAAGCAGGTATTATTACACCAGTTTCTCAAATGAAGAAATAAACCCAACAAGTTAATTAATCTGCCTGACATCATAACATTTGGAAACTGACAAAATGAATTCATGCCAGTTCTGTCTGGTCACGAAGCCCACACCCTTAAACTTAGCTCCTGCATTCTCTTTCCCTTCTAACTGTTCCTCCCTGGGATCAGACCATTTTGGGAACTCTCTCTGCCTTGATTCAAGAGTTCAAAGCAGCTCTGGATTTCTCCACATAGTCTGCTCAATTCTCTCATTTTACATAAGAGGGTTTTCTGATTGCGCAGTTGAGCCTTTGGTCAAATTGGTGAAGCATGGAGCTCAACATTTCTAGGAATGAGCTTCTCCCTAGACAAGAAGAGACATTGTCCTGTTTTACTCAATGCATATAACCCTAATGCTCATTGTTACCTGTGAGGGAGGTCTCAGGATCAGCTGCTCTGTCTCTGGTCCTGTTGCCGAGCTCCTGGTGATACACTTGGCAAATAGACACAGATGGACAATGTGCAGAAGGCTCAGGAATTTGAAGCTTGAGTTGGACTGCCTGGATTTCAGTACTCACTACTCCACCTTCTGGCAGGGTACCACTGGATAAATTAACCAGCCTAAGTTTCATATTCCTCATATGGTTATAATGATGAAGTGAGATAAGGTACATGAAGTTCCTAGCACAGGGCCTGTTAGGAGCCATGTACAATTTAGTCTTTGGATAACTATTTACTGAGTGTTTATTAGGGGGAAGGCATTTTTCCTGATACTATAGATACAGCAGTATACTAATCAAAGTCCCTACTCTTATAAGTTCAAAATCCATATTATAGTAAGTGATAATGAGGTCAACTAGATCATATATGTATCGTGTTGGGGCAATGGTGGTTATGGTGATCCTCAGAACCATAGTGACTCAGTAAAGAGAGAGCACATTTCTGGTTAAGTGGCCATCCACTAAGAAATAATGATCCAGAGATGGTGGTTTCTTTTCATCAGCATGATGTAACTATCCTGGAGGTCATCTTTATTCCAGCCCACTCCAAAGGTGAAGGATGCAAAGGATAAATGCAAAGCATTTTGTAGCTTCAGAAGCCTAAACACTAGAGATCACTTTTACTCACTATTTGTAGCTTAGCTGTGTGCCTCACCATTCTACAAAGGTAACTAGGAAATGAATCCAACTGGGGACCTCAGGAAGAAGAAATGTGACTGGCCTCTAGCCAGTCTCTGCCACAAAGACTGCCAATCACCTGATTACAGAGGTAGGAAGGATGAAGGGTCTCTGAATGGATCTAAAGTAGGTAGCCAAAGGGAACAGTATTTCTCATCTCTCCACTGTCTCCACATGGTATTACAGAGCTGTACCTCAGTTTCCTGATCTGTAAATTGGGATAACATACCTGCGCTACTGACCTGTTGGTAGGTATGTTTGATCCTTTTGGCAACATCCCCTTTGGCACTTGCTATATCTGTTTGTCGCAGTCAACTTTCAGCGGGAAGTTCTTTCATGTCTTTGCACGGATGGGCCCTTCTATGCACAGGAGCCCACTTGGCTTACACTGAAGTAGATCGGAAGCTACCAAGGAGTTAACATCATCCCAGAAGCACTGAACAATTGACTCACAGTTCCTCACCTGCCTCTCAACGTGTGCTATTGGGAAGCCTATTTTATACTATTACATACTATACTGTTCTTGGAGAGCTCAGTGGGATTGAGTTCCAGTCACTCATACTGTTAATCTACTTTGTTTGGCTTCCTTCTTTTCCCTGACCCCACTCCCCATCTCTCCACTAGTACTTACTGGAATAATCGCCCAGGTCTGGTACTTCTAGGGGATCCCAAACCATGCCATGATTTCATGACTTAAAATATATCAAGAGCTATTTACATATAACTTTAGTATCATTGCCATCATACACAGCCAATGATGAAGTGTCACTAGATCTGCCCAAAAATAAGCCAATCTTCTAGGAGTTCTACTGGGTTTCAGTACCATTGAGCTTTTTACACAATAAAAATTAAACTCAATTTTTTTTATTAGATTCAACATCTAGAAAATTATTCTACCAGATCCCTCCAAACATTTTTTTTTTGGGTCCAGTCGTGGGGCCTGAACTCTGGGCCTGGGCGCTGTCCCTCAGCTCTTCAGCTCAAGGCTAGTGCTCTACCACTTGAGCCACAGCACCACTTCCAGCTTTTTTTTCTTTTTGCTTATGTGGTGCTGAAGAATCGAACCCAGGGCCTCAGGCATGCAAGGCAAGCGCTCTACCACTGAGCCACCTTCCCAGCCCCCCTTCATACATTTTTATGATTTTTTTCTTGATTTTTGTGGGTAGATATGTGTATAGTTTGTATATGTGTATAGTTTTTATATGTTTGGAAAACTAGATGTTTTATACAGGGGAGAATAAGATACAAAATTTAATTCTGTTTCTTTCCTTCAAAAGTCATAAACCAGATGCTGGTAGCTCATGCCTGTAATCCTAACTACTCAGGAGGATGAAATATGAGGATTATAGTTTGAAGCCAGCCCAGGCAGAAAACTGTGAGACTCTTAACTCCAATTAACCACTCAAAAAACAGGAAGTGGGGGACTGGGAAGGTGGCTCAGTGGTAGAGCGCTTGCCTTGCATGCATGAGGCCTTGAGTTCGAACATAAGCAAAAAGAAAAAAATCCGGAAGTGGCTCTGTGGCTCAAGTGGTAGAGCGCTAGCCTTGAGCTGAAGAGCTGAGGGACAGCGCCCAGGCCCAGGGTTCAGGCCCCACAACCGGACCCCCCCCCCAAAAAAAAAGGAAAAACAGGAAGTGGCTCTGTGGCTCTAAGGGTAGAGTGCTAACCTTGAGCACAAAGAGGTTCAGGGACAGTGCCCAGGCCCTGAGTTCAAGCCCCATAACTGACAAAAACAAAAACAAACAACAAAAATTTATATGCTCTCCTTAACCAAGGCATGTTGTCTTGAGCTAAATGAAAGTAAAATGGGCAATGTGAGCTAATGCTGAAAGTATATAATCAATTAATTTTCTTATGTGAATTATATTACTTCTACTGCTAACATGTACCTAGATGATGGTTATAAAAACATCATTGCAAATTAAAAAAGAAGTATTTCCTATTGACTGCAGACAGACCAGCACCGCTCCAAGGACCACCATTTGAGAGACATTGATCAAATCAGTAGAGCAACAGTGACCAAACTCCCACAACCACTAAGTCTCTTTGGACACACAGTTATAGAAAACTAACTCAGGAAGTGGGATGGGGTGAGAATCAGAGTGGATCTCTCTCTCTCTCTCTCTCTCTCTCTCTCTCTCTCTCTCTCTCTCTCTCTCTCTCTGTCATCCATTTACAATTTCCAATGGAAAAATGTGTTGGTCATCATTATTATGCCTGCACAATTTCAGACAAATTAAAGGCTAGTCTCAGTAATTATGGAGTGGGGATATGCACACATATACAGCCATGAGAAGAGGTCCTGCCCACAGTAGTATGAATGAAGGCAGAAGGTTTACAGTCAGTTACTTCTCTAACATTTAGAATTATTTTATCTTATAGGATTAGAAGAAGAGGGACATTTTCTGGAACCAGAAATTAAGATTTCTGGAACAAATCTATGGGACTAGCAACTGTTTGGTGTTTTGGTTTTTTTTTTAACTCTACCAAAACAAAGCCTAGATATAGATACTATTTTGTGCTTTTTTAAAAGATATCCATGTAGAGAGCTGGAAAGGCAATATACCAACACCAGTGCTCTGCCTGTGATGGCAAAAATAACATCATCCTTAATCATTTTAGTGGTAGTGGGATTGGCCAGGGACTGACTTGAGACACAGCTGCAATAGCAAAGTTGGGTAAGAATTTTATGACTTTGCTAATTTTCTATCTGTTCTGGGAGTTATAAATGTACCCTTATAGATATTCATGATTATTCTCCAAAATGGGAGCGGAGCAGGGGGGGCACCTTTTAAATGGCACAGAAAAGCCTTTCATTCTTGAGGCATGTAATTCGTGGATGATTTTCAAAATGTCATGTTTGAATTGGGAAAGTAACATTTCTTGAATTAATCAGCCAATTGCTTCAAGAATATGACTCAAAGGATATAAAAGTTTCAAGCCTGACTCTTTAAAAAGAAAAAGGAATTTTTTTTCTATGAAGTTAAGTTTATTTTTCTCAAAGGTCATGGCTAAATCTTAGGTTTATTTGCCATGGAAGAGAACCATGCGAATGAAGTACGCCTTTCATTCCTTAGTGAAAAGGAATCTTAGTGGATCTTAACAAGCACTGCTTTAGTCTGCTGGAAATGCATTTGTACTCTGTCTAGAACACCCTCCTAGCCTCCTAGATGCCCCTCTACAACCAGCTTTCCTGGCATTCTTTTGACATTGGGGTTTTGGGGATCCCTTCCCTACACATCAACTTTGGAGATCCAGCAAATGGAGAAAAAAGGAGGAAAAAAAATATTTTTAAAAAGCCACATTCTTTCTTTTAGGGTCCCTAATGTAATCCCCTACTCCTGTTGTCAACATAAGCAAAGTGAGGTCTCTAAAAAGGGAAAGCATGAGAAATCCATACCAGTGACACATCTTTCCCCAGGGGGCCCTCCACTCCCTTAGCAAGGCTGGCCAGGTCCTTCCTGCAAAGACCGAGAAGGGATTGCCAAAGGCCTGAGGCTTCGGAGCTACATGACTGGGGTTCCTGAAATCAAACTCGAAGGAGGCATTCTGAGCTAGTCACTGCTCTGGAGGATAGGACTAGAAAGAATATTTGGGGCACCATAGTGCATGGAGACCAGGTTACTGTGTGAGGAGAAAGTCCACTTTTGAGCTCCCTTTTGAGTGCCCCCTCCTGCTATTTCATTGTATATTATGAGATATTTGTCTAAGAAAGAAAGGAATGTAAAGAAAAGGAAATAAAGGTACCCACCAGCAGCAACATCCAAAGCTAAACCTGACAAGCCCACTTCCTGTTCCCCTCTCCCTAGCTGTTTCTATATCACATCCTTCCCCAAGGCTCTTCTCTTAATACCTCTGTTACCAATTGGTTTTCTTGTAGCCATGTGACTATTTGTTGGGCTAGTCTTTTTCTTTTTTAAATACTCTTCAAATATTTTACTGAAGTTTGATGTTCGTTAGAAAAGTGCACATGTATCAGAGCTCAATGAATTCTCAGGCAGTGAACTTGCCCGCGTGTTATGATCTGAATATGAAATGTTCTCCACAGGTTCATGTGTGTTCAATGCTTGGTCACCAAGCACTGGCACTATTTCAGCTGGTGATGGAAACTTCAGAGGTGGGGGCCTAGCTGGAAAAAAGTAAGTTAGTAGGGGCATGCCTTTGAAGATTAGAACTGGTTCCCTAGTTACTTCCTCTTCTTCTACCAGAAAATGAAGACTCTACTACTGCCATACGCTACTGCTGCCATGATGTTCTGACCAAGAGCCTGGTGTCAAGAAAAAAAAAATCACTGAAATTATAAGTCAAAATATCTTGTCCTTTAACAAGTATCCATGATAAAGATCAAAAGATAGAACCGAAGGCTTGTGCCTGAACTCTTCTAGGCGATAAGAATATTTTATGCCTTGTGTAGCTTGGTTGTCCAGATTCTTTAACATTTGGGAAAAGTAAATATATATTCCTGTGCAAATTTTACATTCATGCAAAATAAATAAATATTACCAATACTCTTCTTCCCCCTTCTGGTACTCAAGAAGGATCAGCATCAAGATTCCTATACAAAGTTAGTTTTGCCTAGTTTGAAATACAGACAAGTGGAATCATACAGTATACATTCCTTGAGGTCCAGCATCTTTCATTCAACACAGTACTGGAAGACTCATTCATAGTTGAGGGAAGGGATATAGGTACTTGACCCCAGGGCTTTGTACATGCTAAGCTACTTCTCAGGCCTCAGCTTCCACACTTTAGCTGGCAGCTATACTTCACTTGTTTTCATCGCCACAGGTACTCTTGGGGTGAACAGTTTTACCTTAGGTAGACATTTGCTGAGTTAGTGCAATGTCTGCAGCTTTGCTCATTTTTCACTCATGATTGCTTTATCTACTTCTGTGATTGATTCCATGTGAATCTTATCATTGCAATGATATGCCTTGCAAGATTGCAAGGATTGAACAGGCTGAAGGTTGGGCTCACATGTACAAGGGCATAGGTTCAAGCCCCAGGACCTCCCTCCTCCAAAAACTATCCACACAAAAACCTTCATAGAGATATTTATAGCAGCTTTATTCATAATTGCCCACACTTTGAGGCAACCAAGATGTCCTTCAGTAGGTGAATGGATAAATAAACTCTGATATACCTAGACAATGAAGTATTATTCAGCATTCCTGTGGTTTGAATGTGTTCCCAAATTCATGTGTTGGAAGCTGAACTCTCAAATTCCTATGTTAGTGGTATTTGGAGGAGGGACATCTGAGAGCTAATTTTTGTGATGGGAGCTCTGTCTTCCTGAGTGGACTAATCCTTTCATGAATCAGTGAGTTAAGAGATTATCAATGGAGCCCAATGCCAGTGGTTCATGCCTGTAATCATAGCTACTTAAGAGGTTGAGAGCTGAGAATCGTGGTTTGAAGCCAGCTGAGCAGAAAAGTCCATGAGACTCTCATTTCCAATTAAACACCAAAAAAAAAAAAAAAAAAAAAAAAAGGTGACAAGTGGAGCTCACGTGGTAGAGCATCAACCTTGAGGACAAAAGCTAGGGACAGTGCCCATACTCTGAGTTGAAGCCCCAGTCCTGGAACAAAAAAAAAAAAATGGATCCAGAAAATGCGGTATATATGTATGTATATATGTGTGTGTGTATGTGTGTGTGTGTGTGTGTATGTGTGTGTATATATTATATATATATATATATATATACACACACACACACACAATGGAATTCTATGCCTCCATCAGAAAGAATGACATCGCCCCATTTGTTAGGAAATGGAAAGACTTGGGGGAAAAGTCATATTAAGTGAAGTAAGCCAGACCCAAAGAAATATAGATTCCATGGTTTCTCTCATTTGCAATAATTAGTATATGTCTAGGATAATTTATCAGATGAACAGAAAAGCTCAAAAGCTATGTACAGGTGACCATGTAAGATGATGCTAAGTGAAATTAACCCCACACAAGAGGTTTTTATTTGTTGTTGTTTTTAATGAACTATGGATTTTTTTGTTTCCTTTGTATGTTATTCCCCATTGGTATATCCCCTGTTGTCATTGTACTTGATTTTGGTACCCTGCATCTTGTATATACATTTATCTAATTTGGGAAGGGGAAAGGGATAACAAAACACTGAGACAAGGACAGAGGATGACCTGTTGCAACAATGATACCCACAAGACAGTATACTGGGAATGAACTTTACAACTTTGGGCAGGTGGGGGGGGGATGAGGGATGTGGAGGAGGGGAGGGATAGTGGGAGAACAAGGGAAGGGGTAATAATACTTGACAAGAAATGTACTCATTCCCTTACTCATGTAACTGAAACCGCTCTGTACCACATCTTTAAAATAAAAATTTTTAAATGTTAAAAAGAAATCAAATGTTTTGAGCTGGGAATACCTATAATTCTAGCACCTAGGAGATAGAGACAGGAATATCTTGAGTTTGAGGTCTAGATTACATAGTAGTTTCCAGGATAGTCTGAACAAAAAGAAAAACGAAAGCAAAAAAGCTCTTGAAGCAAGGAAAGAAAAAAACAAAACTAAAGAGAAATGACCTAAATGCTAAAGAGAAATGACCTAACAAGTCATGAAAAGACATGGAAGAAATGTCTACATATAGTTCCAAATAAAAGAAATGAATCTGAAATATCTTCATACCACTCTACCCCAATTACATGTCATTCTGGAAAAGACAAAGCTACAGTGATAATTAAAAAAAGATCCATAACATCCAGGAATTGCAGGGTAGAGAATGATCAATAGGTGAAGCACAGAGAATTTTCTAGGGCAATAGAATTACTCCATGTAATGCTACAATGGTGAACATATGTCATCACACATTTATACAACCTCATGCCCTGTACAACATCAATGCACACAGTGTGCTCCTCTTGGGTGATAATGTGTCAATGGGGACTCGGTGACTGTAACAAGTGCACCACTCAAGGAAGAGATATTATTAATGAGGAATGCTGCATGCATGTATGGGGAACACAGGAATATGGGGACTCCATGCATTCTGCTCAGTTTTGCAAGGACATAAATGTGCTCTCAGAAATAGGGAATAATAAATGATCAGCCTAATGCAAACTCACTTTAATTTAGCAAGTTGTTCTGATCTCCTGCTTTCTCAACTCCTTCCACTCCAATTCCTGGTAGCTCATGGAGCCTCCAGGCTGGAAGCTGCATGAACCAAACATCACCGTCCCATTTGGGCAGGGTATGGGGATGGGTGAGTACACTGAGGTCCTATTACGTCTTCTGAACAGCTGGGGCTGAATGGAACTACTCAGCAGCTCTGGGGACTAACCTGTCCTTTCTAGACAGAGGCCCATCCTACCATCTTTTTTCACTGAGAACTTAGTATACATTGTGTTGAAGTTTTGGCGGAAAGTAGTAGAGCATGGGCTCAACGCTTGTCAGTAATACTACCTTATAAGTAAACTTGATATCAGAATTTATTTTTTTCAAAGAATTTCATTTGATTTGGAAAAAAATGAATATAATGTAGGAACACAAAACAAAACCCTATTGATTTCAAAAAGCCAAGCAGAGTTAGAACAACTAGACTATGAAAAACCATTAACATCGTCCAATGACTACACTCACCCCAGATGTTTCTACTTTTCATCAGAAACTGGAAGTTTCTGGAAGAGCTCGGGCACCCAAGGGGCCTCTGAGCCTCTTCCACCTGGACTTCACAGAGGCCAAGGATTGAAAAATGGTCCTGACTTAATCCTAACACAGAACAGTCTCCAGAGGGAGAGGAAAGACTTTGATAACTTACAGATTAGAGAGAAAATGAAAGGTTTAGGGTGAGGGAGGTGTCAAGGGGGGGGAGGGGGGAAGGAGGGGAGGAATGCAAAATGGTGGCCTGAGAAAAAATCCCATTTATTCATATCATTACAAATATGTCATTTATTTGTAAGTTTAAAAATAAAAATCTATGAAAATAAACCAGGCACCTAGCTACTCAGAAGGCTGAGATATAAGGATCATGGCTCAAAGCCAGCTCAAGCAGGAAAGTCTAAGAGACTCTAGTTGATTACCAAAAAAGCCAGAAATGGGTTGAGCACTAGCCTTGAACAAAAGAAGCTCAAAGACAAGAGCCTGGACCCTGAGTTCAAGCCCCAGGACACACACACACACACACACACACACACGCACGTACACACACACACACACACACACACACACACACACACACACACACACACACAAAATCTACGAAAATAGAATCATGTAAAAGAAAATTAAACAATGAAATCTGTTGAAATGGTTTTTGGAGCGGAAGAAGCCTGACAGGAACAAAACAGAGTAAGATTGATTGGATAAGATACCTTGTAAACATATATGGAAGGGTAACAATGGAATCCACCCCTTCTTTCCTGTATAATTAAGGTGAGGTTTTTTTTGTTTTGTTTTTGGTCGGTCATGGGGCTTGAACTCTGGGCCTGGGAGCTGTCCCTCAGCTCTTCAGCTAAAGGCAAGTGCTCTACCACTTGAGCTACAGCACCACTTCCGGTTTTCTAGTGGTTTATTGGAGATAGGAGTCTCACAGTCTTTCCTGCCCGGGCTGACTTTGAACCTCAATCCTCAGAACTTAGCCTCCTGAGTAGCTAGGATTACAGGCGTGAGCCACCAGCTCCCGGTGAGGTGAGATAATGTTTAAGATATCATTTCTCACAATTCTAAGCTTGCTGGGGTCCCTAAAGATGGGAATGAGGTTAACTGTTGACTACAGGGAAATGTTCATTTCTATTCAGATTATTACAAGGTAACCACCACCACACATATACATTTTACACACACCAGCAGGGGCGCTAATCTAAGGAATGAAGCTCTCATTTTCTGTCTGCTGAGACTGTCCAGGGCTTTTCTGGTGACATTCCCAGCAACATTTTGAAAACCTCACCTAAGTTGGACGGAGAAAGTTGGTCCAGGCTGCTCCGAGAAAGTGACTCCAGGTTCTAAAAGCCAGACAAGGGACAGCAGATGTTACAGAGAAAGGGATCCAGGCTCTTCTGTGGGAAGTGACCCTGCTAACCACAGCCAGTAAAAGCCTCCCCTCCCCCTCCCTCTCCCACAGGTGCAGGAGGGTTCTTTCCTTGGAGCTAGGACTTGATCCAGGGGAAGGGTGGGAGAGCATGAGCTGCATAAAAATGCTTCCTACCTTCCCTAAAGTTCAGGCTTTGTTAGCAGTGTGCTAGTATGTGATGGAAATAGCCTTATATTGTTTTGTTTTGCAACAGGCTCTTGCTATGGGGCCCAAACTGGTCTAGAACACACAATCATCCTGCCTCAATCTCTCAAGTGACAATATTACAGGTGTGTACCACTGTATTTACATGCATGCAAATGTCAGCCTAGGATTGTGTTTGAGGAGGGCTAGGTAGTACAACAACAACAACAAACAACAACAACAAAAACCACTGGCTTCCTCCTGTATTTGCAGATTCAAAGGCAGATCTTGCAGATGAATGGGGCCCAGTGGCTCAAGGCTTGCTCATCTAACTATGATTAATGCAAAGGGAAAGAAAGTGTATCAGATATAAGTGGCTTTAACAACACATAAATTAATAAAACCACATTAAATAGCTTGAAAGAGGAATGTTATATCAATCAGGATCAAGTTTGGCTATAGGAAGTGAGGGGCAAATGAGTTATTCATGGTTTAAATAAGATAGACGTTTATTGGTCCTATATGAAAAATAAGTCTAGGCCCTTCTGTACAGTATGTTCACAAATAAAATAAAATTAAATTAAAAAAAAAAGAAAAAGAAGTCTAGGGGTTCATAGTTCCAGGTAGGAAAGGGATCCAGAGACCTTTCAACCTCCCTACTTGAAATTTCTCTTCAAGCAATTTCTACTTCATGGTCTAAAATGATTGCTCAAGTTCCATCACATGCAGATTACAGTCAGCAAAAACCCAGGCACTGTTGGTTCATGCCTGTAATCCTAGCTACTCAGGAGGTTGACATCTGAGGATTGCTGTTCAAAGCCAGCCAGGACAGGAAAGTCCATGAGACTTTCCAATAAATTGCTCAAAAAAAAAGTTACTCATGGCACTGTGGCTCAACTGGTAGAGTGCTCACTTTGAGCACAAAGAGATTTAGAGACAGCACTCAGGCCTTGACTTCAAGCCCCAGGACCAGCAAATAAAAAAAGAAAGAAAAGTCAGCTAAATTGAGGGGAAAGAATGGAAAAGAACTTATCAGAAATTAGCACTACTTCTTATAGCCATGAACCACAACATAGTAATATGGCCAAAATTAGTTATGAGGGGAAAATTATCTTTGTCTGGACTAGCCATATGCCAAAGATGGTATGATGACAATGATAATAATGATGATGATGATGATGATGGTAGCTGGGTATTTGTGGTTTAGGCCTATAATCCTAGCCACTCAGGAGGCTGAGATGCTGAGGATGATTGTTTAATGTTAGCCAGGATATAAACATCTGAGACTCCACCTCCAAACTTCTCAACAAAAAGCCAGACTGAAGGCATGGCTCAAGTGATAGAACACCAGCCAAACCCAGAAAGCCAAGCAAACACAAGGTACTGAGGTCTAAACCCTGGAATCTACAAAAGGAAAAGAAGGGGTATTCATTCCATAACTAAGAAAGAAAATCCCCAAGCAGTTTATTCCATGAGGACTTAAACCACATGAATCCCATCACTGTGGTCAAAAATTGTAGGCCAAGGGCTGGGAAGGTGGCTCAGTGGTAGAGCACTTGCCTTGCATGCATGAGGCCCTGGGTTTGATTCCTCAATACCACATAAGCAAAAAGACAAAAGCCAGAAGTGGCGCTGTGGCTCAAGTGGTAGAGCACTAGCCTTGAGCTGAAGAGCTGAGGGACAGCGCCCAGCCCAGAGTTCAGGCCCCACGACCAGACCCCCCCCCCAAAAAAAAAAAATTGTAGGTCAAGAGTAGGCAGACCAGTCACTCACTGAAGCCCACTCACTGTCTTTGGTAGGGCCTTCCCTCTGCAAAGAAGTTGTTGCTACTTGGTTCCATTGGAAAGACACTGAAGGAAGTTTTAGAATCCTAGCCCTCTCTGCCACCCCCCACCCCTGCCCTTGCCCCCAGCATTGCAGTGTGAACTTCGTCCCTGGCTCTCAGCTCTGGCCTCAGCCTGGGGACAAGGACATGATGTGTTTTCTCTTCCTCTGAATCCCACAGCATCTCCCCCCCAGGGCCTGGCTGCTCTCAAAGAGCTGTTTGTGAAACCAATGAACAAACCACTACATTCAACTTGCCTCCTAGCAAGAACTACGTGACTATTGCATGGGGTAGGTAAATATTTTTTCACATGTTTTTTTCCTGTGTAGATTTTCTGAGTGAAATTCTACGTGCACACAGGAGACATAAAGACAGCCACAGAATCAGATTCTTGGAGTACACTGTCTGACATGGACACTCTTGTTGGTCACATGCTAATGGTGGGACTTAGGGCAAAGTGCTTAACTTCTCGGTGTTTTTGAGTTCCTCCATTTGTAAAATAAAGCTGCTATGTGATACTGTTGTTTATTGGGTTATCCTGGAGTGTTAAGTAGTTAGCATTTACAAAGTGTAATTTCTGAATGCGAAGCACCAAGAAGAGTGAATGGTGAAGTATTCAATTGCATGAAATATTCAAAGTACAAACACCTTTTTTGCAAGGTCATATTTACTGTGTGTGTGTGTGTGTGTGTGTGTGTGTGTGTGTGTGTGTGTGTGTGTTGCTTTGTTTTTAACTCAGGGCCTGGGCACTGTCCCTGAGCTTCTTTTGCTCAAGGCTAGCACTCTACCACTTGAGCCACAGCACCACTTCTGGCTTTTTCCTGTATATGTGGTACTGAGGAATCATACCCAGGGCTTCATGCATGCAAGGCAAGCACGCTACCACTAAGCCATATTTCCAGCCTGTGATACTGGGTTTTAACCTCAGGGCCTCATGCTATCAAGGCAGGTGCCTCTGCCACTTCAGCCACGCTCCCAATTCCTTGCTTTCAAATAAGGTCTCACTTTTCTCCAGGGCAAATTTTAGATCATAATCCTCCTACCTATGCCCTGGCAAGTACCTGGGAGTACAGTTATAGGCTACCACCCCCAGCCACACAACATCATCTTTCTTATTTATTTCTTTATTTAGTTCTAGGCTTTTCAGCATTTTGCTGGTTAATTGGAGATAAGAGTCTCACAGGCTTTCCCAGGCAGGCTTTGAACCATGGTTCCTCAGCAATCAGCTTCCTGAGTAGCTAGGATTACAGGCATGAGCCCTCAGCACCTATCTAAAGTCATTTTTTTATGACTCTAAAGAGAGAAGCTCCTGAAGAGGGCTGACGGCTAAGACCTAGCCTGGATGAGATTCAATTTGGCAACTGTTTGGATTCAAGCATTTCTTGAAATTACCCCCAATCTCAGGAGGGAGTCAGTTCACTGTCATCAAAGACAGCTTGTGGCGGATCTCATGGTGTCAAGTTCTTGTTTAAAGAATTGAGGTTACCCTAAAAAAAGAGACATTCCCACCCTTTGTCCTGGCTGATGATCCTGGTGCAGGCACTGCCCGGGATTCTCTCTCCAAACACTCCACCTGCCAACTGGCCTGCTCCAGTCCCCCCCTCCCCCCCCAGTGCCTGACCATGTTGCAAACAGATCAAATCTCTTTGATGCCCTGGATCAGACAAGGTCCATATGAGGCTCTCAAATACAGCCTTTGCTTTGTTTCTAAACAACTTAAGATGGATTCAAAGAGAAAGAAGTGTCCCCCCTCCCTTTTTTTCTCCCCTCAGGCTCTCTTTCCTGCTGAAGTAGAAAGAAAAACGCAGAAAGGGATCATGCGACAGAGAGACAGCCTTTGAGAAGGAGAAAGAAAAGACAGGGCAGGGAACGGCTACAAAGCTTAGGTTGCTTCTTAAAGGATGGCGGGCAGGGGATACATGATCTTTATCTAATCAGACAGTCTACACAGGAAGTCCCTGAGATCAAAGCAAGGGGCTCCCCTTCCCCCCCCCCACCTTCCCCCTGCTGTGTCAACTTTAAAACAGCCCTGGCACAGCCACAGACCTGGACAGGCTCACACCTCTCCCCGCCCCCACCACCCTGACCTGTCTCTCCGCATCTGAACCCTCTTAACATTCCATTACTGTAGGAAGAGACAACCCTGGACAGAGACAGGCGGATGATGCTGCCACTGTCCTCCCTGGCTTCCCAGAACATCTAGGTTGGGCTCTGTGGGCAAGAGGCTGTGCCATTTGCATCTGTGTGTAGATTCCCCACCACCTGCTATTGCCCTGAAAGCAAAAGAGTGGGAGGAGTGGGGGGGGGGGGGACGCGGAACTGTCGCTGGTCACAGCATTCTCCTCAACCTGCCAGGCACTATGTCAGGACAACTGGGAAGAAAAACGGGCACCAAGGGACATCATCCAGAGCTCTGTGCAACACAGAATGGCAGGAATATGGCACTGCCATCTTCAGATGGTCCTTCATCCAAAGGATGGGAAGAGAGACAGGATTAGGGTGTGTAAGGCAGGGGAGATGCCTACATGTACAAAAGAAAAGGAGACTCAGGACCTGTTCCAAGAGAGAGAGGGGTTAGCAGTGACTCAAGAGGAGCAAGGCAGGCCACTGCTACAGGTCTTATAACACTTTCAAATAACAAGCAGGAGCCACAGGAGCAGGAGCATATTTACATGCTGAATCTCATGGAAAACTAAACAGTCTTAATTGAGATTGAATGTGAGCCTTTTGGAAGTGGCCACACAGTTAAGAATTCAAATTGGCTTTAATTATACCCTAACTATGATCCTCTAGTTCAAATATGAAGGACCCTGATACTGGCATGGGTAAAAAGGAATGGAAGATACAGGGCAAGGAGGCCTCTACATGTTCTTCATCTTCCCAGGCACAATTACATCTCTGTTGTTCTCCAAAGGTTCATGTGGTAGAGGCTTGATCCCTATGCTACTGGTGTTGAGGTGGTGGAACTCTCAACAGGGAAGCCTAGTGGAAGGTGGGTAGGTCATGGCCCTTGGAACAGACTGTTCGCTTATGGCACTGTAACAAAATACCTGACATGATCAACTTAAAAAGAGGAAAGGTATATTTTAGTTCATAATTGCTTTGGGTCTGTGCTGCTATGGTACATCATGGTGGAAATACAGGATGAAGAAACCCATTCATCTCATGACTAAGAAGCAAAGAGAGTGAAAGGAAGTATCGGAGTCCAAGAATACTCCTCAAAAGCACATTCCTAAAGACCTAAGGCCTTACACTAGACGTACCAGGTAAAGGTTCCACCAACTCTCAACTCCATGGTTTGAACACTTTTGAGCCTTAAGAGGACATGGCAGATCTAAAATGTAATGGTGATTAAGGTAGATTTGCTAGAACTATAGTTAGTTGCCCAAATAAGGAAAGAAAGAAAGAAAGAAAGAAAGAAAGAAAGAAAGAAAGAAAGAAAGAAAGAAAGAAAGAAAGAAAGAAAGAAAGAAAGAAAGAAAGAAAAGAAAAGAAAGAAAGAAGAAAGAAAGAAAGAAAGGAAAGAAAGGAAAGAGAGAGAAAGAGAGAGAAAGAGAGACAGAAAGAAAGAAAAGAAAGGGAGAAAGAGAGACAGAAAGAAAGAAAAAGAAAGAAAGAAAGAAAGAAAGAAAGAAAGAAAGAAAGAAAGAAAGAAAGAAAGAAAGAAAGAAAGAAAGAAAGAAAGGGAATGGGAGAGAAGGTAGGGAGGAAGGAAGGAAGGAAGGAAGGAAGGAAGGAAGGAAGGAAGGAAGGAAGGAAAGAGAAGGCAGGGAGGGAGGGAGGGAGAGGGAGGGAGTAGGACTGCCCACTCCTAGTCCCCAGCTTCCTGCCTTGCCACACAGTCTCTCAAACATACTCCTGTGACAAAGTCATCTACCATGTTGTGACACAGTTGAGAAGGCCCTTTCCAGAGCTGAGCAGATGCTAGTTCAATCCTTTTGAGCTTCCAGAACTTATAAACCAAGTAACCCTCTTTTTTTCATGCATTATCTGAGACTCAGCTACTTCTGAACACCTAGAGTGCTTAGATCTTCAAAATTGTGAAGTGTTGGTATCTATCCTCTCAGAAAGTAAACCAATACCCTTCCTTCAGGTGGCAGAAACACCCAACACCACTCCAGAAAACACTTTAGTTATTCTATAAGTTTAAAACTAGAAGAGACCATAGGAATAACCTGGCTTAAAGTTCTGGTTTCCTGGATGAGAAAGTTAAAGATGGGGAGGCAAAGAGACTTGTTTATACATCTGGAGAAAAAAAATGAAAAGCAAAACCAAAATGAACAACAATAACAACAAAAACCCCACAAGAGTTCCTAGCTTGAATAACTAGTATATGTCTAGGACAATACGTACATATGACCATATAAGATGATGCTAAGTGAAATGAACTCCAAGATAGGAACACAAGTGGTTTTATCTTTCTTGCTGTTGCTTTTAATATATTTATAATGTATTCACAATGTACCATGTGATTGTTTGGTTTCTTTTGCATGCTCTTCCCCCATTGTATTTGATTCCAGTGCCCTGCATCTTGTATATAATTTTTTTCTAATTTGGGGAGGAGAAAGGAAATAACAAAATGCTGAAATAAGGATATAGGTTGACCCATTGTAACAATGAGATGTACAAGACACTATGTTGAAAATGAACTTTACATCTTCAGACGGGGGCGGGGGGGGGGAAGGGGGAAGGAGTTGGGGAGGTGAGGAGGGAAGGGATGGTAGGGGAAAAACATGTGCTTGATAGCATATGTACTCATTACCTTACTCATGTAACTGTAACCCCTCTGTACAGTATTATTACAATAAAAGATATATACAAAAAAAGAGTTCCTAGTTTGGATGAGCACATTTTAACACCACTGGTTTTGAAAATTCTTTTATTTTTTGCCTCTTCTTTATACTCCACTATTTCTTTATGGTTGCTTAAAATAAATGCACAAATAGATGTATATTTTTATACCAATGTTCTAGCCAGCCACAAAGCTCCTGGATGCAAGGCAAGTCCCTCAAAGTAAGTGACCAGCAGAGGGCGCTCACAGGATAGCCTGACAAATTAGGGGGGTGGGGGCTCCAGAGAGTAGCCATTCTCTTGGGAAATAACATGTGTTGCCCCAGATGGGACTATCATCTTTGCTGTTAAGCAAGGGGTTAGAGGTCACGGGTTCCTTCTGAAATGCAAGGTTGCACATCTGTACTGGGCAAGCAAACCAACATGTGCTGACCTCATGTTTAAGATATATTTGTTTAGAAATTTCGCTTGCTCTTCTATCTGTCCCTATAAATAAAACAGAGATTAGCACATCACTTGGGCTTCCAAACAAGGCCGAGAAAAGAGGAGCGATTCAATGTTACCAGAGGACCCGCAAGGTAATAACAGGAGGGATGATGATCGATATTCCTCCCAACACTTGGTTGTCCCAAGAAATTTGAACGTGGAAAGAATAACTCCTACCACTCAATCTCTCTTTAGAAGAAAGACACAGAGAGATGAGATCTTCAGTGAATCTTACCTGTACCAAAACTGTGAGGAGGTGTGGGTTAGATCAGTCCTTTAGTGATTCCCATTTGATGAGCTAAGTTCACTAGTTTGAATCTGATTTTTCTTTTTTTAATACGTTTTTTATTGTGAAAATACTGTACAGAGGGGTTACAGTTCCATGAGCAAGGTTATGAGTACATTTCCCATCAAGCATTGTTACCTCCTCCTTTGTTTTTTCCCTACACTCCCTTCCCTCCCATCTCCACACATGTCATTAAGTATAGTGAAGACCCTTAAAGACCTTTAAAATGATATTATTTAGCATTCACCTTGGCAGGAAACTTTGTTCTTTAAACCCAGTAATTCAAAATGGAGACTTCATTATGAATACAGAAGTATTCTTTTTGTGTGCCAGTACTGGGGCTTGAACTCAGGTCCTGGGCACTGTCTCTGAGCTCTTTTACTCTATCATTTCAGCCACAGCTCCAATTCCGGCATATGATGGTTAATTGGAGATAAGAGTCTCACGGACTTTTCCTGCTTTGAACTGTGATCTCAGATCCCAGCCTCCTGAATAGCTATAATTACAGACATGAGCCACTGGTGGCAGTCTAGAACTATTTTATCAATTCTTCTTCCCTTCAAAGAGGTACGTACAAAGTGGTAGTCCTGGCTTATTACTGATCTTCAGTTATTTTCCTCATCCTCTCAACTCCCAGAAGTCACTGATGTTTTCCCTCACTAGTTTTGTCTTTTAGAAATATATTGCTAGAATTACAGTGTATGACTGGCCTCTTTGCCTGACACCCTGCTTTTGAGATTGATCCAAGTGGTTGTTTCAGTAGTTTATTCATTCTTTTCCCCTGCTTAATAGTAGTTGTTTGCTGTACCAGCTTTTGTTGTTTTTAAGAAATGTACTCGTTATCTTGCCCAGGTAATTATAACTCCTCTGTAAGGTATTCTCACAATAAAAATAAATAAATAAAAATAAATTTTGAAAAATATTTATTGTAAAAATACTGTATCGAGAAAGGTAATGAATGCATTTTCTATAGAGCATTGTTACCTTCTCCTTTATTTTTCCCCTACCATCCCTTCCCTCCTCATCTCCCCAACTCCTCCCTCCCTCCCCACCTACAAGTTGTAAAGTTCGTTTTCAACATAGTGTCTTGTACATCTCATTGTTACAATGGGTCAACCTGTATCCTTATTTAAGCATTGTTTTTTCCCTTCCCCTCCCCAAATTAGAAAAATGTATATACAAGATGCAGAGC
The DNA here is from genome assembly GCF_024711535.1 of Dipodomys merriami. Taxonomy (NCBI): domain Eukaryota; kingdom Metazoa; phylum Chordata; class Mammalia; order Rodentia; family Heteromyidae; genus Dipodomys; species Dipodomys merriami. Next base: position 59,565,038 of record NW_027206290.1, on the reverse strand, counting down.
ACCAGAATCAAATACAATGAAAACAGGGGTTATACCATGGAGAACATACAAAAGAAACAACAAAAAAAAAATCACATAGTACATTATAAGTACGTTAAAAACAATAGCAAGAAAGAAAAAACTACTTATGTGCCTGTCTTGGGGTTCATTTCACTTAACATCATCTTATATGGTTATATAATACATAGTTTTGACCTTTTTTGCTTGTCCTAGACATATACTAGTTATTGCAGACAAGGGAAACCATGGGACCTATGTTTCTTTGGGCCTGGCTTACTTCACTTAATATAATTTTTTCCAAGTCTTTCCATTTCCTAACAAATGGGGCAATGTCATTCTTTCTGATGGAGGCATATAATTCCATTGTGTATATATACCATATTTTCTTGATCCATTCATCTACTAAGGGGCATCTGGGTTGGTTCCATATCTTAGCTATGGCTTTGTTTTTTCATCTATTCACCCATTAAAGGGCATGTAAGTTGTTTGGAGGTTACAGGAAATGGGGAAGAGTCGCTATAAATATTCATGTAGAGATTTTGTGTGTCAATAGAATTAATATTTCTTTGCTTGACTTACATAACTACAACCCCTGTATTTTTAGCATTTTCAAATAAAGATAATAATTTAAAAAAGATTAAATGTTTCTAAATACCCAAGAGTGGGAGAGCAAAGTCCTATGGCAGGTTTGGGGGGTCTTTTAAAGAACAACCAAATGGGTTCTCAAAGCTGTTATATCCTTTTGAGTTGTCACTGGCAGTGTATGAGTGTTCAAACTGTTATGGAACCAAGCCAGTACTTGAGGCGACAACATTTTTCTAGCCATTCTCATAGTTAGACAGTGGAATTCTATCACACTGTTTGAATTTCCTTAATGGTTAACAATATGGCAGATGTTTCATGTGTTCATTTACCTTCTGTATGTCCTCTCTGATGGAATGTTCCAGGCTTCTGCTTATTTAAAAAAATGAATTGTTTGTTGTCTTACTATAGAGTTTGGGTAAATTATTTATATACACTGAATATCAGATATGCAACCTATATGTGGTTTTTCAAATTTTATCCTGCAGTATGTAGTTTTTCATTTTCTTGGGAATGTCTTTTTTTAATTTTTTTTATTGTGAAAATGCTGTACAGAGGGGTTACAATTACATGAGCAAGGTAATGAGTACATTTCTTATCAAGCATTGCTGCCTCCTCCTTTGTCCCCTACTATCCCTTCCCTCCCACCTCCACAACTACACTCCCCCCCTCCTCCCACAGCTCCCCCCCCCCCCCCCGCCTAAATTGTAAAGTTCGTTTTTCAACATAGTTTCTTCTACATCTCATTGTTGCAATGGGTCCACCTGTATCCTTATTTAAACATTTTGTTTGTTCCCTTCCCCTCCCCAAATTATACAGACATCAAATACAGTGAAAACAGGGGTTATGCCGTGGGGGAGGGACATACAAAGCAACAAAAAAATTACATGGTACCTTATAAATACATTAGAAACAATAGCAAGAAAGAAAAAAACACTTGTGTCCCCATCTTGGGGTTCATTTCACTTAACATCATTTTATCTGGTCGTACACATTAGCTTTTGACCTTTTCTGCTTGTTGTAGACATATACTAGTTACTGCAAATAAGGGAAACCATGGGACCTATGTTTCTGTGGCCTGGCTTACTTCACTTAATGTAATTTTTGAGAATGTCTTTCTAACAGCAAAAGTTACTAATTTTAATGAATTTGAAAGTATCAATATTTTAATTGTATCTCTTATGCTTTTTTGTGTTATAGCTAAAAACTTACTTCAAAGGAAAGTTTTTCTCTTTCCTTCTCTCTTGCTAGCTTTTTACTCTTGCCTTTTTTTTTTTCCTTTGTCAGGTGTGGGCCTTGAACTCAGGTCCTGAGTGGTGTCCCTGAGTTTTTTTTGCTCAAGGCTACCACTCTACCACTTTGACCCATATCACCAATTCTGATTTTCTAGTGGTTATTGGAGATCTCAGGGACTTTCCTTCTCTAGGCTGGCTTTGAACTGCGATCCTCATATCTTAGACTACTGAGTAGCTAGGCTTACAGGTGTGAGCCACCATTGCCTGGCTCCACTTTTACCTTTTAATTGCAGATCTATAGTATATTTTGAATTAACTTTTATATGTGTGAGGAGAACGGCAAAGTTAACTTTTTTCACAGAATATCCATTTATTTCATTATCATTTGCTGGGAAAATGAACTTTTCTTTTTGATTTCTGCATATATCTTTGCCAAAAAAATAAAATCCAAAATGACCATATTCAGGTGAGTCTATTTCTACATGCTCTATCATGTTTTCTAATCTACATAAGTCTTTCTCTTCTCCAAAAAACACATTACCTTGACAATCATTGACTTAAGACAAATCTTAAAATCAGGTTGAATCTACAACTTTATTACTTAAAATTACCTGGACATCTAGTTCTGTTAAGCTTCCAGTCACCAAAAGTCTTTATGATATTTTGATTGACATTGAACTGAATCACATTGAACTTGGGTAAAATCAACATTTTTCTATGCTGAATTTTAGAATCCATGAACACAATATGCCTCTCCATTTATTTGAGATAGTAATGATTCTGTCATCACTGAAGTTGAACTATAAAGATCTCTGCAATTATTCCATGAACGAAAGTGGCCAATTGGGCAGTGTTGGTGTCACATGCCAGAGAGGAGACCTGGAAATCTCCTGCAGAATCCTTCAATGCTTTTTTCAGTATATTGTGCTAAATCAATCATCTTTTCTGAGATAGTTCTCTGAGTCACATTGCTATTGTGAAACAATTGCACTTTTGTGGTAACAACTCCACAGCATGCACTGTGCACTTTTTTTTTTTTTTTTTACAAACTCTCCCTTCTACATGAGATCTCAGCTTCTTTGTGATTAGCTCATTCACTGTATAACTCACCTGAATGATGCTGTCTCCATACAACAAAACCTAGTGAACACCGCTTGGTACGTCTCCAAACTCCACTGAAAAGCACTGATTTCTACCCAGATTCATTGGCTTCCCAATTCATTGAGTTTAGCACATTTGGAGGTGTAATGGTGCTGTGTGGCTGTTAGGGCAGCACACTGGTTGCCTTTGACCTCAACAAAAATAATAATTAATTATGAAAGGAACAACAGTGATCGAGATACATTAAACCATAAACCAACATATACCAACATACTGGATTGAAACCTCTTTGTATGACTACTTAAGAGAATAAATTAAAAAATAATATTCTGTCCATTTCTCCAGGAATGACCAACATTGCATCAACATTTCTTCGTGGTTGTCATTGTAGGATGTTATCAAACTATTTAGGTTTTAATCACCATGAGTAGGTGAGTCACTGGTGACAAGATTAATCTGCTTTGATCATTGATCTAATCTTATATCTTAGATTTGGACATCTTTATCATCAACTCTTGATTTCTGTATACTGTCACTTCCTTAACATTTATCTGAGATTTAGTTTTGTGAGGATTGTTGATCACAAACAGGAGAATAAAAGGCTGATTGGAATTACCTTCTGTGCCAACAAAGAAGTTGATGATAGTGTATCAGTCAGTCATCTTCGACAAGGTACGCAATGTCCCTAGGAATCATCTGACCTTCATATTCTCACCATCACTAGTTTACAGTAGTTTCACCCGTGTGTAAACACTTTCACATGTGCACACTCCTAGCCTGCTTGGTACTGACTGATCATTGGGTCACTACAGTCTAGGTAGCCAACAAGAAGCATGCCTATCAGTCCTGTCTTGTACTCTTCTGTCTACCCTGCAATGGATATCCCTTGCTTGTTCCTCATAAATTTACAGTATTCTTATGATTCCTTAATAATAAATGCATGTGACTATCAAAAGAGCTCCTAGATTTATTAAACTTCAAGTGCCTCTTGAAATTACTTTGGCTGAGCCATACCCAATTATTTCATGGGACCTTATGTGGCCCTTGGGCTAGAATCCCCAGCCTCTGATCTACTAAAACCATTTAAGACTAAATTTCTATTGAATTACTGCTTTTTATATATATCCCACAATTTTGATGTGTTATATTATCATTTTTGTTCAATTTAAAATATTTTTGATTTTCTTATTTTTTTTTTTTACCACTGATCTTCATTCCTATTTCCTAATCTACTGTTTCCATTTTTCTATCTTTTAAAAGTGTTTTAAAAAATATTATTCTGGATTGGTTAGCTTTCTGTTGCTGGGATAAAAAACTTGAGACAGGCCAGGTACTGATGGCTCAGGCCTGTAATAGTAGCTACTCAGGAGGCTAAGATCCGAAGATCAGCTTCAAAGCCATCTCAGATGGGAAAGTTGGTGAAACACTTATCTCCAATTAGCCACTAAAAAGCTCAAGTGGTAAAGTGTCCGCTAAGGGACTGCTGTCCCAAGACCTGAGTTCAAGCCTCAGTACCAACACAAGAATTGAAGTAGACAACTTAGGAAAGAAGGAAGGAAGGGAGGAAGGGAGGGAGGGAGGGAGGGAGGAAGGAAGGAAGGGAGGGAAGAAGGAAGGAAGGGAAGGAGGAAGGGAGGGAGGGAGGGAGGGAGGGTTTGTTTTAGCCTGTGATCTCAGAGGTTTTAATCTATAGTCCCCTGGATCCATTGCTTTGAACCTAGCAATGAGGCAGAACATTTTGGTAGGGAGAGGATATGGCAAAGGAAACTTTTCACCTCATGGCATCTAGAAAGCAGTATGGGTGTGAGAGAGATAGAGAGAGAGACAGAGCCAAAGACAGAGAGAAACAAAGACAGAGAGAGATACAGAGACAGAGACAAGGTACAAAATACACTTATCAAAGGATCACTCCCAATAACCTACTTCAACTAGGCCCTACCTCCTCAAAGCCCATTTAGCTATGAACTCATCAAGGGGTTAATCTATTGATGAGGTTATCATTCTTGTGATCCAATCCCCTTTCAATAGTGCCACCAGCACTAGCTGTCAACACAGTCTTGAGTAGACACTTCCTACCCAGTCTTGTAACACACCCAAGTCTTAGTCAAGCCTTCTTAACGAATTAGAGGTGACATCCTCCTTATTCAAGACACAGGTCAAAATAACCCTCCTTCACAAAAGTCATCATACCATTTTCAAGTATCACTTCCAACAGGAACAGGAGTGATTGTTCACATTCTCAAAAGATTTATTCATCAGTTCTGTTGTAGAATAAGCTTCCACCTTCTTTCCTATACAAGGGCTTTTGATTACTTTTAGAAAATCACCTCAGTGCTACTGACAGTTCATGTGATTTAGGTTATATTGAGTTTCACTTCATTATTACTTCAGTATAACTTAAGTGTGAGGTAGGTTTTTGTCACTTTAGCTTCTTTTACATTTTCGTTTGTTATTTGTAATAAAAGAGTCTGTTCCTATACCAGGAAATTTCATAGAGATTTTCGGTATATTTTTTTTCTCCTTTTTTTTATTTTCTACTTTCGACAATGTGGGGCTGAAAACCACCCAAAGCTAACGAGCATGCCTGCTTTGCTCATCATGCAATCTCTGGTGACTAATCAGTATTTGTGAATGAATGACAGGCCTCTGGTCTTCAGTTGTGGTTGGTGAGGAGACAAATGGGTTGGTTGGCTTGGGGAATACCACGCAGCTGCACCATGTTTCATGGTTCTGGTTCTATTTGGCCAGCCATGCTCTGACACACAGGTACTTCCGGATTCCACTTGGGGCCACTGGTATGTACTGGCTGTGTTCCTGGACACTGTAAAAACTTTCATCCTATCACAAACAGTTTCTGACAATGTTTTTTGTAGATTTTGAAATAGAGATTACTTACTGAAAAATTATACTAACATGTAATTTTTTTGGCTGAATTTCATACATGTAGGCAGGTCCAATTATATTATTTGTGGAACCCTGTGCAAAATGAAAATATGGAGGCCTTGTACGAAGAAAAAGTTACTCTCTTCTATGGTTTTCCCTTTGGACTTGTCATGGTGGGGTTTTTGGTTTGTTGTTTTTTTTTCATTTCCTATTTAAAGTTGTTCCTAGCTTAAAAAAACTCAGTTGCAATTTTATCAGCATGAGTTTCATCATTTGTTTTGTCTTCTGCAATGCCAGCATTTTTATGTGTAACTAGGAGAGTATTTAACTTGCATAAGAAATCACTAAAATTGCACAGTTTTTGTTTTATTTATATGTATGTATTTCATTCTTTTGAGAACAATAGGAATACAACACAAATAACTTGTTTGCTTTATTTTACTTTTTCTTGCATTTATATTCTACTCATGTTCTCTGACTGGGCTTACAGATGAATAAGGAAGGAGTGGAAAGAAAAAAGAATGATAGATTTCCATGTTTTTCTTTACATGTCATCTTCAGCATGTGTGGTGGTTAGCTAGTATGGAATATGCCATTTTCTTCTTCCTGCATTCAAAGCAAACTCTGGTTTGAATGAAAAGTGTATTTTTAATAAGCAATCAGAGTTCTTGCTTTGTATCTCGTAGACAAAACATGATTTCATTCTTGCTGAGCTCTTTTGTATCTATCAAAATTCCATGCATATGGTCCAACATGAATTCTATGCAAATAGTCAAGAAAAAACAGCAGACACATAAATTATGAGCATGCCTTTCTGCTCATGTCCATGCTCCATTGACCGGTAAGACTTTACTTTACAACACAAATTAAAAGATAAAATAATTAAGAATGTCATGATAGCAACGATAGAGCACTCAACTCTGGACCACTGCCCATGGGTCACATGCCCATGAATCCATCCTGGCATAGATGATTGGCAATCAATCAAATGATCTCCATTTTTCATTTATTTTGTCATTCTATCCCCACTGGACTCCCTGGGAAATCTGCAGATCCAGTGTGACATTTTTGAGATCATTAACTACTTAACAGGGAAGGAGAGAGAGATTTAAAGCAAACATGTCAGAAGTCACACCTGATTAAAGATCAGCCCAGAGCAAAGATAAAAAGCATCCAGGAAAAGGGAATGTGAGTCAATAACAAGACAGGATTTGAACTCAAACATTTTTGGAGCTGGTTAGTTATATCAAGGAACATAGAACTGTTCACTCAGAAACACTGAAATAAAGAAACTAACATTTTCCACCTCCCACAAATTCTTGATACCTCATTTGTTTGTTTGTTTGTTTGTTTATTGTCGGTTGTGGGGCTTGAACTCTGGGCTTGAGCACTGTCTCTGCGCTTTTCAGCTCAAGGTGTGTGCTCTACTGTTTGAGCCACAGCACCACTTCTGGTTTTGTAGTGGTTTATTGGAGATAAGAGTTTCATGGACTTTCCTGCCCAGACTGGCTTTGAGTAGCTAGGATTACAGGTATGAGCCACCGGCGCCCAGCAATGCCTTTAAAAAAAAAAATGTGTTGATATTTAATACCTAACCAATGATGTTCAAATTGAAAGAGTTTGGTGGAATAACAAAGTAGTTGTCTGGGTGAAAAATAACACCCTATTGTTCTGTCGACATATATTTTATGATAAGTTAAAGGTAATATATACCCTTCGCATGTGATAAAAATTATTTCGTTTTTATTAGCTTGAAATCTTTTAAAAACACGTCCAACATTTAACCTTCTTCAACAGAGGTTAGATTCCTATTTAATCTTTCCTTGAAGTATGAGAATTGTCAAGTTAAATATCAATTATGATCCTTTCAATCGCGTTCCATAAGCATTTATCTGGAAGCATTTACAAGGAAGGTATCTGACAGGAATAATGGCATTTGTTCCTCGGCGTTTATGATCCAATTGCTAATGCATAAATGCAAACTTCCTGTCAAAACAGAGCACATTCTATAACATAAATCTAGGGTACTGTGGGAACAAAAAAGGAGGAGGAGGGAAAGCACATCGTGTGAATTTTAATGGATCTTGAAGTACAGCTTGTCATGAAAAGGTACATCATGATAAGAAATTCACAGATCTGAAATAGAAACACGCAGGTGTTTTGTTGTGCCAGCTGTTTCGATGGAACTCCAGGCTCCATTTTTGCTAATAGGTAGAACAGAAAGACAACATAAACTTGTATCTACCAATAATTGGAATGCTATAAGGTTTTTTAAAATAATTTGAATATAATAATAATTTGAATTGCATCCTCCTGCTGTAATGCCCTTTGAAGCATAAAAGATTGTATTCTTAGAAACCACTGTACTATTTGGTATTTGTTTAGCTGGTTATGGCTTTCGCATATCTTTCTCTTTTGGTCTCCAACTATGCTCTCCGAACTCTAGTTACAACCATATACCACTTTCTTCTGAAATTCTTTTAGTCCACTAAAAGCTTAGAAACTAAATAACCATGAGGATTAGAATTGTAAGAAGTTCAGATGATGAGCAATAGACTGAACTCCACCAAAGTTCTCTAGATTGTTAATTTCACTTACCAAAAAAACCAAGAATTTCCCCAGAAGTAAAGTAATGGGTATAGATTCCAAAAAGGTAAAATATTTCTAAAGGAACTTTGTTGATAATAGTACTATTGACCATAACTATCTTTCCTTCCTATCCAAATCTCCTTCAAATGGCAGTCAAGGAACTTGTAAAAAAAAAAAAAAATGAATAGCCAAAGTCAAAGAAAATGAGCAGCCAATTGCCATACATGCTTTCAATACAGTTCTGGAAGGTGAGAAATAGATGGAAGAATGGTAATTATCTTGGCAGAATGAACAAGAAGGAAAGCCAAATGCCTGCAGACAAGTAGAAACAGAGCTACTTCAACCCGAGACACTCTGGAGTGGTTCCGGTGCTCATAAACACTGAGTATTCCAGAAGAAAGATGAGAGTAAGGCCCATTGTGGGAACAGGCGCCACTGAAAGTCTGCCCATAGGGGCTAAACCTATCAAGTCTCTCTCTTGTGCATCCATGCTACAACCTGGCTCCTGTGGCAAGTTAGAGGTTTATTCTTTAGAGTAACTGCACTAATGAGGCAGGACTAGAGAAAAACAGAAATGAATCAAAGGTAGATAGAAAGTCTATGGACTACTCAAGCTCTCCTTTCCCCCTCCCTTTCCAGAGCTCCCTTCAGCATACACCTATGCCCATTTAGTCCCCTGGAAGGGACTAAACTCGTCTAACTAATCCAGAAAGACCTACTGATAATGACATATGAACGTTCTTCTGTGAACTTCTCATCCACCCCGTGGTGAAGCTGGCTATGATCTTAGGACATTCAGTCAGATAAAATTTCCCCAGAACTGAAATGATGGGTTTATATATGGAACGTGTTCTCCGAAGGCTTAAGAAAATAAACAGGGGAACATTCACACCAAGATGCACAATCAGGAACTGTGAGGAGTTCAGGGTCCAAGAAAATATCCTAAACACCTTCTAGGAAGAAAAATACAAATTAGATAGAAAAGAGTGGGAATCAGAAAAGGCTAGCAGGCTTCTTGACAGCATTAAGATCCCAGGGAGCCACTGAGGTATTCTTTCACAAGGCTGCGGAAGCAAGGGCCTCCGCCCTCATGTTCAAATCCAATAGGACTGTGAGCACAGGAAAAGTTTGCCTCAGACCAAGTCCTGCCCTCACATGGGTTCTAGATTAGCTACACCACCAAGCCTGCCCATAAAGTGCCATTTCCTTCTGCCCCTGTGGGAAGGTTACAGTTGGGAAGAATGGGACACTGGGCTATAATGGGCTATCTTTATTTCTCATATATTCTTGTGCCTGAGGAAGTTTGACATTAAACACATCTGGAAGGCCATAAAAGGAGAGAGCTCAGTGGTGAAGCAGTTTTCCTAGCATTTGCTACACTTTGTGATCCCCAATAATACAAAATGACAACAACAAGCCACTATGAAGTGTTGAAAGAGATCACAAAAGAAATGGAAAAAGTAGCCAAGTGCTAGTGGCTCATGTCTGTAATCTAGCTATTCAGGAGGCTGAGATCTAGAGGATCACAGTTTCAACTGGGCAGAAATGTTTGTGAGACTCTAGCTACAAAATAACCAGCAAGGAGCAAGGCTAGAGTCATGACCCAAGTTCAAACTCCAGTATCAAGAAAGAAAAAAGGAAAAGAAATTAAAAAGCATTTAATGTGAAGTATCCTGCCTTTTGGAGGGAAAAATGGACTCTTACATTTTCATTTTATATTAGGCTCTTTGAATTACATAGCCAATCTAAAATTTTTTTTTTTTGGGTCCGGTTGTGGGGCCTGAACTCTGGGCCTGGGCGCTGTCCCTCAGCTCTTCAGCTCAAGGCTAGCGCTCTACCACTTGAGCCACAGTGCCACTTCCGGCTTTTTTCTTTTTGCTTATGTGGTGCTGAGGAATCGAACCCAGGGCCTCGAGCATGCAAGGCAAGCGCTCTACCACTGAGCCACCTTCCCAGCCCCTAAATTTTAATTTAATGATTGCTCCCCTCCCCCACAGTATAACCCCTGTTTTCACTGTATTTGATGTTCGTATAAGTTGGGGAGGGGAAGGGAAAAAACAGATTGTTTAAATAGGGATACAGGTGGACCCATTGCAACAATGAGATGCACAAGACGCTATGTTGAACTTTACAATTTCGGGAGAGTGGGGGTGGGCTGTAGCTGAGGAGGTGGGAGAGACAGGATGGTAGGGGAAAAACAAAGGAGGAGGCAACAATGCTGGATAAGTATGTACTCATTACCTTGCTCATTTAACTGCAACCCTTCTGTACAGTATTTTCACAATAAATAACTTAATTTTTAAAAAAGTGATTGAAAGCGTAAGAATAACATTTTTAGAAAATAGTGTTTTGATATAAATATACACTTTCCAAAGCCATCAGTTAAGTCATCCAGAAGGTTTCCAGTTATTTATCTTGTTAATAATGTTACAACCCTCTTGTGAAATTAGAGTCAGTCATTCATTGCTTTCATATTTATCTCAGTGATTATTCAATAAATGAACAACTGTATTGCTTTCTACTTAGATAATAAAGAATACTATATAAAAATAATTTAATGATGGCTTGAGAAGTAAACAAACTGTACGTCTAAAGGTCAACTTTGAATATTACTGATGACTAAAAGATCAGCTACTCCTAACATTCATGTTAGGATGGCTCCAACATGGATCCCAAGATTTCCAAGGTTGGAATTCTGCTTCCTACGTGTCTTTTCAAAGCCATCCCTTGTCTGCCCTTGTCAGGAACTAGATTCCCTTTCAACTAAATAAGACACTTTTTGAGAGAACTAGATATTCCTAAGAGAATCCACTGCCAGACTTGGTTAGTGATGTTTTAGCCAGTATGAACAGAGACACCTGTATTCAGAAGGATCAAATTAAAACAAAACCAGTTCAAGAAGGACATGAGACGAGACCCTGAAAAATGGCTCCCAGGAACGAGGAATGTTTCTTCACTGAACAGTTTGTAAGGGAAGAGAGATGCCAGATCTTCTGGAAGGGCCCAGTTCTGGCCAGAGGCAAAGGGACAGAGGTGGAAAACTCAGACCGAGCCCCTTCCATCTCCTGAGTCTGTGTGCTTTCTATTTGCTTAGACACCAGGGTCATTGCCAGCTGTGAGAGCAGCCAAGTCTAGATTCTGCTTTTTGAAGTCAGGGCTGCTACTTGCTTGACATAGGTCTGCATTCCCAAAGTGTTTTCTTCTCCCCCGGGCTCCCCTCCTCCCCCTCGCTGCTATACCAGTAACTGTAGACCTCACTGGATTTGGTGACCTGACAACTGCCCTTTAGATAGGGATTTGTATCATAAATTGCCACTGAGAGGCCCCGATCCACATCTTCCTCACCAATTTCTGCTGTCGGGGCTTTCAGACAGAAACTGCCGTGCTCATATGTGGCAGGCTTGGCGGCTCATCACACCGGTTCTATTAACTTGGTCGCCAGGTGGTAACCATATTATTTCATGCTTCTCGGTACCTTTTTTTCCCCCTCACAACACAATTACCTTTGACAGTTCTTGCGTGGGACAGCAATTTTCAGCAAATGTTTTCAGTAACCAGAGGCCGAAAAGAAGGGAAACGTGAGTGCTTTCAGTTCAGCTTTGAGCGTGGCTCTGACAGGTCTTCAACACGTCTGTCGTGTTATAAATAGGAATTCGGTGGAAATTTGGTACACATGGAACTTAACAGAAAGGAGTTGGGCAAGGCCAATGGTTTCCATTGTGTTTAAGAAAGAATGTGTCCTGACACAGGATAATAAATCCTACCGTGATGAAATTCTTCCTAGCCCCCAGAAGAGCCAAAGCTGCAAGAATTTTCTCTCAGTGAGGTTTCATACTGAGGAGGTTTTGTCCTCCTTCACATTAATTCCTTGTTGCAAGGAGTGTGACATTCGCTTCTCAGATTTACTTGGATTCAGAGCAGCCTCCGCATTCCTTGAAGTTACCCAAGAAAGACGTCGTCTTCCCCTTCCAAGTATTGGTTTCCAGTATGAGGAAGAAAGATATGTAGGCATCACAGAGTTTTCAAAAGCTAGTTTTACAGGTTTAGAACCTGGAAGTCCCTGTCATTACCACCATCACTGACACTCACACACACACACATACACATGCACACAAGCACACACACACTGCAATAGCTACTCTGTAAGAATGTCTGAAATGAAGTACCGGGGTCCTCTAGTCATATACATCCTAGAAAAAGAGACATTTGGTCTCCGAGTCATGGGGTAGTAAAGGGAGTGATGACACACTGTGGATAACTCTGCAGAGCTCAGGGTTGATGGAGATTAAACAGGAAGTCTTGTGACCACAGCTACCCACGCACTTTCAATCACCACAAAGAACTCCCTGTGTCTCATATCCTTATTGGCCTGCTACAGAGAGACCCTTCCCTTTGAGACTCCCAAGATGAGTCTAGCTTACTCTCTCATTTCACTAGCCATGGTTTTCAGGAAAGCTTGGTTTTAATCTCTGGTGAGTAGACACGTGGTATCGTCAGTTCTAAATTGAGCCACATTTTTACCCTCTCCCTAAAACGGTCTACTCAATGAGACACTTCCAGTTAACTGGTCACATGTCACAGGTTGTGACATCTCCCTTAACGTCATTCTTCACCTTCTTTATTTGCTTAGCAGCTACTTTGTTACTAGTAGCTGGTGATTGTTCTCTGACATGATAAACTTTTCCCCACAGTTTGGCATTTCATCAGTACCAGTTTTGAACTTAGTTCTTCTTTTTCTCAGGAAACTGTTCTTTGTGATAATTTTTTTTGGAGAGACCAATAATATCAAAGCAGAACCACGCAGGCAGGCATGTCCCTTGTTCCCTAGTTAGCATAGGCAATGGTGTGTCAACTTCTTACACCTATAATCCTAGCTACTCAGGAGGCTGAGATCTGAGGATCACGGTTCAAACCCAGCCTGGGCAGGAAAGTCCATGAGACTTTTCTCTCCAATTAACCACCAAAAAAACTGGAAGTGGAGCTTTGGCTCCAGTGATAGAGCATTAGCCTTGAGAAAAAAAAAGTCAAAGACAGTGCCCAAGCCCTGAGTTCAAAAGCCCCAGGACCAACACACATGCACACACACACACACACACACACACACACACACATACACACACACACACACACACACACAGTCCATTCACTTTTCTGCAGCCTTCTCAGTGTGAGGAGATAGCAAAGCAGTGTTTTCTATGCCAAGACTAGAGGCTACACCAGCTTCCTTTCCCTACATAGACTAGGTCCATGACTCACCCCAGAGTTGTTCAGTGGGTCCCCACTGAGGGGTGCTGCCTTGCTCGCTGAGGGGTGATGGTGCTTGGGGACAGGGCTGCCCTCTGGATCACCCTCAGGAAGGATACCACAGATAAACACAAAGGATGCCAGTGAGTGGCACTGAGTGAACAGGACCAGAGCTTGGATAAGTTCTTCTAGGGACCAGTTCTGCTCACCCATCTTCTACAAGGCCTGGAGGGGAGGGAAGTCATAACTTTCTCAGTGCCTGCCTGTACTGCCCATGGTGGCCTAGCGCCCTCAGGGACCAGGTCCTCTGGTCCTGGATGTGCTCCTTGGTGATGAGACATGGCCTTAAGCTGTTGATCTCATTGAGTTTCTGCAGCTTCTCAGGAGCTCAGTGGAGGTCTAGTAGCCACTTGGGGTCACCATTAGTCTGAAAGAACTCGACCAGGTGGGAGCCCACCAGGTAAAATCACTGATGGCGGGCAGCAGCCTGTGGAGAAGGTGGAAAAGCCTGGGTTGCCCACCTCCCTCTGTGCCCTACGCCAGCTGGGTCCTCCTTGAAATGAAACACCATTGCCTATTATTGCCTGCCAGAACGAACACCTAAGTTCTCGCTCCTGATCTTTTCCACCTCGGTCTCCAAGTCCATTTCTCTTCAAAACCATAAGTTTGGCTGTGAAAAAGTTAGGGAACAGCATCCAGGACCTGAGTGCAAGCTCTAGTATCAGCACAAAATGAAACAATACTAACAACAACAAAAAATGTAATGCCAAGAGCCAATAGCTTATGCCTATAATCCTATCCTACTCAAAGCCAGCCTTGGGCAGGAATGAACATCAATCATCTGCTTGATTTTGGAGCCAAGAAGAGAGGTGACAGCCAGATAATGCATATATGTAACCAAGGCATCCCAAGATTACACTCAATATGAAAACAACATGTTGATATATAGAACACGATTCTAACTAGGAGACGAGGTAGGAGAACAAGAGAAAGGAAAGAGGGGAAAGGAAAGATGGAGGATAAAATCTTTGAAATATGGTGTCACTTATATGAATGCAACATGCAACTTCAATAAAAGCCGTTGACCTGTAGAGGATTGTGGGAAGCAGGGGAAGAGAAAACAATTAAAATGGGTTGTTCTGAGCAAAACACAATACATGCACATCTGAAATGCTAAGGCAAAATCCCTTGGTGCAATTAATGCACACACAACAAGAAAAACAATGTCAAGAAAGTAAAACAGGCTTGGATGTGGAGGGGGGTGGTGATCAGCAGTGAGAGAGACCAGGGATACAGAAGAGTATAAATGGAAATGGATATGGCTGAATTAGTTTCTTTGCATGTATGAAAATAGAAACTGTTGACATTGTTTTAAGAAGGAAGAGGGGCTCTGGAGAGAATGGTGAAGTTGATCAAGATACATTGTTTACATGAGTAGAAATGTCACAATGAGCCCCCCCTTTGTATAACAATTGTGTACTAAATATAGACACACATCTATATACATATATGTGTAACTCTTTTGTTTGATAACCTCCCTTAGTATTTTCTTTCTCATTCTAAGAAACACAAAATGAAGATTGTTACAAAATATGTCAGGAACCATATGCAAGGAATAAGTTGGGGGTGGTTGTTGGTGTTGTTTTTTAAGCCTAAATACTCCAATTTCTCCCATAGGGTCATTACTGGTTGGTTATGCCAACACATTCCCAAGTATTTTCTCATTTAGGTTTCCCTATGAATATATCCAGTTGTCTCCATGATCACAAGACACGTTGTAGCCAGTAAGACTTAAATAAGGAGGGGGAAAAATTCGTGAAGCTTTTAGATTCTCCCATCTTTCTTTGTTAATCAGAGCTGCAGCAACTCCCTTGATACCATGATGAGACAATCAGCATGGGGCCAAAAGCCACTACAGTCAATATGACAACGTGCCGGACCACTATGCACCTCCTCTCACCTCTGTGTGCGAAAATAGGGTCTATTTACTTTGACCATGGCTCATTCCGTTGTTATTTAGGTGATTGCCTTGATGGTCACAGGAAATTAAACATTCCTTCAGGCCCAAGCTTGGGACTAGGCATGTGTTTATTTCTACCACATTCTAGAAGTCCACTAAGTCATCAGCCAGCTCAGATTCAACAGATGAGGAAACAGACTCCACCTCTTGACGACAGGAAATGCATTCGTGTCCAAATACTGCCTACTTTAGCAATCAGTGACCCAGTTTTCTTTTTTCTTTTTCTTTTTTTTTTGGCGGGGGGGTCCGGTCGTGGGGCCTGAACTCTGGGCCTGGGTGCTGTCCCTCAGCTCTTCAGCTCAAGGCTAGCGCTCTACCACTTGAGCCATAGCACCACTTCCAGCTTTTTTCTTTTTGCTTATGTGGTGCTGAGGAATCAAACCCAGGGCCTCAGGCATGCAAGGCAAGCGCTCTACCACTGAGCCACATTCCCAGCCCAAGTGACCCAGTTTTCTAGAGCCGTACATGTAGGCTGGCAGTCCCAAATCTTCATAGCCCCCAACCCAGGCAGAGCTGATTCCTCAGCAGGGCACATGTTGTTTTGCACCTGGTGTTTGTTTGTTGTTTGTTTCGACTTTTAGCTATTTCCCTGGTGTTTCTTTCAGAGTTGCTTGTTTCTATCTGCCATGCATATTAAGTTGGGCTTTGGGAACTAGATGCCAGTGGCTCACACCTGTAATCCTAGCTACTCAGGAGACTGAGATCCAAGGATCACAGCTCAGGCCAGCTGAAGCAGAAAAGTCCATAAGATTCCATCTCTAATAAAAAAAAAAAAAACAAATAAAAGTGTAACACATAAAAAAAGGATTCCATCTCTAGTAATTAGCAAAAAGTTAGACTTAAAGTGAAGATCAATCAAGAATGAAAAAGCCAATGGAGATGGGCTGTGGAGGAAGCAAGGCTTTTAATAGTCAGAGGCTGTGGATCTTGGTGGGGACAGACTGACAAGACCTTGGGGAGCTGAAGGTTGCCCTTCCAAAGACCCAGGGAAATCTCTCTCTCTCTCTCTCTCTCTCTCTCTCTCTCTCTCTCTCTCTCTCTCTCTCTCTCTCTCTCTCTCTCTCTCTCTCTCTCTCTCTCTTCCTCTCTCCCTTCTTCCTTCCTACCCTCCTTCCTTCCTTTCTTCTTTCTTTCTTTTTATTTTATTTTTTGTTGGTCATGGGGCCACTGTCCCTCAGTTCTTCAGCTCAAGCCTAGCACTCTACGCGCTACTTCCAGCTTTTTTTTCTTCTGTGTATATGGTGCTGAGGAAGCCAACCCAGGGCCTCATGCATGCAAGGCAAGCGCTCTACCACAGAGCCACCTTCCCAGCCCTCTTTCTTTCTTTTTTAATTGTTAGACCTGGGGCTTGAACTCAGGACCTGGGCATTATCCCTGAGCTCTTTTGCTCAAAGTGAGCGTTCTACCACTTTCACAGTGCCACTTCTGGTTTTCTGGTGGTTCATTGGAGATAAGTCTCATGGGGACTTTTCTACCCAGCCTGGCTTTGAACTATGATCCTCAGACATAAGCCTACTGAGTAGCTAGGATTACAGGCTTGAGTCACTAACACTGGCTGGATCTCCTTCTTAGGTTCTGGGAGCTAGCTGCTTGACAGGCAAGGTCATGCCAGTCAATGGCCTGATTGCTTGCAGCCCAGCATTCTTGGGGAGTGGGACAGAGTGAGCTCACCTTGCCAGTGAAGGGGGGCACTCTAGACTGAGGAATCTGTGGAACTCTCAGCCCATGGACAATGATGTCTGGCTGACACGTGCAAGGTTTTGCAAGTTTGGAGATTTCACCCAACACATACAAGTTTTAAAAGGTCTTGGAATGTCTCAATTGATAAATATCATTGTCCTCTCTGGACAGAGGTTCAGAGGGGCTGCTTGTCTGAATGGGGCACCTCCTTTACAGGGCTGAAGGGCCTCTAAGACTGAAGCATTCTCTTGTGGAGACATTACAAAGCAGCTCAGATGCAGAAGGGTGAAGAAAGGGTCCTAGATGTGCTGGGTGTGGTCATACACTGCTACAATCCCAGAGACAGAGGAATATCATGGTTCAACAACAGCTCAGGTAGGGGCTGGGAAGGTGGCCCAGTGGTAGAGTGCTTGCCTTGCATGCATGAGGCCCTGGGTTCGATTCCTCAGCACCACATAAGCAAAAAGCCGGAAGTGGCGCTGTGGCTCAAGTGGTAGAGTGCTAGCCTTGAGCTGAAGAGCTGAGGGACAGCACCCAGGCCCAGAGTTCAGGCCCCACAACCGGACCCAAAAAAAAAAAAACAACAACAGCTCAGGTAAAATGTGATTAATATCCCATCTTAACCAACAAGCTGGACATGGTGGCTGAATTTGTAATCCCTGCTATGGAGAAGCATAGGCTGAAGGATCAATGTCTGAGGCCAGCCTGGACAGAAAAGCATGAGACCTTATCAGAAAAATCACTAAAGCAAAAAGAGCTGGAAGCATGGCTCAAGTGGTAGAGCTCTTGCTTAGGAAGTGCAAGGCCCTGAGTTCCAATCTTAATATAGCTGCAGAAAAGAAAGGAAGGAAGGAAGTGAAGGAAGGAGAGGAAAAAAGAAGAAGGAGAGGGAGAGGAGAGAAGGGAGGGTGAGGAGGGGAGAGACTAGGGGAGGTGAGAGGAATGAAGAAAAGAGACCAGGGGAGGAGAGAGGACAGGGTGGGGGAAGAGAGGAAAAGAAAGGAAGGAGTGGGGAGAGGAGGGTAGGGGAAGAGAAGCGAGGAGAAGAGATCCTGGCCAGTGGCAATGACCCTTCATGGGCCTTTGTAACCTCAGGCAGAGCGCTTGTGGGTGGAATTCCTGCCTCAGTGGGCCAAACGCACAATTCCTCATGCAGTTCTCTCCACTCCCCCACCACATCCACGTACATATTAATGAGGTCCAGCAGCAGGTGAGTATCAAATATGCCTGGAGGCTTGCATGGGAAGGCTGAACCTCCACCAAAACAAGCTCTGGCCAGCTTACCCATCACTTTCCAGTAGAGCAGAGACTCAGCAGTGCCCCAGGGAAGCACATTTTGGCTTATGGAACACGGCCCTATTAGCCCTCATTTCTCAGGTACTTGTTTTTGGCTCTAAACAACAAGGCTGAATTGCATTCTGCTTCCAAATTCAAAAGCCAAAGAGACTCAGCAAAGCATGCCTAGACCAAAGGACAAATGAATAAACAAACAAAAAAAGCATCGACGTTCTTTCTCTGCATTTCTTCTTGCTGGCCCAGTTCCATTGCTTGTGGGCAGCTGGATGGGGCCCGGCAGTATGATTCCTGCTTTCCTTGGTAGCAAAGTTCTCCTCATTTAAAGATGGCCCACACACATCATGAGATGTGGGACTCAATTTCAGGCATTTGAGAATCACACTTTACCTCTTTACTGGTCCACAATGCTTTCTTTCAACTGTAATCCCAATTTCCAAACATCTGCTCTGGGCTCCCAACAGATGCTTGTAAGGCTCTCAACCAATGGAGTACCTTCCTGCAGAATGCAGATGGGGAAGGATTCTCAAGCCCGTCTGACAGCCCCATTTCCAAGCTCTCCTATTGATACTTCCTGCCCACCTTGCCTCTACATACTTCTACGTTCTCTCCTCACACTCAATTGACACATTGTATGACACCAACAAGAATCCCATACTAAATCTGAGAAGTATGACCTAGAGAAAGCCAGGGAGGGACTTTGGTCCTGACTTCGAGGCTCTGGCGATCAGATCCTGGGATGATCTGACATTTACAGAGTATCTGGGACATACGCACATGCACACATGCACGCACACATGCGCACACACACTCTCTTTCTCACACACACATCCTTCTACCAAGATTGAACTTTTTCAATACATTTAAGATCAGACTTTTCAGATCCTGGTAAAAGGGGGAAATTAATTTAATGAAACGAAGGTGAAGGGAAGAGGAAGGCAGATTGAAGGGAGAAACGAGGAATCTTCATAGCAAAGCGAGAGAGAGAGAGATCTATAATCAGCTTTGAAACCAGCATTTGCAAAAAAAGAAGTATCTACACCCAGATTATTTTGGAATAATCTCTTTAAGATCTCCTAGCTAGACGTGGTAATATTCAATTTCCTGCGTGAGGGATGAGCCGCCCAACACCCAGTTCTTCAGCATCCTTTGCCTTCTTCCTGACCTCAGAACCTTGTGTTCATATCCCAGATGGCCTTTTGACCTCTATCATGAGTGCACGCTACAAACAGTTCACTCTACAACCAGTTCCTTCAAGTAGATGGAATGCTTGATGGTGGTACTCTGCCCAGATATTGACCTGATGGCCTCCAAGAGTTATTTTTCTTGGGGCAAAGTGGAAGTTCTGCCTTCCAGGATTCTGATGAGTTCTACTTCCATGCACTGTGCTGAGCTCTTCCTTATGCAGGTAAGCACATTTTGTTTGACCACCCTCATCTACTACTAGCCCACTTCCCCAACTCACGCATGCTTACACTTACATGTCTAGAAACATTAACCTGCCCTGATTCTACCTGAAAATGAGTGAAAGTCCATTCTTTCTTTCATTCTTTCTCTTCTTCTTTCCTTCCTTTTCTTTTTTCTTTCTTTCCCTCTTTCCTTCCTTTCTCTCTCTCCTTCCTTCTTTCTTTTTTCTTTCTTCCTTTCTCTCTTTTTCCTTCTTCCTTCTGTCCTTCCTTCCTTTCTCTCTCTTTTCTTTCTCTCTCTTTCTTATTTTATGTCAGCACTAAGGCTTGAACTCAGAGTCTCATGATGTTGCCTAGCTTTCTAATCCCACCTGGCAGTCTACTACTTGAGCCATATCTCCACTCCTTTATTTTTTCTAGTTAATTAGAAATAAGAGTCTCTCAGTTTTGTGCAGGCTTTGAACTGTGATCCTCCTGTCTCAGCCTTCTGAGTAGCTGGGATTATAGGCATGCACCATCAGAACTCAACTTTTCTTTTTTAATTATAAAATAATGGAGCCAAATTATAGAGAACAAAGAGCTAAAAAAAGCAATCATTCCCAGTCCACCCACTCTTGCCCAGTTATTTTTATTTCTCTTTCACCCTTATTTGCATGCATACTGATATGTTTAAAAGTAGCAGAAATTAGAACATAGGGAATTTTGTTGGCTGACATTTTTCTTTACCACAGCTGTGCTTTCTGACCCATAAGGTATTCTGGTGCTGCAGTCCACTAATGTCTGGGAAGGGTTACATGGGAACAGAAGGTGCCAGCCAGGGAGCAAGACGATGAAGCAGCAACTCTGTGGGGAGCCTAAGTATCCCCAGCTAATACGGGCAGCCAGGAAAATTCAGGTGTCTCCCAGAGCTGAATAATCTTACATGTGTCCAATGCTACCCAGAGTCAGGGCTCGGGCTCTGCTCCCTGGCAGGTATTTATTTTACCGAGGTGGAGGCCGGTCTTGCACACGTTTTCCCAGCTAAGTGATGTAAGGCCGGTGCCTCACAGAACAGAGTCAGCAGTGTCTCTGGAGGATGGGCACTGGCACTGGGTTCAGAGCAGACAGAACACTGGGGGCTTGTCAGTTGAGCCAACTCCATGCTGAGGATGGGGGCTTCCCCAAACCCAGTGGGCTTTCCTCAGCCAGCCTGAGGTTTCAGAAGGGCTACAGGATGTTGAGAAGCACCCAGGGGACTGATCTCCATTGCTGTCACAGCTTCCTCTCTGGCAGTTTCTTCCTGTGAAAACACGCAGCTCCCCCTACCAAACCATAAAACAAACGCATGAAGACAGGATTGTTTGGACAACACCCTGGCTAAGAGAAAGCGTGGAGGTGGCTTAAGGGCTCTTGCCCATTTGACAGGAGCCTTGCTTCCAAACACAAATATTAACCTTGGCAATCTGGCTGTCTCCTGCTTCATGACTTAGACCATGCTTTTTGGGGTCATGTTTAAGTTGGGGAAGAAAGAGGTGGAGAAAAATACAAGATACAAAGTCTCCTGGAACAAAGTGAGCTTTTGATCGCTGGACAGCGCTGAACTAGTACTAGTGTTTCAAAATAACACTGGTTAAAGCCTATGTTTCTTTGAATCTCTTGGGTGGAAGGGATTGTGTAAGTAAATCCCAGCAAACTTTCCTCCTGGGATCCTCAAGCTAGCAATATGAAAATGAAAATATGAATACCTAGTAGGACCCTGGTTTCCCATGTCTAAATCCTAGCTACTCAAGAGGTTGAGATCTGAGGATTGTGACTCAAAGCCAGCCCAGGAAAACACATCCTAAAGACCCTTATTTGTAATTAACAAGCAATATGCCAGAAATGAAGTGTGGCTTAATTGGTGGAGTACAACTTTGAGCAAAAATGACCAACAGAGAGCATGAGGCTCTGAGCTCTAGCCCCAATACTGGCAAACAAAGAAAAAGAGAGAGAGAAGAAAGGAAGGAAGGAAGGAAGGAAGGAAGGAAGGAAGGAAGGAAGGAAGGAAGAAAGGATGGAAGGAAGGAAGGGGGAGGGAAGAAGAGGAGGAAGGGAATGTGGGAGGGAAGGGGGAGACAGGGAGGGAAAGAGAGAAACAAAAGAAGAAAAGCAAAGAAAAAAAAACAAAGTTGACAACTCTATTCTTGGCAAGACTCATCAAAGCTCTCAAGTAGCCACTAAACCCCATGATTCAAGACTGAAGGCCTCAGGAATCAGCTTCAGAGAGCTGGAAGATCTTTTCTGCCCCCCAGCCTTCCCCTGATGAGCCCCCATCCAAGGAGCATCCAGAAGAAGACACAGGTCCTGTCCACAGCGTAACACCAATGGCAATGCCCTTCCAGAATTCTGGGAGCTAAGTACATCTGGGGATGGATGCAGGGGACCTCAGAGTCTCGGCTGCTCAGGGCAGCAAAATTCACATCAGCACTGAGCCTTTGAAACTGGGAGCCCCGGACTTCAACAGTCATCTGTGTTTAGACAAGCCAGAGGTAAAAAACATAAAGTAAAAGTGTGGTGCATCTGTTAAGTCACTCCTCTGTGAGGTCTGCCATGGTTATCTTGCTTTCGCAAGCTCCAGCTAGGCGAGGCTCCATGACAAAGCAGCCTTTCAATACACACTATGTGAACCAACATCTTCCGGTAACTCACCTGTAGACAGTCATCAGGGCTGCCTGTCGAAAATAAATAAACAAGCAAATTAAATTATACCTTCAATAATCTACTGTGAAAAGTATTGAGGTGATGACTAAAAAAAAGGGTTACAGAATATGCAGCATAATATAAAACTGCACCTTGGGCTGGGAAGGTGGCTTAGTGGTAGAGCGCTTGCCTTGCATGCATGAGGCCCTGGGTTCGATTCCTCAGCACCACATAAGCAGAGAAAAAAAAAAGCCGGCAGTGGCGCTGTGGCTCAAGTGGTAGAGCGCTAGCCTTGAGCTGAAGAGCTGAGGGACAGCGCCCAGGCCCAGAGTTTAGGCCCCATGACCGGAACCCCCCCCCCAAAAACATATAAAACTGCACCTTATGACATAGCATCCACATGAAATAGTCATGTGTTTTGATGGGGTTGATTCACAGAAAAGAGTTCTTTGTGTGGGGGAGGCCCTTCATGCCCATCCCCTTCCACAACTCATGAAATGGGCTTCTTCCAGCTCTTTGACACTCTGAGTGACAGTGAGGAAGAAATGCCCACTGATAAAACCAACCCTCCAACCTATATAGAGTGGTCTATCTTAGCTGGTCATGTTGGAACACCAATAGATAGGAATTATTCTCCTTTAAAACCTAAGACAGAATTTCCCCCTTGCCCAACCTCTCAGACCCATTCCTGCAAGGCCATAACCTCTTTCCATGCCAAGGGTACAACCGCACCTCTCCTGTTTCCAGCTTCTTAGATTGTCTGAGGTGAGGGAAACTAGCCAGGCTCCACCTGAGCCCAGTTGCTCAACCTGAGCAGTTAGCAAAGTTGCTAAATTGTATCTCCTTTGCCTTGAACTTTCCTGTGTCATCTAGCCTCCTGGAGGAATGAAATGAAGTTAGAATTCAATCAACAAACCCTTCCTTAAATGCAGAGTTAATACAGGTGTGTTTCTGAGAGCCCTTTGCCCCACCTCACCCCAGGAAACATTTGTCAATGTCTGGAGTTATTTTTGGTTGTCCCCACAGAAGCAGGGAGTGAGGAGAAAGTTATTCCTGGCATTGGGTGGGAAGGAACAAGAGATGTTGGTAAATATGTATCCTACAATGCAAAGAGAGAGCCTCTACAGCAAAGATTTATCCAAGTCAAAACGTTTGGAGTAAATGACCATGTTGAAAATTCCTGGTCATTGGTGTATGTACCCAAGTGTTAACAATCATTCATTTTCTACATGCTGTATCTCAAATTTTCCTACAGGATCTGGACATGGAATTCTTAACAAGAAAAACAATAAAGGTTACTTTACATTTTAAGATGAAATAGGTGTAGCCTGACAAAAGTTAAAATGTAGCCAAATGTTATTGAACATTTATTGAGGAAGAAAATAATGTTTTTTATCTTCAGCTCCCAGAGAGACTGGATTTGGTAGAGTCCACTTACAGATGATTATTAGAAAAAGAAGCTTAGATCTGAGCACCAGTGGCTCACACATATAATTATAACTACTCAGGGGGCTGAGATCTGAGGATTAGCGGGTCAAGCCAGCCTGGGCAGGAAAGTCAATGAGACTCACCTTCAATTAACAAGCAAAAAACATCAACAATAAAAAAAGCCAGAAGTGGAGTTGTTGATAAAGTGAAAAAACAGGAAAGAAGGAAGGAAGGAAGGAAGGAAGGAAGGAAGGAAAGAGGGAGGGAGGGAGGAGGGGGAGGGAGGGAGGGAAGGAGGAAAGCTTATTAAGGCAAACTACTCCCTGGGATATAGTAGATTAAATGGTGTGTGTGTGTGTGTGTGTGTTTGTGTGTGTGTGTGTGTGTGTGTGTGTGTGTGTGTGTGTGTGTGTGTGTGTGTGTGTGTGTGTGCGCGTGCATGATCAAATGGCATGAATTCTTACCTACGGACACTGCTATGGGGTAGTATAGTTCATGCCAGGGTGCATCTAGCTCTGGTTCCATAGATTTATTGTGGCTGGCCAGTCCTTACTAAAAGACACCCTTTGTCTTCAAAACTTCTGGACATGGCCCTTAAGTTTTATTTTTGGCTCTGGGCACCTATGTTGTTTCATGTTTTGTTGTCAGATTGATGACATACAGCATGTGTGAAGTGAGCCAGTCCCTAGAGGAATATTTCCATCAGTTTCCTACTTATACCTTCAGCCAGTTCTGGAGCCATAGCAGATCAAGTGCATCCTATGACAGCCAGCAGCTCTGACGTGCAAAACCCCTGTGTCCTGTTACCCCCCGTGTGTTGGTATTTTTGACAGTCCTCAATTAGAGCTGTATAGTTAACTTCAGCCTGTCATTTGTGTGGGCTAAGCTGTTTGGAAAATCCTTGAGGGATCCGCTGGAGGTGGGAGGACCAGGTTCCAATAAACAAATGATGGAACCTCAATGTCTGGAGGATACAAGCTGTGGTTTGGTTGCTGAGCCTTATGAGGGGCCAGAAAATGTCAGGCCTCCTCCTCCTTGGCTCCATGGGCTGTCACCTTGCCAGGATTGATGCTCTTTATTCTGCTCCCAGAAGACCCCCCAGGAGGGACTTTGAATGACAAGGGCCTTGGGATCTAGTTCCATTTTTATCAAGTAACTATCTGGAATGATTTACTTAGGGAAACTTACTCCCTGTCCTCTCTTCTCCTTCTCTTCCCTCTATTCTCTACCTTTGATGGACAGGAGGTTATAAATTGTTGAGAATATCTAGCAACATGATATTAAAATAGTTAATACTTCATATTGAGCTGTCAAAGTGTGTCACAAGACCATGGGAGGCTTTTGATAGGCAAGTCCTTGGAGGAGTCGGGGCATGTGAGGGAAAGCGTGATGATAATTTAAAAGTAGTTTGAATCAGAAAGATAGAAATGAAAAAAGAAAGGAACTGGAATATACAGCTTTGATTCGCAAGACTGGAAACTTTGACCTGATTTTTTTTTTTTTCAGGGCCCTTGAACTCTGGACCTGAGTGATGTCCTTGAGCTTTTTTTGTATTTGTGTTTGTTTTTGTTTTGTTTTGCTCAAGGCCACCGCTCTACCACTGAGCCACAGCTCCACTTCTGGCTTTTTTGGGTATTTATTGGAGATAAGAATCTCATGGAGTTTACTGCACAGGCTGGCTTTGAACCATAATCCTCAGATGTCAGCCTCCGGAGTAGCTAGGATTATAGGCATGAGCCTCCAATGCCCAGCCTCTCAGTTGATTTTTACCAACCAAATTCTGATAGTTGAAAAAAGCTTCTGTTCATGTTGAAATAACATGATTGTCTACATAAATAAAGAGAACAAAAATCAAGCTATAGACAGGGAGACTTACCTGTAAATCATTTATTTGGTAAGTATAAAGAACTCTGAAAAAGCTAAAAAGTTAGCAAGCAACCATTAGGTTATTTTATTCTTTAAAACAGGTGAAATATTAGAACAGGGATTTCACAAAGATATAAAGGTGACAACAAATAAGCAAGGTGCCAGTGGCTCACGCCTGTAATCCTAGCTTCTCAGGAGGCTGAGATCTGAGGATCACCATTCAAAGCCAACCTGGGCAGCAAAGTCCATAAGACTCTTATCTCCAATTAATCATGAAGTAAGAATGAAATAAGAATGGATTCGTATGAAAAAAGGGGCATCAGGTAGTAAAAATGCATAAAAATGTTTAAAGGATATCCTATTTATTTGTTCCATTTTTCCCTCTTGGTTCTATTTTTAATTATTGATTATACAAAGAACTTACAATTCCATAAGTCAGGTTGTAAGTAAGATGTACTTTGATCAGTCTCACCCCTCCCATCATTTACTTCCATTTTCCCCTTCATCTAAAAGAAAATTATTTATTTTTAATCAGTAAAGATTTTGGGAAAACGAAGTAGATGAATCCTCTTGGAAAATAGAACAAATAGACTGAGGTGGTTTTTGGTTTTTTTTCCTTGAAAGGGTGATGACAGTCTTAGAGAAACAATATTGGAGTTTCAAGATCCAATCAATAGTTCTGCCAAAGATTAAAAGGAGAAGGAAAGAAATAAATTAAAGAAACAATAAAATAAAAATTATGTAATTGGAGTGTAATCAAAATGGAAAGCATCTACCAGGTAACAATCACTCTGATGCTCCCTGACAGGAAGAGAAGATTCTAAGAACAACCCAAAGGAGGGAGAAATGTCACAGGAGTAGAAAGGGAATTTGTCACATGGCTCCTATGTTGAAAATGAACTATACAACTTGTGGTGGGGCCAGGAAGGAAAAAATGGGAGAGAGTGGGGGAAGGGATGACACTGTCCAAAAAGAAATGTACTCATTACCTGACTTACATAACTGTAACCCCTCTGTATAACACCTTTATGATAGCAATAAAAAACTTAATTAAAAAAAAGAAATGGGATTTGCAATGGACCAGCCACAATAACATGTGCTCAAAAACAACGAAGCAATTGAGTTATAAATAACTGTGAGGGAGAGAATAAAGACATTTTCATTCCTTAAACTGAAAAATAATGACCTCGCGTGTGCTCTTTCTTAGGAAACTGCTCTAACACACTATCTGCAACAGCAGAAAATAAGCAGAGAAAGTAGAAGACATGAGAACCCAGGAAGGCAAGTCAGAGGTAGAAAAAGTTTAGGACAGTCCTAAAAATTGTATTGAAATAGGAGGAGACAAGGGTTGGCATAGAAAAAGAAAATGAAACAAATAAATGATCTGGTATGTTTGACTTTTGGGAAGACCTGATGAAAAATTTATGGTGAAGTAAGAGACTCTACAACTGAAAAACAACAAGAATATAAAGCACAGCACAAAACTTAATCACACACACACACAGGCACACAAAACTTAATCACATTTTTCTGTTTGATTCTGATGTAAATCATGTTTACCAATCATAATATGAATAGTAATAGTCCACTTAGATGAAAGTTGTGATGGAAATAGGGGGCAGGAAAAGGGGAGGAGATGTATTATGTCCTTATCTAACACAGAGTAGTCAACCCACAGGGTCTAAACTGGATAAATTCAGAAAGAAGATGGATAAGCAAATGTAGAAAAAAATATGAAAAATCATTGAATCAGATGAAAAATGAGTGTTTGGCCATGAGGCTTGAAGGTAGGAAGAGTTAAGGTTCCTGGTACTTTAGGGGCATTTATTTCAGTTTTAAATTATGGCTAGATATTTTATTTTTAAAAAATAGAAAAGACAAGAAAGAGGAAAGTTATTTAAAAGACACAGAGAAATTATGGTTGTTGGGCTATAGGTCAGAGAGCAAAGACTTGGTCGCTAAGGGGAGTCATAAATTGTGGCACAACCATCTTTCTAAAGGCTCCTCTACGCAGGCTACCCCAGACGATATGACGATATTACGCAAGGGAAGAGCAGGAAAACCATGCCCAAGCTCCACCCTCCCTTTTGGGAAATTCTTGGCTCCGTGCACAATACTGAGTCTTTGTTCTGTGGTGTTTGCAGGACTGTACCCTTTTTGGAGGTGAGATGTTTATTTTCCATGGCTCCAAAGTTTCCTACATCCCTACCAACCGTACAAAACCTCAGCAGGCTTCCTCCAGCACTGCTGTTGAGACGCTTGGACCACTAATGAACGTATAACATGATGGCCAGGGTTGGCCTCGGGTTGCTTTACCTACTGGCTCTATCTTCCATCTCAGTCAGGTAAAGGGTTCACAATGAGGCTGGGAATCTGGTTGGTGAGGAAAATGTCAACTTAATTTGGCTGCACATAACTGCCTCTGTGATTCTTTCTACCCTCCTTTCTCCTGTGTCCTCAATCCTGTTTATTTTGGTCAAGGATATTCCCCCTGAGCCCAGAGTCCTGTGGGGAATCTCAGTATTGGCAGCAAATGTGCACAGCTTGCTTGTAACTCAACCCCTACTGCCCCCTAATGGTCAGAGCTCCTTAGTCTTCTATGATACTAACATTCTGTGGGATTTCCCTTATTCATTATCAGTGGATTTAGGGCAAGAGAGTAAAGGTTTTGTCAAGTCAAAGAATCCCAATCAAACACTGAAGTAAGAGAACAAAAAAAAAAACAATAGAGACATATCACAAAATTTCATATCCTGCCAGGCACAATGGTGATGCATGACTGTAATTCCAGCACGTAGCAGTAGAATCAAGAGTTCAGGGCTAGCCTGAGCGATACAGTGAGACCTTAACTCAAACCAACCAACCAACCAACCAACCAACCAACCAACCAACCAACCAACCAAAAAATAAATTCAGTGCTTATTTCGAGAATATTTGGCAAAGCTGTTACTATTTTATGTAAGCATTTTTATGGTATAAGCTCAGGAGATGATAACACAGCAGCTGATATCCCAGGCGTATCTACAGTGTTCTCAGATTTAACAATGAACAATATGAACAGTTGTTGCAAAGCGCAGTCAACTTCATTCAGTGTGCAAAGGTCAGAGAAGTAACCTGCCTTAACACACTGAGGTTTAGGAACTGGGTT
Organism: Dipodomys merriami; assembly: GCF_024711535.1. NCBI lineage: Eukaryota > Metazoa > Chordata > Mammalia > Rodentia > Heteromyidae > Dipodomys > Dipodomys merriami. Next base: position 59,535,905 of record NW_027206290.1, on the reverse strand, counting down.
TAGGGGTTAAGGAGTTGCCTGCAGTTTAGTAACTATGAGAGATACACGTATCAACATAACTGCACTGTTCGTTCTAGAAAGTTCTTACTCAGTAAATAATCTCCATGTTTCTCCAGGAGTCCCCTGAAAACTATATCCTCTTAAGCAACAGACTACTCACATAGTCCCCTGCATCAGGTAAGCAGCTGTTTCCCGGGACACAGCTTCCTGCTTTTGAAACATGACATGCTCTAGAACTCTCCCTTTTTTATGGCCTTCACCCAAGATATTACATCATGAAATTTGCCCACTTGGAACCCCCCACATCCAAAAGCCTGCCTTATACCATTCAAGATGGAGCCAAAACTCTCTGCATCTACCTTTGATCTCTTCTTTCTAAGAGACTAAGAGTAAAAGCAGTTTTCTTTCTTACAACCATAAGTACTAAGCTCAATGTTAATGGACCAATAAAATACTGCCTTGGTCTTTTTGGGAGAGTTGGCAATTGACAAATACACTCTTTCTTGTGGATGTCTTCAATTGGGTTGGCAGTCTTAGTCTCTTGTCTTGTTCCCAGTTCTTTCATTTCTTTGTGCATTCATTGGAATGTTTTGGAATTGTGTATGACCCAGGGGATGGGTCTTGGTTCTTCATTCCATGAAGTGAGACACTAATCAATTCATCATACAAATACAAGTGACTACAAATGGTGCTCAGGCTTAGAAAAGAAGGATGTATAGTGGATGTATAGTGGAATACTGAATTTGCCTACCTGAGAAATCTTCAAAGGATTGAGCCATTAGGGTTAAGACAGGAAAAATCAGAGAGGAGTGGATAGAGAATAGGAATCTCAGTACAAAGGCCTCTGTGGTAGGAACAAGGCTGGGGTAAGGAAATAACAGACCATTGTATGGAGACTAGTTACAGGCTTTGGAGAGAATACGTCTCCAAGTTCCTAATTCCACATTTTAAAGACCATTTGCAAAAAAAAAAAAAAAGAATACCTTAATTTAAAAAAATACCATTTGCCTGGAGTCCATGTAAAACTCTCTCTTCTTTGTAACAACAAAATGTAGTGGGAAGGCAGCCATAGTGGTACACACTGATCACTCTTAAGCAGTCAGGAGGCAGAAACAGGAGTATCACAAGCTGGAGCTCAACCTGGGCTACACAGTAAGTTCAATTCAATGGGAGGCATTTCAGGCTGGTGATGGAGTGATGAATTATAATTATGTTTTAAGCAACTCAATAGTTGTGACATTTTTCAATGTAAGTCTATGATCAAGTAAATATGTCTGCAAAGCCAAACGTCTGTTACCAGGTAGCTTCTCTGTAAGAGATTTATGGACAAATGTCTCAAGTTCTTGTCTAATAATAGTAATAATAATAATAGTCCATGGTAATTAGAATTTATGATCTAGGCCAGGTGAGAAAAATACTAACCTATGTTTCCCTAGAATTCTTTGAATATAATTAATCATAGTCAAACACTGAACCAAAGTTTCCATATTCTTTAGGTACCAATTATACTTAGAACTTCCTATGGTATCAACTTCCTGAAAGATGTGTTAGGTAGATCTGAGTATCTATATTGTCAAGAGGAGGTGCAGCTATATGCAGATAGTTGTCTCAATTACCACATTGGGTCTCTAACTTCATGGATTTATATTCTAATATAGAAGACAGAAAAATAAGCAGGCAAATAAAAATAACAATACCAGAGAGTTGTGAATGCTACAATGACAAATGTGAAATGAAATGCAACAGAGGAGTTGGAATGTGTGTGAATTTTAGATTGATATGTCATCAAAAACTGCACTGAGGTGGTGATGAGTGGGCATAGACATGGATGAGTGAGAGACGATGGCAGTGTCAGGCTAGAGAAATGGAATAAAAAGTGAAACAAAACCAAAAGCAGGAACAAGCTTGGTATGTAAAGGGAGCATAGGAAAGGTCACTGTGGCTAGTTTAGAACCAAGGAGAGAAAGGGATGAGTTTGGGGAAGTGGTGGGCATGGTCAAAACAGCTGATTGCATCTGATTGAGAGCCATAGAAAGGTACTGGCAGAGGGGAGCTGTAAAGATTTATAGCTCTCAAAGACCTTTATTCCTGTGGTAATGACTACCCTAGGATTAGGAAGAGAACAATGTGCTAAAATTGCAAGGCATTGATAGGTATGCTGAGAAAATACTAGGATTCAAGATAAATGTGTGGAAAGTAAAGGAGAGAACGCTAAGACAATATCTACATGTTTTTACACATCCTGGACAAGTGAAATAGCGAATTTTGTCAAAGAGCAGCCTGGGGATAGAGAATAGGGAGATTAAAAAACCTAAGGGTTTGGGCTGGGAAGGTGGCTCAGTGGTAGAGCACTTGCCTTCCATGCATGAGGGCCTGGATTTGATTCCTTAGCACCACATAAGCAGAAAAGGCTGGAAGTGGTGCTGTGGCTCAAGTGGTAAAGCATTAGCCTTGAACTGAAGAGCTGAGGGACAGCACCCAGGCTCAGAGTTCAGGCCCCATGGCCAGAAAAAAAAAATCTAAGGGTTATCCTTGGAACATACTAATTTGAATTTGCATTATTGGGTATTTCAGTGGAGATAGCAAGTAGGTAATTTGGAATTTGAGTGATGTTCTCATTGGAGATTAGGGAGACATGTTATGTAAAGCCACCATTTTTTCATAAAATCATCTATGGAAACAAGAAGGCTGACAACCAAGTCTTGAGACCACCAATGTTCAGAGTTCAAGGGGGAGAAATCCTCTGATTTCTGGATCATACTAAAAAAAGAAGTAAATCCAGAAGCACAAGATGTCTGAGAATCCAAGTACTTTAAGTCTTACTATGACTTATTTATGTACTTCTATGGCCTCCCTGTAAACACTCATTTACTTCAGCCCAACAACTCATCACTCCCAGAACTACTGAAAAGATACATAATATGATTAAGTCTATGGGCCATAGCTCAACTTCCTTCCAGCCACCTATGTGGTTAATTTTTCCCGTCTGCCTAGGGAAAAGCCTGGCAAAAACAAATCCCCTTCCAACGGGATTTGTTCTCTGGCCTTACAATATAAAACGTACCAGCATGTGTTTAATAGACATATTCTCCAGACAAAAGATGGAGAGGATTTTCCCTTAATTAGCTATACATACAAATCTAATTGGGATCAAGGAATAAAAACTCGGGGCAGTGCATAAATTGGCCTTAGGAGCAGAAGTACCAAATGTTACCATCACCCAGCTCTTGCTAAGTCTAATCACTTAGTACCATTGAAAGACTCCTTTTATGGGGGCTTCCCCACAATCAATGAACTCATTTTATGTAAATATTTAGCCAGGCAATAAACTGGACAGCATATATTATTCAACATCAGCCTCAAAAGACCCTCCCGATTTATATACACAGCATTTTGGTAGAGCAATATATTTTACATGCATGACATGGTCAGCGATAAATATACCAGGGTAGGTCAAACCCTATTTGGTTCTCTGCTTTTAACTGTCCTGGGCGTTGTGTGTTTCTTTAATCACTTGGATGATTTAGATAAACAACGTGTATTAGTCTTTGGAAGTATAACATGCCTTGAACTTTTTCCAGATATTCGTTGCCATTCATCATCGTAATAGTTGCTCTCCCTTGGCTATCATTAAGATTAGAAACGTCCTTGAACCATTTAATGATATTCCAGAAGACTGGACAGACTTTTCATGCCTTGATGAATTGCAATCACTCAGCTCAGACCAATGAAATTGGATATCCTTTAATGTGCCTCATGGCTTTAAGGAGTTCGGGGAAAGCAGTACCCCAGCACCAACATGGCTTCAAGGAATAATCATCCATTTGGGGGAAGATGCCTGGCTTATGTAACAGTTGATTAATGACTTAATATCCAATCTAATAGCTAACAGCAATGGATATCATTTCATTGTTCATATGTCAAAATAAGGCTTCATCTACAAATGTCCACTTACTAAAGATTTCATTAGGATTCTTAAACAAGGTATGAAATTATTTTTAAGCCTAAGTTGGAATGCAAAAGAATGAAATTCCTCCCAGAATATTGAGGTATAGATGATCAACTGATGAGAAGAAAAACAAGAAAACAAAACCAAAAACAAGGTTGTGCTGTAACTAGTTTTCTCTTTTATGGGGCCATGCATCGCCAAATGGTGACCATGGAAACTATGTGACCCTCATTTGTCTATGTGACAGAAGCAGGCACACATAGCATTGCTTGTATCCCCAATCAATATGTATTTCTATTCCATAGATCCTAAAGCCACTGACAGTGCCCTGGTTTAGAGATGACTGATGATATTAGCATATTTAAATGATCCTTAAGTTCGTCCACAAATTGTGATCTGAGACTAGAGTTAAGAATAACGCTTAGGTGGGAAAAACTGGGAGAGTGTCAGGGAAGGGGTGGCAACATTGTCCAAAAAGAAATGTACTCTTTATCTGACTTAGGTAACTGGAAATCCTCTGTATATCATCTTTTTTTTTATTGTGAAAATACTGTACAGAGGGGTTACAATTACATGGTCAAGATAATGAGTACATTTCTTATCAAGCATTGTAGCCTCCTCCTTTGTTTCCCCTTCCCATCCCTTCCCATCCTCCCCTCCTGTACATCATCTTTATAGTAACAATTTTGAAAAGTTTTTTTTAAAAAAGAATAAAGCTTAGCACATGTAGAGAAAGTACTGTGCTTAGAATCACGACTATATTAATGTTCTATCTCTATCACTTGGCATTTTAAGCAAATTCTTTATGGAAACATCAGTTAGTTCCTTTACTGATCAATTACTTTTTTATTGAATCTTACAATGTGCCAGGTGGTATTCTTGAGATATTTGCAAAACAAAAACCCACTATTCTATTCCACTGTAGACCATGTCTAATATAACAATGTTCCTTCTTTCCACAATTGCTGTATAGGACAGTTGAGATACCAGTGCTTTTGGGGAATTTAAGCTCCAGCCCCTAGGAGGTGGGCATTGAAGGCCCAGGGGAATGTCACTCTGGCATGCAACAGACAGAACAGTCTCCTGCAGGTTGGGAGAGACTCTCAGAGACCTACTATATGGGTGAGATAATGATCCTTAGAAATGGGCAAGAGTACACAGAAAGTAGAAGGACCGAGGGCTATGGACAGGGACTGTCAGTGAATGACACGCACATGCAAAGAAGGAACTCATGGCTATCCACATTCCATCAGTTACATGGTATCTTCTTGTCTCCCGGTCTACAGGCCCAATAGTTACCAACTATATATCTTCTCATGAAACCTGAAAATTGTCTACAATGTATTTGTCAACCAAGTTTGAAGGCTAGTATGGGTCTCTAGATAATTACACAGTTTAAAAACTAATGAGTTCACAGTTGGGACAGAAGAAACAGATTAGCCTCCTTGACTAAGAGAGAATTGTCCTCAGGCTACCAGTAGATTTCAGCTGCGCTGTGGGCTTTCCTGAGTCCCAAGTCAGTTCTTTTCCTCTAGAGACCCTGACTAACACAATATATGTTACTCCTGATACAGATTTATGTCTGTCACTTAACTTTTAGGTTTTCCATGCCTCATATCTTATTTTTTAATCTAGTCCTCTACTACTCTTGAATATTTCTAGCACAACATTTAAATTATTTTTTAATTTTTTTTAAATTTTTTAAATTTTAATATTTTACTACTTTATTTTTTATTATTATCTTAATGGTTGCTCTAGGACTTAGCATATCCCTTTTAGGTGGTCAAAATCTATTTCAGATTGAGAGTAACAAGAGATGTCACTATCTAGAAATAAGAGATGTTATTCCTATGCTCTTCCATTTCTCTCCCTTTCTTTATATAAGGCCATAATATAGCATTTATAGTTGCTGAAAACCTAACAACATCATTGTAACTATGACTTAGTATAATTTTGTCTATTGAAGGTGAGATATATAATATATAGTAATATATTACATGGACTACATATGACAGATATGTCTATATAGATATATCTACATATCTTTGTGCGAGATAGATAGATAGGTAGATAGATAATCTTTTTGGATTATATTGCCTTCCTACCTTATTTTACTTCTTTAACCATGGTTTCTTTTAATTCTTTGAATTGGTTCATAATGGATATTTTAAAGTGTTATTCTAGCATCTGGTCCCTCTATGAGGCATTTTTCTATTACTTTTTTTTTCTTTCTGTGAATGGGTCACATATTCTTGTATCTTTTGCTGCCTTGTAATTTTGTCAAAAACTAGACATTTCAAGTGTTAAACTGCAGCAACTCTGGCTACTGATCTCCCCCTTCTCTTTCTGGGGCTTTTTACTATGATTTGCTTGCTTATTTGCTTTGTAAATTGGGAGGGCTGTGTTAGTGACATCTATTCCTCCATAGTGTAAAGCCTTTGATGTGACTCTCTCACAGGATTCAGACTTGGCACTCATCCTAGAGTTAGAGTTCTTTTGGGAGAGATTTCATTATCTTTTCCCTAAACTATGTTTTAAGCTGTCCACCCTTTGGTTTTATATCCAGAAATTAGGCTTCGCTAATTATCATTAGTGCTTTATTATTTTGGACAATGCTCTGGGAAGTGAATTGCTAAGGAGTATCACAGTAGAATTGGGCTGGCGTAGTTTTTAATTCCATTCTAAGGCTTGTTCTGTTCTAAAAGGACTGTTTTTAAATATCTTTTTTCTGGTTGTCTCTGGAGAACACTCTAGCCTGTCTGTGGTTTGGCCTGTTGATCTTAATTAAGAGATGCTCTTTTTTTTTTTTTTTTTTTTTTTTTGTAGATCGTGGTGGCTCTTGTTTTCAAGGATAATTTTAGGCTTAAACTTCTCCACATAGTTTTGAATTAAATTCCTTTCCTTTATCACGGGCTACGTATCAGCAAGCTCTAAGCCATGACTCTGAATATAGGGCAGGGCAGTAGCCTCTGGTCTCTTTTCTTGCCTTTCTCATAATGGAACATCTGACCTCTTGTGAACTGAAGGTAGGTATAAACTGGGATCCAGTTTTCTTGACCTGTCTAACCTGAGTACAATCTCTCATCTATGAATATGAAATGAGTCAAGGAAAGTAATCTCCAGCCTCTCAGATGCATGAGTGAATAAGTTAGCCTCTTCAACTGAGAGCTGAAGCCAGCAGCCTGCACCTCTTGGTGAGGTATAATTGAGAGCATAGAGGAAAAGTAGCCACATTTTCTTGGCCATACCTACCCCAAGCAAATCTATAAAACTGAGTGGAAAGATGGGGTCCATGGTCTAGCTGGGTTTTTTGTCTGTGTTTGTGCTAATTCCAACAAGTGCTGTCTTAATTCCTATGCTTTGCATTTTACATTGCAAGCATATGTCAACATTGTTCTTCAAAAATGTCTTGACTACTTTTGTTCCTCGGTATTTCCATAACTATTTTAGAATTTTAGAACTGATTGAGGTTTACAAAGACACTAGCATATATTAGGATTTCAACTGATCTGCAGTGAATCAAAACTATTAAATTGAGAATTGGCATCTTTATAACTTTGAGTCTTCTGTTCTCTGGAACACCATATATATCTTCCATCTACTTAAGTTTCTTCAGTTTCTCTTTGTAACTCTATAGCATTCTTGAACATCTTTCATTAAATTCCTAAGTATTTGATGATTTTAATGCTATTGTAGACAAACTGTCATGTAGAAAATGGGTGAGAGTAGAAATGGTAAATAGATTTTCTCTTGTGTGCCAGCAGTCATCAACTTGCATTGGCTGTCCATACATTGGTGAAACAATATTGTGAAACAAATCTTGGCTTTGTAGGAAATCTCCATATCTGATTGTTGAAGCCTTTCCTCAACTCAAGCAGAGGCAGGGAGGTACCAGTATTGTAGACCAGCTATTTTGTGTGTGAGTGAGAGAGAGACAGACAGACAGACAGAGACAGACAGAGACAGAAACACAGAAAGACAGAGAGACAGAGAGGGAGAGGGTACTAGAGCTTGAACTCAGGGTCTGGGTGCTGTCCCTAAATTTGTTTGTTCAAAGCTAACATTCTACCACTCAAGCCAAAGCTGCCCTTCCTGCTTTTTTTTTTTTTTTCGGGGGGGGGGGGCTTAACTGGAGTTAAGAGTCTCATGGACTTTCTGGCTTCAAATCACCATGCTCAGATCTCAGCCTCCTGAGTAGCAAGCAGCAGCTAGACCATTTTTTAAAAAATTTTTTATTGTGATTAAGTGATTACATAAATTTCACAAATTTCATAATATTGTGAGATAGTGATAGTTAAAGTCACAAACACATTCTAACCTTCATGAGGCAAATTGTCATTATCGTGGTCTGTAAAGTTCGTGAATTCTATGAGCTTTGACAATACAGCTATTTCTTCCACATTGGGTGGTATGTACATTTCTTTCCTTTTGCTTAGTATCAACTGTTCCCTCTTTCCCTCTCATTCCCTCCCTCCCATCGCTGCCCTTGAGTTGCTTAGTTCATTTTCATCAATGTCTAGTGAAGCTGATGGGTCCCTCTGTTGTATGTTTTCCCTGGTTCCCTCTGTTTCTGTGTCCTCCTCCTAATTTCCCTCAGATGTGCACATACATTCCATATATGTGGTCAGCAGCATGGGGTCATTTAGTGATGATACAACCAGATGAGTGGAGGTCCTTTGTTTCTCTAGTCCTGTTTACTTTGTCATATCTCCTTACATTTTGTATTTAACATCCACATATCAGGGAGACCATGTACCATTTATCTCTTTGCTCTTGGCCTACCTCACTCAAAATGTTTTTCTAGTTTGATCCATTTCTCTGTGAATGCCATTATTTTGTCCTTTCTAATGGCTGCATAATATTCCATTGGATACAGGCACCACAATTTTTGGATTAATTCATCTGTAGTGGGGCATCTGGGTTGTTTCCATATCTTGGCTATTGTGAACAGTGCTGCAATAGACATAGAGATGCATGTGTCCTCGTATCTTGGTTCCTGTTGCTCAGGGTAGAAGCCTAGGAGTGGTGTGGCTGGGTTGTAAGGAAGGTCTATATTAAGCTTTCTGAGTTACTTCCAGACTGCTTTCCAAAGTGGTTGTATTAGTGTACATTCCCACCAGCAGTGCAGTAGGGTTCCTCTTTCTCCGCATCCCCTCCAGCATTTGTCGTTGGCTGAATTTAGGATGCATGTCATTCTGACTGGGGTAAGGTGGTAACTCAGGGTTGTTTTTATTTGCATTTCCTTTATACCCAGGGATGGTGAACACTTCCTCATGTGTTTCTTTGCCATTTTTACCTCTTCTTCTGAGAAGTCTCTCTTTAGTTTGTTAGATTTGGGAGGGATTAGTTTCTTGAGTTACCTGTATATACTGGATATTAGGCCCTTGTCTGATATATTGCTGGTAAATATATATTTTTTCCAAATAGTTGGCTGTCTTTCTAGTTTGGTTGCTATGTCTTTAGCTGTGCAGAGATTTTTTTTTTTTTTATTTTAAGGTAGTCCCATTTGTCCAGTGTCTCTCCAATTTGTTGTGACCCTGGGACTCTGTTCAGGAAGTTCCTGCCTGTGTCTATAAGTTCAAGTGTCTCTCCTACTCTGTAGTTTCAGAGTTTCAGGCTTGATGTTAAGGTCTTTAATCCATTTGAGTTGATGTTGGTGCATGGTGACAGGCTGGGGTCCACTTTTAGTTTTCTGCAGTGGCCGCCCCGTTTTCCCAGCACCAGTAGTTAAAGAGGCTGTTGTTTCTTCCACTGTATGTCTTTGGCTCCTTTGTCAAATATCAGCTGACTGTAAGTGTGTGGTTTTATTTCTGGATCTTCTAATCTATTCCATTGATCTTCGGGTCTGTTTTTGTGCCAGGACCAAGCTAGCTGTCTTTGTTATTATGGCTCTATAGTAGAGTTTGAAGTCCAGCATCGCGATCCCTCCCATGTTGTTTTTGTTGCCTAGAATTGTTTTGACTATTCTAAGGACCAAACTATTAATGTAGCTACGAAAGGAAAACCCAATGGGTAGAAAAGGAAGGCAATTTTAAAGCACATACAAGCAAGACTTTGTTAACCTGAATTATGTTTTAAAGTGTAATGCAGCATATTTCTTATCTTTTCAAGGATTCAAACAAAAACTGGATGGCCATCCCAGTAAATCCACAATTAAGGATTGATGTATAAGATGCATAGTTGATTTAGGAAAACTTAACAAGTATAAAGTCCTATGAACCAATTTCTTAATTCTATAAAAGAAAGAGGGGACATGAAATTCATTATTTTACAAAAACTATTAATATGACTATTCAGTGCAGGGGAGGATTGTGTGCTATTAAAACTCTGCTAATATCAGGATATTTTAGAGCATTTCACATCCCTCTCCAACATTTTTTTAAATACAATATATCAGCCAGGTGCTGGTGGCTCACGCCTGTAAGACTAGCTACTCAAGAGGCTGAGATTTGAGGCTGAGGATTGTGGTTCAAAGCCAGCCCAGGTAGGAAAATCTTTGAGACTTTTACTTCCAATTGACAACTAGAAAACTAGAAGTGGTTCTATGGCTCTAAATGGTCATTTGCTAGCCTTGAGCAAAAGAACTCAGGGACAGTGCCCAGGCTCTGAGTTCGAGTCTCACAATTGACAAAAAAAGAAAAAAGTCAAATGATCTTTATTGTTCTCTCTAGCTTTGTAGACCACCACCAAGAGCAGCAAAAGAATTACAAGGAGAATGCCAAGCCCAGTTGAGAAACCGTGAGCAAGAAAATGTAGTTTATGTCACTAAGGTTGCAGTGATTTTTTATTCAGCTATAGATAGTGAAGGAGAGGGCCTTCCAGAAAGTTTTAGCCTGAGCATCCAAAATGAGTTATTAACCAAATAGAAGGACTTCATTAACAAGTTTTTGGAAAGCACTTGAAATAACTTGGACATGGAAAAAAAGCCCCACATTTATTTTTCTCAATAAGTCATTTATCTCATAAGCCTTTTGGACTAAGAAAGACCATTTTGGAAGCAACTCTTTGGATGATCAACATACTAACGATAGCAGAGGTTAAAAGGAATAATTTCATTTCTTTTCTTTCCAGCTCTGCAGCTCTGTTGACCATCAGAGGAATCCCTTCCCATAGTTCAAGGCAGGGAAACCCCAGCCTGATTTTCTGGCTCTTCCCCATGTGGTTTCAAAGATTGGGCAACTGTGCCATGTCAAGGAGAAACCACTGAGTTCCCATTCCCCCTTGCTTTCCACAGCTGGTCACAGTGAACCACCTTGGGCTTGGCTGATTCTCTTCTGAATGCCAAATGTGCCACTTTGGAGGGAAGCCCTGGCCAGCTGTAGATTTAATCCTTCCTGTGGCCATGCACTTTATAGAGAGAGCAGTGTGTGGGAAAAGAAACATAACTTGGTCAATTTGGCCACCATATGGTCTCTGATCAGATATCTTGGTTAGTACCTTGTAGACTTGAACCCAAATTAAGTGTTGGAGAAAAGCAGTGTGTTCCTTAAGCATTCTTAAGATCCCAGAACAAATATTAATGGATTAATTTTACATTGCCAACCTTCACTTGGGCTGTTGATGAGAGCCCATTACATTTACCCATTCATACTTCCTTCTCCTTGTTAATGGGCTCCTAGGAAAGGTTTAGAATGGAATGGAAGTAAAACAAAACTAACTGTATATTTGGGGTCATTCTTTCTGGGCTCAACCTTCTCTTGGACCAATGTTCCTGGGAGGGAAGAGTAGCTTCCACCCATATTACCTTTGGAGGGTCTCTTTCTCAGAACTAACCAACATAGCTTTTTGTCATTGTATCAATCCAGGGGTGTGAATCTAGGGCCTGGGAATTGTCCCTGCGTTGTTTTTGCTCAAGGCTAGCACTCTTAAGCTCTACCTCTTGAACTATACTTCTACTTCCACTTTTTTGGTGGTTAATTGGAGGTAAGAGTGTCACAGACTTTTCTGACTGGGCTAGCTTGGTACTTAGGTCTCAGCTTCCTGAATAGCTAGGATTATACGCATCAGCTCCTGGCACCCAGCTACAATTTTTTTTTTTTTTTGGGTCAGTTGTAGGCCTGAACTCTGGATCTGGGTGCTGTCCCTCAGCTCTTCAGCTCAAGGATAGCACTCTACCACTTGAGCCACAGTGTCACTTCCAGCTTTTTCTGCTTAGGTATTGCTAAGGAATCAAGCCCAGGGCCTCATACATGTGAGGCATGCACTCTACCACTGAGCCACCTTCCCATCTACAACTTTTATTTACCTATTTTTTGAAGCAGTCTCACTATGAAGCTGGGCTGGTGCTGAATTGAACCATTCTCTTGCCTCTGCCTTCTGAGTTCCAGGAATACAGGCATGTGTCACCATGCTTGTCTACACTGTAATCTTAAGTGGGACAAGAATGAGATTCACAGCACGAAATACTCACAGATGTGAGTGTTCCTAGAATTTATGTCAGAATAAATTCTATGTGCTTAACTATATATAACTATAACTATAATTATATATATAACTATATATAACTATATATATAACTATATATATATATATATATATATATTAAGAAAAATCTTGGAAGAGGTAGGCCTTACCTATAATTCTGGGTATTTAGGAAGTAGAGAATAGGACCGTGTTTTGAGTCCTGCCTGGGCAAAAATTTATTCAGATCCCATCTTAACATGCAGGAGGTGGTGATATACATCTGTAATTCTATCTACATAGAAAGCATTATTCTTGCCAGGCACTGATGGCTCACACCTGTAACCTAGATACTCAGGAGGCTAAGATCTAAGGATCGTGGTTTGAAGCCAGACCAAGAAAGCAGGAAGGGGAGGAGGGAGGAAAAGAAGGAAAAGGAGGAAGAGTAGGAGGAGGAGGCATTATTTAGGAATATTATATTCCAAGTCCAGACCAGGCAAAAAGCACGAGACCCTATCTGAAAAATACCTAAAATCAAGACTGGTGTGTGTAACTCAGGTGGTATAGCACCTGAGCAAGCAAGGTACAGCAAGCAAGCATAAGACCCCAAATTCAAAACCTAGCCCTGTCAAAAAAAATCAAACAACAAACCAACTTTAGCATAAAATTATGCTATGGACATCCAGGCCTGAAAGAGAGGGCATTCTAGAAATGGCCTGGTGAACATGGGAAACACTCATAGCATGGTACCCTAGCAACCACTGTTTTGGTCTATTGAAAATTCTTAAAATATCAGTATGCCTTTGGATAAATTCTTCCAACTGCTGTGAAGGCAACTTAAGTTCATTTCCTCTTAAGACACCCAACAGTACGTGAAGTCCTTGTACTGCTCCCTTCATTGCTCATTTATCCACTGCCTCCTCAGAAGTGTGCCCTGAGCCCACCAGTCTGGTCCCTGTTACCTGATTTAGTGGCATAGTTCTCATACTGAAGTGGCACATCCAGAGGTTGCTTCTGAGAAGTGACTTTCTAGTACCTGTAGCCTGCTGTGCAAAGGGCCAGGGCAGCATTTCATACTTCCTGAAGTCATCAGGCAGAAGAGGAGATATTAATGATCCCTCGGTTGTTGAAAGAGTAAGGTCCAAGGGCAAGGACCCTGGTCTGCCAAGCTGGCTTTTACCCACAGTGGCTAAGCCCACACTACAGTGCTTGCTGTACACACTTGCAGGCCCAGAAAGTACACACTGACAGCACCCCTCAGTACTATCATACATTTCTATAAAATCTTTCAGATAAAAAGAGTCTGAATTGTACAGGAAGGCAGTGAATGAAATACTGTGTGAACATATAGATATGGATGCTTATCTAACTATGGGTTAGATAATCCCATTGTGAGAGTTCAGTAAAATACAATTTCTGTGCTAAAAACACATCGATAATTTATGCACAAAAGAGTCTGCAGATGAGGAAGGGCCCGTATGGATAGACATGCTGAAGGTGGAGAGGCTTGGCACAGGTGGCAAGTGAGGCGGACAAAGCCTCAGGCAGGGCACTGTGGTCCTCAGACATCACAGGTCCTTCAGGTATCTAGAGGAGACCTCATGCCCTGGCTCCTCACCAAGCCCCGGAGTTACCCCACTTCAAAGCAAGGTCACAGAGATGGTTTGGAGTCCAAATCTGGCTGAATTCTACTCAAGAGACTCAAATATCCAAGGCTCAGCCCTTAAGAAGAAATTGACTGTAGTTATACAAAGAATAAGAATGTAGTTGTATCTTCCTATACAGCTTCAGAGTCCAGGTGATGACTAGCCAGGGGAGAGAATATTTTCTGGTCTGTTTCTACCTTGTCTACTTTTGTATCAAATGAAGTAGATTTTATGTTGTTATTGCCTCCCGGTTCCAGTGTCTGATCCTTAAGGCCTAATCAGGTAATGCCGGAATTTATACTATATGTACATTACATTCTTGCTTCTATGATTCTGTATTTTCCTCCTGCCTTCACATTATCCCCTAATGTTCTGAAGTATTTTAACATTATTCTCTATTTTTAAAGTATTAAAATTAGAAAATAGAGTCTTAACTGTTTTTAGAGGAGTGGTCCTCTTTAATATTATACTGACCAGTTCTTAAAAACTCTTCTTAAAAGGAATCTTTAACAAGCTCAAAGTTTTAAATATGAGTGGGATAAAATCAAAAGGAGATGAAAGAAATGGCATTCCTGGTAGAACAGGTCAGATGATTTTCAGACTCTAAAGTGTCCTGATAGTTTTATATGATCCAGTCCAGTCCCTACATTCCCGCCCAGCCCCCCCCCCAAATCCTGACAACAGGTAACAAAGCGATTGAAGCCAAAGACTCCCCACCAGCCAGCCCATCTCTTAGTAAGTTCTCAGCCTCATTAAGAATGAGAAACAGATACCACGGCACCAACCTGTCTACAGGAACACAGCGAGACAAATGTAATTGCCTGTAGGAGGAATATAAATCAGCAACTCTCAAATCATTCATATTTACACTCACTCCATTTTGGTTGTCTTTCCTTTATAATTTAGCCATACATCCATGTCAAGTGTATAATTTCATCTGGGGCTTTATCAGTCACCGCCCAGAGCCCTGATTATATGGTGCAGGGAAACTTCCTCCCCCTGAGCAAGTCTATCTTTAGTATCTTCTTGATAACCACTTCTTACATAAGAAATCAAAAGGAAAGTCTTGGTTTTCTTATGTGGCTCCAGAATTCCTAAATATAACATTTAGAAGCAATTCATCAACTGAAACCATTGAGCTTTTGCTGCCACTAAAACATTTCAAAGCTCAGTGCTCCTGTTCCTTCCCTTTATTATTTCTATCAAATTGCAATGGAAATTTTAGGGATTTCCATATTGAGAATTCCATCGTGTGACAATTACAACTTGGATCCTGCTAGTGTCTACCATAGCTTCACATAGATAAGACAGCAAGATGTATAGCGCTAAGATTTCTGTAAGTGCAGACTTTTTCAAAGAAAATAAAACACAAGTCTCCAATCTAGGGCTCAAAGATAATTTATTACTCTGAGAAGAGGAGTCACACACTATACCCAGTAATATGCTTCTTTTATTTTTTGTGCATTTATCTTAAAAATATATTTAAACAAGAAACAAAGATAATATGAATTTGACATAAACTTTGCTTTCTTATTTACAGTGTTTCATTGTAAATAACATTCCATTATACACAAATTAAGGACTGTGCATTACTGTATGTTCTCTTTACACATTCTTTCATAATATAGTCCACATAGCTCAAAGCTATACAATATTTAAGCTTAGAAAAGCTGAGGAAAGTACAAACTTTATCAATAAGACTATTATTTTAAAAAGTTCTCACCTTAATTCTCTGCTAGATTGTTTCACTGAAACCATTCTTTGTTAAAGAAAAATGCCCCATTGAGGGATGGGAACATAGTTTAAGTCAACACAGGGTCCATTTAAACTGACTGACAAATAAAAACACTTTATTACTTATTACTGCTATTAAATGGAGCACTAGCACTGTCAAGTCATTTAAACACATAGCTTTACTCTTCAATTCAGACACAATATCAATGACAGTCGGTACCTCTTTATAAAATACTTAAAAAAATTCCTGTGACTTTAGTTTTACTTGTAAACAGTTAAAGCACACGTTGCTGTAAAGTTGATTTGATCATTCCGTCTTAGGTTACACAATGAGGAGATTCTTCTTTGTTAAGGGAGAAGCAAGCACACACTATAGACACACATATACACGCACTCGCATCCCCCACCCCCATTTCTGCTCACCTGTCTAAAGCCCAAGTGTCACTAGGTGCTAACTATTGCAGCTCTTGTGTCCCGAGCAACACACAAGGTTGTGACTGGAATTATAAACAAAGAAGATAAAACATCCAACTTCAGTTAAAAACCCCAAAGGCTCGGGTTGTGAAACAGCTGTCAGACACTTCACTGTCAGCCTGAAGGGTCAGTTCACTGGGCTCTCCAGGCGGCAAACCCCACCTTCAATTGCAACCGACTGTCCGGCCACTGCGCCAGGAGGGAGTCTTGAAATGTGAGTCTGCAGAGAAGGAGAAAGGAGAGTGTCACAGCCACCAGCAGTATCCTCCTCGTGTGATAAAGGTGGAGCAAACACTGGAGAAACAGGGCTATTTTGCTCCTGCATGTCCACAGTCCAGGATAATAGTAACTTTTAGCTACCAAAAGATCTAGTTTAAGCTGCTCAGGGAAGATTCACTGAGCTGAACACACAGCAGCCCCTAGAGATGTGGAAGTAAGTGACCAAGAAAACCAAGGCTGGCCACGTACCTCACACCTTTCAGTTATCTCCACACTACTGGGTTCCTAAAATCAAAGCGCTTATGAATCTTTGTCCTGTATGTGCTCAAAGCAAATGAATACTTAACTCATGTTAGTACCCAATTAATTCCTTACAGGACTGGTCTAACTTACAAAAATGTAGGTGATTTAATACCCTATCATAAATGAGGAAATGAGATAAACTAAAAATAAGAATTTACACAATAAGTAAAGACAGGAATGAGGCTAATGTCTTATTTTCCATGTGGACAAGATCAGGTAGGTTGTTCATGTGGTAAACAGAATCACAGCCACACCATTTCTCAGATGAAAAGACCTCCTTACTGGCACTGAGGTCAGGAAGTTATTCCTATGGGTCTTCACAAAGAGGGTGCTTGATATGGTGGGTTAGTAAAGATGTCCAGTTTACAAGAAATGGTATAGGTCTGAGCATTACAATGTTGTTCACAGGAGGCCAAGGTTGGAGGCCCAACTGGAAAACAGTAGATACTGTTTCACAGGGTCACAACATCCACCAGGAACTCTTTTTGTTTTCCATTTGTTTATTTGTTTGTTTGTTTGATCTGGCTTAATCTAAGGGTAGATAAATGTCAGAAGCTTCTAAGAACAGAGGGACTGCCTGACCACTAGCTAATCCTCTCTAATCTATTTCTCTAAACAAGTTTTTGTTTTTTTTAAAGGACTGTATCCTAATGAGTTCAAATTCACAGTGTGAGATTGTTAGCTGCAACTGGAGATTTGGTTATGCAGATAGTGACTAAAGTATGTCCTCTGGGACATACTGTTTATGTACACAAAGTATCTGTTCTGGTTAGTATGAGCAATTGTTTTGATGAATCAGGCAAACTAGTTTGTAATAGTAGATTCTTCTTGGATCTTTGCAAAGTATAGACTAACTAAAATTTCCATTATCCAGTGTAGTATGCTGTTACGCTAGAGATGGAGCTTTAGACTTCTCAGATGTAGATTGCTCCACAATGGTAGAATCTTATGGCCTTATAGCACTAGTTTTTTGTTTGTTTATTTTTGTTTTGTTTTTTCCTAAGCCACACATATCCTTGAGGTTAACCCGCCTGAAGAACTATAACTTGTAAACCAAATTGGCTATTCAAAGTTCAGATAATATCTCAAAACAAACAAGCAAAACAAAAACAATAAACAACTAAATGCAGTTAGCCTTAGGAATTCCTCAGTGACAATGTTAAAGGAAAAAAAATATCTTGCTAGTACTTAGTATCTAATATAAATAGTAGCTGAGCTTTCCTACCATCCACCCCCTTCATTTTGATAATGGTCTTGGGACTTGAACTCAGTACCTGGGTGCTATCCCTAAGATTTTGTGCTCATGGCTAGCACTCTAACACTTGCGACATAGCTCCACTTCCAGCTTTTTGGTGGTTAACTGAAAATTAGAGTCTCACAGACTTTCTGCCCGGGCTCTCTTTAAATCACAATCCTCAGATCTTAGTCACATGAGTAGCTAGGATTATAGGCATGAGCCACTGATACCCAGGCATTTAAAAATCTTTTTTTTTAATTTAATTTTATTTTATTTGTGAACATACTGTACAGAGGAGTTACAATTACATGGGCAGGATAATGCGTACATTTCTTACCAAGCATTGCAGCCTCCTCCTTTGTTTACCCTTCACATCCCTTCCCAGCCTCCCCCCTCCCCCCCAATCCCAATCCCAATCCTTCTCCTTCCCCCCCCTTCCCCCCCCACCCCGCACCGATGTTGTAAAGCTCGTTTTGGACATGACAACTTGTACTTCTCATTGTTGCAACAGGTCCACCTGTATCCTTAAACAACTGGTTTTTCCCCATCTCCTCCACAAGTTATACTGACATCAAATTAAGGCAACCTTAGTGATATGTCTTCTGTAGTCTTTAGGAGGACTACAAATATACAGCTTAATTTTGAAAGTCCAGAGCCTTTATTCAGTGGTTATATTTTAATCTTCTGTCTCTGCATGCCATCAGACTTCCACTTTTAGGAGATGTGCTTGCGTTCCTCCACAAAAGTCAAGGGAAGACTTTTTTAACTCATTATCCTACTTTGGTGGCCCCAGGAAAACAAATCTAGACAGACACATTCCAAAATTATCTCAGAAATAATTTGTTTACTAGTTTCACAATTCTGAGGGTTTGGTTCAAGAAAATTTGAAGCAAGATACTGCAGACATTTACAAATAGAACAAATGACAGGGGGGAAACATGTGGCAGTGGAGAGACTTATAAAACAGCATTTCAAAACAGAATGGAGGTGGCTCATCCACTAGTGGCTAAACATATGCCTGACCACCCAACGCTTTATGTCCAATTCTAAAGTTAATCCACACAGGCATCACCATGTTGAGCATAGCCTACAGAACCAGAATGCCAGGGATTCTTGGCTATTGTTTCTTCTGCCTGGAAAACCAGCTACAGTACACTTCCTAGCCTCCTTTGAAGCTAGGTATGGTCATATGACTGAAATTGGCTCAGTGGACTAAGGTGAAAAATACCATTTACCAGATCTATGAAATCCTTCCTGTGCTTTCTGGTTATCTTGAGATGGGAAGAGTGTAGGACCCATGTCACCACTGTTACAATAGCCCTTTGCCAAAGAAAGCTCTCAATTTTGCATCCTATGTGAACTAGAAACTACATTTATATTGTATTTGTGCAATTATTGGTGGTTTTGCTTGTCATAGCAGCTGCTATTATCTTTAGCAATACTGGTTCAGCTCAGGGCTCTGCACTTATTAGCTGTGTGAACACTGCTGGATAATTAACTTACCAGGCTCCCACGTCTATGGGTAAAGCAGTAGCATTAATCGTAAGACTGCAAAGAAAGTATGTCTCAACGCATTTCTGCTTAAGCAAATTCAGAGCCACACTCCAAAACACTATGCAGTATAATCTCTATTACCGATTCTTGGATATCTCAGAAATGGGAAACTATATTTTAGAAGTTTGTTGGCATGCAAACGTAGAATCAGATATTTCAATAAAAACTTAGCTACATGCCAAAAGGTAAGGTCAAAGATGACAGACAAAACTTTTAGGTCAGTATTTCTGATGCTGCTGTTTTGAGATTCTTTGTTTTTTTTTTGGGGGGGGGGTCCGGTGGTGGGCCTGAACTCTGGGCCTGGGCACTGTCCCTCAGCTCTTCAGCTCAAGGCTAGCACTCTACCACTTGAGCCACAGCGCCACTTCCGGCTTTTTTTTCTGCTTATGTGGTGCTGAGGAATCGAACCCAGGGCCTCATGCATGCAAGGCAAGTGCTCTACCACTGAGCCACCTTCCTAGCCCGATGTTGCTATTTTGCTACTGACAAAATCACTAGTAATTATTGAGTATTTGCTGTTCAGGGCCTTGTGTATACCAACTTGATTTGATTTCAAGACTCAATAATAACACACTTGGGTGATGCAGAGAAACCATAGCAGCAGAGGGCCGACAAATTGCCTTCTAATAGAAGAATGTTGAGGGGAAGCAAAACAGTCATACATAAATAGAAAATCATTTACAGATCTAAAAACACAGATTTTTTTCAGGGGGGGGGAGGAGGAGACACATTTTAAATCATACTTGAGAAACCTCAAAGTGATGCAGAGTTAAAGCTAACAAACACCCCCTAAGTTCCATACTTCATTAATTGTTTGGACCTTAAATATCCCTTACTCCCTCCGTGCCCGCATGCCCCCTACCATTCTAACAGGAGTGTGCACGCTCCTGTCAAAGCCACTGCCATGCTGTGCTCACTGCAAACAGTTCTTCCGTTCTAACCTCAATGTTCCTCCCTTACTTTTCTCCTCCACATCTTTACTCAAAAGCTACCTTCTCGGGAAGGGTATTCTGGATGCCCACCTGAATGTCACTACCATCAGCCTTTCTGTATCACCTCTTCCTATACTCCTCAGCACGATTTCATCATCAGTCTACTTTGCTAAAGTATTTCATGCATTGTCTTTCTACCCTGCTGAACACAGGCTCTGTGAGGACAGAGTTTGGTTCTGCTTGTTCATGAGTTTCTGTTCAACACTTTAAAGATAACTTGTTTGTAGCAGGAGCTCAATATGTATTTTTTTTAACTGAATGGAGGGCACAACATGGCATGAAGAGAAAACTGAAAATTTGACATTTGCTAATTTTTCTCAATTTTATTGTTTTTATTACAGCTTGTAACTTTGCTATAAATTTTAAGAGGTTTGTGTAAACTAAACAATAAATATGATATTGAAGTTGTGGACCTTAACTCTCAACATATTTCCCAAACCATTTACAAAACACAGAGAAAGCATGATCTCCCACTATCTACCCATATATGGTACATAAGTATACTCCAATAAATGCATTATCTTCTTCCAGAAAAAGACCACTGGAAGCACTGGCAATCTAAATAATAGTCATGCTGAGATGTATTCATGGTGGATATCTTGTGTTGTCCTGTATTAAAGAAATTTTGGCAAATTCAGCATTAGGAGAAATACAGGGGGAAAAAACAAAACTAGAGCAAGCTTGTCTTCCTGAGCAATTTCCCTCTGGAAAGCAGGAGTCTAGCCTAATAAGAAAAGAGAATGTTAAGCCCTATTTGTGGATTATCATGTATTTTTTAAGAGACAGATGTACTTCGTCTCCACTATTTTCTCCTCTTCTTAATTTTGCTGTATTTTAATTTGCTAAATCCTAAATGAGTTAGTTTTCTTCATAAACTGACGACTGCATATAAACTTTCTAAATATAATCTGGAATGGGCATGTTTTATAGAATAAACACCAATTCAAGTCTGGGTTAAGCTTTCATTCTCTATTTATCACTGTGTCTCTTGAGCAATGTGAATTTGATTATGAGATCACACTACTGTCCAATACACCTTACATTCTTAGGTGATGAATTCTTATCTGAGGTGGTAATAGTGACTCTCAACATTGTTTTCCTGGCACAAATATGATAGACCTTGAGCAAGCAATTCCAGAGAGAAGGTCTGGCTAGCTTTTACTAGCATGTTTCTACTATGGGCTTTCTGTCTCTCTTTGTCGCTCTGTCTCTGTCCCTGTCTTTCTCTCTCTCAATGAAGCGATTCACAGACACTGCCACCCGGCTCCATTTCCCAGAAGTTTTTGCCCATTGCTTTCAAGAGCTGCCTTTCAAGGAGACACAACTTATGAATATAAATATATTCTGAACATTCTTTGTGTGTGGCATTAAACCTTGGAACGTAGTTAACTACTCTAAAAATAGTTTAGTCTTCAGACCTCATCCTGAAAGCAGATGTACTCTACTAGCTGACAACTTCATATGTATTTTCTTAATATGGTTTTGAATAATGTATTTTATAGAATAAACATGTACTAGCTATAGTCCAGAAGATGGGTGATCACTTCTTTAGTCTATGTGATACTGAGAAGTGAAAAGTGAAGACTGGGAGAAAGAATTCCTACAGTACCCTCTTTTCACATCCTCAGATACAGGCTTCACTTTCATATACATTATATGAGTATTTACTTCTATTACATTATTGTCTCAAATTGAAAGTAATAACTAACTCAGCAATCTGAAAACAATCTCCAAGTGCAACCTAACAAATCAGATATATTAACCAAATGAGAAATTAATGCCATATGTTAGTAATATTACTATATGTTAGTTCTACCTCGCTTTCCATATTTAAAGTGAATATGCCATGAAAGTTTCACAGGCAAATAGGGACAAAACACAAAGACAACATTATGATGCATTTCATTGTTACATTGAAACAGAACGACATAAAGGGCAAAACACTCTATTGTTCTCACATATAAATATCATGTCCAAAGAACCTTAAAATATGATTAAAATGCTGTCTGATGAGAACAGCATGTTGTTCCAGTCTCATGGCCACTTTGGTTTTTTCTTTCACCCTGCTTACTGACACCAGAGTTCAGTTACAAACAACATCAGACAAGAGTCCTCTCCTATTTTTAGCTCAAAAACCCCATGAGAGAACCCACATGAATGTGGTAAACCCTATAGTAACTATTACCCCCCCAAACCACTCACATGGAGAATGGTTATGAATATTTCCCTTTGCTAAAGGTGATAAAAAGCTTTCTGCCATTTCGTAAATATTTACCCTGCATATATTCTGGAGGCAAGAGAAGAATGAAACACACATGGATCTTGCCCTGAGGCAATTATCACTTTGTAGGATACAGCACCTAGTTCTCCTTGCAAAATCTTAATAAACTAAAAGTTCCTATATTTTCATCATCTTTTAGTTCCAATAATGCTTTTCCATGATGAAATCTCCTCAAAAATATCCTGCCAGGTAGAAAGTTGTATACTATACCTACTTTTGGGGTTTAAAAAAAACAAGACCTAGAATGGTTATGTGGTTTGCTTATGGTCAGAGAGGAAGTGGAAAAACTGAGATGTGAATGAACACGTCTGGACTCTAATTTTAGGGCGCTCTTTACTCCCACAAAGCCCTGCCCTAAAGATGGATTCTAAATCTAGCTGTGTTCAGAGAAACACCTTTCACTATAGCAGGCTTCTGGAGAAGCGGATCTTTGGAGCACAATAGGGCTGCTTAGAAAAGCCACTGCCACAAAATTTAACAGCCAATTCTTCATGACTCTGAGACGAAGAGCCGGGGTTTGTACCTCAACTTTGCTGCTAAACGACTGAATAGTCTCTGAACTGCATAGTCACTAAATCTCTTGGTGTCAACATTCTTACAGTAATAATAAAGAAAACGGACTCAATTTTCAGAATCCTTTCTGGTTCTGACTTAACTCTAATTTTACATTAGAATGTCCCTGTACATGTTGTTTAAATAATTAAAAAATACCACATGTCTACATTTTTCTAGAATCCAGGTTTTAGATTTTTGTTGATTTTGGTCATGGGGCCTGATCTCTGGGCCTGGGCGCTGTCCCTCAGCTCTTCAGCTCAAGGCTAACACTACCATTTGAGCTACAGTGCCACTCCTGGCTTTTGTCTGATTATGTGTTGCTGAGGAATTGAACCCAGGGCCTCATGCATGCAAGGTAAGTAATCTACCACTGGATTACCTTCCCAGCCCCAGGTTTTAGATTTTCTATTAGCTCTTCTAGGAATTAATTATAATTGGTCTCATCTTCTTAGATTCAACCTAAACCTTAAGAACAAACAGTATGCTAAAGGCAATCTGAGGCTCACCTACCAAAGGCCCACTATTTTGGAGCCCAGGAGGCTGATTATTCCAGCTTTTGCTGGGGCCCTGTTCTTCCATCTCTACAGGAACAAAGCTTGTACCTTGATCTACCTTTTGGTATCTTAGGCAGGCAAAAGAAAAGTCAATAGGAATATTACACAGGCTATATGGAAATACAGAGCTGAAAATATATTGATAATGGTGTGTACTAAGATTGTGGAAACTCTTTATACTGATCTTTAAAATATTATTTAAACCAGGAATCCTGGCTTACACCTGTAACCCTAATGATTTGGGAGGCAGAGACTAGTAGGATCACTATTGCTAGATGTCATAATCAACCAATAAAAGTTAGGTGTGATGGTGCAGCATAGTTGTTATTCTACCTAGATAGGAGCATAAATAGGAGAATTATGGTCCAGGTTGGCCAATACTGAAAGACCCCCTCCCTAACCAACCAGGCCCTGAGCCTCCTTTTTTTAGGGGAACAGAGTTTTGTATCTAACCAAGCTATTTCTGGCTTCTGTAACATGCTTTGCTTTTCTATTACCCCACACTCCCCCTTTGATAACTAACCTCACCAGTTAATCAACAAGCCCACACCCTACTAACTAATCCCACCCCGCAGTCAGCCCCCTGGTGTGAGCGAAGGACAGGCGCTGACAAAGGTCACTTCCTCATACCAAGGGCTGGAGACACACAACTCGGCACGTACACCGAGGGACCCCCTCGAACAGTGATTGGCCAAAACACATGATTTGTTTTAAAAGGATTGGCTGCCTGCGTGCAGACCAGGTTGTAACACTTTAAATTTACTGGCTGAAAAAGCGCGGGCACTCCTGTAACGGACAGAGGGGTCCCATAAAAGGACCATCCCCGGGACTGCTCGGGGTTCCCAGCCACTGACCCGAACCTTGCAGATCTCGAGGTCACGTGCACCTGGGAACCTGGGCATGCCCAAATAAAACCCTCTTGCCTTTTGCATCTGGTGTCGTCTGACTGGTGCTTGGGGCAGGGAGGTCCTGATATGGGGGACACCCGAAGTCGGGGGTCTTTCAATACTAAACCAATACCTTATTCAAAAAATAAAGCAAAACTGGTTGCCAGTGGCTCATGACTGTAACCCTAGCTAATCAGAAGGCTGAGATCTGAGGGTTAAAGTTCAAAGCCAGCTGTGCAGAAAAATCCATGTGGCTCTCAAAAGCCACATGTGGAGGTATGACTCAAAAAAAAAAAAAGCCAGATGTGGAGGTATGACTTTCAGTGGAAAAGCAAAATAATACCAGCACACATGCGCTTACACACACACACACACACACACACACACACACACACACACACACACACACACACACACACACACACACACACACACACACACACACACACACACACACACACACACACACACACACACACACACACACACACGGAGCTAAGGGGCTAAGGAAACACAAAGCCCTGAGCTTAACACCTCTCCCCAAATACTTTAAGAGGAACAATGTTTTGTATTAACTATGGAATTAAAAACGAATATGTCATTCCATGTATTAATTGTGCAAAAAAATCATATTATGCAATGTTAATAATAGTTAATGTGGAATTCACTTAGGATTAGAACTAGACTACTCTTCTCCCCAACCCAACCTTTTCCTATATTTTCCTAATTATGTGGCAGAGTGGACTTAGTGTTTAACATAGCATCATAATCATAATTTCTTTTTTAAATGCTTATTGTAAAAATACTGTACAAAGGGGTTACAGTTACTCATAATTAATTTCTTAGTCTAAGTTCTTTTCTTACTTTGCTACTGCTCTAGATCCATCTGGAGGGTGTGACTGTGTTCCTCCTAAGTAAACAAGGAGCATGGAAGTAAAATGTCCACACAGGACTCGGCAATGTCATCAGAGGAAGGTCACGCCTTGTGGGTTTCTGTATCCCATACGCACCCGGTTCTGCAGCTCTCTGGCCACAACTTTTCAGTCCTTTGTTGGTTCCTTCTCATCTCCCTAATTTATAAGCATCATAGTTTCCAGTCTCTTTTATTCTGTTTGTACCCAATCCCTTTTTAATCTTATCCATTTTTTTGAGCCTTTAAGCTTTGAAATTTCTAAATAAACACCTCTGGTTCATTTACCTCCAACAACTAAGTAGGTAAGAAGTTTGAGTTCTGGAGTTAAGATTTTATGATGTAAATCTTAGCAGTGTTAGGATAGCTGAGGCCTCAAATAAGTGACTTGGGATTCCAGACATTTTTTCAGGGGGTGGGGGGAGCACTAAGAGGACCCTGCAGGGGGAGGTTCATTCAGTTGGACTCAATTCCTGTATAACTTCCTGCAGGGGGGGGCGGGCTCCCTTAAGGTCTGTAGGGGAGGCTCTGGGGTATTGTTTCGTTGGTAAAAATAGTAGCTTCCTTTCCTATTAGTAGAGAACCTTGTATAGAGGTCTCAACACCCTGATGATTTGTAGTAGGTGAAAATTCAAAATGCCTGATAAAAGAGTTTTACTATAGCTTGAAAAGGGCATCTTGTCATTTGAAAAGAAATGAAAGGCTAATGTTTAAATAACTATCATAAAGAATGAATCTTTGTAATGGACTATTTCCTGAGAATCTCAGTTGATATGTCAGTGAAGAATTTGGGAGGCATAGAAACAAAAAACACCAACATACTCTTTGAAGAAAGTTCTTGTCAAAAATCATCTGTTTCCTCACTTTTTGGTTTTGTTTTGCTGAAACAGGGTCTCACTATGGAGACTAAACTGGTCTGCAACTCCTGATCCTCCTGTCTCAGCCTACTGAGAGCTGGGGTTATAGGCATTTGCCACCACACATATACTTTCTAACCTTTTTTTTTTTTCCTCAGTCCTGGGGCTGGAGCTCTGGGCCTGGGCCCTGTCCCTGAGCTTCTTTTTGCTTGAGTCTAGCATTCTACCACTTGAGCCACAGTGCCACTTCTGGCTTTTTCTGTTTATGTGGTACTGAGGAATTGAACCCAGGGTTTCATGCATGCCAGGCAAGCACTCTACTACTAAGCCACATTCCCAGTCCCAACTTCTTATTGTCTCCAATACCAAAGAACTGTTAGGGAAATGAGTTGTACACGCAGTTCTTCTACTGAGTGTTGGAGGGTGTTCTGTGTGTGGGGAAGAGTGGGGTAAAGCATGGACAATGACCTTGTGGAAGTGCTGCCTAATTCTCTTCTTTAGTCCTCTCTTTTGAGAACTAATCGGGCACAGGAGCACACAAAGATTCAGACATCTGTGTTCAAGAAATCTATACAACCCTGTTTAAGCCAGTTTATTCCCAAATGTCAAGAAATGCCTTCCTTTAATATCAACTGCAACTGGATATCTGACCCCCCCAAAAAATGTACAAAGACTGCCCGTTATTAGAATCCAAAACTAAACTTTTTCCTTACCCATCCAACCACCAAATGTTGGATTGTCCTAGAATTTAATAAGCTGTAGAAAACATCTGAGAAGTGGTTTTTTTAAGGCATAAAGTGAAGTTTTTTTTTTTTTTATTGCACTGGAAAATAGGTTATAATGTAACTCTGTAGCCCTATCTCCTCCAATTACCATTCCATTTTCTACTTCGATATATAGCAAAGTTCTTTGAAAAAGTTGCCTACATAGTTACCTCAGTTTCTTCATTTCTATTCTCTCTTTAAGCCTCTGGCAGTCGGGTTTCCCTTAACTAACACCCATCTTACAGCGATGAGCAATGCCTTCCAAAGCAAAATCACAATCAGACTGAATTTCAAGAGGCTCTGCACAACTTCTGATATATTTGATCACCCTTCTTGAAATACTTTTTTCCTTTGGTATTTAGAAATATTACATCTCCTTGGCCTCTTCTCTAATTTCTAAGAAGTCATGATTATGACTTCTTAATCCTTTTGGCTGGTTCTCCAGTGGAGAACTATGGGAATTTTTCAAAACCCTTTGCTCCTGTTTATCTTTACTCCTGACTACCAAATATACATCTCCTGCTTCGCTTTCTCTCCAGATACATACATCTAGCTACCTATTGGACATGCTTATTTGATAGCTAGCCAGGTACTACAGAAATAATGTGTTTGAAGCCAGTATTTTTCTACTTCCCCTTCCTTCTTGTCAATCAAGTAAATGGTAACTCTACTCTTTGGTTTAGGTGGAAATTGTAGGCACAATTATCTTTTCTACTTCCCCATATATCTCTAATTTTTCAGCAGATCCCATTGGTTTTGTCTTACAACACTGAAGCCAACCACTTCTCATATTCTGTGTGATGTATAATCCATGTTATTATTATAAACCAAGTGATATAATCCAAGATATTATTATCACTCTCCGAAGTGATGATGACCTACCCTACCTCCTTCCTGTCAGCTGCGGGAAGAGACTTCACATTTAAGTCAGACCCTATGACTCCTTAGGCTTCCATGTCAAAGGAAAGGTGAAAACCCTGACAAAGCTCTGGGTTACATAGCCTTGCTCTTACTGCTTAACTCTCACTGACTAAAACCAGCTAAATGGTCTTTGTACTTCCTGCTCCCTATGCCTAGAATATTCATACTTCACTTGTACAAGCTTCACAAGACTTTTCTTGACTATTACCTTCTTTGTAAGATATCACATTATCCTAACTCCTTCTCCAATTTCACGTCTCCGGGCAGAATATGTGCTGTAACTTATCTTGGTTGCTATCTCTTCCACTAGCATGTAAGCTTATGGTTCTGGAATGTTTGTCTGTACTGTTCGTTAATATTTCTCCAGAAAAGTACCCGAATATCGAAGGTATTCAATACAATAGTGCTTATTTAAAAAATAATTACAAAAGAGATTCTTTGTTTTTTAAGTTGTACTCCTAAACAAATTGAGACTTTTAAATAGCAAAAATCTCCTAAGGTGCATGCCTATACTCTCAGCACGGAGAGGCAGTGAACTGGAGGTCAACCCAGGCTACATAGCAAAATCTTGTCTAAAAACAAACAAACTGTAAAGTGAATAATGAAGGCTTCCTTCCCTGTCAGTCCTTTGTAACAACTGTAATAAAGCCCACATACTCTATTACTGGTCAGCTAAGGTTAAGAAAAAAATGCTGCTGGGCACCAGTAGCTTACACCTGTAATCCTAGCTACTCAAGAGGTTGAGATCTGAGGATCATGGTTCAAAGTCAGGCCAGGAAGGAAAGTCCATAAGACTCTTATCTCCAATTAACCACCAAAAAATCAGAAGTGGCACTGTGTCTCAAAGTTGTGTCTCAAAGTGGTAGAGCACAAGCCTTGGGCTGAAGGACAGCCCAGGCCCAGAGTTCAAGCCCATAGCCAACAACAACAGAGAAAGAAAAGAAAAGAAAAAAGAAAGAAAGAAAAAAGAAAGAAAAAAGAAAGAAAGAAAGAAAGAAAGAAAGAAAGAAAGAAAGAAAGAAAGGAAGAAAGAGAAAGAAAGAAAGAAAGAAAGAAGGAAGGAAGGAAGGAAGGAGAGAGAGAGAAGAAAGAGAGAAAGGAAGAGGGGGAAGGGAGAAAGAGGGAGGAGAGAGAAAGATGAGGGAGGGAGAAAGAGAGAAAGAGAGAATGAAAGAAAAAAGGAAGAAAGAGAAAGAGAAAGAGAGAAAGAAAAGAAAACAAAAGAAAAGAAAAATTTGCTGGGCACCAGTGGCTCATGCCTATAATCCTAGCTACTCAGAAGGCTGACATGTGAGGATCAATGTACACACCTAGCTCAGACAGGAAAGTCTCTGAGACTCTTCTAGAAGTGGAGCTAAATACAGCTCAAGTGGTAGAGCACTAGCTTGGAGCACAACAGAACCCAGGCACTGAATTCAAGCCCCAGGAATGGCAAAAAAAAAAAAAAAAAAAAAGTATATTTTGTTATCTCTGTTGGTGAAATCTTATACATTTTATTTTCCCTCAGTATGCCCTACTGAATAAAAGTGTGAATTGATAAATTAAGAAGCTTCTTTTTCTTTTTATTATCTTCAAGTACAACTGAGTTCCCATATCTTGATCAGTGTCATCCCTTTGAACATTCTCACTCCTCCTGTTACCCACCCCTTCCCTAACTCTTGTTAATTTTGTAGGATTTACATTGGATTCCTGACTGCATTCTTCCCTTATTTTCCTCTTCGTTTGTCTACCCTTTTCCCTTTGACCCCAACCCCACCTCTTTTGAATACTGCTTCCTAGTATTCTATTTTGTGAACTTTGATTTTTACCTTTTTAAAGAATACTATTTGATGGCTGGGAAGGTGGCTCAGTGGTAGAGTGCTTGCCTTGCATGCCTGAGGCCCTGGGTTTGATTCTTCAGCACCACATAAGCAAAAAGAAAAAAAGCCAGAAGTGGCGCTGTGGCTCAAGTGGTGAGTCGCTAGCCTTGAGCTGAAGAGCTGAGGGACAGCGCCCAGGCCGAGTTCAGGCCCCACGACTGACCAAAAACTAAATAAAAAAAAAAAAAAAAAAAAAAAATATATATATATATATATATATATATATATACTACTTGAGATTTCCCTTAAATCTAATTTGCATACACTTGCTTACCACCCAACATATTGGTACATCAGATGTTATCGCTGTAAAGATTAGGCTTGCCAGTCTGATCATGGGCCTTTAGAAAGTTGCAGGAATTTAGGATTTTTTCTATTCAGGCTCTAGTGGGATTATTAATGGAATTATTTCTCTTTTTTTTTCTACTTGTTCCTCTTTCCTCCTGTTAACTAAAATAAGCCCTTGATAAAACCCTAAAAAATTGTTTGCTAGACTTTTCATTTCTGTCTTTAAAATACATATGATAAACACTTTTAATGGAATAGTATAGTTAGTCCATTCTGTCTGAAATTTAATATCCATAAGAACTAGCAATGGAAGAAATCAGAAAATTATTGGGTTTCTCATATTTAGAATAATATTATTTTTGCACTTTCCCACTACTTTTTGATTTTTAAGTTAAGAAAAAGTGGTTTCTAAGAACTTTGAGTATGTCCAGACAGCAAAGTGTTAATATCATCTTCACCTAAATTGTTCCCTCCCACTCCTGCAACACTGCAGCAGACAGTACAGTACAAACATGTAGAGTGCCGTGATGACAGCTCAAGAGCATAAAAGTAAATTGTCAGTACCTACCACTTATTGCATCCAGAAGTATTTGAAAGGAATGTAAATAGAGAGAATAGCTCAGCCATGGCCAAATGTCTCAATAAGTTAATACTAAAATGTTAAGTTTTCACCATTTTATAGTTACTGCTTTACATGCAGTACATAAAAGTCATACATTGTAACAATCACAGAGGAATTTTAATCCTTAAGATTAAACAGAATGGCCAGGTGCCGGTGGCTCATGCCTGTAATCCTGGCTACTCAGGAGGCTGAGATCTGAGGATCGAGGTTCAAAGCCAGCCCAGGCAGAAAAATCCATGAGACTCTGATCTCCAATAAACCACTAGAAAACCAGGAGTGGCGCTGTGGCTCAAGAGGTAGAGCGCTCTCCTTGAGCTGAAGAGTGCAGGGGCAGCGCTCTGGCCCAGAGTTCAAGCCCCAGGATGGACAAAAACAACAACAAAAAAGATTAAACAGAATGGCCCTCCAAAATGAAGACTTTAAAAAAGGACAGAAACTATTTTATGGATGAATGATGTAAAAATGAAAATGTGTTCTAGCAGACTTGTGTTAGACTGAAAATCTACAACACAGGTCAATCTCAAATGCTTACGAAGTAGGCCAGATATAGAACTGTCAAAGAAGTGCTCTAGCATCACCAAGCAGAACAGCTACCATGTGGCTCCAACCAAGTGCTGCCACCGGGGGAGTTGCTCACAGTATTCTGTTCTTATAGAAGGAAACAAATCAGGAGGAAAAACATTGCATTTTGTATAAAATTTAAAGTGTTTAAACCTTGTATGTATTTTTTTCTTAAAAGGTAACTAATAGGGAAAAATAATGAGGACAAAATCTTATATATCTTATTAACCTTTTTCCCTAAACCTCAACATGAGTCAATGAAAGAGGCATCTATCAAATGCCTAGTCTGTGCCTAGTCTGTGCTGCCCTGTGTGACCACTGGTACTTCCGCACAATACTGTAAACTTCTTAGTAGCTTTCATTCCTGTCACTTATTTAATAGAAAAATCTAACACAAGTTATCATAACAAAAAAATCAGTAAGGATCCTAAATATTTAGGAAGTTTTAGTATGAAACCAAATGATACAATCAAGATTCTAGCCTTTTTGTTTGGTCGAGAATTTTAAGAAAAGAAACAAGGAAAGAGTCCTCTCATCATTTGTCCATTGTTTTCCCCCAAAGCAAATATCATTATACAATTATTACTCATTCATACTTGCCTCATTTACATGTCATGGTTATGGTTCTATGGGCAATTAGCAAACAAAAGCCTGTATTTGCTTATAATGTTGAGTACCAGAAGATAACAAAGTGATACTAGCATTAAATTTATAGCTATGACTGGTAACAATTTAATTAAGAAAAGATAAAGAAATTAATAGTTTCATTATTTTCCTATTGATCAAAAAGCACAAAAATATTTACTTCCTTTGAACTAACATGAAAAAAAATCTACAAGTTCAAGTAATAGAAGCTTATCTTTCTACAGAACTAACCATATACCCCAAGATTAATAGGAGATTTACTTGAATAAATATGGCTCACACCTCTGAAAAGATTTATGCTCTTGCCAAGAGGATGAATTCCCTCTTTGTGGTGATTCTATTTATTGCTTTGGAGCAATGTCGGATGAAACATTTTGGAGAAATTGATGGTATAAGACTAATTAGGCAAAAATATAATTACCAACTGCACTAAGAATTCAGATGGAAGAAAATTCTTACAGCTTTTATTTCACATATTCAATTGCTGTAATCTCATATTTGTCTGAAGCTTCAAGAACATAGGAAAGAAACATAATTTTCTACATTTGAAATTCTGGTCAAACATAAAAAGTACAAACAAAATCAATGATCAGCCATGTTCTTTGTGGTCTGTAAGTATACTCACCAAATTTAGGTGTCTAGAATGTTTTTCTCGTACAAAACCTTTTTGGTAGCACCTAATCTGCCTGAGACTGTTTGTTTACTGCTAGGGATAAGAGGCCTTCCATTGTTGGGTAATATGAGGACTGCATTATCAAAAGCCTTTAAAATTCAACTTCGGTTAAGCCCAACTTGTGTATAAGTAGCTCTTGATAAATATAAAACACAGTCCAATGTATCTATATGCATTAATAAATCCATATGGTCCAATAAGTCTGTTCACTGACTGACTGAATAGATTTATTAGAGGCCTATGGGGCCACTGTCTTGGAACTGAAGTCACTTTTTAAGGAATAGATGGTCAGTACACACCATAGGCCCTCCACTATCCACTGTTGAGTAGAACCAAGAAGACTGCCTCTCCTGGGTTCATTCAAGATAAACTTAATAGTAATTAATAAGAAATATTTTTCTCTCTTATCCTTAAGAGAAATATTGTCTAGCTAAGTGAGTTTAACAAAAATGTTATGGGCAAATCTGAAACTTCACTTAAAAAATCCAACTGCTGCCAGACGCCGGTGGCTCACGCCTATAATCCTAGCTACTTAGTAGTCTGAGATCTAAGGATCGTGGTTCAAAGCCAGCCCAAGCAGGAAAGTCCATGACACTCTTATCTCCACTTAACCACCAGAAAACCAGATGTGGTTCTGTAGCTCAAGTAGTAGAGTGCTCACCTTGAGCTGAAGAGCTGAGGGACAGCGCCCAGGCCCTGAGTTCAAGCCCCACAACTGACAAAAAAAAAAAAAAAATCCAACTGCTGAGCACTGGTGGCTCATACATGTCTTTCTCACAAACCGGGAAGCCACGAGATCCCTTCTCAAACAGTAGCTGGACACAATTGGCATACACCTGTCCTCCTAGTTTTATGGGAAACAAAAATAAGCTGACTACAGCTCTGCACATGGGCAGAAAAGGTTGAAGGTTTGATTTAGTAGTAAAACACCTGCCTAGCAAGCTCAAGGTCCTAAGTTCAAACCCACAATGAAAAAATAAAAATTAAAGCAGGTTAGACCTCTGCTCAGCCATTTGAAAGGACTCCATATTGGCCTAAATTTCACTGTTGGGAGTCAGATGTCTATTCTTGTTGCATCAACCCTTCTCTGTCCTATTTTTCTCTGCTCTGGGACCTCTGAATTTAATTGTGTGCTTAAGTTTCATTCAAATCTACCATCTCTACCAGGGGAGGAACAGTGAGGATCCAAGAGGTACAGCTCAATTTAAATGGCACCCTAGGCACTACAATTGCACTGGAAATGGGGCATGAGAAGCAGTGCTCTTTGATGGTCCTAAGTGATTTTCCAGAATGTCCACCTCCTTTACCACAATCCTTACCAAAACCAACTATGTGATACACTGTCTAATTCATACACCTTGCTTATCTAGTTAATTTTTAGAATACTACCAAAACATCAGTAGTATTCCTTCTTTAAAGATAAGGAAACTGAGGCAGTCAGAATTGTAACCTGCCATAGGTTATAAGACTAAGACTGAATAATTCCAATGTCCATTATACTAATCATTATACCACATTACCTTTGCATAATTGCTCTCATTAATCCTTTCTTCCCCAGACTTCCAAAAGTAGAACAATTTACGTATAGAAAATGCACAGATGTTAACTAAACTGATGACTTCAGACAGCTTGTATATCTACGAAACCAAATCAGAAATTTAAAATTTTTCTGTCTAGAACTCTTATCGTCCAAGACTTTCTTGAACATTTTCAGTTTCTATAACCATATTTGAGTTTTGCCAGGACTCCAAAAAGGGATAATTTATCAAGTATTCTTTTGTGTCTTTTGCTTGACATAATATGTTTCTTTTAAGTATAGAAGAGAATTTATTTAGCTCCTTGAGGCTGTACAGTTGGCATACGAAGATCTTATAAAAGTTTTATACACTATGATAAGTACTCAGGATTATTTATAATGCTTTAAGACGTTAAGCTTGAGAAAGTTAATGGTCATCAAAGCTTACAGGGTTGAGGATATAACTCAATGATAGAAGGCTTGCCCAGCATGTGTAAAGCTAAAGGCTACATCCCTTGTATTACACAAATACATGCACACATACACACAGAAACAAAACTTATATAAACAAACACAATCAAAATGGTAAAACCAGAGAAAATATACTTTTTACACCCCTCAAGCATAAAGAACAGTAATCAAGCATTCATTCCTACTGTATATTCATTGTAACCTTTTACTATATTTTCTGAACGCAGGTTAAAATAACTTGTTATTTTTCCGAACTCATTACCAGAGTCTTCTGTTATATTTTACCTCAAAAGAAGGAAATATATATTAAGGCAGCTATATTATGATACTCTTATAATTGAAAGGAAAAATTAGAAAATTAAGAATATATGCTGAGGTTATGTTTCTCATTCAATTAAAAAAAATTCTCTGAAACAAATTCTGCCTGATAAAATCTTTCTATCTTATACAGAATAAAACTGAAAATATGAGAAACCCGTGCTAGCTTACTAGAAATTATATGTTTTCATAGCTCAGTACTGGTATTGCTTGACTATCAGAGCAAATTAATATAATATCATTTACAATATGTTTTAATTAAAGTGCATTGTAAGTCCACAATCAATTGGATAACTTGTGAAGAATTTGACCAAGAGCACATATTAGAAGATATAACTGTCCACCTAAACTTTTCTCTTATTTTATAAACAATATTAAATAATAGTTTGCTGTGGTTATTAAGTGTCCAATTCCTTATTTGCAATTTGGGGAGTATTTTAAAAGACAATGATTTGCTCTAACAAGATCCATAATACCATTGACTACTCTGAATAAGTCTTCTTTTTTTCTTGAGACACACATTCCTGTCTGTATTTCTGAGAAAAAGTTCTGATCATTTCTGCAGTGTCTGATAGGCTGAACACATCAGCAAATTTGCAATTTTCTTTCCTTTAAGGATGCTGGGTATGTCAGAACACTGAGATAGTAACTAAACCTGCTGACCTCAGAGCTTCTGATACCCTGAAGAGCAGGGGTGTCTCTTGTCAAGAACAGTGCTGTGATTACAGTAGCTTTATGCTGAGCCATCAAAGTCTGTTAGGATAAGCCCTCTAACTTTGATCCTTTTAAAGCTGATTTTTGTAATTCTAGGTCCTTTGAATTGCCAGATACATTTAAAAAACCACCATGTTGGCTGCTTTTTTTTTTTTTTAAGTGTTGGAATTTTGGTGGAGATTGCTTTCAATCTATGGATACATTTGGCAAGAATGGCTATCGTAACATTTTTAAGTTTTCTAATCCAAGAACATATCCCCCCTGCCTTTTTTTGCATTTCACTCATCGAGCTTTTGTAGTTTCTCAGGGAACAAATCTTGTATATTATTTATTAGATTCATTCTGCATCTCCTAAGAATAACCAGTTTTTATTTCCTTTCCAATTTTTATCTTTTCATCTCTTTTTTGTACTGGTTAGAAATTTTCAGTAAAATACTGAACAGGAGTTATGAAAGTGAACTTGCCTTTTGCCAGTTTTCAATGGTAGAAGAAAAAGGGTTTCAAGTCTCACTAATTACCATGATTTGGGGTAGAAGCCCTTTATTAGGAAGTTCCTCAATTTCTGGTTATTTTGAGGATAATAAAAGTTCATTTAACCTGGTGTCGGAGGCACTGTAATCCTAGCAACTCAGGAGGTTGAGATCCAAGGATCCTAGTTCAAAGCCAGCCAGAGTAGGGAGATCTGTGAGACTCTTTATCTCCAATTAATCACCAGAAAACTAGAAGTGGAGTTGTGGTTTGAAGTGGTGGAGCACTAGCCTTGAGCAGATAAAGCTCAGGTACAGCATCCAGGCCCTGAGTTCAAGACCCACAACTGACCAACAAAAAAGTTCATTTACTCATTATTCATTCAGGCACAGAAAGATTCATTCTCAGACTGATTCATTACTATGTAGCCAAGTCTGGCTTTGAACTACAATCCTCCCATCTCAGTGTTGTGGTTACAGGACTATGCTACTGTGTTCAACTTATTTTGATGTTTTTACCATAAATGGAATTTGAAATGATCATACAGTATCAAGATATACATAAGTATTTTCCCCTTAATTTGGTAACACAGTAGATTACACTGGTTGATATTTTTACTCCTTTATTGATATAATCCATGTACCATAAAATTTCCCATTTTAAATAATGTTCAATTCAATGATTTGGAGTATGTTTGCAAAGCTGTATAACTTTCTAATTTCAGAACTTCACCACGTCAAAGAGAAACCCTACGCAATTAGCATACTCTCTGCCATACTCTCCGCATCTCAGCCCCTTACAACCACTAATCTATATTCTGTCTTAAGGGATTTGTCAATTCTAGACATTTCATATAAATAGAACCATAGAAAATTTGACCCTCTATGTCTGGCTTCTCTCAATTTGCATAATGCTTTCAAGGTTCATACAGTATGTATGTATAAGTACAGTATGTATAAGTACTTCATTCCTTCTTATAGCTAAAAATATTCCGTTGTATGAAGCTATCACATTTTATCTATTCATCAGTTAATGGGCATTTGAGTTTTTCCTAATTTTTACTATGAATAATACTGCCATAGACATCTGTATACAAGTTTCACATGGACATCTTTCTAATTTTCCTCCTCCTTCCTTCCTTCCTTTCTTCTTCCTTCCTTCCTTTCTTCTTCCTTCCTTCCTTTCTTCCTTCTTTGTTTCTTTCTTTCCTTTCTTTCTTTTCTTTCTTTCTTTCTTTCTTTCTTTCTTCTCTTTCTTTCTTTCTTTCTTTCTTTCTTTCTTTCTTTCTTTCTTTCATCCTGGGGCTTAAACTCAGCATCTGGGATCTATTTCTGAGCCTCTCTGTGCTCAAGACCAGTGCTCTTCCACTTGAGCCACAGTGTCACTTCCAGCTTTTTCTGTTTATGTGGTACTGAGGAACTGAACCTAAGGCTTCATGGATGCTAGGCAAGTACTCTACCACTAAGTTGCATTCCCAGCCCACAGTTGGGTAATATGGAAACTCCGTTTAACTTTTTGAGGAACTGCCATACTATTTTCCAAAATGATTACATAATTTTTAAATTCCTACCAACTATATGTAAAGATACCCATTCCTCTACATCCTTACTAATACCTACTATTATTCACACTTTTGACTACAGATATGTTGCTGGATTCAGAATTCTAAGTGTGATTTTTTTTTTGTCTTGTATTTTCCTAAAGAATATTGACACTGAGTAGCTTTTCCCATACTTGTTTTCTGCCTGTATATTTTCTTCAGCGAAATATGTGTTTAAATCTTTGTCCATTAAATCTCTTCTTACTATTGTGTAGGAGTTTTTCCCCCCCCCAAATATACTCTCAACTGCTAATTACATGATTTGAAAATATTTTTTCTATTCTGTGGATTGTCTTTTACTTTCTTGATGGTTCTTTAAAGTAAAAAGGTTTTGATTTTGATGATGACTTTATTTATTCTATCCTTTGTTGTCTATGCTTCTGGAATCATATCTTAGAAGCCATTGCCTAATTCAAGGGAAATAATGGCATTAGCATGATCTGTCCGATTTTAGTACCTTCTCTCAAAGTATAGGGCAGGGCTTGACACACAGGACAAGAGACCACGACAAATAAATATTTGTCAAATGAATAAAAAATGCAAACAAAAAGCTGAATATCATTCCAGGAGATATACTGTGAGAGTGATAGTACTTTGATAATGAAAAGGCTTTACCTCTCTTGGAGACAGCCAGAAAATAAGACTTCCTACTATACAAACAGTTCATAAGTTATTATAAAAAGGTATTTGTTACTTGAATATTGTTTGGTCATTCCAATGAAAAGACTCAACATGAAAAACCAGAAAACAGTTTGGAGGAATGAAATTATCCAGGGCTAGGCTTGGTTATAAAACAAAGGTGAAATTTTTTTCCAATTGCATCATTTAAATGAAATTCTCAACCAAATTTGTCATAATACACAAATGATATTATTTTCAAACTTTTTACTTGAAAATAATTCAAAATTACTCAATAGTTCAAGAAACATCTATATATCCTTTACCAAGGTTCACCAATTACAAACATTTTGCTCCATATACTTAATAATTTTCTATCTATCCATCCACATTTCTTTCTGAACTTTTGAGAAGATATTTAATTCTAGATACTTCAGTGTTATTTCCTTTAAAATGGGGCTATTTCTTCATACACCACAGTATAGCTATTATCATCAGTAAATTTAGCAATGATGTTAACTTTTTTTTAACCTTCCATATTCTATTTTTTTTAATTTACCCAATAATGTATACAGAAATCAGTATAAGACAAGTTATGGCATTTTGTCATCACATCTTTTTATTAATGTTTAATCTAAGACATTCCTGCAGCCTTTATCTTCATGACATTGACATTTTTCTTCATACATGTTCCTCAGTTCCCATTTGACTGATGATTCAAGTTATGCACTTCTAGATGGAATACTATACAAGCTGTGTACAGGATGTATGCTATGTCCTTCTCGGGTTTTCAGATCTAGTAGCACGTATTGTCCATCTGTCTCTCACTGGTGGCATTAACTTTGACCACACACTAGAGGTGTTGCCTGCTTTCTCCATTACATAGTTATTATTTTTACCACAACGACTAATAAATCTCTAGAGAAACACATTAAAACTATAAAATTGCCTGTTCCACCTCAAGGATTAATCTTTATAACAGTATTTTTACTGTTAGTATAAAAAGTGGCTTCTACATATAAAAGAAACCCAATTTTACTTATGGCTTTATATTTGAATAAGTTACATGCCAGCTTAAATATCTGTTTTATGAAAACAGTCCTCACATGCTGGGTATATATGAAAAACTGTTCATTACTTATATATGTGTCTTCTATCTGAGTAGGGTATGGGCAACATAGTTTTAAAAATCCAACAAGTATCAATGCCCTAATTTTGCTCTATAAAAAGTAATCTCTTTACTTTATGTTACAGATGGGGTTTAGAACTTAAATGATGTAATTACATGAATATTCTTTTAAAAAAAGTAAAAAAAATTGAAAGAACCTACCTATATTCAAATTATATATAAATTCCAGTCACAGTGATTAATTATAATCCAGCCTTTGTTGAACAGCATGATTTTGAGGTGAGCTTTTCAATATCTTTAACTTGAATTAAACACAACATAACTAGCTTATATAAAATGGTCAAATGCTGAAGTGGCTTTAGTTCCTGAGTTTGGCAACAAGGACAATTAAGGCAATTTCTAGAAAGAAGACAACAACTTTAAACTAGTGTGTTGTTTTTGGTTTGGGTTTTATTTTGGGCTAGTCCTGGGGCTTAAACCCAGGGTTTTGGTGCTGTCCCTGAGATTTTATTTTCCCTCAAAACTAGCACTCTACCACTTGAGCCACACCTCTACTTCTGGCTTTTTTGGTGGATAATTAGAAATGAGAGTCACATGCACATTCCTCTCTGGGTTGGCCTCAAACCACAATCCTTATATCTCAGTCTCCTGAGTAGCAAGAATTACAGGCATGAGCCATCAATAACCCACTAAAATAGGTTTTAATTTTTTTAAGTCCTTTTAAAAAAGCTTCCTTACTCATTTTGCTCCCATGGCTCTCCATATTGGGAGAGATCATATTTCATAAGCCACTCATGATGCTGAATATGCAGCATACAAGAAAAGTTCACATAAGCTAAGGATCCGGGTACAGGGGCAGTGGGTAGGCCCAAGGCTTAATGCTGTAAAAGGAATACAAACTCTTCTATAGCCCTCTTTCTATTTTGAGCTCAGCTTCTCACCTATAACATTTTCTTCCTTGTAATACCATAAAATTTCAGCCTTTATGGCAAAAAAATTTCATTGTTTTCAATCCATAGAATTTAAAGCATTAGTGTTTTTTGTTTTTTTTTTTCCTGGAAAGAAGTGTAGTCAGAGGGTCCAAAAAAAGAGAGGGGGTGGGGGAGGGAGAATTAACTCTCTATAGAGAAGTATTAAAAACATACTTCACAAGTGAGGAAAGAGAGCTGTATCTACTGACCCAATCAAGACTATTAGTGGGAGAATTTACTAACAGTATGAACACCACATCCACTATATATCAAGTGATATAAATGGGAGACCAAACATCTTCAGGCTAAGTCTGAGTGTCTGCACTTCTTTATGACTTATGAAATAAAATTAAATGGTAAGGTGTCTGCCACAAGCCCTTAGCAGAAAAAAAAAAAAAAAAAACACTTCCATACAAAGGACTTTATTACGTAATGTACTCCAGTAGCCTGGCCTCAGTCCTTAAGCATACTGTATACATGTTCCTTTAAAAAAAATATATATATATATACATATATATATATATATATATATGCAAAGTCTTAGGTGAGAATCAATAGATAAAATGCAAGAGGAACTTAAATCCTCACACAGGATTCTTGTAGTTTATCAGCTTTTATAATTGGTAACTTTTGTTATTGAGAAGAAAATAATGTTCTGAAGATACCATTTGAATCAACATTTCTTCATTCATTTGTTAAATCCATACTGCTCAGTATAATAGCCACTATCTGCATAAATGAAGTTAAAATTCAGTTCTTTAGTCACACTAGTCACAATTACAGGTTCAATATTCTCATGTGGCATTGGCTACTCTCTTAGACAACACAGGTATAAAATACTTCAACCATCACAGAAAATTATTAGTGCTTCTCTAAGCCATTAAATCACCTTTAAAATATGTAACTATAATTTCCCTTCCATAGATGTTAAACAAAACAGTCTGAATTCTACTGTGAAAAAGGTTTACTAATATAAAGTGAACATTGTATCAGGAAAAGGTGAGACAGAGAAGTAGATTTCAGTAATATCTTCACAACTATAACCCGATTTTCTCTGGATATTCTCAGAAATCCTGTGAAGCCACTTGATTACTAGATAATAGTACAAATGTCTGTTTGGATGAGTATTATAAAACAATATGCCAGAAACTTCCATCATGCACTGCTTAATGACAGGGATACATTCTGAGCACTTCATTGTGAATTTCATCACCGAGTGAACATCATAGCTTAAAATGTCCACACATCACAAGGCAATTTGAATCTTATGAGACCCCTGTCACATGCATGCTTTGGTACTGACAAAATGTGACACATTTCTAGTGTCTTTATCCTTTACTTATTAATTCAATCTGTTTGAAATGGTTTATATCAGAAGTTTCCTTATGTGATTTATAAACATATAAGGTAAATTAGTTCCTTAAAAAAAAGAAGCTGTCTCCCTTTACAGCTCTGCAACTGAGGTGCTTTAATGCCAAGTTAATGTCATATGCTATTGCTATTTCTAAAATATTCATGAATAAGATCATGAGGCAAACATAAAAATAATATACAAATTAATGTTTATGCTCCTAGGATCAACCATCAAGAGTCCATGGAGGCCAAGCAACTTAAGGACGGCTGCACTGACACCTCTAGGGACACATAGCACACAGAGGCAAAGCTCTTGGCTCTGGCCATGAAGACACCCTGCTGGGAGCATGCCAGGTAAGACCACAGCATTAGCCAGGTTGTACCTGCAAGCACAGTCAGCCACCTTGCTTTCAAACATGTAGATATGCTTTCCTAGGGCTAATTTCATATTGCCTCAGTCTCTTTTATCTATTCTAACACTAGTTACAAATCATTTACCTATCTACATCAGCTCATCTGTTTTGTTTTCCTTTGCTCTTCCCAATCTCATTTCCTCTATTCCAAGTATTCACGATGAAGAGCAAAATGTTGGGAAGGGGGGAAAGCAGGAGAAAATGAGGGAAGGGGTGACACTGTTCAAAAGAAAATGTACTCATTACCCATTGCCTTACTTACATAACTGTAACCCTTCTGCATATCACCTTTACAATAAAAAAAAAAAAAAGAACAAAGTGAATGGAAAAATTTGTTGTTTACCTAATTTTTCTTGCTCTGTCCAAAGGGGTGGGGGTGGGAGGAAATCTGCTGCCTTTCTTTGGAATCGTTAACTGTGCTTAATCAGTTTATATAAAGACCATAAACCTACTGCCCATGGAGGAGATGAAAAAATTTCATCCACAACAACTTAGCCTGTTAGAAGCTTATGCAATGGATAGAAGTTTTTCAGGTTATGACCCAGTTTTTCCCACTTACCTTGGCTTTCCCATCCTGGGCTGACATATATCCAACACACATGCTCTCTGTTGTGTGGCTCCACAGAAATTCCACTGCGTGGAAGAGAACACAAATAGGCACATTCAAATCACAGATGGAAAATAAATTTCTGCTTTTTAATAGAACAGTTAAAGATAGCTTATATTTAACATACTCAGTTCCTTACTTTCCATTTGCTCCTTCATAAATGTCAGGATGATTTAGTACTCAAAACTATGTATTGCCACTTACTGTGAAATGAAAAATGTATATCTTTCTTGTCAAAACTTATGATTATTACATGTAAAATAAATGTTCTCCTGTTTGAAACTTTTAACATTAAACACAGATATATACTACATTCATATATGCTGTACACATGATTTAGTAAATGTCGTATTCCACAACATAGTTCATGTGTGCCCCCACACACACACACATTTAGTTGCTAAATGTCTTTCTCCATGAAAAGAAATGAGGATTCTTTAGAGAAATGTTGACTCCAGAGAGGAACATAGAAAATATAAAATGAATCTGGATTATCTTGTGCCAGAGAGTTAGAAAATGTCCAAAGAACGAGAAGAACTTAACTCAAAGAACCATGGTCAGCATGAAGAGCTCCCACTGGCTAAATCTATTTATATCAAATCAATGAGAATAATGAATTATAACCACTGAACAAAATAAAAATCAAAGAAATTACATGAAGAAACAAGTGATAGAGAAGACTGGCTCTTCCTAATCAGTAAATACAGAATAAATAACAAAAAAACCCTTAAAGTTGTTCAAATTAGTAAAGAAAAGTTGTAGAGGGATAGGCTTCTTTCAAAGTAACTTTAAAAATTCCTGTGAAATATGAAGTGAGATAAGCTCACTATTGAAAAAACCCTGATACACTCCAATTTAAATGATCGAAACAAATTTCACCAATTAAGCCACAAACCCAAACTATGTGCCTTTTGATAAGACACCGTAAGACATGACACCACTTGTATGGTGTTCTTACTAAAAATGAATAACCAAAATTGAATAAGGAAACATCAAACAACAGATTGCTATAGCCATACTCTCAATAGCTTGTTTTGAACTCTTAAAATTTGTTGAAGTAATTTAAAAAAGAAGAAAAGTTGAGCCATAACACTAAGTGCAAAATGTCATCTATCCTGACATATATTCTGGGCTAGGATGGTGCAGGAGATTACAATGGGCATTGTTGCAAGAAGTGCTGGCATTTGAAAATGGTTATAGTGGTATATTAATGTTAAATAACATGATTTTGAAATGTAAACTGTGATCATTTAGAAGAATGGCCTTGTTCTTAAGAAATACACTGAAATATCATGAGGAAAAGAGTCTGATTTCTCTAACTTGTTTTGAAATAGTTCAAGGAAAACATATTTGTGTGTGTGTGTGTGTGTGTGTGTGTGTGTGTGTGTGTGTGTGTGTGTGTGTAAGAGGAACTAAAACAGCAAGGGAATCTAGGAAAAGCAATTATGAAGTCCCTTGTACCATTCTTTCAACATTCTTGTAAATATCCAATTATATATAAACAACATGTTACAA
Source organism: Dipodomys merriami (assembly GCF_024711535.1). Classification (NCBI taxonomy): domain Eukaryota; kingdom Metazoa; phylum Chordata; class Mammalia; order Rodentia; family Heteromyidae; genus Dipodomys; species Dipodomys merriami. The sequence continues at coordinate 59,491,327 of NW_027206290.1, read as the reverse complement.
AGAGACTAATTCATACATACACAAACACATATAAAATTGTCAATATCAAGTATGTAGCTACCAAAATTCTTCCTTAAAATTTGATGTAATTTTCCAACAAAAATTTCAGATGTCCTTGGTAGCAGGCTACATTTCTCAACATTAAGCTGCGTCATCCCAGGTTATCCATCTGTTTATGTCTCTGAGCTAACTATGCTTAAAAACAAGTGTCTGAGTTGAGACACAACTCTGGGACCTGAGGTCCCTAGATTCTGAAAGCTTTGCCAGACATATGGGAAAGAAAGAAGAACTGAGGGGCAAAATTGAGTTAGTCAAATACATGGCTCATTCCCTCGCCATTAATTAATTATCAAACCTGCCAACCTGCTCGCAGATGCTTGGCCAAAGAACTCAGGGAAACAGCATCAAGCAATGAAACAAGTTCTCTCCACCAGATGTTTCTCCTTTCACACACATCTGCTTTGAACTTCAAAAAATCCTCAAGTTCTGAGGAAGGTTGGGACTCTGGGATATTTTAAATTGCCTAATAGAGCAAAGCCTCCCCTCTCACTAAAGTACCCACAGAGCAGTGACATGGATTTTTTTTTAAATACAAAGTTAAGACATTACTATAATTATAACTAGTCATTTTGTTCCAAATATTATCACAACTATTCAGGAATCAGTAAAGATAGGTGATAAGCAAATAAACAAATCTGGAAATAAACAGAACTGGAAATAAAGCCCACATAATCATAAAAGTAGAGGATAAAAACACTGTATAAAAAAAAAGGAAATTTCATTATTTTTAACTTTATTATTCTCCCCTAAAAATGTAGCCTTCTTTACAGAAAACAAAGTAAGCAGGTAGTTATAAAATATAGCTATAAAATAAGATAAATAAGGGTTCATTGACTAAATTCATTAAATAATTTTTATACTGAAGAGTTTTTAAACCCAGAAATGAACCTACAGATCTATAGCCATCTAATCTTTGATAAGGGAGCTAAAAAAATAGAATGGAAGAAAGACAGTCTCTTCAGTAAATGGTGCTTGGAAAATTGGTTAACTACTTGTAGAAAACTAAAGCTAGATCCTTATATATCATGCTGCACCAGAATCAACTCCAAATGGATCAAAGACCTTGGAGTCAAAGCAGACACTCTGAAAACATTACAGGATGGAATAGGAGAAACCCTAGGTCTCCTTGGCACAGGCCGAAATTTTCTTAATAGAGACCCGGAAACACAACAAATCAAAGAAAGGTTGGACAAACAGGATTGCATGAAATTGCAGAGCTTCTGCATGGCAAAGGACATAGCTAGCAAGATCAATAGAAAGCCCACGGATTGGGAGAAGATCTTCACTAGCCATACAACAGACAAGGGTCTCATATATAAAATATACCTGGAACTCAAAAAATTAAATCCCACTACAACAAATCTTCAAAGAAACAACTACCCAATAAATAAGTGGGCTAAAGACTTAAAGAGAAACTTCTCTGAAGAAGAAAGAAGGATGGCCAATAGACACATGAAGAAATGCTCAACCTCCCTAGCCATAAAAGAAATGCAAATCAAAACAACATTGAGATACCACCTTACCCCAGTTAGAATGGCTATAATCAAGAACTCTAATAACAACAGATGCTGGAGGGGATATGGACAGAAGGGAACCTTACTGCATTGTTGGTGGGAGTGTAAACTTGTTGAACCACTTTGGAAAGCAGTATGGAGGTTCCTCAAAAGACTCCACATAGAGCTCCCCTATGACCCAGCAATCCCACTTTTGGGCATTTACCCAAATGTTCACAAACATGACCACACTAAAGCTACCAGCACGACTATGTTTACTGCAGCCTTATTTACCATAGCTAAGATATGGAACCAACCCAGATGCCCCTCAGTAGATGAGTGGATCAAGAAAATGTGGTATATATACACAATGGAATTCTATGCCTCCATCAGAAAGAATGACATTGCCCCATTTGTTAGGAAATGGAAAGGCTTGGAAAAACTTATATTAAGTGAAGTAAGCCAGGCCCAAAGAAACATAGGTCCCATGGTTTCCCTTATTTGCAATAACTAGTATATGTCTGAGCCAAGCAGAAAAGGTCAGTTAAGTTGATGTTAGGGAAATGAACCCTAAGGTATGTATTCAAAGGTTTTTTTTCTTTCATGCAATTGTTTCTAACACATTTATAAGATTATTTCTTTGTTGTTTTGTATGTCCTTCCCCCACAGTATAACCCCTGCTTTTACTGTATTTGATGTTGTTATAATTTGTGGAAGGGAAGGGCAAAACATATCGTTTAAATAGGGATACAGGTGGACCCATTGCAACAATGAGACTACAAATTGTTATGTTGAAAACGAACTTTACAACTTTGGTGGGGGCGGGGGAGGAGGGTTGGGTGGGGGGTGGGGGGGAGGATGGGATGGGAAGGGGAAACAAAGGAGGAGACTACAATGCTCGATAAGAAATGTACTCATTATCTTTCCCATGTAATTGTAACCCCTCTGTACAATATTTTCACAATAAAAAAATTTAAAAAAGTTTTCAAGTTTCTATACATAGAATTTGAAAGCACTTAAAGAAACTAACTTTATATCTAGACATTCATTCTATTTTCACAATTATTTGTCATTCCCATACCAAAAAAAAGAATAATAACAATAGAATAGTTTTTCTATTATTTTAGTGCATGCATAATAAAAGATAATTCCTTAAGTTATTGTTTGGCAGAGCATGTCAGAAAAGCAGGAAGAAAAGGAACTTAACCTGAGGGCCAGGCATTCATTGTCTTCATGAATTCAGCAAAGCCCCCACATAGGGAAATGAAGGCCCAGAGAAGGGATAGAGCATAATCGAAGCTATTTTAGCAAGTCCTCAAACTAGAATGCAAGCTGAATTCTTTGATCTGCAAGCTTATGTACTTCATTGTTTTGTTATGAAGAAATTCAATCAATATAGTCAAAAAACCAATCAAAACTAGTGTTCCATATTAAGAAAATCAAATTCCGTATATACACCAAAGGACTACAACATATGAAACAGAAACACCAAACACAATTCTTAAAATATTTTAATATGTCTTTAAAAATTATAATACCACCCAGAAGTCATAAAATGCCAGAATTTATATATTTACACTGAAATGTATATACATGAATGATAAATTTGAAAGTATTTGCAATTCATACCACATTGTGCTAATTTACACAGTATAGAGATTTGCTCCAAATCTTGTAGAAAAAGACAAAAATCAAAGAAAAAACACAAACAAATATAATGTGAATAATTCTAAAACATATGAAAAGCTCTTCTACATCACTCATGCTAAAGAAAGATAATCAGGACCACAAAATGCCATTATTGAAGCACCAAAATTCAGATATAAATTATTTGAAAGAACACTGAATTAGGTGATGGTGAAGAAAAGAATAGTATTTATAATATGGGAATATGGCAGTTTATAAACTCAGTCTTGTAATTCCCAGTAGTTAGGTTTTGTAATGTTATGATGAACATTGAATTAGCAAATGGTGCATGAATTAATTGCTTTTAGGGCAGATAAAGAGATAGACTCTTGAGGGATTCTTATCATAAGTTGTCTTTGACAACTTATTAATAAATACACTTGCTTGTATGTGCTTTTGCATACAGAAACCTTATTTAGTATGTAATTTTTACAAGTAATTAATTTAATGTGTGTGTGTGTGTGCTGGTCCTGGGTCTTAAACTCAGGGCCTGGACACTGTTCCTGATCTAGCAGCACTCTACTGCTTGAGCCAAACCTCCATTTCTGGCTTTTTCTTAGTAGTTTACTAGATAAGAGTCTTAGGGTTGTCACTGGAGACTCTGTTTTTGTTGCCCAGACTTTCCTGCCCAGGCTAGCTTTGAACCGCAATCCTTAGATCTCAGCCTCCTGAGTAGCTACAATTACAGTCACAAGCCACTGGTGCCTGGCAATGACATATTTCTTTAGAATAAAATACTAGTTCTAGTTAGGTCTAAAATATAAACATATATGAAAACACATACAGGACTATATGCATATAAACAAAATCAAACTGACTGAAGCATGGTATACACATGGGTGAATTTCCATGGTTTAACTCCTCTGAACAAGTAACTGACCATTTAATTAAGTGAATACAAGGACAGTGAAACATTTTTGACTGAGAGGGGGAAGGGCTTATGAAGAGGGATCAGAGACAAATGGAGAGATAAATGGTAGGTGCATATAGTCACAATACTTAGTAAAGACCTGTGAAAACGGAACCTGGTAACTTGAGGGGATAGGTGTGGTTAGGATAGATGAAGTGGAGGAAGAATGAAGGAAGTTCAAACTGTCCAACTAAAATCTCTTCGTACAACTACTTAAAGATAATAAAAGCAAATTATTAAAAAAAAAAAAGAAAAATAGAGACAGGATATCTGTTAATAAGCACGTTCATTTTTTCTAGAAAAAATAAATCATTTCAATATTATTTCCGAAATACCTAAATATCTAAGCTGAACATCATTTCACAGTCTCTCCTTTTTTAAAATATAGCATTTGACATTGAGCAAGATGCAAGACGCATTATATGCATAAGTTAATATGTTGCGTCAAAACTTGTACAACTTCTTAAAGATATTAATTAGAAAAATAAAATATAAAATGAATAAAATATTGCCCATGTAATTGTAACCCCTCTGTACAGTATTTTCACAATAAAAAATAATAAGAAAAAATGAATAAAATAAAACTCACTGGAGAATAAAAATAAATACTAGTAAAGAAGAATTTGGTATTTTCTTAACCTTAAGTGCCTGTAAGTTTTGTCTGTCTATTATAGGTTTTTTTTAAAAAAAATTGTTGAACCTTTTCAAAAATCTACAAACTTAAGCTGCTTTCTAGTGTTTTCTGTATCTTCTCTTACAAGTTCCTTCAGCACTTTCTGAAACAGTCTCACATACAGATTGGTAAATTCCTTATTCTTTTTTGAGGTGTGCCATATGGCTGATCTATTAACAATGAATTCACAGCCAGCAGCATGATAGCCCATGCTATCATATAATTATATATAAAGTTATAATTCTATAGATATTGTCATATATATACACATATATATGTATTGTATATGTCATAATTAAATATAAATTGAAGAAGCTTTAATTCGCAAGAAAACTGAATTTCTTATTGGCAGGCAAATATATAAATAACTAGTACTCTATACAACAGTCATAAAAGCAAATGAGGAATCTCTATACAAGTAATATAGAATCATCTGTACCAAGTAATTTCCAAACATTTTTTGGAGCACGAGTCACAGTAAAATACACAATCCCAAACCTAAGTGAAGCAAAAGCCAGAGAAATTCTACACAATATATGTATATATATATATGTATTTATTTGTAACTGAAATTTCAACAAATATTGACCCTTTACTTGCACTGTATTGATCTATTCAAGAGAGTTCTTCGTAGTCTACTTGCTTCATTTAAAATATTCTGCTTGTGGGCTGGGAAGGTGGCTCAGTGGTAGAGCCTTGCATGCATGAGGCCCTGGGTTTGATTCCTCAGCACCACATAAGCAAAAAGAAAAAAGTCAGAAGTGGCGCTGTGGTTCAAGTGGTAGAGCGCTAGCCTTGAACTGAAGAACTGAGGGACAGTGCCCAGGCCCAGAGTTCAGGCCCCATAACCAGACCCTCCCAAAAAATAAAAATTTAAAAAATTCTGCTTGTGACTCACTAAGTCGACTTTAGAATTCATCATATAACATACAGTTTGAGAAAAACACAAATCAGCTTAAGAAAAGATAATGTGGAAAATAACCAATAGGGACACCATTATTATTTCTGTGAAAAGCAAATGAAAGAGAACTACATATGAAAATGTTTATAAATGCATGAGCTCTCGCTGGAAGAATAGTAAGTGGAAACCATGGTTGCTACTGTAGAGAAAACTGGTTGGCTAAAGGATGTGTATGGAGCCAACCTCATTTCTACCACAAATCTCTTCTGAAACTTCTAAACTTTGCTCTGTTTTTATGTATGTTATATATCAGAAATTCTGATTAGCCTGTTTAATCTATATCATATATGAAGAATTAATTTCTACTCTGTTTCAATTAGGATGGTCTATAAACTACTAAAATTTGATGTAATAAGATGTTACCATATGCTTTTAATTGTTCTTCACGATATGAATTTCATCTAATGCTTTCAAAATGTTTCTTGTCTCATGACTATCTAAAACATAGCCAAATCTTATAAAGTGTGTGTATAAGTTCATAGCTCATTCATGCTGAGCACACGTGTAGGCCAAAGTCTTCTGTGCTCAAAAGCAATCCAACAAACAAAATAAAACTGTATCTGACAACTTCCCCAAATAGATTTTCCATTTGAAATAAAAAGTGCCAAAACAATCAAAATGAGTAGCAACATTTATCTGTTCCAAAGGTGAAGTTTATCTCACAAAACCTTTCAAAATTAGTCATTTATCAGTTGGTTCTGATTTACAATAAAAACCCAGGAAAATAGTATAAAGTTTGTTCAAATATAGTTACCTAAAGAAAAATTAATCCTTCATTAAAAGAGTAGCATTTCTTCCTATCACTGTTACATACAAGTCTATTGTGTGTTTCTTGGTTTGGGAGACTAATTGTTCCATAAACAGCAAATTGTTCCATACAGTATTAAATTTTTATGTTAATGATACAGCAAATCTAGGAGATGCTACTTCATAGTGCTGGATTTTCCAGTATACAGTTACTGAAGATAGAAATGGTAAGTTCTAGCAACACAAGAGGAAATGAGTGGCCTAAAGGGAGAGACCTGTGCCTGGGAAAGTGTTCTAACAGTCTTCAGTGTGGTCAGGTTTCCCAGTCATTCATCATTAACCATTTTCCTTTTACAGCAGCAGTGAGTACGTACTTACTATAAGAACCTTTTATTTATTTTAGCAGACCCAAGTCTAGGAATTATAAGGTTACTAGAATACCCAGACATACAGACACTGAAAACTTCCCTTTGGAAAACAATAAGAGCACACCAAATAAACTGAATAGGTTTAATATGTGCAAAATGGGCACAAGAACTTGACAGGATTCTTTTCCACCAAGTAAGTAACTTCTTAATACATTATGTCATACAAGTGGGATGTGAAAAAAGGTGACAGAAATGGGTTCATTGAGATGAAGTGCATGCATGCAAGCTCAAGAACAATAGGTTAAGAATATTCAGGGACAGAATAATTTGTATATAATCTTAGAAGCTAACCTCTAAGAAGGCATATTTAATGCTTTAATCTTTTAATACAAATTCAGTCTTGGAAGTAATGTTGAGAAGGGCGTTCTGTTATATGGAGTTGCCCTAAACCCCAACCTGCCCTAAACCCCAAGTCCTTATGTCATTGTCACCACTTTCACTGGTTAGTATTGAAACTGCAGGCCACCTCTCCTGCGATGATATGCCTCTTGGGATACTTCTTTCTCTTTCAATATCATCCTGTTTAGATTAAGTTCAAGAAAGCAAAGTTTCCTTATCAGGTTGCAAACAATTTTTTTTTCTATTCAAATGACTGCTTCTTTCTAATCAGAAGCCCCCTCTGGATTTTTGTTTTGTTTTTTGTTTTGTTTTGTTTTTTGTTTTGTATTTAAATATTGTCCTCCAATTGTTGCTAACGACCCCCAGCTGCACTGGCTCCCGAACCCATTTAAGAACTCTCTGCTTGGCTTCACATCCCAGACTTTCTTGCAAGGCAAACAGAACTCTGAAATCAGAACCGTCTTGAGCTGGACAGTTGCCAAGTCAGCTGCTGCTCCTTTGTCTTTGGTCGAATGGCATACCCTAGGACATTGTGCACAGGGTTGGAGTCACTTCTTATTGAATAAAGAGAAATTAATATTTAAAATAGGAAGAATAAGGGATTGTACAACGCAGTCTCCTCCTATCTATGAAAAATCTTGCCAGAGGCTGTTAAGTTCTTTGAAACCCAGTAGGGGGTACATCTTTTGAAAAAGATGATATAAAAAATGCTTTATTAACTGTGCGGACATGGAATCCTTAAGGTTCATATAATGCATGTCTTGTTGTAGCCATGAAGTAACCAAGTTGCCATGCTTCCCTGAGGAACTTTCACCACCAATCTGTCTCAGTAGCACTGGGAATTGAGCTCTATAGAATCCTAGTTATGCTAAGCCAAGAAAATAATCATGCCCTCTTTCTGAGGCTTACTCGGATTTGCTCAAGACTTAATAAAGAGCTGATTGGAAAGGCAGGGATGTGGGCCAAATACAAGCCCTTAAAGAAATTTGCATTCTCTTCCTATTTTATTATTTTATTGTGTTAGAAGCTTCTAGAAACAGGAAGCTTCGAGATGGACATGGAACTTCTGTAGAGGATGAAAACCGTTCAGTAAAATAGGTTTTGTTATGCTGGGCATTGGTGGCTCAGGACAGGCATTGGTGGCTCAGGCCAATAATCCTAGCTACTCAGGAGATTTAGATCTAAGGATAGTCATTCAAAGTCAGATAAGAAAGGAAAGTCTGTGAGACTCTCATCTCTAATTAACCACCAAAAAGGCAGAAGTAGAATTGTGGCTCAAATAGTAATGTGCTAATCTTTAAGCCAAAAAGAAAAAGGTCATACACAGGCCTGAGTTCAATCTCAATACACACACACACACACACACACACACACACACACACACACACACACACACACACACACACACACACACACACACACACACACACACACACACACACACACACACACACACACACACGCATATACTCTTAAGCAAATGAAAACTGACTATAAAATTTGCCAAAATGTTTTCTGAGAGTTGTAGAAGTACTACTACAAGAATTATATAATCGCTAGAATTACATTTGTAAATCTTTGTGTTTTATATTTCAGATGGAAAACTTTGTAGCCAAATAAAACTTTCATTAGATAACATTTTAGAGCTATATTTCTCAAGATCGAAAAAAATTAGTTTCTGCAGTTTTTATTTATTTCCAGTTTTTAAAGAGTGCTTCAGTGATATTTAAAGGAATACATATTCTGTTATAAACAGATTCTGGTAAAAACTATTTCTGACGTTATCAATTTCAGAGCATTATCTTAATAGATAAATGCTATTCTAGGTGACTGAAAAGCTTAGCTATCATTTCTACCTTATTCACCTGGAATTTCTGTTACTTAACTTGGATATTTCTATCTGATCCTTAAATAAAAATTAGAATGCCAGCCTTTAAAATGCGACCTATTAAAATTGTAGTAAAGATGTAATGAGTATTACTGAGGCACTAAAGATGAGAGCTTCCTGTCATGGAAGCTCATTGGACTCTTTGTAGAACAAATTTTAATTCTATTTTTCTGATAAATCAGTAACATCAGACAGATATATAAGGCCTTTTCTCTACTACTGTCCTAAAAGCTAATTTCCCTTCTCTGTGCTGGTTCGTTTTATGACTGTGTGAGCTGGACAGTAATGCAAGTCTTCAGTGCTCTGGATGGCGGGTGCCACGTAATGGGCAGAAGCGACACTGCTGGTCCTGGGAAGGAGGCCTCTTTGAAGTGCATGTGTTTATGTGTGCTCGCCAAATTCTTAATACCAGTAAAACCAAAAGCAGTTGGAATTTGTAACTTACAGTAAAATGACCTTTTATCTTTTCAATGTTCCAGGAAGCATCAATTCAATCTAACATTTTTTTTTAAACCACAGCAAGTTTTTATAATAGCAACAATAACAACAACAACAACAACAAAAAGAACTCAATGAAGAACTTTGTTCTGAAGGGAAGTAGCATCTCATTGAAATTCTAATTGATACTGAAGCACAGTTGATTTGATAGGATGTCTAAACTGATACAGGAATTTTAGGTAATTTATGAAGAGGCTGCAGAATTACTCATATAACAAAATTATATGATATAAGATTTATATAAAGTTAAAATTAGGTAACACTACACAATGTGTCTGCTTGAGATACACAGAGGTGTGAAAAGATTTTGGGAAAACCAAGGCATAAACATGAAATAAAAGATGGGGAAAGAAAGTAGTAAGATCAGAGAGGCCCACATGGGGGCTTCAAAGATAGGAGTAATAGGCAAGTTCTTAGGCTAGGGGGTAGGTTCACAGGTGTTCATTTTATTATTATCCTTTAAAACTTACAAACTTAGTATGTCTTTCTTTTAAAAATATATGAAACATTTCATAGTAAAAGATGAAAAAGGGGACAGAGGGGTAGCTGGGCAAATGGAAACAGTATCATACCCCAAGCGTAATTATCAGCAATATAAACATATTCTCTGATAGAAAGAACTTGCTTATCCCCTGAATAAGGTGGGGTTAATTTAATGGCAAAGTAACAATTACCATGTGTGCTCTTCAGATACTCAGGCAGTGGGTGAACTGTGTGCCTAAAAATCGGTTTAGGATGAAAGACTCCAACATAGGTTTAGCCCAAAGGCCACTGGCTAAACACACAAACTTTTTTATTCCTAGGAGCCCATACACATCTATTGTGGATTGCTGAAGATTCTTCTCAGATAGATGGAATCTGCTTCTCACTGGCTCCTATACAATGCTAACTACTCCAAGGCAAGAAACCCTGAACTTCACAAGGTCGACCAAGCTCCAGTCAGCACATTGTAGTAGAAAGAAGGAAATGTGCTCTCATAGGATGATTGGTCATTTATGCCATATATTTGCATATATTCTAATTACCTGTATCTAATCACAAGTTTTAAATGGCCATGCACTCACTGTTTCTACTGGAAGGCTTGATGTGCCTGTGCACATTTCTTAACCATACTATATGTACAGCAGCCTCAAGAAACAACTTTTGTAGAGGCCTGCAGAACACATGTAATTATACTTTAGCAGGTAAAAATATATTGCCTTTTTTGCCCTCTAAAAGCAGAGAGAAAATTAATTCTTTTCAGCTGTTTTATCCGGGAACAAGCATTTGTTCTGTGTTAAATCTGCGATTTGTAGGCTGAGCTTTGTCAGCATCTCAGGAACGGGGGAGTGGGAAGTGGTGGGATGAGTGTCACAAACATGTTCATGTCCAAACTGTCCTCATACCAGGCTGTTTGCAGAGGTTGCCCTCCACGAGCCATTTAAGTTATCTTGACATCTTATTCCCAGATATTCATCATCTAAATCCCCAACCCATGTTTTTGTTTCTTATGTATATGAGGATATTTTATGTAATGTTTTATTTTTTTTCTGGAAGATCAGTAAATTTTTTAAAAATCTGCTGGATAATCAATAAGGAAACTCAATTTGACATCTATTCATTTATTCAAAAATACTGGGAGCCTACCATGGTATACAAAGTACAATAAGATACCATCCCTGCCCTTAAATAGCTTAGAATCTTGTTTGATTTTCAAAAGGAAGAATTTTGTAGTGCCAGGAAAGATATTTCCAAGCCACTGGACTCAAAGCACCTGGGATCAAGTCCTTTCAAATAACTGGGTGTAGAAAAATACTAAGGGCTGCTGACCTGTGAAGAGGGGAAGACACTGCAATATCTTCCCAAGAGAGCCATGTGAGCTTCACAAGGATGTCAACAGCACATGTTAATAGGTCTCAAGGAAGAAGCAAATCCCTGGAAGAAAGGACTTTCAGAGAATTCTAAGAAGATGGACCCTTGCTTGGATCTTGACTGGACCTTTCTTTTTTTCTGGGGCGGTGGTGGGGAACATGTGGAATCAGTTTCAGTATCTAGTCAGGCTGGGTGGGCCTTGAACTCAGAATCCTCCTGCAACAGCTTCCCTAGGACAGGGATTAAAGGTATGAACCACGATGCCTGGTTTGATCAAAATTAGTTAAAAAGCAAACGAACAAAAAAGGGTTATTGGTCCAGGAAAATGACCCTTTGGAAGATAGACTCTAGGTGTGGTTGAAATTGGGATGTTAGGGATGAGTGAAGAAAGTAAGGACTAATTGGAGATAATACTGGAGAATGTTCTGGGGTTAGCTCAAGACAGAAGTTTTTCACCCTGTTAGTAGTACCCACCCATCCTGTAGGAAATTGACTATCACCAGGGCTAGACACGGTGTCCTCAGGGAAAACAAAAACAAAAACAAAAAACAAGAAACAATCCCATCAAACTGACCAGCAGGGCTAGACATGTATGTATGTGTCCTCATGGGGAAAAAAAAATTAACTCTTATTTTACTTGAGAATGGAATACTGATTACCAAGTATGCATGGAAGACTGGGAAAAGTTGATCAACGGACATAATGTTACAGTGAGATTGCAGGAATAAATTTTAGTGTTATATCTGTAACACAGTAGGGTGAAGGAAGTTAGTAATATGTATTGTATATTTCAAAATAATTAGAAAACGTGATTTTTAATGTTTTTATCACAAAGAATAAAATTTTAAGGTGTGGATCTGCTAAATAATTACCCAAATTTGATCATCATACAAGGTAAAGCTAAGTTGAAACATCACATTGTACTCCATAAATAAGTAGAATTCTTATGTATCAATCCAAAATAAAGCATTGTGGTTCATCCCTATAATCTCTGCACTGGAAAGATTGAGGCAAGAAGGTCCTGAGTATGAAGTCTGTCTTGGCTCTATAGCAAAACTTTGTCTCCAAACAAGCAAACAAACAAAAACCAAGGAAATATATGAGTTAAAAGAACACAGAGATGTGGAGAGCATGAGAATAGTAAGAGAATGTTTTGTGTTGTTTTGAATTCATTTTTTATTGTAAAAATACTGTACAGAGGGGTTAGTTTTATGAGCAAGGTAATGACTACATTTCCTATCAAGCATTGTTACCTCCTCCTCTTTTTTTTTCCCTACCCTCCCCTCTCCTCCTCCGATCCCTGTCTAAATTGTAAAGTTCCTTTTTCAACATAGTATCTTGTGCATCTCATTGTTACAATGGGTCAACCTGTATCCCTATTTAAGCATTTTGTTTTTTTCCTTTCCCCTCCCCAAATTAGAAATATGAATGTTTTGGTTTGTTTTATTTTAGAATATATTGAAAGTTATTCAACATTTACCCTACACATAAAATAAACTATCTGGATCCTGGGAGTGGTGTGATTCTTTTGGTCATGTTCTCATTTTCTGTCATGTCTGCTTCAGGGTCATTGTCTTCTTTCTTGCTTATAAGTGGTTTAGGACAGATGGTTACATTCTTTGCCCAACTACTACACCCCAAAGAGAGAACTTATCCCCCTGTATGAGAGCCACCCATAGCTGTATGGGAAGTTGAGATAGGAAGAATCAAGATGTAAAGCCAGCCCAGGCAAAGAAGTTCACAAGACCCCTTCTCAATTTATAGCTGGGAATGGTGAGGTACACCTGTCAACCTACCTATGTGGCAAGCTAAGATCTGGAGAGTCCTGGTGCTAGGCAAGCCTGGGCAAAAAACCCTACAAGACTCCAGCTCAATGGAAGAAATTGGGTATGGTAACACATGCCTATCCTCTCAGCTATGGTGGGAAGTGAAAACTAAGAGGACAGTGGTCCAGGCATGCATCTAGACAGGATGGGAGGCCCTATCACCAAACTAACTGATCAAAAGCCCTAAGCTTAAATGCCAATATGGGTGAAAAGTGAAATGTGTATTTAAGGTGCAAATAAAATTCAAATGTTATTTCAAATTAGCATAGCTAACCAAGATCACATGGGAAAGGAGTAGGGTTTGGTGTGAGCTATGATTTTTTTTTTAATTAGTAAGTTACTGAAAAAGAAGCAAAAAACATGAGCACATTCTATGGAGTAACAATATTCCCCATGAAAATAACCACAACCAGAGTCTGACTTGGTGGCTCTGCAAATGGAGTAGCAAAGGTAACAATCATGTATTTTCTACTATTATGCACTGCACTGTCTGGACTGGTTTCATTACCATATCCTGAACATGACTTTCTACAAGTGAAAAATCCATGGTCTTGGGAGCATCTGTAAGTTGACCCTAGCCATGATAGCCATGCTTTAGTAGATAACCTTCATATACATCAATTCTTCTAGTTAACTTTGACAACTGTCAAGATTTCACTTATATGATAAGTTAGCACTGTATACCTAGTACTTCTTTTTGAGATAAAGAGGAAGAATCCATTTATGAATCACTAGCTTGGTAATAAAAGCTACTTAACATGAGCTAAATTTTCCACAACTTATCCTTAGATATGCAGTTATTCTCTGCCACCACAAATAAAAAGACAACCAAAAGGCCCTTACGATTTTCAGCATTAACTCAAGTGCTCAAGAGTAAAGGCCTAATACAGAAGAGGGACACTACTTTATATAAGTAATACATGAACCAGGTTCCCTAACTCCCTCCTCCTAAATATTAAGTGTTCTTTTGAGTATTTGTGGTTAATCTCTGTGTATATTTACAATCAATACCTAACTGTAGGTGAATAGTCAAAAGATTCAACAATGATTAAGATAGCATATCAGATTTTTGCTACTGAGACATTCTTGATATAAACAATTTAAGGGAGAAAGAATTGATATTGGCAAAGAGCTCCAAAGATTTTAGTCTACCTCTTTATGAGGTAGAGAGGTCATGGCAAGACAGCGAAGTTCACATCATAGTGGTCACAAAGCAGAGACAAAAAGAGAAAAAGAAACCTGCACTCCCGGGGTTTTGTCTTTTTTATCCTTTTTATTCTATCCTGACTCCAGTTTATAGGATGGTGATTCCCACATTCAGGTGGGGTAATTCTTGCTGGAAATGCTCTCAAAGACACTTCCAGAAGTGTGCTTATCTCCTAGATGCTTATCAACTTAACCAAGTTAATCAAGATAAATCTATTTTATCAAGATAACCAATTTAATCAAGATAAATTATTACATATAACAAAGAAACAATCCATAATTTGTCTTGACAAAAGTTGGTCCTTACACATACATTTTTGAGCAACTTGAGTACCAAGTATGGAGTAGAAAAAGAAACACTATGATAAAAGGAAAAATGATAGGATTGATGTCAGAGTCTAGGTGAAGAAAAAGGCCTTGTATAAAAGCATATTTCATTTTTGTAGAAAAGAATGAAGAGATTTTATTTTCAAAAAATCTTCAGATTTTATAGGAAAACACTTTTTTATATGCATAGAAACACAATCTTCTACTTTATGAATTCATTGAACAGGAAAGAATTTGTACTAAAGAAATTAACAATAATCATACAATATAGATAAGCCACCACCCACATTTATAGGAATGGTTGAACCACCACAGGCTCTGTGACTGATCTACACTGTTAGTATATATATATATTTTTAAATCAGAAGAACTGATTCATACTTAATGCTATATCCATACAGTGGGATACTAAATAATAACAAACTAATTGTTGCTATATGTAACATGGACAGGATTACTTTTCAATGAGGACCAAACACAAACAGTACATGTTCTATGGTTCCATGTATATAATATGTGAAACAAGGCAGAATTAACCATGGTGTTAGAAGTCAGCATAAAGGTAAACTTTGGAGTGTATAGATAATAGTAGGGGTGACACAGGGGGATTCGGACCTGCAGAAAAATACTATCCTTTTAATCTAGGTCCTGGTTGCATGGTGTGGGTCTACTTTATTGCAATTCAGCATAAAGTTACAATTATACTTCTCTGAAGATATGCATGCTTCAATTAAAAAGTTAATATAACCAAGCATAGAGGGCCCCTGCTAGCTAGCCCCTGCACTACCCTAACACAAATTTTTAAGGTCCTCTACACAGATAAATTAGAACAAGGCAACTCACAGGCAGTGGCAACTCCACAAGTCTATGTCTTGGCAGTGGAGATTTGCTGGTTCTATCTCCACTAGTGTGCTTGGAGAGACACAAAACACACATCTGGAAGGACATCTGCAAATCTGCAAAACCCCTCCCTCATGCACAGCTTTATGAGGCAGGCAGGGCAAATGTCCTTATTTTACAGATGAGGAAGTGGCACGGAACAGTAAGAGTGATGCGTGAAGGCGTCACACTAATATGCCATAGAGCCAGGACTGGCTTCTAAGCCAGTAGCTCTTTGCATGGTCCTTATTCCTTTTGGGAAGAGAAACAGGAAGAAGCTTGTTTCTATTTTGCTGGGTACAGTGTTATAAGTCACCTGAAATGCTCTATGAAATAAGGTAGAGGAATCAGTACTGGAAGTTACTAAAGGTCCTCAATTCTAAGCTCATTGGGAAAATATACTCCAAGCATGTACTTCAAAATAGACCATCTTTGCAAGTTTACCTATTGAAAATGATCAGTAAAATAGAAATGCTTGACATCAATATGGCTTTTCCACAACTTAAAAATTATGATGTAAGTTTTCTGGTCTGAAAAAGGAAAGAAAAGAGTCAGGTGCTGGCTCATCCTAGCTACTCAGAAAGCTGAGATCTGAGGATTGTGGTGTGGACCCAGCCTGAGCAGGAAAGGCTGTGAGACTATGTCCAAGCAACTACTCAGAAGATGATGGAAGTGGCACTGTGGCTCAAGTGGTAGAGCACTAGCCTTGAACAAAGAGAGACACAGGGACAGAACCCAGGCCTTGAGTTCAAATCCCAGGACCAGCATGGAAAAATGAAATTAAAATAAACAAGAAAAGAAAAATACATTATGTCTGTGTCCAACTTACCTAGAAGCGTCTGCTTATTCTGAGAGGAGTCGGGCTCTGTAGAACATCTGCATGACCGGAGGACAATTACTCCGCCAAGCACGCCATCTTCACTGGCAAGGAAAGGTGAACCTGCACACAAGGGACTCACAGTTATTTTTTTTTTAATTTAAAATTTTCATTTGATCACTAGAACAAATATATTTATACACATACACATATACGTGTATCATGAAAAAGATCTTAAAAGATGCACATATTATGGCATGCTCGTATTTCATATAAACTTGATGGCAAAGGCAGGCTTATGCCTGAACAGAGGCCATTTGGCAAAGATAGTGCCAGATGCTGCCAAGATGCCATGAGTAGGGGATGTAGTATATAGTACTGTATTCCGAATGGAACTGGAAACACTACTAGATTAAAGGACCAAATGCAACTCCACAAAAATAAATGCTCAACAACTCTCTTTGATCAGCTCTTAGGGACCTCTCCCCAGGCTCTACTTGTTGTCAGGGACACACAACCAAAAAAGCTTTGATTTACTACCTTAAAATCAATTTTAAACAATAAGCCACAAACTTTATTACAAACATTTAAAAATGCTCCTGATGGCTTACACAAATAAGGGTGAAACTGTATTTCTATTATGAGTCTGGTGGTTAGAAGCAGCCTGCCTTCTTGAGATCTCACACTAACTGAACCAACTGTGAGCATTTCAAGAACATTACACTTTGAAATCCCTCATTTTTCTTCCCCAAGGACATCTTCTTCGAACATCTGGCCTCGCAAGTGAGCACGTGGAGAACAAATGCAAAGTTAACCCAAGAATTATCAAAGAAAGTAGTAAAAATAAAAACTGGATTGGGGGGAGAGCTTCTGGTTAAACTTAGTAGATTAAATATGTGCATTTATCTCCACTCGCTCCACAAATTCCAGCAAATTGATAAGAAAGGAAGCATGACACCAAATTGTAAAGGAAAAGGCAGACAAGAAAATAACTGATTTTTTTTGGAAGATGGGAAAAAGAACCTAGCAATTGTTCGTGTAGCAGTCCTTTGAAAGCTGAAACCTACTTGTCCACGGGTGAGGGACCTTGGAGTGGGCAATTACAGGAGCCGCCTCCATCTAGTTTTTCCATAAGACTAAAAAGGATTGGATGTTAGAGGATTCAATCTCCTCTGCAGGCAGGAGTATAGGATAGGGATGAATGAAGACAGCTGCTTGAAAGCATCCAAAAGAATCTTCTAGACGAGGTCTCAGCAAACTAGGGCCTGCTAAGAATTCTTTTAAGCATTTTTTTTTAAAGGAAGAACAGGAAAGAGCAGGAGGAGGAGGATAATATTGGGACAGAAGGAAGCATGCTAATCTTTATTCTTTGACCCTACTTTATTGACCTCCCGCCCAGGATTCTTGCTAGAACGAAGTTACTCCTTCCTAAGATTGGAGGATCCAAGACAGTTATTCTTTAAAAAAAAAAAAAAAAAAAGTTTAACAAGAGAGAGTTGAGACTTAGGGGCATTAGGCTCAACTCAGAACAAACGAACCAAAAAAAAGGGGTAGACTTTGAAAACAAGGACTAAAATATTTAAATAATGAGATACTCAGGACATGAGATACCAGGATGAGATATTCTGAATAGAAGACTGGATCGTTCCTTTGCTGCAACCCAACAAACACAGGAATAACTTACGTAAGAAACACTGAAAAAGTAACTTGCCCATGCCCTATGGTAAGGGCTTTCAGATGAAAATAAGAGGTATTTAAGTCTTTAGCCCACTTAGCAATTGGGCAGTTGTTTTTTTAAGGATTTGTTATTGGGGGATTTAATTTTTTGAGCTCTAATTATATTTTAGATATTAGACCCTTGTCTATTTTATGGCTAGTGAAGATCTTCTCCCAGTCCGTGGGCTTTCTATTGATCTTGCTAGCTATGTCCTTTGCCATGTAGAAGCTCTGCAACTTCATGCAATCCCATTTGTCCAACCTTTCTTTGATTTGTTGTGTTTCTGGGTCTCTATTCAGAAAATTTTGCCCTGTGCTAAGGAGCCCTAGAGTTTCTTCCTGTAATATTTTCAGGGTGTCTGCTTTTATTTCAAAGTTTTTGATCCATTTGGAGTTGATTCTGGTGCAGGGTGATAAATACAGATCTAGCTTCAGTTTTCTACAGGTGCAAAGTGGTTTTTTCTTTCTTGCTATTGTTTTTAATGAACTTACAATGCACTATGTGATTCTTTTGTTTCTTTTATATGTTCTTCCCCCAGGGTATAACCTCTGTTTTCACTGTATCTAATTCCAGTGTCGTGCATCTTGTATATACATTTTTATAATTTGGAGAGGGCAAAAGATATAATGAAATGCTTAAATAAGGATACAGGTTGACCCATTGTAACAATGAGATGTACAAGACACTATGTTGAAAACGAGCTTTACAATTTCTGGGGGGACAGGGTGGGGGGAGAGGAGGAGTTGGGAAGGTGGTGAGGGAAGGGATGGTAGGGTAAAAACAAAGGAGGTAACAATGCTGGATAGAAAATGTACTCATTACCCCACTCATGAATCTGTAATCGCTCTATACAGTATTTTTACAATAAAAATATATATGCAAAAATATTATAAAAAAGTAAAAAAATAATAGGTGTAATTATGAAAACGAGGTGAACAGAAAGAAGAAAAGCAAAAGGAGGAGGAGGAGGAGAATAGAGGAAGAAGAGGAGGAAGAGGAATAAATGCAGAAAAAAGATGAAGAAGAAGAAGAAGAAGAAGAAGAAGAAGAAGAAGAAGAAGAAGAAGAAGAAGAAGAAGAAGAGGAGGAGGAGGAGGAGGAGGAGGAGGAGGAGGAGGAGGAGGAGGAGGAGGAGGAGGAGGAGGAGGAGGAGGAGGAGGAGGAGGAGGAGGAGGAAGAGGGAGAGGAGGAGGAGGAGGAGGAGGAGGAGGAGGAAGAGGGAGAGGAGGAGGAGGAGGAGGAGGAGGAAAGTGAGAGATATGGGAATGTTGCTTAGAAGTGTTTACTTAGCCCTGAGATCAGTCCTCTTCTCTTAGAGACAGAGAGAGATGAGAGATAAAAGAGAGAAAGAGAGAATGAAGGGATGAATGAATGAAAATAGAAAATATCAGAAAATTAAAACAGGTTAGATGTTCCAATGAGTTTCAGGAAGAGAAAGTAGAAGTGAAATGTAAATATTTTCAAAGAAATCATTCAAAAATATTTCCAAAAGGAGGAGGCTGCAATGCTTGATAAGAAATGTACTCATTATCTTGCCCATGTAATTGTAACCCCTCTGTATAGTATGTTCACAAAAAATAAAAATAAAATAAATAAATAAAAAAAAGTATTTCCAACAAGTGAAGGATGAACACTTAAAATGAAAGGATCCATCAACCTCCTAGAAAGCTAATGAACAAAGAACCTATGAAGATTTCATGGTGAACAAGAGGAAAAGAAAAAAAAAAAAAAGATATCACTGTAAATCTATGCTATTAGAATGTCACTGTAAACTTTAAAATATTGAGGAAAAAAAGGTCTAAAACTTTCCAAAAGAGGGAAAAAAAAAGATTACATGGAAAATAAAAAGATCATATTGGATTTCTCAACACAACAATGTGTACTATAGGGATACAGGTTAACCCATTGCAACAATAAGCTGTACAGGATGCTATGTTGAAAAACGAACTTTACAATTTAGGTGGCAGGGGAGTGCAGCTGAGGAGGTGGGAGGGAAGGGATGGTAGGGGAAAAACAAAGGAGGAGGAAACAATGCTTGATAAGAAATATACTCATGGGGCTGGGAAGGTGGCTCAGTGGTAGAGCGCTTGCCTTACATGCCTGAGGCCCTGGGTTTGATTCCTCAGCACCACATAAGCAAAAAGAAAAAAGCCGGAAGTGGAGCTGTGGCTCAAGTGGTAGAGCGTTAGCCTTGAACTGAAGAGCTGAGGGACAGCACCCAGGCCCAGAGTTCAGGCCCCATGACCGGACCCAAAAAAAAAAAAAAAAAAAAAGAAATGTACTCATTACCTTGCTCATGTATCTATAACTCCTCTTTAAAGTATTTTCACAATAAAAAGAAAAAAGAAAAAAGAAAGCCAACATGCTCCACTCAATGCATTCATTCTAAATTGTACAGTGAGGAGTACCTGGTTCTAGACACACAAATAAGAGACAACTGGATTTTTTTTTAAAAAAAGGATACCTCATAAATCATATGCTGTCTTCAAAATTTTAGGCAAAAGTATTTCCAACATCGAATTCTATATTCAGCCAAAATGTCAATCAATCATACAGAAGAATAAAGTACAAAATCTTCAGGAGTTTACTTCTCAGTCATTCTTTCTCAGAGAGCTAACAGAATAAAAAAAGCTTGACAAAATTAAGTAAATGATGAAGAAAATGATACTGGAAACATGATTCAAAACAAACAAATGAGGAAAAATAAAAGGATTCTCAGGTGGCACAGAACTAGAGATCAAAGAGTCCAAATTGGAGCAGAAAGCCAGAGATGGCTAGGAAGGCTGTTTCCAAGGAGAGGAAAAAACAAATTGACAAAATACATGTTGGATTTGAATGAGGAAACATTTCAGATTTCTGAAGGAAGTTTGGAGGATGAAAGAGGGATTAGTATGAACCACAACAGCCAAAACAACAAAATAATGAGAAAGATGTTAACTCAGGGAAAAGAATAAAACTTTTTTGTTAAAAAAGGAAATGGAGGTCTAGGAGTATAGCTTAGTGACAGAGTATTATGTAATGCCCTCAGTTTAATCCCCAGTATCACAAGAAAATGGAATCAGACCACTACATAGCTCACATGCCAACATCGATAGGAAATATAAACTCTCAATACTGACAAGCTAAAAAAATGGGAATATAATATATTGAGAGGAAGAAAGATACATATGGGATTGGAAGAGAACTAAATTCTAATTTTTTCTAGTGTGAACATATTTAATATTTAAATAATATCTAAAATTGAAAATAATTAATATAAAAGTAGTATGCTGAATTATGGATGTAACTTCCAGAAGAAACAGCTAAGAATTAAAAGTGGTGAAAGAGTAGGCTCAGGGATAAGGAAATAGAGAAGTTGGTAGATAAATTGGCATTTTTTTTGTTTTGTTTGAGACAAAAATACATTGTTGTTGTTGTTTGTTTTGTTTTGGGGACAGATTTTCTCACTGTGTATGCCAAGCTGGCTTTGAACTCATGACCCATCGAGCTCAGCCTCCTAAGTGCTGAGATTAGAGGTGTGAACTACCATGCTCAGCTGAAACTACTTGTTTTTGTAAGCCAGAGTATTGTGTTTAAACCTTTGCTTTGGGAAAAAATGAAATTTAAACTAAAACTGAGGTGAATTTTTAATTGCCTTTCCAAAAATTTTTATTATTAATTAGTTGTACAAAGTGTTACAATTCTATCAGTAATGAGTACAATGCTTCTTAGACAATGCCATGCCTTTCCCACATTTTCTCCCTCTCATCTCTGCCCAGAGCTGTACAGTTCATTTATTACATAGTGTATATTGACTACCATGACTGCTTTGGTTTACCCACCCTCCCTCCATTCCCTCTCTTTTTGTCCCCTCCTAAAAAGACAACAACAACAACAAAAAGCAATAACACCAACAATAATACCACCAGCAATAAAACCCCTTAACCTTCTGAATCTACAGAGAAGGGGGTAAAAGAGACAAGAAGCTCACAGAAGAAAAAAAAAATCCTGCACCAGGCCTTGGCCCCATGTTTTTGGTGCAATTTCCAGAGCCACTCTGACATGAAGTATTTTATTATGATTTCACAGAGAAAGAACCTGAGTTTCATAGAGGTTAAATGACTCTTAAAATCTTCTGCTGCTTCTTTCTCTATGACTCGGTACTTCAAACCATGTCAAATCCTGTCAGTTCCCCAAGAGTCTGCAATCGGGGCAGCTTTTCCACTTCCTCACTTTCACTGCCAAGATCCTGAGTGAACTCATTGTTTGCAAACACAGCAGAGGGTTCCCCTCTAGCCTTCCTGATCCAGCCATCCAACTCTCTGTTAATTAATCCAAATAATGGGAACCAAGGATCAGGAATCATGTATCTCTCTTGGGGATACAGCAGTGAACAACACAGATTTCTGCATAAATCTTGTTGGGCAGGTTGGGAGATAAGAAAATCTAACCAGACAGTAAGAAGTGCTGAGAAGAAAATGAATCTGAATCACGGTACTGGTATACATTTAGTATGTTTCAGATTTTTGTTCCTTTGTGTTTCATTTGGTTTTGTTTTACTATTACAGACAATACTACTATTAACGTCTAGATCTATTTATCTTTCATACATCTATTAATATTTCCATAGGATATATTTGAAAAATAGTTAATGAACCAATTGGCATTCAAGTTATTTGCTACAGATCTCTAAACTGTCCTCTAAGTATTTTTACACTTACAAGATGCAGTTTGAGAATATGCATTTCCCTATAACTACATCAAGACAGGTATTTGCAAACCCTTTATTACTAATCTGATTAATAAAATGGTCTCACTGTTATCTCAATTTACATTTATTTAGTTATGAACAAAGTTAAACATCTACACTGTAGTTTAGATCTTTTTGTCTGTTTTTTTTTTTTTTTTTGTCTTCTTTTTTTGTCCCAGTATTGAGGCTTAAATTCAGATCTTTATGCTTGCAACTAAGCTTTTTTGCTCCTGGCTAGTGCTCTACTACTTCAGTCATACCTACTGTTCAGATTTTCTGCTGACTGCGATGGAGCCTCCTGAACTTTTCCACTAAGGTGGCTTGAATTACAGTCCTCAGATACCAGCTTTCTGATCAGCTAGAGTTACAGGTGTGAGCCTCTAGTGTCTAGATGTGGTTTGTATCTTAAATGTACCCCAAATACTCAATGTTTAAGGCAAGTCCTCTTGCTTGATTTCTGTCATATTAATCAAATACAATCCTAATTAAGATTTTTGGTATCCATTTCTTAAATGGCTTCTTGCGTTTTTATTACGAACACCCTATATTCCATCTATTAAGGCAATAAACTGTTGGCCTTCTGTGTCATATCATAGTTTGTTAACTATCTTGGCTTTATGTATGAATTCTTTTTATTTCATAGTAAGTTAAAAAATTAGTAAAGGAAGTTTTTGTTTTTGTTGTTTTGGGTTTTTTTGGGGGGTCCAGTTGTAGGCCTGAACTCTGGGCCTGGGTGCTGTCCCTCAGCTCTTCAGCTCAAGGCTAGCGCTCTACCACTTGAGCCACAGTGCCACTTCCAGCTTTTTTTTTCCTGCTTATGTTGTGCTGAGGAATCGAACCCAGGGCCTCATACGTGCAAGGCAAGCACTCTACCACTGAGCCACCTTCCCAGTCCCAGTAAAGGAAGTTTTAATGCTTATACAGTTGGCTTATCAATACTTTTCCTTTAAGGCTTCTATGAGTTTTATTATGGAAATTATGAATATAATTTGCTCATTTTCTATTACCTGTTTTCTCCCCTAAATTGTCAATCAATTGTA
The DNA here is from genome assembly GCF_024711535.1 of Dipodomys merriami. Lineage (NCBI taxonomy): Eukaryota > Metazoa > Chordata > Mammalia > Rodentia > Heteromyidae > Dipodomys > Dipodomys merriami. Next base: position 59,467,252 of record NW_027206290.1, on the reverse strand, counting down.
TAACATAAATTATGTTAAATTCATCTCCTTACCCACTGCTTTAAAAAAAATGGTCCTTTTTAAAATTATTCTTACTTACAGATAAGATACTGAGGCACAAAGAGTATGGATGAGTCACCCAGGGTCACTAAGCTAGGTTTAACTGCCTTAAAATAAATTTTATCACATACTCAACTTTTGTAAGTATCTGAACTGTTCCAATAATAAAACTATTCTCATACAGATACTGAACTAATTCTTACAACTGTACAGTATTCTCTTTGACTGATCTAGTTTCGACTCATCATTTTTTCATTGTTTGAAGTAGTCTTTGCTATTTTCTTTTTTCCTCCTTCTTCTGGGACTGGGATTCAAATTCACTATTGGATGCTTCACACTCCTTGGCAGGTGCCCTACCTCAGCCATGTCTCCAACCACTACTACTCTCATGGGATTTTTCTTTCCTCTTCTTTTTCCAGTGCTGGGGCATGAACTCAGGGCCTGGACACTGTCCCTGAGCTTCTTTTGCTCAAGGCTAGTGCTCTACCACTTGAGACACAGTGCTACTTCTGGCTTTTTCTGTTTATGTGGGACTGAGGAAATGAACCTAGGGCTTCATGCATGTTAGGCAAGCACTCTACCACTGATCCAAATTACCAGACCTCAAGGAATTTTAAAAATAGGATTCTTTAATATTCTTAACTCCCACCCTCACTGGAATTATTATATGGATAATATTAAATTAATTATAATTTTGCTCGAGTGAGGATGCCATGATAAAAATTTTCCCAGGAAAAACTTAAGATAATCATTTATATACTTGACCTCACAAAAGGCTGAGGCCACATGATTTTCAGACAAAGTAATATGACATGGCCCTCCTAAAATAAAGCAAGAGAGCACTCTTCAAAATAATTTAAAAGGCTCATTTGTGCTTTTGATCAAATAAGTGTGTTTGTAGCATGTCCACAGACACATAAGCTTAGTGTAAAATTTTCTTTTCTCATAATCAGTGCTTAGTCTTCTGACCAACCTTATCTTGTTTATCACCATCTAAAATATTTCTAAAACAAGAAATTCAAGCTCAACAATCTTCTGCAAATAGAGCAAAAACAATCTAAACAAAAACCTACAGGTTCCAAGGCAGTTGTCTGTAAGGTGAAAGCAGACCAATTGCAAAACTTTTAAGTCAACTATTCATAAATAAGTGAAAGTCTGTTGATTCATGATTTCAAACATAGAAAGCATAAAAATATTTTTGAGGGGATGGAAGTTCATAGACCTATAGTTACAAATGCATATTACCAATGCTTGAGCTCACAACTCTAAATCATAAAATGCTGCAATTTTTGTACTGTGAATTTAATGACACTGGGTATAATCTAAGTGCCTAACAGAAGCATTGATCGATGCAAGCAAACAGGTATACAGAGGGCTAGAATTCAATTAGACAGTGTATCAACACAATGATATATGGGATTTGTATTTCATTTGATTTTGATTGCATTTTGCTATGTATCCCATTCTCAGTGAAGCCATTGACTATCTTTAACACCTATTCTATGCTCAACATTCTGCCAAACAATGTGGACACAAATATTCATATATAACACATGCATACATACTTAAATATATACTATACAATACTGTATGTGTCTCTATCCAACCCCAGAACAGTATATGGCACATAGTAGGTAATCAAAGAATACCTGTTACATATAAAAAGCACAATAGTAGGCTGTGTGTTAGGTATTGAAGGCCTTGAGAAGAACTATACTAACTTAATTAGGGCCCACAGTGAAGGTAAGAAGCCAAATCTGCCCTTGGACAATAAATTGAATATGGACAGATATGATGGTGCTAAGTAACACTATAATAAATATCTATGGATCTTATTATTTAGATAGCTGAACCTTGAGGGGAGGTCACAAAGAAGAATTCACAATGCTTGCAATGTAACAAGTACTCAATTTCTGCTCCACTGTCCCTGACTCAGGCTGAAAGACTGTCCGACCAGAGACTAGAGGGACGCATGATGTCCCTGGACCAAACAGTAAAGAAAAAACATGTGGTCCTGAGAACATGAGATAGTTTTTGTCAAATCAAGAATCTGTGGAGCTGGGAAGGTGGCTCAGTGGTAGAGTACTTGCCTTGCATGAATGAGGCCCTGGGTTCAATTCCTCAGCACCACATAAGCAGAAAGAAAAAAAAAAGGAAGTGGCACTGTGGCTCAAGTGGTAGAGCGCTAGCCTTGAGCTGAAGAGCTGAGGGACAGCGCCCAGGCCCAGAGTTCAGGCCCCATGACCGACAAAAAGAAAAGAAATTGAGTACGTAATGAGTGAATCCAAAAAAGAAAGTGGATAGGAACAAGATCCTGGAGAGCAAAGGGACAGTGCTGTTGAGAATAACTATAGCTATTAAGGAGGAAAACCTCAGAGAAAGACAAATCAAGTTGAAAGAAATAAAAAAGATCACAACAGTTTAGAATATGATAATTTGTTGAAATGAAAATAGCAGAGGAAACTGACTGAGAAGTCTTATTGGAAAAGAGGAGGAGGAATGAGATGACTGCTTAAAAAGCTAACAATTGGTGACTCAGAAGGTCAAGAAGGTGGTACCATACCCCAGATCTTCTATGATCATGTTACCAGGAAGGTAAGTTTCTTTTTTAAATTATATTTTTATCTTGAAATAGTTGTACAAAAGGGTTGCCATTGATAAAATCATTTATAAGAATAACCTATCTTCCGAATGAGTCCCAACATTTTTTAGAAAGTTCAAGTAAATTTCACCTAGCAAACTCACAGTGAGAGGACTTGTACTGTACGAGTTTCTTTTCCACCGCAAGTTCAAATATAAAACTTGCTTACTAAAAAAGGGCTATACTGAAAAAGGGGAAACCAAAAAAAAAAAAAGTGGGACATAACCTAGAAGTGTGTGTAGACAGCTTCATTATTTTTCTTTTATTTATGTATTAGTTATTCATCAAGTACTATTAATTATGTACCTAACACCTTTATGGATGCTGTAATTACATCAGTATCTCAGTCAACAAGATATACAAGATCCCTGCTCCAAGGGAGACTGAGAACCTATCGTTTGAATTTTCACCAAAAGATGAGGAAGAGAGATCAAGAGAACAGTCCAGAATAAGAAAATAGCACATGCAAAGATCCTGAGGCGTGAAATAACCTGGGACTTTGGAAAGACAGAAAGAAGATGAGAGAGACCAACAAAATGAGCAAGACTTTCTGGTAGGATGTGAGAAGTCAGGCAACGATCATAGCTAAGACCTTGAATTACTGCCTTCTTCGCAGTACAGAGCCATCAAGAGGTTAAGGAAATGTAGTTTATATTTTAAAAACAAAATCTTTGGAGAAAGAATTTGAAAAGGCTGTTCTGGGGAGAGTAGAATGGGTTATGAATTACTGCCAAAAAGCAGACTATGTGATCATTTAAGTGAGAGCTCCTCAGTGATTGGACCCAGTAAGACATGCCAGCCAATGGGCTGAAGGGACAGTTTTCCTCTCATAGTGCTAAACACATACTGCAGTAAATGTGTTAAAAAAACAAGAAAGTCAACTGGAACCCAAAGCTAGGTACCATACCGAGGTTGCTGCTCTCCAACAGGAGGCCCACATGCTCACTGTAATATATGAAACGGATTGCTGACCTCAACTTGTCATTTGGACCAGGTTATATTTATGTCCTCGCATCTTTACATAATATCAGTACAGTATCCTGAGGACAGCTGTCAGAGAATTCTGGGCATAGCAAGGTCAACTGTTTCCCGTGACATTCCTTCCCTGTTTGGAGGCTCTAAATTCCTTCCCCTTGTCAGCCCATCAGAGCTTTGTGTATCTCTGGAATTCTCCCCTTGTCTTAATTCCACAAAGCACCTTAATTGTTAACCTTAGGGCACTGGGCAGGATCTATTTTTTGGCTTCTCATTTTTTACTAAATAAAGTCCTAAACTTTTTTTCTACCTTTGTTGTGGAATTTTAGCTGCCCTGTTTGATTTAATTGCATATTTTAACCTTGTATGCATGCCTAGAAGCCTTAGGCGGTGGAAAACCTTTTACTATGTCTAATAAAGAAAATGAACACAACTGTGGAATTCAACCATAAATGTCCTCATAAGACTAGCTGATAGAGAAAAAATGAGAGCCACTCATTTTTAAGTTTCTAAAAACATTCAAAAATGTTAAATGAATAAAACAATATAATTTGTAGAACATTGAGAAAGATCTCAGGAGGCTGAGATCTGAGGATTGCAATTCAAAGCCAGCTGTGGCAAGAAAGTCCATGAAATTCTTATCTACAACAAACTACCCTAAAAAAAGCCAGAAGTAGAGCCCTGGCTCAAATGGTAGAGCACTAGCCTTGAGCAAACGAAACTCAAGGGATAAGTGCACAAGCTCTGAGTTCAAGCTCCAGGACTGGCACAAAAATAAACAAACATAAAATGTGCTGATTCAGATGGCATACCACTTTTGTTTTTATGTTTTCTCCTTTTCCTATCTGAAATCCAGATGGTAGGAGCCATATACTAAAGCTGGCAGAGGAGGAGGACAGAGAGAGGAGCAAGCCAGATTATCTCAGACACTAAGGAGCTGCTATAAAGAAACTCTGGATGTCTTATTTCAAAAGGAAAAATAAGTCTCAAGTTAAGTCATTACAAATGGCTTTTAAAGAGAGGTCTAAAGAAGAGCAGTTAAGCATTATACACAGTGTTTAAAGAAACAAAATGAATCAAAGACAAAACTAAACTTGCTAAAATAGATAAGTTATTTGCTGTAAATAAAATGTTTTATGCACATAAGATTTGAAGACAGAAATGAATAGAAAAACCCAATTTGAGTTACAGAATGAAAGATACAACATGCTATTGCATACAAAGCAGACACCATGTAAATTAAAATGAGCCTCATTCCAAAGAATGATCATTTCCGAGACTGAGGTGGAATTCTGGGGATTTCATGTAGTAGCAGTCATGGTTAGCTTCACACTGTTGACACTTTCCTATGTCAGTCCCAATGCTGACAACCTCAGCAAAGAGAAATCATTGCTCATCTAGTTCTAGCAGAGAAATCCAAGGAAGTATGCTGAATTGCCTGATGTCAGTAACATGGTGACCTTTGAAGAAACTGTGCCCAGACCTGGTCACATGCTCATCCCCATGACATGAAGGATTGGAACAATTCCACCTGAATGGCAGTCTGAATGGTTTCTCCCAGTTATGAAGGGCTTTGATAAGCATGGGGATAAAGCAGACACATGTACACACAAATTTAGCATGAGTCCTGAGTATTCTAGCAATTAGGAGACATAGGTTGTAGGCTTAGGTCCCTGATTACCAAGGCACAGGTCACTAGGCTGATATTTGACCCTTGGCTCTGAGTTTTCCAAATATTAACAAAAGGAGATTAAGTGTTAAAAAAAAGAATTGAAGTAATATACTTGAAAAGTCTCTGAAAAGTATGAAGTGATTTACAATGATGTATGATTACTCTAATATATAAATAGATTTAATTTATATAAAAGGCAGACCTTCTTTGATGCTCTATAATTCAAATCTGAAAACCTATAATTCAAATCTGCCAAACCTGTAACTAAAATCGTAAAAACATCAATTACTATGATAAGAACCTTAAAGACCAAAGGTCTTGATCATCATAGGCAATGAAGACAGTGTGACTTTGATATAATGATGTTCTAAGACTATGAATAGATTCATGTTCTCAAAAGTTACTTGTCATTCATACTTATGAAGTTCCCTATTAAAATGTAATTTTCTTACAAAATGCATTTGTGAGTTACACTTTCTACATGTTTATTTTCTATGATTTTTCCTCTAAATTTGTTTCCATTTACTTAATGACCTAGGTTAAAATTTAAATTAATTTTGAGGGATCACAAACCAGTTCTAGATTCAGCTTTATGAGATGGATGGTAAGCAGTTTTTCTGAACACTACACTAAAGTCACAATGATTTTCTATTTTTATTGTATATTTTTCAATTAAGAAAGTCAATTTCCCTAAAGGCCATCATCAGCCTAGAGTACAAAAGCATCCTAGATTCAAATGTGGACCCTAAGAAATAAACCTAAAAGCTATATTTATGTGGGTATGTGTCTATGTGTGCATGTAAAAGACAAAAATTCATATGTATGTAAGTTTAACCTCATTGATTCAATGAGAATCTCTAGATCAGCATTGTTAACCAAGTGTTTTTCTGTTAAGATGAAGAGCTCACAAGATCTTGCCTTAGCTTACCTCTAAACACAGTCTTCCAATTTCAAGCTGTCGAGTAGCTGGGATTCGAAGTGTGAGTCACTGCATGTGGCATATATTTAGAAATTAGTTACCAAAATTGAGAATTATTGGTTTATAGGATTTAAGCCCAGGTGGGCCACAGACAAATGAAACTGTGAACATGGGATAAGACTGATGGGCTGTATCAGCATTAATTCTTCATTTGTGATATGATAGTCTTGTAGGATGTTAAGTAGAGGAAAACTTGGTAATTGGTGCATAAGTCTCCTTTGTCATTTTTTACAACATGTATATCTATAGACTCTATCTCTTGTCTTAGAGAGGAGGGTTCAGGAAGTGTGATACAGGAGTGTAGCATGTATAAGGCCCTGGGTTCAATCCCAGCATTGTAAAATAACAATGATGACCATAATTATAAATATAATAAACCATAAAGTATGACTTCAACTAAAAAATGCTCATGAAATGCACTATTACTTTTTCAAGTCAAAAGTCCCTTGGTTTTTATAAAAATTCAAATTATCAGGAAAATTGAAGTACTACACAATTAAAATATATACTTTTCACCTGGATTCTGAAATCATCTTGTTGCATTTGGGTTTACTCATAAATTATATAGAGGACATAATCCAGGGATAAGGACACCCTCGCATATAAAATACAGTATTAAACATATCTATACCTACCAAAGTAATCATCTACCAAATTATCATCTAATCTATCAAAATTTCTTCAATTGTATTAAAAGTGCTTTTAAAGGCCACTTTCTCCTTTAAAGGCTTTTTATTGTAGTTATTAATGCATATTAAATATACAAATTAATGAGTTTTACTGTAATGTTTCTGCATGTATAAATATGCTATAAATGGGTGTAGCTTGTGAATTTGTTATTCAATAAATTCTGACACTGTGGAAAGAAACAATCATGTCCATCTATGTTTGTGACATAGCTCTCTTACAATATATGTTGATTTCATTTTCTGCAGATAAATACCCACGAGTGATAAAGTTGATCATACAGTAGTTATAATTTTAGTTTACTTGAGAACCCTCTATATTGTTTTCTATAATAGATGTACTGACTTCCTTTCCTATCAGCAGTGTACAAGGTTCCTTTTCCTCCATATGTTTGCCAGCATTATTTTAGTAATTTTGACTAGGGCAAAAGGCATCTCAATGTCATTTTGATGTGTAATGGTTAAACATATTGAGCATTTTTTCCTATTTATTGGCCATTTGTAATTCTTATTTTGAGAATTGTCTATACAGATAATTGATTATTTTGTTTGCTTATTTTATTTCTAGTACTAAAATTTGAACTCCAGTTCAATTTTTGCTGGTTGTTTTGGAAATAGAGTCTCAAGGAATTTTCTGCTCAGGCTGCCCTTTAACCTAGACCTTCCAAATCTCATCCTCTTGAGTAACTAGGATTACAGATATGAACCCCTGTTGCCAAACATTTTGCACAATCTGATTGGATTTTTTAGCATTAAATATACTTTATATACTCTAACAATTAATCCTTTGTCAGAAGAATAGCTGGAACAGATTTTTTTTCTAACTCTGTAAATTATTTTTTCTGTTGATTGTTTCCTTTGCTGTAGCTAAAACTTTCTTTTAATTCCATTTGTCAATTCTAACTTTTGTTTCCTGGACTACTAGAGTACTGTTTAGGAAATCATTGCCTATGCCCATAACTTGGAGAATTTCCTTAGTATTCTCTTTAAATAGGCTCAAAGTTTTGAGTTATACATTAAGGAATATGATCCATTTTCTCAATTGATTTTTGTACAAGGTAACAGATATGGGTTTAGTTTCAATTCTCTATATGAATGTACAGCTTTGCCAGGACCATTTGTTACATAGGCTTTTATTTAAAGTGTCATTGTTTCAACATCAGTCAAATACAATCAACTAAATGAATTTAATTTTCACCTATAGCATTTTTATTGGCTTTCAGTCAAATTGGTATTTGAGTTGGATTCCTTAAGTATAGATTTCTTCTTGTTTTTTTAAATAGTACTGGGGTTTTGAAGTCAGGGCCACTTTCTAGGCTGACACTCATTCACTGAGCCATGCTTCTAGCTCTTATTAAATACAAGTTATTATACTTATAAAAATACTCAATGTTTTGACATGTGACATCTAAATATTACAGGATAATGGAATCTTTGGAACATAGTATTTCATAATAAATGGAAAGAAGATATAAGGACTTTTTAACCCTAAAAAATAATCCTTAAAATAGAAATATATACACAAGCACACACTTGAAAAACATGGCAAAAATTTTCAAATGAAATTACAGAAATGCTAATTACAAATTCACATGATCCTGTTATTACTCACCTTAATGTTGTAAATACAAATATTATTACTCAAAACAAATCAAGAAAGTATTCTGAATTATTAGCCAATTTGAAAATCAACCCAGAAGTGAGTAACATGCCAGAAATTCATCAAATGTTTGAGCACAAGAAGCACTCCACATAAGCTGCCAACTATTAATAATAATGAATGATCTGGAGTTAAACACATTTATAAAAGGTTAAGAATAATGCTGCTTACATACACCCATTCTTCCCGTATGAATGTGTGGTTTCGAAAGGGTCAAAAATCATACTTACTCTCAAATATATGATGGCTTTCAAATTAGATTATAATAAGAGGAAGCAACTTTATAATCATAAAAAGAATTCTAAATTCTATGGCAATTATTGTAACAATTAAGAGTTTATTTGCCCAATCCAAAAGGTACAGTATAGGTCTTATTCAAAATCAGTCAAAGCATTATACAGCTCAGCCTTCAGCTTTATATGACTTAATTTCCTTTCCTTTTTTTTCTTAGACTTTTTGGCTACCAAGGTTCAGCATCTCTGTTCCCAAAATCCTAAATCTGAAATGTTTTGAAACTTTGTTTCAGATTCTAAAGCACTTCAGATTTTGGATTTTCAGACTGAGGATATTCAAGTGATAAAATCTATGCTAATATTCTAATTAAGTTCCTTTCCTTCTTGCAACATTATAATTATGTGCTTTGTGTTTACTGTGACTAATATTAGCAGTTCACTCCCAAATAAAAGGAACAGACAAAAAAAATCTTTTTGATCCCTAATTAATGCCCTTTGCAGAAAAATAATAATTACTAATATGAAAACATTTATTTTCATTTTCTCTGCATGAATAAAATTCCTTGTACAATTTTTACATTCTAATGTGTTTTAACACAAAACTCTTAACAAAATTCCTATTTTGACAAGTTCCTCAACTTTTACAATGAAGTTCATGGCTCCCAAATTGAGCCACTTTTGAAATTAAATAGACCAGCAATAAAACTGGTGCTTTTTAAAGTACCATGAGGTGTTTATAGAACTTTGCATTTGTTTTTCTTCATTAGTACTGTGCTTATTGTTTCCCAGATACATATTACCAAATTATTTCTAGTTATCAAAATCTGATGTTGATTTTAAATGATTTTTAGGGTTTCGTTCCCAAAGGTCTGGGTGAGAGAGTGAACACTGGTGCTGCTGATACAGTCATCTTCTGCTACTCAAAAAGTTCCAAGTGTCCCAAATATATGGGATTTAAAGGCTCTGGAAGGGTAGGGTTCTTGTGTAAACAGGAAATCCCAGCTACAGGGAGAAAACTAACTTCTGTTTTGACAGCGCAAAACCCTGTGAAGTTATTCTCCAACTGCAGACTGCCCATTTCCATTCATTCTAATAAGCCTATCTTGTTAGTCTGCTGTTGAACAACCCCATTGGTAATTTAATACAATCACGAAGGCTTTTCTTTCATTTATAAGAAGAAAACAAGATAACTGAACTGTTCAGTACAGACTGACTCAGTTTTACCCGAAAATAAAATACATCAACCATGTCAATGAAGGTAATTTGTCATCTTCTTGGCAATTGTGATGATTCTATTTTTTTGTACTCAACATTCACTGAAAAATTATATTTAAGTGTTGCTCAAATTAACAAGCAGATCAAGTATTATTTTCAAATGAAAATTGCTGGACTCAAAAATGTGACTTTTAATCATCTATTTTAGTCAAAGAGAAAAAAGTTCTTAAATTTTACTACTTTTACTTCTATTACCTAATCAGCCTTTTTTTAGCCTTTTGGTTTTCCAGACACAGGTTTTATTTTTGTTTTCTTTTTTGCAACTTATTGTAAATATGACATATGATATTTCTTAGGTCTTAAAAAAAAATCTCTTTTCAGAAAATACCTCAGAAGTCACCACACTTCCTAACATAGTCAAAAGAAATTTGATTCTGTCATGAGCTTCCTAACAAACATTCTGCTTCCTTTTGTTTTAGAACAAGTCCTGGGGCATGAATTAAGGGCTGTCCCTAAACTTTTTGCCCACAGCTAATTCTTTACCACCTAAGCCAACTTCTGGTTTTTTGATGGTTAACTGGAGTTGAGTCTGATGGACTTTCCTGTATGGACTGCTTTCAACTGTGATCCTCCGTTCTCAGCCTGAGTAGTCAGGATTACAGGCAGAGCCACTGGGTGCTCCACCTTAACAAATCTTCTGAAAGGCCCTAAGACATGCACATTTCAAAATGACTGTCATCTCTGAAGAAGCTTATCATATTGTCTTTTTTCCTTCCCTATTCCATTTACTCAGTTAAATATATTTTAAGTTATGAAACTTCTACACACTTAAAAATATTCTGGAAGATTCTATACACTCACCCAGTTAGACCAAAAGAGGATACTCATGAGAAAAACACAAAGGCACAATACCTACATGCCTCTTGATATTTATATAAAATTATATATATGTATATATGTCAAAACAGACTCTAAAATATAGGAACAAGTGATCTTTTAAAATTTTTTAAAGATTTATTTTTTGATGATTCTGTCTTCTTTTCATTGTGTATGGTGTATTTGAGTATATACTTTCATAAGGGTAGGGGTGAGTACAGAACTTGAGGGAAAATATACTTACTTTATATTTTCTATCTTGTGATCATAACATAATATCATTTTGATAGTATGGCTAAAACTCCTTATTTCAATAGTTGCTTTCTCATGGAAGTTCTCCTGGATGGATGTTTTACTATTTTGATTATGCTTTATGCCTTTATATATGAGGAATTATTTAAGATTTTCATTGAAAACAGATTCTTTCAAAATTTTCATTCACTCTTGCCACAAGTATAAAATTTGGTTGTGTTTGTTTCTTGTAAAATGCCTTATTACTTGGTCAGAGGCACCAAGCATGTCATCACTATAAAAAAAAGATATTTAGGATTAATTTTCATTCTCTACAGATGCTTACTACTGTAGTTTGTTTTTATTTTAGACTCTTTAAAGTAGTTTTTACCATCAATAAACATAAATAGCACTTCAACAAAAATCACCAAACAACAGAAAACTAGGCAAGTGTGTAAACTGGTGATTCAAGAAAAAATAGAAAAGGTCAATTAAAAATTTCCTCAACCTCAAGTATTAGAAAAAGACAAAAGTAGAAAGCATTAGTTTCACTCATAATTTTGTACATTTTAAAAATTGATAACCAATTAATAATATGATAAGAGTACTAATGGAAAACTAGATACCATACTAGCCAATGGATAATAAAAGCAGAGAGATGGAAATTCTAGGAACCAAAAAAGATGCTAGAGCTCAGTCTACTGGGAGAGAAATAAAGAATGCCTTCATCAGTAGACTAGATATATTACATTCCAATAGAAACGTTCTAAACTGAAAAGCAAAAGAGTAAAGAAAAAGAAAAAAAAAGCAAAAAAAAACCCCAAACACAAGTATTAAAAAATAGAAACAAAACTGAAGATCCTAAAATTGTGCTACAACTACAAAAGATGCAACATATACATTTTAAAAAAGAAAGTAGAAAACAAGAAAATTTTAAAACTAAGCATTTACCCAAAATTAATGTTAGATGTCAAACTATAAAAGTAGCAAAATAAAAGAACACGAGACAGGATAAATTCCAGAAACTATACGTGGATGTGGTATATCTAAACTGCACAAAATAAAAGATAAAGAAAAACATTTTGAAGGAAGTCAGAGGAAGAAAATGACTTACCTTCAGAAGAATAAAGAAATGCATTATATCTGATTTCCCCTTACTTATCATGCAAGCAAGAAAGTGAAGTCAAATAATGAAAGTTTTGAGATAAAAAAAAAAAAAAAAACCTTAGAATTCTGTATCTTGCAGAGGTATTCTTCAAAACAAAAAGATAAGCCAGGGATGATTACACGTACCTTTATTACCAGCACTCAGGAGGCTAAACAAACCAACCTGAGCTATACAGTGAGGCTCTTTCTTAAACACACACACACACACACACACACACACACACAGAGAGAGAGAGAGAGAGAGAGAGAGAGAAAAGGAAAAAAGAAAAGAAAAGATCTTCTTTGCAACTAGAAATGAAGGGTATTTGTTTCCTTTATACATGACACAAGAAAAGTTAAAAGAAGCTCTTCCTAAAGAAGGAAATTTATATAGGCTAAAAGAACTCAAACCTAATGTTCCTCCCCTGCGGTATAAGCCCTGTTTTCACTGTAGTTGATTCAGGTGCCCTGCATCTTGTATATACGTTTTTCTAATTTGGGGAGGGGAAGGGAAAAAACAAAATGCTTAAATAGAGATACAGGTTGACCCACTGTAACCATGAGATGTACAAGACACTATGTTGAAAATGAACTTTACAACTTTGATGGTGGGGGGCGGGGGGGATAGTTGGGGAGGTGGAGACGGAAGGTATGGCAGGGGAAAGACAAAGGATGAGGCAACAATGCTCGATAGGAAATGTATTCATTACCTTACTCATGTAACTGTAACCCTTCTGAACAGTATTTTTTTCTGTACAGTATTTTTATAATAAAAATGTATTTAAAAAAAGAACTCAAACCTAGATAAAAACTGAAGGAGAATTTTTAAAGGAATAAGTGAAAGTAAATATAATTTTATTGTTAACATTCTTAATTCACCTGACAGACAGCAACTTGTTGAAAATAATAATTGTAACAATGGATTTGGTTATATATGCTTATACACAAGTGAAATTAAAAATCATGAATAATTCAAAGGATAGAGGGGAAGAATTAGAAATATTTTGTTACTATAGACTATATGCACTGATTGTGAAGTAGTTTAGTTTTGTCTTTTAAATGGAGCTGGACTGACTGTAAATATAAATTCCAAAGTCAAAGGAAAAACAACAAAAACTAATAAAAGAATTATATACTAAGAATGAATAGAACTGAAATTTAAAAAACAAGACTATAAAGAAACATTCATGCATAGTAAAATGCTATAGATAAAAATAATACACAACTCTCAGTAGAGGACAGAATATTATAGACCCATGGAATACTAACATATAGAAATATATAGAAATATGTATAGCTATGAATCAATAGACAAACATCAAACTGTTAATAATGGAATGAGATTCAGATGAATGGAAATGGGATAATTAACTCCAATATTATTCAAAGTTATTTATATATATATAGATTTAATGAAAATATCTAGATTTATTATTTATACAATTTTTTCCAATAACTTTTTAAACTTTTTATTTTATTGTAAAGATGCTGTACAGAGGGGTTACATTTACATGAGTAAGGTACATTTCTCATTGAACATTATTACCCACTCCACTGTTGTTCTCCCACTATCCCTTCCCTCTCCGAACTCCTCCCCCAACCCCACAAAGTTGTGAAGTTCATTTCTGATATAGTGTCCTGTTAATATCATTGTTGTAACAGGTCATCTTTTGTACTTCTTTCAGCATTTTGTTATTTCCCTTCCCTTCCCCCAATCAGATAAATGCACATACAAGATGGAGGGTACCAGAATCAAAGACAGAGAGATAGCCAGGGATAAACCAATGGAAAAGAAAAATGAAATAAATTAAGAAAGAACTAGATATAATACATTGGTGACATCAAGGTTGACAACTAAGCAAAACAAAACAAAACAAAAACAAAAACAAAAAAGACCTGCTGTTTCCATGTCTTGGAGTTCATTTCAATTAGCATCATTTTGTATGGTCACATGTTCAGAGCTGAGCTATTATGATTCTGTCAGGACTAACCTAGGTGTCTACTAATTATTACAAGTGAGGGAAACCATAGAGGCTATGTTTCTTTGGGTCTGGCTTACTTCACTTAATATTTTTTCCAAGTCTTTCCATTTCCTCCATTTCCTTACAAAAGGGGCAAAGTCTTTCTTTCTGATAGAAGCATAAAATTCCATTGTGTAAATATACCACATTTTCTTTTCTTTTCTTTTTTTTTTTTTGGGTCCGGTCGTGGGGCCTGAACTCTGGGCCTGGGCGCTGTCCCTCAGCTCTTCAGCTCAAGGCTAGCGCTCTACCACTTGAGCCACAGCACCACTTCCGGCTTTTTTCTTTTTGCTTATATGGTGCTGAGGAATCGAGCCCAGGGCCTCAAGCATGCAAGGCAAGCGCTCTACCACTGAGCCACCTTCCCAGCCCCGTATACCACATTTTCTTGATCCATTAATCTATTGAAGGACATCTGTGTTGGTTCCATATCTTAGCTATGATAAATAATGCTGCAATGAACATAGTTGTGCTGGTAGCTTCAGTGTGGCTTAGTCTGAGACCATTTGGATAAATGCCCAGGAGTGGGATTGTTGGATCATAGGAGAGTTCTATGTTTAGTCATTTGAGGAATCTCCATTCTGCCTTCCAGAGTGGTTGAACCAACTTACCTTCCCACCAACAGTATAGTAGTATTTCCTTTTGGCCACATCTATGCCAGCATCTGTTATTATTTGTTTTCTTGATAATGGCCATTCTAACTGGGGTGAAGTAAAATCTCAATATGGTTTTGATTTGCATTTTTTTTATGGCCAGCGACACTGAGTATTTCTTCATGTGTCTACTGGCCATTCTTATTTCCTCTCCAGAGAAGTCTCTTTTTAATTCTTTAGCCCACTTATTAGTGGGGTGGCTTTTTCTCTGGGGATTTGTTATTGGGAGGGTTAATTTTTTGAGCTCTAGTTATATTTTTGATATGAGACCCTTGTCTGTTGTATAGCTAGTGAAGATCTTCTCCCAGTCTGCAGGCTTTCTATTTATCTTGCTAGCAATGTCCTTTGCCATGCAGAAGCTCTACAATTTCATGCAATCCCATTTGTTCAACCTTTCTTTGATTTGTTGTGTTTCTGGATCTTTATTTAGGATGTTTCAGCCTGTGCTAAGGAACCCTACCATATCCCCTATCCCTTCCTGTAATATTTTCAGGGTCTCTGTTTTTACCTTGAGGCTTTGATCCATTTGTGTTGATTTTGATGCAGGGTAATATATAAGGATCTAACTTCAATTTTCTACATGTGTGTAGTCAATTCTGCCAACACCATTTATTGAAGAGACTGTCTTTCTTCCATCTGATAATTTTGATTCCCTTTTTGAAGATTAGGTGGCCACAGGTCTGTGGGACCATGTCTGGATCTTCAATTCTATTGGTCCTCTTGCCTGTTCATGTGCCAATACCAAGCTGTTTTTATAACTACAGCTTGACAACAAAGTTTGAAGTTTTGATATTGATATTCCTACAGCACTGTTCTTCCTGTTTCTGCTATTTGGGATCTTCTATTGTTCCATATGAATTTTTGGATTGTTTCTTCTATTTCACACTTTTTAAATGGAAACAAAAAAGAAAGACCGCTATACTTTGCACAAAACCAACAAAGTGTTTTCTAGCTTTCTTTAATCATTGAAAGGTTTTCAACCAAATAACTTCAGATAGGAACTTGAAATCACTATTAACAGTTTTACTTTTAATTTCAATTAATGATTGGTTTGATTTATAAAGGTACTTTTAGAAGTAGCTTAGCTTGACCGAACAAATCCAATGATCAAATAACTTTCTGGACTTAAGGAAGTTTAGAGACATACAGAGCTTCCCTTTCATTTTAAATATGAGGAAAATGAGAACAAAGAAACTTGTCTGTTTTAGTCAGAAAATTAATTACACTCCTAGTTCAGACCTCTAGGAAGTTCAATTTATCTCATTCCAAGTATTTTGTAAATATCATCTGTGCTTCTCAAGTGATTTTGGCAGCTTTTCATTTTCCAATCCCATTTCCAAATTATCTGATTAGAAAGTATTTCTTATTTATGTACTGGATCCAGTAAGAAAAATTTAGCATGGTCAAGGAATTTAGAACTTTCTCTTATCTAGTATTTTTTATCTTTAAAAAAAAAACAGCTTAAGTAACTTTCTATACACAATGAGCCAGACACTAATATTGACAGTGAAACCTAGCTATCTTAACACCTAGGAGACTGCTCTATATTTTATAATCATTTTACAGAATGAATACCCACTGACTAGCAAGATGACTTCGAGTAAGTCATTACATTCTTGTAAAATTTCCTGCCTCTTATCATGAGTCTGAATTTTTTTAATTGTTATTGTAAAGATGATGTACAGAGGGGTTACAGTTACAAAAGTCAGGTAGTAAGTACATTTCTTTTTGAACTGTAAACTTTTTCCTTGCTTTCCTCCAGTTTTTCCCTCCTGACACCCCCTACATGTTGTATAGTTCAATTTCAACATAGTGTTTAGTGAGAATCATTGCTGCATTTGTTCATCCTTTGTCCTATTATTTCTGAGCCCTCCTTGCCCTCCCCAAAACAGGTAAGCTTACATACAAGACAAAAGTTACAGAAAACAAAAACAGCAACAAAGTATGAAAAAATAGCAAAAAAAAAC
Organism: Dipodomys merriami; assembly: GCF_024711535.1. Classification (NCBI taxonomy): domain Eukaryota; kingdom Metazoa; phylum Chordata; class Mammalia; order Rodentia; family Heteromyidae; genus Dipodomys; species Dipodomys merriami. Next base: position 59,450,258 of record NW_027206290.1, on the reverse strand, counting down.
CCCTCTGTTTCCATTTTTTGGAGTTGATTTTAATAAACATCATTTTTTATGATCAAATGCACATACCAATTGAGCTTTTGGGATCCTCTCCTAAGAATATCCTCCTTTAGGAGGCTGCAATGCTTGGTAAGAAATGTATGCATTATCCTGCCAATGTAATTGTAACCCCTCTGTACAGTATGTTCTCAAATAAAATAAAATAAAATTAAAAAAAAAAGAATATCCTCCTTTAGTCTCATTGTGTGAATGTCTAGAATCCTCTATAATTTCTCATGTCTACATATATTTTTTGTCCTTTACCATCCAGCATGCTTACTTGTAGATTTATAGGCTCATGACACCTATGTTTCTTTGGGTCTGGTTTACTTGGACTAAATAATGGATCCCAGAGGTAAGGAACACTACAGTTCGACCCTATGAGCAGTTTTTTTAAGCTATACAAAACAAGCATCAGAAAAGAATGAAACAAACTACCCTATTATCCAGGAATTCCACTCCTGGCATTTACCCAAAAGATCACAAACAAGGAAACAGCAAAGCCATCAGCACAACTATGTTCATTGCAGCACTATTCACTATAGCCAACGTATGGAATCAGCCATGATGACCCTCATTGGATGACTGGATTAAGCAAATGTGGTATACTGGCACAATGAAATTTACTCATCTATTTGAAAGAATGATATTGTACCATTTGTAAAGGAAAGAAAAGATCTGGAAAAATTATGTTAAGCGAAGTAAGTAGGTCTAGAGAGACAAAGAAGGCATGTTTTCCCTCATATGTAAAAGCAAGACTTAGCTTATAAACTTGTAAGTAAATATGCTGGGTGGTATGCAGGTGTATACAAATGTATTAACTGAAATATTATAGATTCAAGTGAGATCTCAAATAGTATAATTTCTTATAAAAGCAAAAGTAAAGTTCAGCACAATAAAACACCAGGAAGCTGGTACTAGAAGGTGCAGTCAAGAGAAAAAGGGTAGAGAAGAAGAGGGAGAGAATGCAGACAAGAATCTAATGAATATCCTACAAAATTAAGAAGAGTAAGGGAAGGGGCTGGAAAGGTAGCTCAGTGGTAGAGTGCTTGCCTTGCATGCATGAGGCCCTGGGTTCGATTCCTCAGCACCACATAAGCAGAAAAAGCCGGAAGTGGTGCTGTGGCTCAAATGGTAGAGTGCTAGCCTTGAGCTGAAAAGATGAGGGACAGCGCCCAGGCCCTGAGTTCAGGCCCCGTGACCAGCAAAAAAAAAACAAAAAAACAAAAAAACAAAAAAGAAGAGTAAGGGAAGGAGTGGGTAGGAGAGGGATGGGTAAAAATGTTGAAAGGAGTGACATGGATCAAGATATATAGTATTCATAAGCTGATAAATGTCAACTCTTTTGAACAACTACTTAAAGATAATAAAAGAAAAAAATTGAAAAGAATGAAATACAGGAATTCCTTAGGCAGATAAAACTAGCTAGTGACTCTAAGATTTTAGATTTAGGAACATTGTTCAAGTGGTAGAGCACCTGTCTAGCAAGGGCAAGGTCCTAAGTTCAAATTACAGTACTGAAAAAAAAAATTCAGTTAGGTTCCTCAAATCATCCAAAATGAACATAAAATTACAGATGCCAAAATTGCATACTCATTATAGGATTTCTAAGAAATTAATTTTTCATGAACCTTTTGTTTTCAACACTTAATGTGCTGACAATACTTTTACCAGACATATATGACTAAATAACAAGTCATATACATCACATATGTGACTAAGGCCAGAAGATGATTTTCCTTAAAACAACATTCAACAATGATAATCGTTAAAAACAAAAGAACAATAAAGTCTAAGTCTGATTCAGATGGATTTGAGCATATAATAGCATGAATGCAGTCAACTTTTCTAAAAAATCATCATTCCTCAGCTCATATTTTACAATCAAGCAGCACTTACAAACACACATCATTAATATAATTATTCAGATCATTTAGAGAAAACTTAGGTCTACTCTGTACCCTTCATAACTTCAGGATAAAGGAAACTCTAAAGTTTTTTCACATTAAATTTATCTGATGTTTTTCCTTGAGATAAATCAATACATAAATGTAGTATTTTCCAGTCTATAATCTGTCTTTCCAATCTCCGTACCCTAAAAACTATATATTTTCAAATAGGGCATGTGTTTCTGAATCTAAGAAGAGATTCAGGTCTTATCTCTACCCCATCAGTGTATGCTGATCTCATCGAACTAAGCTTTATTCTTTGACATTCTCAATGGACTTCTATAAATTGTAGACTGAGACAGCTCTCCAGTGAAATGTGTTTTAAGTCTAAATTTCCATAAAGTCAACAGTTTGAAAAAAGATTTGCCTATCTAGGTCCCCACGAGTATCCTAAAAACAAGGTTGGGAAAGGAGTCTGTCTGGAGATCAGGAGGACAGGAAAAAAAGATTGGTCTTTGTCCTTCTTTTCCAAGCTGGTTGGGGGTAGAAATAAAAAAGGAGACAACCATAATCCTTGCTGGCTTTAGAGAACATGAGAACAGAAATGATTTGAATCCCATTTCTCAGATAAGGTATAAAGAAATAGAAATTCGGATAGGTTAAGTCTACCATTCCTGTGCCATCTGACCAGCAAGATACTCCAGGGGTTAGAGGATATAGGTCAAGAGAGACACATGGAAAACCCAGTTCATGATGATTACAACTAAGTAAAACGGTGCATATTTGGAAGGATGTCATGTACTTACTGATAAACTTGTTTTGCATAGTCTCCAACAGAGCTTGGTGAGCATCTTCAGCTTGTAAAGCATGTGAACATTCTCTAGCCAGTATGGTGCGCACTAGATGCTCTCCACATCCTAGAAGTCCAAGGAAACCAACAACAGTTGAGGAAAAGCAATATTGAACACTGCTGCCTCATTAGTACTAAAATACCCTGAAAAATAGCAGAACAACCCACTGAGAGATGAAGTGGCCTCTATGAGCCAATCTGGTTAAATTTAGTAATGAGATCCAGTAGAAAATTTTAAAACGTTTAACTGTCTAACCTCAAAAAAGAAATCATGGGAATAAAAGGAAACTCTCTTCATAGGAGTAATTTACATTAATAGGAATGTACAAACATACTAACGCATTCCCATTCCTAGGTGACTGCAAATGACCCATTTTCATATTTCTTGATTTGTTTGCATTCCATTGACTTTAGTCTCCCAGTCAGTAAATGGCCATCTGTGGCCATCAGTCATTTTCAATATTACATCCCACCTGTCTAGGATAAGGGAGAGAGGCAGGCAGCAGCTAGGAGCAGCCTAACTCTTCCCTGCCCTATTTTTCATCACAATACCATCTCATATTAACACCTGTAGAGTAACAAAATAGCACTTATCTCATCCTCTTACAGTGATGTCCATACCTTAGAGAGATAAGTACTCTATGCAATTCTAAAAAGAGCAAACTCTACCCTGATATGCACTTGGACCGCTGGAGAATACTAAGGAGAGGCTTAAAAACAACATAGAATTCTAATACTACCTGCAAAGGTACAGACAAAGAAAATATAATTTACAAACTAAGATTCTCTAATAAAGTATTTGTGAAGAGCCTTCTTTTCTTCTAGAAATACAAAAATTTTAAAGCCTACATTGAAAAAAACACTGGAGGAAAAACTTTCAAAAAATAACATGGCATATCACATGGAATCAAATTCACTACTTAAAATGTCAGTGTCATCTCACCAAGACAAGAGCAGTGGATGTACAAGATCTCCATCAAAATTCCTTTCATGTAAAATAGTTGACTATTATAAATAACTCCTGCCTAAAATACTACTTACTTATCTGTAAACTAAGCCCTCCATTAATTTATAAAACAAGTAAAGGGAACTAAACAATCTAAGCATCCAAGAAGCCTAAAAAGGAAGTATGTCTAACTCTTATCAAAAAATATCGCAGCAAAAGAAAGAATTGTCTCCAGGAACTACTCAGATCCCAAATAGGATAGGGACAATGTAGCCTTTTCCCAAGTCATTGATCTTGCACATGTTCTTTGCAATCAAAATGTGGATTAAGAATGCTAAACAAAACAGCCTCTTTTAAATAGTGGCTAATATTTTCTGACAGTGCTGGGGAATCTAACCCAGAGCCTCATGCTAGCATCCTAAGCTATACTTCTAGCCCCCTTCACATTTTTAAGTTTATAAGATTAAAAGAAACACAAATTGATATGATGCCTACATAATCTATTTAGATAGTACTATGTGATTTACAGTATTAGGCACTAATAACAAATCTCCCCATGAGATATAATCTGTAATTGTTAAGTAGCAATAGTACTTTTCATTTTTTTGCTTCATACATAACCTACTCCTCCCCTCTTCTATTTATTTCCTTCCTTGTATATGCATGCACATATATGGTTATATATTATACATACATATACAATACATACTCACTGCTAAAAATATGAACAGTTCACAAAAATGTGAGCATTCTGGCTGAGGGGTATGGCTCAACTAGTAGAATGCCAGCCTAGCAAGCAAAAGACCCTGAGTTCACAAAGGAGGAGGCTACAATGCTTGATAAGAAATGTACTCATGATCTTGCCCATGTAATTGTAACCCCTCTGTACAGTATTTTCACAATAAAAAAAAGAAAAAAAATTGTCAAAAAAGACCCTGAGTTCAAACCTAAACACCACCACACAAAAAAAGTGATTTTTTAAGTCACCTGACATTCTGCCAGAAAAAACAGCTCTGTGTTTTTAATAGTGTAAATACAAATAGCCTTTAAAAGTTAAGTGTGAATATCTCCACACATTAGGTGAAGCTCTAATATGTAATTTAATATTTAACTTCCACAGTAAGATTATAGTAATTTTGATTTTGTCCATTTTTGCAATATTATTTTTATAAACAAGAAAAATGACAAGTAGCAAAAAATAGTTTGACTTTATGTATGAACATTATTAAGTTCATGAAACTCCATAAAATTTAATTCCCTTTGTGTATACACATTTGATGTTGAACACTGAAATGGTATACTTTAGAACAATAATAATTGTTAGGAAATTGACATACCATAAGGTAAACGAATGTTCACAAAGGTTATATATACATGCTTCAAGTCAAAGAGCTAAACCGCATGAAATTATTATTACACCAAAAATATACAATGAATGTCAGGAAGACTTATCCCTCTGTTGTTCTATGGAACTATGCCGATTGATTTTTATTAAGGAACTCTTAAAATTATGTATGTTCTCTGATATATATTACCTTTAACATAAGGACTATAATCCCCAAAGCTTGTTTCCTACAGGTTCCAATCAAATAAAATCTGTCTTTTGTGGTTTTGCCAACAAAATTCTAAGGTTGCTTAGAATATGCTACCATCAAGTCAAAGTGTATCTCAAAGGCATCCAGGTCCGTGCATTAAGTCCTTCACTGCATTCTCTTTTTGTTCTTACTATATAAAGTAAGAATGTGTGTGATCTTAGATCTTAGCAAAACATGTAGATTGCACATAATAAAAACTTGACAACAAATCTAGAACAAAAAGTTCTAAAAGAACTTAGAAAGCTAGTTACTTATTTACCATGACTAAAAATGCCAAATAAGAGAAAATGAATGACAGGAATGTAAAACTGGTCTGATCACTAGTGGGAGGGGAGAGGGACAACTGATCGGTGAAGAAGGGTGAATATAATCGAAACACTTTATATACTTATGCAAAAATGGAACAATAACATTTGTTGACATTGGATTGGGAAGGGTGGGGGGACAAGAGAGTGGGTCGGATCGAGGTACATTGTATGCACATATAGACATGCCAAAATGAAACCCCTGGACCACCCACCTTGGGTGGGGGAAATGAATTATAAATGGCCTGACACATATAGCAAATTCATGCCTTACGCTTTTAAAAGCATTAGTCATGTTTAGAGGATGCTATGTTTAAAACTAATAAAGGGCCAGGCACTGTGGTACAAACTAGAAATCCCAGCAACTCAGCAGGTACAGATCTGAAGGATCATACTTGGAGACCAATCCAAACTAAAAGCAAGACTTCACCTCAACAAAGAGGTGGCACACAACCTGTAACCCCAGTTAGCCTTCAAGTATAGATATAAAGACTGTAGTTTGAGGCTGATGAGCAAAAAAAAGTATCCTAGCTGAAAGAATAACTAAAGTAACAGGAATAATATGTATAGTTCAAATGTTATAGCCCTTCAAGCATGAATCTTTGAGTTCAAATTTCAGTATTACCAAAAAAGAAAAAAAAAACTCTCAAGAATTTCTCTATTCTTCCCATAGGAACTTCTGATGGGAACTGCATAGTAAGATTACCAAACAGTTTATGAAAGGAAATACTCTGTTATAGAACTAGCCCAGGTACTATATAAGGGAGAAACTAACACAATTAGAATAAAATATAATCTGTAATAATTATTCATCTGTAGAAGTTATAATCTACTGATTAATTTAGGTAACAAACATCAGTGACTGCTAATATTATAAAAAGATAAAATCAAGTGTTATATGTTCTTGATTAAACTAAACTTATATATTCTTGTCCTTTACCAAAAGAATTGTATTTGGATCTCATCAATCTTCTAAATTCTTTGATCAATTTCCAGAAATACAGAGCATCAAAAACACCTACAGTCAACACTATACTTAATGATGAGAGACTGAATTTTTTTTCCCTAAAATCAGAACAAGGCAATGATGTCTGTTTACATCACTTCTCTTCAGCAGTGTACAGATGTTCAAACCATTGCAGCAAAGCAAGATAAAGAAATGAAAGAAAGACAAAGAAAGAAAATCACAAAAGACAAAAGAAAAACCTCCCTATTTATAGATAACTGTCTATGTAGAAAATCCCTGGGAATCAACTACTAACTACTAGAGATGTCTCTACATTCTTCCTATCCTATTCTTCCTGTCCTTTCTCTAGGACAAAGATAGTCTGTACATACCTGCCTGATACTTAACCAGGCTCCAAAATGTGGTTCTACTTGTCATTTCTTCCCCTACCCCTGAATGTAGCAAGCAAGTATCAGATTTTCCTGCAGCTCAAGAGAGAGCATTGAAATATATACTAGTGTAAAAATAATGATAAGGAGCCCTAAAGGGTAACATGAGAATGTCCAATGCACTAATAAGCTCTTTGGAAGAGAGAGGAAAAGTGCCCCTAGAGAAACATGGCCATACTGTGACCAAGTGATATACACATGAACGTGAAGGCTTCTCTGCTAAGGAAGACTGACAGAAAAGAAAACCTGGGTACCAGACAGCATTACTGAGTAGCCTAACTAGTCCCAGTCTCCTTTGCTAAGAAAATTCTTTGTAAGAAAATTCTTACCATGCCTAAGACAAAATTATCACTGAATAATTGTTGAGCAGACAGGCCAGTAGCATTAAGTACTGTACTGTGGTACCATCAGTATCTTGATTCATTTTCAGAACTTTTTTCCTTTCCAAACTGAAACTTTCCATCCATTAAACACTAGTTTCTCATTTCCCTCTTCCCCATCCCTGACAATCCACATTCTTGGTCTCTATGAATTTGACTACTTTAGCTAGGTATTTAATATAAGGAATTATGTAATATTTGTCCTTTGAGTTTGGTTTATTTAATTTAGTGATATTTGTCTTCAGAGCTTATCCATGATGCAACATGTATGTCCAAATTTTCTTCTTTTTTAAGGCTGAATATTTCATGGTAGGTAGAAAACATGCACACTTTATCCATTCATCTTTCAGTAGATATTTAGGGACAAATGCACATATAGAGTGCTTAGCTGATGAAAAATAAATAGCTCAGAAAACTTTACACTAAATGAAGATGACTAAATACTTTGCCAAACTGAAACATGCATCTCTGTGTTGTTACAAATGTAATTTCTGATATGCTCATATGGATGTATTTAGCAGATACTACTTGCAACAACACATCAAAAAGATTACTTGGTCTGAGAACATGTATATAGTTTTTACAGTCAGGAACCCCTTATTTAATTACTTCTAACAATTGTATTTCTTTTTAATTCATGTGTTTTAAAGCCGAATAACTTTGTTAAAAGTACTTTTTGTTGTCTAAAAGAGGAACTTACAGATTTAGAGTCTTTTATCCATCTAAAGAATGACTTCTTCAAGAGTCACTTTTTAAGGGAGGTCATCTTTGGAACATCTGTTTGTGGGTTTGCTCAGAACCCAGAAAACAAGTTGGCAAAACTCTAAGGAAAGTAAATGACTTACTAGAGTATCTCTGTTTCCCCCTCATCTAACAATAGCATCATTTTACTAGTGACTATATGGATGCATATTACAAAATCTTCTATGTCTCCAACAAAAAAATAAGTCTGAGGTTCCTGAGCTAAGCTTCAGAAATAGAATTAACAAATAGCATGGCTTTTATACTCTATTTTGTTCAATTCACTCATTGATTCTCTCTTTCTTCCTCTCTCTCTCCTCTCTCTCTCTCTCTCTCTCTCTCTCTCTCTCTCTCTCTCTCTCTCTCACACACACACACACACACACACACACACACACACACACACACACACACACCTTTAAGGTGGTGCTTAGCACTTATTTATTCCCTTTGTAATTTACCCAATTTCTTTTTTATCAGAGCTGAGGAACAAAGGTGCTCTTGCATTGAGCTAAATCTCCAAACCCCTGATTTCTTTTAATAAATAGGTAACTTATTTTCAACAGGTTCACTGCTCACTGTGAGTATAGCACTTATGCATTCACAATACTTTGTCTTAAGACAGTAATGGGTAGAGCAGGGTCTCCCATACTGGACTTGGTCCCATTCCCTTGTCTGTATGTAGACTGTGTAAGATGGTAAGAGTGAACTAAACAACTACTACAGGGTTTTATTCCACTTGGTCTTCAAAACAAAGTCAGTTCTCTGCTTCAGTTCTAATGACAGAGCCCTCAAATTAAAATAAATAGTAATATATTGGTATATCATATTTTCTTTCCAAAACATACAACATAATAAACTAAAAATCATTTACAAAACTGATGGAAAAACATAAAAATCTAGCATTTGTGTGTGTGTGTGTGTGTGTGTGTGTGTGTGCGCATGTGCATGTGTGTGTGTGTGTTTGTGTGTATGTGTGTGTATGTATGTGTGTGTGTACTGGCCCTTGAACTCAGGGCATCTCAATCTCAGTCAGCAATGAGCATTGCTGGAGCTTAGCCACTTGAGCTACACCTCCAGTTCCAAGTGTATGTGTGCCGAGCCAGTTTCAAACCACGATCCTTAGATCTCAGCCTCCTGAGTAGCTCAGATTACATGTATGAGCAATTGGGACCCAGCAACATTTATCATTGATTATTTTCAATTGTATGTATCCTTATCTTATATGTATGTGTGTATATTTATTTATTTATTTATTTATTTATTTATTTATATCAGTAGCAGCAGTGGTGATATTTTTGTTTTTCTAAATATTGAGGGTTTAGTTTAGGGCCTCAGGATTGTTAGGCAAGTGCTCTACCACTTGAGCCATGCCCCTAGTATAGCAGAATTGGTGGTACAAGTCACATTATTACAAAAAGAAAATTTTTAACTCTTTTAAATTTTCCATGAACTAATTTTTTTTACTCTTTCACATTTTCCATATTTTAATGTAGTGTTGAAATAACTAAGAACAAATGACATTACAGTTTTTAGGAATAACTCATAATCTCACAGATCTTTCTCTCCCATAGCAGCCTTTATGTCTTCTATAAACCATTACAACCTCAATTCTAATTCACAGAACCCTAGAGGGAGGGAAAAGTGAAGTTGCACACATAGGAAAGATATAGCCCACATTCCTAGGTGGCCTGCACATAAGAGTACAGGAACAGCAGCAACAAAAGCTCACATTCAGTTAGTACAACTGGCACACCACACATCTCCAAGGATTACTGATGATTTTGAAGTATTTATGTCATCTTATAAATGCTGCCATTCACTCTCACTGTGGCTAGTGGGCATCTGAAAAAATCTTTCAACACATCTCCTGTTAGAAGTCCATGGGGACAGATAAGTAATGAGAAAAGGGCTTTCCAAATTTAAAAGGAAACATTTGGTACTTCAGTTTCCAGTATTGCAACATCTCTTTTTCAACAAAGGAATTTATTACACAGTACGTCACCTTTTCCCTGTTGGAGGATTTACTGCCAATTTTGGAGTTGGGTTACTTCTGGTTTTCAAGCCTGTCTTGTGAAATTAAAGAGAGGGCTGCCTTAAAAGTGATAGAACACACATGATTTCAGTCTTCACAGTGTCCCCATGGTTATCAAACCTGGAACCTATTACATACAAGAAGAAAACATACAGAGTTTTATAAAGAGATGGAATAAGTGGTGAAGATGTCTAATCAAGTCAAGCCCAGAGGTTACTGCTCACCAAGCCACATTCAGTGTTTCTCAAGGACCGATTCCTAAAGATGAATCTTAGAACCATACTACTTCAATCAGGACATAAGACCATCTTCACAAATTTACTGTAAAGCCACAGAGAGAGGAACCATAGGATTACAGAATCTGAAATGAGTCATTTAGAATCTATATTCCTTGTCTTCTTTACTTCAAAAATCAGACAACTTAGCTTAAATGGCTTTAAATGCCTCACAAGACAAAATGCTTATACTTGGAAATACTATTAGAACTCTAATAACTTTCTGGTTAAAATTTAAAGTCTTGCAATGGAAATGGACAGATCACTTAGAGAAAACTCTTTTTAAACATTGTTAATTAATACAAAAATACATTTGGATTAAATTTAGTCATAGAGAACTAAATTTTTAAAGGAAAAAAGAAAAAAAAAGAAAAAGTCATTGACTGACTTACAATTAATTGTTCAACTATTGTATATCTAGGGCTCTCATGAATACCTCAGTAAAGTTTTACAATTATCTTGTGAAAGTTACTATCATACCTGATTAGCAATTAATTATTCCACAAACCAGTTGTTGTTTCATGAATAAAGGGATTAGAAACTAAGAAAGCCTTTAAAGTCTGAATTTATGTTCAAGATTAGATTAAGAATTATCTAGATAAGTGGGTCAATAAGTTTGACAGTTACACTTAGATTGTTGAAAACCCTCAATTTTAACCACAAATCTCAAAAAAATAGTGCTTTACTGACTATATTCACAAGTAGTAGCATTAAAAATTTGAGATTTTTAAGCCATGCCTATTATCCTAGCTAATCAGGAGGCTAAGATCTGATAATCACTGTTAGAAGCAAGCAGGGGCAGGAAAGTCTGTTAGACCCTTATCTCCAACTAACTACCATAAAAGTCAGAAGCAGAGCTCTGGTTCAAGTGGTAACAAGCTACCCTTGAGCACAAATAGCCTGGAACAGCACCCAGGCACTGAGTGCAAGCCCCAGGACTGATAATAAGCTGGGCATGGTAGGGACAACTGTAATACAAACACTAAGGAAACAGGTAGGAGGATTTTGAGTTTGATGCCTCTTAGGTTACATAGAAAGACCCTATAACAAAAGTAAAAAATAAAAATAAAAATAGATTTTGTTTTATCTCAAAGCCATAGTGTGATTTCATTAACTCTAAAAAAATCTAAAATCCAATTATAAACAGCTACATATATATAATATAGTATAATATAAAATAAATACTTCACTGTACATATTGACTATATGTAGGGCATAAAACTCCACAAACTCATACTATACCATAAGTTTAACCTACAACTACTAAGCCAGTCAAATGTATTAAACATTTAATTAACAATTTTTAATGGCTTAAAATTCAAAAGTGATTTACAGAAGTAATTTGAATGGCCAGGGCCTCTTTAAAAACTGAATAAGGAAATTTGAGCTGATGTTATTTCTCAATAAATTCATCTGTACAAAAAAAAGGTGTTATAAATCATTTCATCAGTTTTAAAGCTGTACTCAAAAGTTTAAAAACAACATTCAGTGCTTAGAAGCCACACCAAGCACAAGAGAAAAAAATTCTTAAATCTGCTCACCAGCCTTTAATTATTTATCCCTTTCTCTATTCAACACCAAATCTAGAGTAGTTTAGTGTAGGGAAAGATACAAGTATTCTAAAGGAAGAAGGCAAAATGAAAATTACATTAATTTATGTAGCTCAAAGTAGAATTTTAAAAAATACTAATATAGAAGTAATACATAATTTCTCTTGCCACCAACTAGCAAACAAATATATAAACAAATAAGGTAAGAAATGGGAAAAATAGGTTAGCTGCCTGAAATTCATTTTATAGCAAAAGGCAAAACTGTTTAATTTTTGTTTAACTGTTTTTAATACCTGTTAAAGAGAAAGAAGGATGATTTGGAAATCTGATCAGTTCTGAGTCACCAAGAGAAGTCTAAGACAACTTGCACTGCCTAAAACCAAAGAAACTATCAAAGACAGATATATTGAACATAATGGGAGCTTCACTGATTAAAAAAAAAGGGGGAGAGGAGGATAATTTTGCCAACCAAAGAATAATTCCAAACCCCTAAAAATGCAACCCACGTTTCCCAATTGATGCATGGGACTTCCACTTCTATTTAGGATGGAGAAATATACAACAGTCACTCCAGGCCTAATAATAAGAGCGAGCAAGAATAAGTTACAAAACTACAGTTAAAAAAAAAAAACAAAGAAAGAAAGAAAGAAACTAGTGAGAGATAGAAATAGAAAGAAATTAGTTCAAGACCGCCAAGCAAAAGTTAGAAAGACTATACTACTAAAAAAAATGGTTTATGTCTGTAAACCCAGCTAGGTGGGCGGAAGTCCAAGGCCAGTTCTAGGATGAAAAATAAATAAAATTTAAAAGACTGAGGTATGGCTCAAATCGTAGATCGCTTACCTATCAAATGCAAGGCCTTGTGTTCAAACCACAGTACTGCAAAAAATAAAAAGTAAAAGTAATAGAGATTAAGATGTGTAATTCCCCCAAAGAGGAAGCATTATCTAGGAGAAAAAAACACAGTAGTAGAACAAGAACTGGCATGCCTTAAATGGGAACAAAGAGGAGCTAGCTGAACTTTGTCAAATTTTAAGTGACTACGTGAGGACCTGCATGAATTAGAACAAAGAGAAGTTTCATTCACTGAGCAAATTGGAAACCATTCAACAACCCTTTCCTATAGGTCTTCACTAAGAGTTCCAAAACATACAGCACCGAAAAGAGGTAAAAGACATCCATGCCCTCAGGGATACAGGTCCTTGCCCATAGGAAAAGCAAGAGGAAGTCTGGGGTTTGAAACAAAACAGGAGAGTTAAAAAACCTTCTGCAGGCTATCAAGAGGCACAGCTCTGTCACCAAAGTACAAGGCACCAGGCAGCAGATAATGGGAAAGGAAGGCTAAGAGAAATCCTTCAAAAGCAAATTGGGTCTTTCCTACTGCAACAGTATCATCAAAATGTAAAGGCACAGCAAAAAGACAAGATCTCACAGGTAGATGAGAATTTAACATCTCTCCAGTAACCCAATTAGATGCAAGCCTGGATATAAAGGCAGAAAGAGACAGAGAGAGAGACAGAGAGAAGTTGCCCCATAGTTCCAAAATCTAACCACTGTTTGGAGTTTTGCTTGTGTTCAAAACCCAAGCTCTGTTAAAATGTTAAGTCCTCACATTCCCATGAAATCAAACTAGGAATGCATCTGCTACTGGAATAACTGAGTCCCAACTCAACCACAAAAGATATTGATTTAGTAAGTCACATTACACATTACAAGAAGGAGTTTGCCTTTTTCCTACAAGCATAATAAAATAATAGCAAAATATTAATAAAGAAGAAAAACCAAACACTAAATTATTTGATTATACCATAGGAATGTTGGAAAGGAAGAACAATAAAATGAACAAAGACAAAACAAAAATAACCAATAGAAAAGAGGGCTTAGTGGTATGGCACAAATGGTAGAGAACCTGCCAAGCAAGTACAAAGTCCTCAGTTCAATCCCCAGTATTACAGAAGAAAAAGAGGAGCTAGATGCCAGTGGCTCAAAACTGCAATTCTAACAACTCAGGAGGGTGAAATATGAGGATAGCAGTTCAGAGCCAGCCTAGGCAGGAAAGTCTAGGAGTGGAGCTGTGGCTAACCTTGAGCAAAAGAGCTCAGGGATAGTGCCCAGGCCTTGGGTTCAAGCTCCATGGGCAACAACAAAAATGAAGAAGAAGAAGGAGGAGGAGGAGGAGGAGGAGGGGGAGGGAGGAAAGGAAGGAGGAGTTGGGGAGGAGGGGGGAAGAAGGAGGAGGAGAGGAGGGGAAGAGGGGGAAGAGAGGTGATGGGGAGATGGGAGGGAGGAGGAAGAGGGGGAGGGGGGAGAAGGGGGGAGGAGGGGAGGAGGAGGGGAGAGGGAGAGGAGAAGGGGGAGGAGGGGGAGGGGGAGGGGGAGGGAGAGGAGTAAGAGGGGGAGGAGGGGGCGGAAGAGGGGAAGAGGAAGGGGAAGAGGAGAAAAGGAAAACTTATTCATCTTATTCATATACTGTCTAAAAAATTCTGAAATATCAAGAGCATATATAAACTGAGTATGAAGAGATAAAAGAAGATATTTTGTACAAATAATAACAAAAGAATAGTAGTTATACTTAGACAAAAATATTGTAAAGGAATTTAAGAAAAATAAAACAGGGGCTGGGAAGGTGGCTCAGTGGTAGAGTGCTTGCCTTGCATGCATGAGGCCCTGGGTTCGATTCCCCAGCACCACATAAGCAAAAAGAAAAAAAGCTGGAAGTGGTGCTGTGGCTCAAGTGGTAGAGCGCTAGCCTTGAGCTGAAGAGCTGAGGGACAGAACCCAGGCTCAGAGTTCAGGTCCCATCACCAGACCCCCCCCAAAAAAAGAAAAAGAAAACAATGAACAAAAGGTTATTAAATATTGATAAAATTATCAATTCAATACAGGATATAACAAGTATAAATACATATACACCAAAAAATTATTCAAAAATATTAACAGACTTCATAAAAATATACAAGAATCTTCTTTGTACAATTACATAAAAGAATATTATACAAAAATAATAACAGGATGGGGCTGGGAAGGTGGCTCAGTGGTAGAGCGCATGCCTTGCATGCCAGAGGCCCTGGGTTTGATTCCTCAGCACCACATAAGCAAAAAGAAAAAAAAAAAAAAAAGCTGGAAGTGGCGCTGTGGCTCAAGTGGTAGGGCTCTATCCTTGAGCTGAAGAACTGAGAGACAGAGCCCAGGCTCAGAGTTCAGGCCCCATGACCGGACCCCCCTCCCCCCAAAAAATAATAATAACAGGATGAAAATAAGAAAACTTGAATATATACAAGAACTAAACAATATGGTTCTGAACAAAGAAAAAATTAAGAGAACACTTGAAAAATCTCTTGACAAATACAAGTTTTATAGGATGCATTAAAAGTAGTTGCAAATGCTTGGTAAAGAAATGTATGCATTATCCTGCCCATGTAATTGTAGCCCCTCTGTACAGTATGTTCTCAAATAAAATAAAATTAAATTAAAAAAAAATAAAAGTAGTTGCAAGCTGGATACAGCCACTCACCCCTACAAAGGAATTATAGTCAACGGAAGATCATGGCTCAAGTCAATCACAGGAAAACAAAACACAAAATCTTATCTGAAAGACAACTAAAGCATAAAGGGCTGGTAGCATGGCCCAAATGGTAGAGTGGCATGATAGAAAACACAAGGTCCTGAATTCAAGTCCCAGTAACATTTAAAAACTATATAGATATCTAAAAAAGAAATTAACAGAAATAAATATGGCCCTGAACAACAAAATACACAAAAAGCTCAAGTAAACAACTTAATTCAACACTTAAAGAAACTAAGCCCAAAGTCTATAGAAAGAATGAATAAAGATTATAGGCATGCATTACCAAGCACAGTGATAAGGGTTCCTAAAAAATATAATAAGAAAAAAATCTGTTCAATAAATGAGTCTAGGAAAATTGGATATGCACATAGGAATAAAATTAAATGTTTGTACCAAACCAATCAATAAACAAACTCAGAAATGAGTTTGGAAGGAATGGATGAATTTCTAGCAAACGTTGACATGCCCAAAATAAACCAAGATGACTTAAACCAACTTAACAGACCCATATCAAGCATCGAAATAGAAAGAGCAATAAGAGACCTCCCATCCAAGAAAAGCCCAGGACCAGATGGATGAATTCTACAAGGTCTTCAAAGCAGAACTGACACCAATACTACTCCAACTTTTCAGTGAAATTGAAAGAGAAAGTTCACTATCAAACTCTTTCTATGAAGCAATCACAACCCTCATCCCAAAACCAGGCAGGAACTCATCAAAGAAAGAGAATTATAGACCTATTTCTTTGATAAATATCAATGCAAAACTTCTCAACAAAATTTTGGCCAATCGACTTAAACAACTCACCAAAAAAATCATACACCATAATCAAACAGGATTCATTTCAGGGATGCAAAGCTAGTTCAATATATGCAAAACAGTATAATTCATCACGTCAACAAGAGCAAGGATAAGAACCACATGATTATCTCAATAGATGCCAAAAAAGCATTTGACAATTTCAATGCCCCTTTATGATGAAGGCTCTGGAAAAACTAGGAATCCATGGAACATTCCTCAATATAATAAAGGCTGTGTATGACAAACCTACAGCCAGCATTATACTTAATGGTGAAAAGCTAAAGCCATTTCCTCTAAACTCAGGAATGAGACAAGGATGTGTACTCTCTACACTTCTCTTCAATTTAGTATTCGAATGCCTAGCTATGATAAGACGATGCAAACATAGAGGGGATCTGAATAGGGAAAGAATTAAAAGTATCCTCTTTGCAAATGATATGATCTTGTATTTAAAGAACCCCAAGTTACTTGAGCTGATCTGAAACTTTGGCAAACTAGCAGGGTATAAAATTAACCCTCAAAAATCAATGGCTTTTCTGTATGCCAACAATGAGAAAAGCATGGCTGAAATCAGGAAAGCAACTCCTTTTGTAATAGTCCCATAGAAAATAAAATACCTAGGAGTTAACTAAAGAAGTGAAGGATCTCTATGATGAAAACATTAAAAACCTGAAAAAGGAAATTAAAACTGACTAAGGAAGTGGAAAAACCTCCTATACTCCTGGATTGAGAGGATTAACATCGTAAAAATGGCAATACTGCAAAGACTATCTATAAATCCAATGAGATACCTATCAATATCCCAAACTCATTCATCAATGAAATAGAAGAAGGAATCCAAAAATTCATATGGAACAATAAAAGGCCTGAATAGCAAAAACTATCCTTAGCAGAAAGAACAGCAGTAGAGGAATATCAATACTAAACTTCAAACTGTACTACAAAGCCATAGTAATCAAAACAGCTTGGTACTAACACAAGAACAGACCTGAGGATCAATGCAATAGAACTGAAGACCGAGAAATGAACCCACAAACATACAGCCACCTAATCTTTGATAAGGGAGCTAAAAAAATAGAATGGAAGAAAGACAGCCTCTTCAGTAAATGGTGCTGGCAAAATTGGTTAGACACCTGTAGAAAACTAAAGCTAGATCTTTGTATATCACCCTGCACCAGAAGCAACTCCAAATGGATCAAAGACCTCAAAGTCAAAGTAGACATCCTGAAAACATTTCAGGAAGGAATAGGAGAAACTCTAGGGCTCCTTGGCACAGGTCAAAATTTTCTTAATAAAGACTCAAACACAACAAATCAAAAAAAGGTTGGACAAATGGGATTGCATGACACTGCAGAGCTTCTGCATGTCAAAGGACATAGCTAGCAAGAACAATAGAAAGCCCATGGATTGGGAGAAGATCTTCACTAGCCATATGACTAACAAGGGTCTCATATCTTTTATTTTTTTTTTGCATCTGGTCCTGGGCCCTGAACTCTGGGCCTGGGCGCTGTCCCTCAGCTCTTCAGCTCAAGGCTAGCACTCTACCATTTGAGCCACAACGCCACTTCCGGCTTTTTTCTTTTTGCTTATGTGGTGCTGAGGAATCGAACCCAGGGCCTCATGCATGCAAGGCAAGCGCTCTACCACTGAGTCACCTTCCCAGCCCCAAGGGTCTGGTATCTAAAATATACTTAGAACTCAAAAAATTAACTCCAACAACAAATCCTCAGAAAAACAACTGCCTGATAAAAGACTTAAAGAGAAACTTCTCTGAAGTGGAAATAAGAATGGCCAATAGACACATGAAGAAATGCTCAACTTCTCTAGCCATAAAAGAAATGCAAATCAAAACAACATTGAGATTCCACCTCACCCCAGTTAGAATGGCTATTATCAAGAAATCTAACAAGCCGGGCGCGGGTGGCTCACGCCTGTAATCCTAGCTACTCAGGAGATCTGAGAATAGCGGTTCAAAGCCAGCCCGGGCAGGAAAGACCGTGAGACTCCTATCTCCAATAAACCACTAGAAAACCGGAAGTGGCGCTGTAGCTCAAGTGGTAGAGCGCTCGCCTTGAGCTGAAGAGCTGAGGGACAGCGCCCAGGCCCAGAGTTCAAGCCCCATGGCCGACAAAAAGAAAAGAAAAGAAAAGAAAAGAAATCTAACAACAGATGCTGGAGGGGATGTGGCCAGAAGGGAACCCCACTGCATTGTTGGTGGGAGTGTAAACTTGTTCAACCACTTTGGACAGCGTTATGAAAGTTCCTCAAAAGACTTCACATACAACTCCCCTATAACCCAGCAATCCCACTTTTGGGCATTTACCCAAATGATCACAAAGAAGCTACCAGCACAACTATGTTTATCACAGCATTATTCACCATAGCTAACATATGGAACCAAACCAGATGCTAAGATATGGAACCAACCCAGATGCCCCTCAGTAGATGAATGGATCAAGAAAAAAAATACACACACACACACACACACACACACACACACACACACACAATGGAATTTTATACTGCTGTCAGAAAGAATGACACTACCCCACTTGTTAGGAAAGGTAAAGACTTGGAAAAAATTATATTAAGTGAAGTAAGCCAGGCCCAAAGAAACATAAGTCCCATGGTTTCCCTTATTTGCAATAACTAGTATATGTCAGAAAAGGTCAAGAACTATGTACATATGACCATATAAGATGATGCTAAGTGAAATGAACCCAAAATAGGGACACAGGAGGTTCTATCTTTCTTGCTGTTCTTTTTAATGCATTTATAATGTACTATGTAATTATTTTTCTTTCTTTTGTCTGTTCTTCCCCCATGGTATAACCCCTGTTTTCACTGTATTTGATTCCAGTACCCTGAATCTTGTATATACATTTTTCTGATTTGGGGAGGGGAAGAGAAATAAAATGCTGAAATAAGGATACACGTTGACCTATTGTAACAATGAGATGTACAAGACACTACGTTGAAAATGAACTTTACAGGCTGGGAAGGTGGCTCAGTGGTAGAGCACTTGCCTTGCATGCCTGAGGCCCTGGGTTCGATTCCTCAGCACCACATAAGAAAAAAGAAAAAAGCCGGAAGTGGTGCTGTGGCTTAAGTGGTAGAGCGCTAGCCTTGAGCTGAAGAGCTGAGGGACAGCGCCCAGTCTCAGAGTTCAGGCCCCACGACCAGACCCAAAAAAAAAAAAAAAAAAAAGAAAGAAAGAAAGAAAATGAACTTTACAACTTCGGGGGATGGGAGGGAGGAGTTAGGGAGAGAGGGAGGGAAGAGATGACAGAGGAAAAACAAAGGAAGGGTAACAATGTTCCATAGGAAATGTACTCAACTTACTTATGTAACTGTAACCCCTTTGTACAGTATCTTTACAATAAAAATATATATATACTAAAAAATAAGTGAGTCTAGGAAAACTGGATATGCACATAAGAATAAAATTGAATGTTTGTACCATATACAAAAACAATTCAAGGATTTAAAAATCAATTTAAATGTTAAAGTATCTAAAATATCTAAAATAAAACTCTTTGAATAATAGAATCAAAATTGGTCTTAGAAATTATCTTTTCTGACTATGAAAAAAAAGCACAGGCAAAACAAACAAAAATAGGAAGCTGGAACATTAAAACATTTCTACAAACAAAGGAGTCCACTGAATGAGAGAAAATATTTGCAAACCACTTATCTAATAAAAATGTAATGCTCAAAATACAAAAGAAACTCAGAAAATTCAGTACCCCAAATTCTAACCTGACTTTAAAATTAGCAAAAAAATCTGAAGAGGTCATTATTCCAAAGAAGATGGTCTAGTAGGAATATAAAACAAATGATCAGTATCACTAATAACTAGTGAAATGCAAATCAAAACTAAAACGAGGTATTACATCAAAAGTTTTAAAGTATTGGTGAGAGGGTACAGAAAAGGGAATCCATTTGAGCCGCTGATTCAAATGTAAATTGATACAACCAATGGAAAATGGTTCAGAGCTTCTTCAAAGAGTCAAAAACAACAGTTATATGAGGTATAGATAGAGAGACAGAGATATAGACATAAATATAATGAATGACATATTACCTAAAGGACCTATCTACACTTTCAGGATCAATACAGCTTATTCAGAGTAGCCAAAAAAATGAAAATAATTAAGTGTCTAACAATAGATGAGGGGATAAAGAAAGTGATGTATGTGTTTGAAATATATTTTTCCTGATAGAGTTACATAGAAATATTACTAAAACTTTAAAAATATCCAAATGACTACAAACCAGGCTACACTAAAGCCACCAGCACAACCATGCTCATTGTAGCATTGTTTACCATAGCTAAGATATGAAATCAACCCAGATGCCTCTCAACAAACAAATGGGTCAAGAAAATGTGATATAGATACACAATTGGATTTTCTATGCTTCCATCAGAAAGAATGACATTGCTCCATTTGTAGGAAAATGGAAAGACTTGGAAAAAATTATGCTAAGCTTTGATGCTATTCTTAAGATATTTTGTTATATTTTATAAATCATAACTTACATATACGAGATAGATGTTTTCATATGTATCTAATGGCATAGTTTAAAAATCCAATCATGTTTTACTTAAAAACAAGTATATACATTCCAAGAAATGTGTCATTTAGTCAATTTTGTCATTCTTAATCCAAAACCAAGAACTCAATGACCAGTCTAAGGGAAATAATCTATACAACAGAATTTTATGTAACGGTTTTAAAGGAATAAAGCTATTAGCTTTATCACTAATGTAGGATATACTAAATTTATGAGTTAGATCAGTAATACTTAGGCTAACACTCCATAACTAAGCATTTATAAAATTTTGGAATTATGTATGCATTTATGCAGGCAATTGTATTCACATACACTTTTTATAGGAAGAAAACCCATAGTATTTAGGTTCTTAAAGAGAGAATGGTGGGGGCTGGGAAGGTGGCTCAGTGGTAGAGCACTTGCCTCACATTCATGGGGCCCTGGTTTTGATTCCTCAGCAATGCATAAGCAGAAAAGACAACGGAAGTGGTGCTGTGTCTCAAGTGGTAGAGTGCTAGCCTTGAGCTGAAGAGCTGAGGGACAGAGCCGAGGCCCAGAGTTCAGGCCCCACAACTGACGAGAGAGAGAGAGAGAGAGAGAGAGAGAGAGAGAGAGAGAGAGAGAGAGAGAGAGAGAGAGAGAGAGAGAGAGAGAGAGAGAGAGAAAGAGAGAATGGTGATCCAAAAATAATAATTACTATGTTAGCTAGTCTCTAAAGATAGCTCCCAATAAAACAAACTTCTTGTTTTCTGCCTTATGTGATCTCTTCCTACACAGCATGTGTACTGAGTAATTTACTCTAAGAAACATAATGCCAATCTTAGGCCTGAGCCCTATGAAGGTCTAACATGTTTCACTTTTTGTACTTTCAAGAATCTTGAACTACCACAGAAGAAATACCATTATCATGCAAGAAGGGGAAGGGACCACATTAGACAATGAGAACTCCTGATATTCCTTCTGACACATCCTGTCATATCAACTCACAAAGATGACAGTCAACAGAGTGAAATGTCATAGACATTTAATGTGACATCCATAGTCACATTAGAATCCCCAAGAACAACCAGCAAAAGACAACAACAACAAAAACTCCATATCAGGCCCAATTAAAGCCCATTATCATGTAAAGTAAGAACATGGATATTGTGTGAAGTCATAGAAGTTTGGAGAGTGATAATAGGTAACCAAACAGTCATCTGGGTAATCTTTGTTCTCGCATGTATGCACACATACATACACACTATACTGATACTATTTTATATTATACTTACACTGAACAAAAACAACTATTTAGACCAGGCATGGTAGGTAGCTCAGGCCTGTAATCCCAGGATGTGGGAGGCTGAGACAGAGGGATCATGAGTTCAAGACTAGCTGGGTTAAATAGCAAAACCCTGTCCCCAAAACAAACAAATCAACTTGCATTTCATATATTAAATTTATATAGGTCCTTTTTATTATATAAAGTAAGATACCTATGATCCATATAGGTTTGCACTTAGAATTAAGAGTTGTAAAGTGGAATGAGGATACTCAAAGAACTTTTTATTTTAAATATTACAGTTATTACTCATGCAAAATTCCTTCTTTCCTCTGGCCAAATAAATGAATAACATCACATTGAAAGAAACAAGCAAAGCTCAAAAAAATAAGACATAGAAGCTAGACGTAAATGACATACATACATAATCATAGACATGAACATATGGAGATAAATCTGTATACTACATATAAATATAAATATATATATATATATATATATATATAAATGAACACAGAACATGAGTCTAACTAGAAGATTACTTAGAAGAAGGTGAAGGGAAAAGAAAAGGAGTATAAATAAATTTGAGATACATGACAAGTATATGCAAAAGTAGCATGAAGAACCACAATGAACGCTGTTGATAAACAGGGGGTTAGAAGGGAGAAAAAGTTGGGAGGTACTAGTGAGAAAGATTTGGGCTTAACAAGGGTGAAAGACATTGAATATGGCTGAAACTGACTGTTAGCATGTGTGAAAAATAGAACAATACCAAAAAAAAAGTTGTTTGAGGCTAAGGAGAAAGATATTTTTTACTTTACTAATGACACAGCATTGTATTGTGTTATATTAGCCTAATCACAATAATGTTTACTGAATAGAAATACTTTTTGCTTATTAATTTCCACGTTAATCTTGCAAATGATACTCAAGTAGAAAACAAATTCAAATAGAACTAAGAATCTTGCCCCAGAACCAAAAGGCAAAGCAGAACATAAACAATATGAAAAAAGCCAGATACCATTTCATCTATTCAATTTAAGTGAAATGAAGATATAAACAAACTTTGTGGTGGCATTTTTTTAATCTACTGTATTTGATTTTTCAAAATAAAAACATCCATTTTCCACAGCCAGCTCTGTTACTCAAAAAGGCAAGAGCCATGGCTTTGGCAAGAACAGATTTACTTGACAACTATACATATTTTTAACTCTCTGAATACCTAGCTAATGATATTTCTAGTTTGTTTTTTAATTTAAAATTAGGCTTTTTTCTTCTTTCTCACATTTCTCTACCATCAGCAAGTTTTTTATATTTTCTTAGGCACTACTTGGCCTTTTTGAACCTCAGATTTCTCATTTAAAAGTGAGAATCACTACATTCAAATCACTTACCAAAGGACCTGACCTTTGCAAACACTCAAAGTTGCTTGTTATTAGCATCCTTCTTATGGATAACAAAATGATACCAAGGATCAAGGTTCCTAGGATCATGATATCTATCTACACAACAGGTATTCCTATCCTCTTTCCTAAGAGAACTTGTATTTTATTTTATTCTATTGCCCTCACCCACCTGTCTATAGGCAGGCAGGTCCAGGGCTTATCACTAGTTCATAGGTAACACCACAATCCTTGGTCAGTATTAGCTCAAGAACAGGTGTACAATAGTATTCAGTTAATGAATTATGAGGAGTGGGCTGGGAGTGGGACTTAGTGGTAGAATGCTGCCCTAGCATACATGAAGCCCTGGGTTCAATTCCTCAGTACCACATAAACAGAAAAAGAGGCACTGTGTCTTAAGTGATAGAATGCTAGCCTCGAACACAAGAAGCTCAGGGACAGTGCCCAGGCCCTGAATCCAAGCCCCAGGACTGGCAAAAAAAAAAAAAAAAGCACAGACTGAAATATGAAGAGAAACATTACCAGCAGATTTGAGGAAAGTATTCCTCACTCCTAGAAAAAGGTTATATAGGCACATACCTTCAATCCAAGCATTTGGAAGGCTGGGGCAGAAAGTCTCAAGTTCTAAGCCAACCCTAGATACCCAGCAAGATCCTGTCTCAAAATAGCAGAAAGAGAAGTGCAAGGAAGGAGAGGAAGGGAAAAGGAGGAGGAAAAATGAAAGGAAAGGAAGAGAAGAAGAGAGGAAAGACAAGTAGGGAGAATAGGAAGAGAGAAGATAGAAGAAGGAATGGAGGGAGAGTAGAGAGGAGGGCGGGGGAGGAGGGGGAGAAAAGAGCTACAAAAGAGATTTTGATGAATCTTCTGGCAATACTATACTAGAAAGTGGCCAGAAAGTGAGGACAATAGAGCAAGAGCTAGAAAGAAGGCAGAATGAGGTTCCTGATGTCATCGAGGCAGCACCGGGCCCAAACCACCTAGGAGCCTCTGAACACCCTTCGATTTGTAAAACCTTAGATGTGAAGCCAATTTCTTTTTTTTTATTTTTAATTTTTTTATTTGAAAATCTTAAAAAAAAAAAAAGCAGAGGGGTTATAGTTACGTAAGTCAGGCAAAGAGTACATTTCCTTTTGGACAATATTACCGCTTCCCTTGTTCTCTCATTTTTACTTTCTGTTATATGCAACCCAAAGCATGCAATGATAGATGTTCCTCAACTTAAAGCAGGATTGCAGTCAAATAAACCCATTACAAATGAGTTGAAAATGAATTTCTCACATCCACTGAGCACATTATAGTTTAGCAGTACAGTCCACTGAAGACATCACTGTGTATTCTGGTGACCATGTTGCTAATTGAGAGCTTGCTACCATTGCAAGCACCTCAAAAGAGTATCCCACCACATACCAGTAGCTCAGAGAAATACCAAAATTCAACAGAAAAAAAAAATTAAACATTTACACTCATGTTCCTTTTCAAAATGAAAGTCTCTAGCATGATTACCTAAAACTCTGAAACAAATAGGAACATGAGCTCTGACTTTTCAATACAAAACAAACCATTTGCCAGTCAGAATCTGTTTGACAATGCCTCCAAACAAAGAAAAGGTTCTTGAATTCAACTCAACAGGCCTTTATTAAGTGCTTCCTGTGCCTTTAACTCACCAAACTTATCCTCAAGAATCTCCCCAGCTTTGTAGAAAAGCAATGGCATAGTGGCTATGAAGTATCCCATGACACCAACTGATTTCAGTTGGAATAAATTTATGGTGCTGAGCATGGGAAGAAAGGATGAAAAAAGCATGTGAGTTAGGAAAGACATCAATGGGAAGAGGGAGAAGAAGGAAGGAAAGTTGAGAGGGGAAAAGAAATCAGCTGCAGAAAAAGAAGATATTTGAATCTAATTGAAAGGATAAAAAAAGCTTCATCAGATAGATAAGGAGGGAAGGGATCCTAAACAGAAGCAAAAAAAGAGAAACTTGCACTTATGATGCAACAGCAATAGATAAAGAAAGTGAATGATGGTAATGAAAGCTTCCTATTCCTAAATGCTTCCCAGACTTGTAGATTAAAATAAAATCTACCTATACAATTTGCACAGTCAGTTGCTGGAAACTGTCTATGAACTTGATAATGTAGGCAGGGGTTAGCCTACAAATGTTATTCTACAGAAAGCTCAGAAAGCTTAATACAGACCCAGACAGATGATTCTGATGAGAAAAACTACAAAGAAGTAGCTGCTCCTAATGTATAAAATGAAATCAAAAGTAACTAAGACAAATCAAATGAGAATGTTAAACAATTATATGAAAAAAAGTTTGAGAATATTGTATTTCTACATCCCATTTATTTTTAGCAAGAGAAACAAAGCATGTAACAGGTAAAGCAGGGGCACATCTAAACTTTAAGGATAAGAAAAAATACAATGAAACAAATGATCAGAAAACCTTAAATCCTTACTTAAAATCTTTATTATCATTTGACCTGAATTTTAGTAGCTATCTTAGCTAGACTGATTATAAAAAGTTCCAGCTGAAGACATGGCTAAGCAGTAGAGTGCTAGCTTAACAAACATGAGATCCTGAATTCAAAATGCCAGTTCTGAGGAGAAGAAAATCAGAGTACATTCCACTTCTCCATTACTGCAGCAGGCCTGTAATTCAGTGAATGCCTCTATTTCCTGGAGGACACATGAAGTTCTTGATTTCAAGGCCAACCTCAGCGACAGAGAAACTCTGTCTCAAAATAACAAATAAAAAACAAAAACAGACAAACCAAAACTTTTGTATTTGCAGAACTCTTAGAAACTGAAAACCCAAACCAAAATTTTATGTCTGAAAAACCAAGCTGAAAATGTTCAGGAAAAACTTTTAGAGGAACTGAAGACCTACACTTTGAGTATCTAAGAGCTAAAGCCTCAAATTCCCAAGACATCAATTTTTCATAACAGTTTGCCAACATCAGACATACCACCAACCTTCAAAAAGTGATGAGTTATACCATGTACAACTCTTATAGCAATAAATTTTCAATTTACAAAACTCAAAGTCAATACATTGTGCCTCATAATCATTTAAGTTGGCAAGACTTTACATAAAAATTTAAAGTAAAGCATTGGAAATACTTGATTTATGTTACACAGCACTATGGAATTTAAACATTTGTATGCTCAATCAAACTCTACTTCTGGTCAATTCACTCACTGATTAGCTTAAATATAATTTCCTAACAAATACTTGCCCAAATGTAATATGAAAATCTTTAAAGAATTATCTTCATATTTTTTAAAGAAAATATCAAGTCAAGTAAATTTCCTAAATAGAAAAGAACCACCACAACAGAATAATATCCCAACATGACCTTGTGCTATAAAAGGCATGAATTGTATTGAGTGAATTCTGCCTCTAACAAGAACCTTCTACAGAGAGAACCAAGAAGGCAAAGCCACGAAGGCCTTCAGTCCAGTAAGAGCCACGAAGCAGCGTGTCAGAAAGAAATTGTTTTTCTGCTCCTTTTGATGGGTTATGCTTTCAAGTCAGGAAATTAGAAACAGGTGTGCCAGAGGGCACACACATCCTCGCTCCACACTGAAAAACAGGCGTTTTCAATTTTCAAACATGAAAGGGACTCCTGTTGAATGAAAGAAGAAATGAAAATCCAGCTCTGTTTCTGCGAACCATATGAAGGGAGCTTAGAAAGTCTTTGACAAGTTGCTTGCCTTACTCCTTCTCCAACTGACAGCAGGTAGTACTTGACAATAGGAAGGAAAAGGCATTCTTTTAAGTGAGAACAATCAAAGGGAGAAATACATGAGGGATCGCATCATTGGAAGTTTAACTCATCACTTGATCTTATTACTCTTTTTTTTCCCACCATTTCTTTACCTCATGTTTTCAAATTAGAAGTCTGTTCTTTCACAAAACAACAACAAAGCAATGCAAACTAAGTATCTAGTGCAAACACACACACACACACACACACACACACACACACACAAACACGTCTGAAAAAATGCAAACTTCAAAAGAACCTTTGGGCTCCACTTGATCCGCTATAGTCAAGATCTTACCTTCCCTGTATGACGTCCTGAGCACTGCTGGAACGCAGGACAATGGAGGCATTTCAGTGAGTACATAAGTGGGAGCCGGGCGCCGGTGGCTCATGCCTATAATCCTAGCTACTCAGGAGGCTGATCTGGGGATCACGGTTCAAAGCCAGCCTGGGCAGGATGAGCAATGCTAACCTTAAAGACATTAGTGTGGATGGAATTGGTAGGGAAGGCAGGAAGGGAATGTACTTAAGGCTACAACAATGCTTGTCATCAGGCTCACTGAGGTGCCTACAAGTGATTCTGGGAGGCACACTACAAGGTTCCCCAGAGGAACAGATGCAGCAGAGCATTAAAGCCTAGCAAACCTATCCATATAGGCAGTACTTAAAACATATTTCTGCACTGACAAGAAACTCCATATATCATCAAGTAAGGTCACAGCTTTTGAACCTTTTAGGACTGAGTCTATGTTATTACTTCTCGTCTAGCATATACAGAATTGCACAGAATAAAAATCACTACAGCCAGGCACCATTGGCTTATGCCTGGAATCCTAGCTACTCAGGAGGCTGAGATGGGAGGATTGCAGTTCAAAGCCAGCCCAGGCAGGAAAGTCCTTGAGATTCTTATCTTGAATTAACCACCAGAAAACCAGAAGTGGCCCTGTGACTTAACTGGTAGAGCACTCACCTTGAGCTGAAAAGCTCAGGGACAGCACACAGGCCCAGAGTTCAAGCCCCATGACCACCAACAACAACAATAACAAAATCATTACAACAACTGCTGCTTTATTACTTGAAAGCAATTAAAAGTCACTTTTCCAAGGAATAAAATACCTGTTAATTTATACATGAAATTATATCCTGTGTTTCAAATTTTAATTCAGAAGAATATTTAAAACATCCACTCACCTGTATGTAAAAAACAAAGCTTAACATGAATTAAACAGTATTCCCACTTCTCTTTCATGGCAAAAATCCACTGAAATATTACTGCTATCACAAGACAGCAGAATTATTAGTTTCCTTTCCTGAATTATCGCCAATGAGCATACATTATGTCACAATCAGAAAAAAAAGCCAATTTATTTAAAACTTTTAAGACATTATAAGAAAAGCTGTCATATTTAACTGGTTTCTTAGGAAATGATCTGGCATAATTTAGAATTCTGCTTTACTGTGATCTACCAGTGACTTTAGTAACACTAAAAAAAAAAAGGGCAATAAGCCAGACATTCATGGCTCATGCCTGTGATCCAAGCTACTTAGGAGGCTGAGATCTAAAGACTGTGGTTTGAAGCCAGTTTGGGCAGGAAAATCTGTGAGATTCTTATATCCAATTAACCACTAAAAAGCCAAAGTAGAAAAAATTATATTAAGTGAAGTAAGCCAGACCCAAAGAAACACACGTCCATGGTTTCCCTTATTTGCAATAACTAGTATACATCTAGGATAATCTTACCAGATAAGCAGAAAAGGTCAAAAGCTATACACATATGACCATATAAGGTGATGCTAAGTGAAAGGAACCCCAAGATAGGGACACAAGAGGTTTTATCTTTCTAGCTGTTCTTTTTAATGTACTCATAATGTACTGTGTGAATTTTTTGTTTCTTTTATACGTTCTTCCTCCATGGTATAACCCCTGTTTTCACTGTATTTTAATCCAGTGCCCTGCATCTTATATATACATTTTTCTAATTTGGAGAGTGGAAGGGAAATAACTAAATGCTGAAACAAGGATACAGGCTGACCCATTGTAACAATGAGATGTACAAGACACTGTTGAAAACGAACTTTACAACTTGAGGGGGGAGGGAGGAGTTGGGGAAGTGGGGAGGGAAGGGATGGTAGGGGAAAAACAAAGGAGGGGGTAACAATGCTCATAGGAAATGGACTCATTACCTTACTCATGTAACTGTAACCCCTCTGTACAATATCTTTACAAAAAAAATTTTTTAAAGCTATGGCTCAAGTGGTAGAGCGCTATCCTTGAGCAAAATATGATCAGGCCACCCAGGCTCTGAGTTCAAGGCACAGACACAGACACAGACACACAGACACACACACACACAGACAGACACACACACACACACACACACACAAAAGAAGTATTATATTAAAAGTACAACAGGTGTCAAGTCTCAGAACAGAATTACCAACCCAAATCATGATTTTAGTTCTTGGAAGTATGCTAGGAATTTATATACTCTATTATTGTAAATAAATTATATTCTCCCCAGCCCCAATATCCAAACAGTCCAAAGGGCCAAGTTCTTTTAAGATGATGATATTTACAAACGTTAGTGTTTCATCTATGCTCACATCTAAAAGTCACAATTCACCAAAGGGTTCTCATGGCTTTATTCCCAAGACTACTACATATAAGGCCTCAAATTATTTCAACTTAAGTAGCTAGTCTTTGCACCAAGTACTGTAAGAATCTTGCTGAACATAACAAGCTTTAAAAAGTTTATCATTTCATACAGACAAGAAGGTTCTGAAAAGCATAAGTGTCAGCCCTATAGTGAGAAACATCACTGCCTCAACACAGTGGATTAAAGAAGTACAGGTTGAAAGGTCTGGATTCTACCAGTATAATTGATCTGTTTGTTTAATTGCGTGGCCAGTGTTGCTTCTTACTAGAAGAATCACTGCTCTTCATTGCAAAACAACTTCAGAGATGAAACATCTATCTTCATGTATCTTCCAAAAGTAGGAATGTTTCCCTACTGAAAAGAATATCTACTTCATACAAGGAAAAAATTGATTATTCAAAGCCTTCTAGAGGCCACCATCCAAGATGCCAAATTAAGCTCCAAATATCTCTCCCTTACCCATCTTCCTCAGGCATTCTCTGCTCAGGACAGAATACATGACTTCCTTTTAGATAGGCTTGGCCTATCTCACTCTACCATGATGTATTTGGCAGAAAGAAAATAATGATAAAAGAAAAATACTCAGGGGATGGTTACACAGAATCACAAGTTTAAGGGAAGCTTGGGATACAGTTATATTTCCAGGCCAGACTGGGTTACACAGTGAAATCTTGTCTCAGAGAGAGACAGAGACAGAGAGAGACAGAGACTGTTAAAGGATACACTATGGAAATAAAATATGGAGTGAGGATAAGAAGAATTACACAATTATATATTTTAGTCAAGGAAGATCTCCATGATCTCCTCTCCATAAGAAGACAAGCCAGGAAAACAAAGAACTGATATGGTAGAGCTGAGGGTTGAATTCCTCAGGGTGGAGATCTTAGGGACAGGAAACAACTCAAGCAAAGGTCCTAAGATGGAAATATTCATGGTGTGTTTAAAGTACATAGCAAGACAGCCAAGGTAGCTGAAACTGAGTGGCCAAGGGAAGATATGCAAAAGGACCAACTTGAGAGGAAGATGGGACATATTTAAAATAAAGCCTTATATACTCTTCTTAAGAACTTGGCTCTTCCCTTGAGTTATATGGGAAGCAAGTGGACAGTTCAAAATAGCAAACACATGACTTGAGTAAGATTAAACAACGTCAATTTTAAGAACTGAAATTAGTAAACACAAAAATAAGCGAGTGATTAGGAGGCTACAGCAACAATCTAGAGACCTTGGATCTTTTAGAAGCAGGGGAGAAAGAGACTAGCTTCTTTCTAGAAGGAAGGGAAATGGAAAGCTAGAAGGAAGACTAAAATGATTGAACAGAGTTCTAAGCATAACTGGGCTTTAATTCACCAGATATGTCTGTGATAAATGGAATACAAATGAGGGAAAAATTACTGTACTGAAAAGGAAGGGGATGAGGAAGAGGAGGCGGTAGCTAGCAGCAGTGGCGGCAGCAGCGGCGGCAATATGAATTTTTGCCTGACTCTCCCCAACCCTTGTAGAACTTGTATCCATCTCAGCAGCAGTTTCCAGCAGACTATCTCAGGGTTTTTGAGGTTTTTTGTTTGTTTGTTTTTTGGTGGTACTAGGGCTTGAACTCAGAACTCACACTTGTTAGGCCAGCACTCTACTGCTTTACCACTTGAGCCACACCCCTATCCCTTTTTGCTTTCATTTATTCTCTAAATAGGATCTTGTGCTTTTTGTCCAAGGCACTTAGACCATAATTCTCCAACATTTACTTCCTAGTAGCTGGGGACCACAGACATAAACCACCACAACTAGGCTTGTTTTTTGAGACAGGGTCTCACTAACTCTTTGCCTCCTTCTATTGGAGGATAGGATATAGACTCCCAAATGGCTAAGATTACAGAAATAACCTACCACACTCAGTCTAACTTTTCCATCTCTTAAAATCTCATTCACTTTCAAAGTTATTCCAGGCAAATCATGGCCACAATTCTCCACACAGCTCTGGTTTCTAGTCCTGCCCAGAGCTAAGACCTAGAAAAGCAAACAACCTAGAAAATCAGCAAGTACTGAGCTTCAACTAGAAACCAAGTAGCAGACATTTCTTCCCTCCAGATTCCTTTGGGAAGATTCTACATCTCCTAATATCTAGTTGTTATCACTGCCTTCTAGACCCAGTGTTTCTCTTTAAGAGGAAAAGAAAAATAGCACAGA
Organism: Dipodomys merriami; assembly: GCF_024711535.1. NCBI lineage: Eukaryota > Metazoa > Chordata > Mammalia > Rodentia > Heteromyidae > Dipodomys > Dipodomys merriami. Next base: position 59,418,060 of record NW_027206290.1, on the reverse strand, counting down.
CAAGTCACAGAAAACCAGTATTAAAGTCAAGCAGAGCATAAACTGAATCTTCTGCTTTTTTTCCTCTTTCTGACCTAATCCTTCATCTGTTCCTCCTTTCCATAGATAGAGACAGATCACAAAATGTATTTTACATTTCACATCTCATGTGTTACTAAAAAATTGTGTGTGATTGGCAAATTGAATCATATTTACAATGCTATATAAAGAAACTCCATGGTGAATAACCTTTTGCAAAAAGTAAACATCCTTTTAGAAGAGGCTGAAGCCATGTATATAGTTCTTATTTGTCATTTACATATGATGCTCTTCCATCTGCAAAGCTCTTTACCAGGCACTCACAAGACATCCCAGCCTTTCTTTTTTTCTTTTTTTTTGGGGGGGTGGGTCCGGTCATGGGGCCTGAACTCTGGGCCTGGGCACTGTCCATCAGCTCTTCAGCTCAAGGCTACCGCTCTACCACTTGAGCCACAGTGCCACTTCTGGCTTTTTTTCTTTTTGTTTATGTGGTGCTGAGGAATCAAACCCAGGGCCTCAGGCATGCAAGGCAAGCGCTCTACCACTGAGCCACCTTCCCAGCCCCATCCCAGCCTTTCTTTTCCCAAGAGATTGCTTTAAGAGGACCCAAAACAAGTTATTTATTTTTAAAAAGAAGCTTCAAATAAAACCATCTTCCAGTTTACCAATTCTAAAATATATTTTTGTCATATTTAAAAAGTTTCTGGAATCAGAATGTATACTAGTATGATGATGTCCTCCTATGCAATCCTATAAGCTATGGTGGCAATAAAGTGCCATTGTCTCTAGATGCAAGCTATTCATATTTGTTGTCCTCTTCAGTTATGTGCATGACAGAACTACATGTGTTGAGTTTACAGCTATTTAGAATGTGTTTAAAGGGGGGCTGGGAAGGTGGCTCAGTGGTAGAGTGCTTTCCTTGCATGCATGAGGCCCTGGGTTCGATTCCTCAGCACCACATAAGCAAAAAGAAAAAAGCAGGAAATGGTGCTGTGGCTCAAGTGGTAGAGCACTAGCCTTGAGCTGAAAAGCTGAGGGACAGCGCCCAGGCCCAGAGTTCAGGCCCCACGACCGGACTCTCCCCCCCCCCCAAAAAAAAGAATGTGTTTAAAGGGTTGCAATATGATTCAGAATTCAAATGAAAAGTGATTTCACATAAACGAAGGCATGGAAGCAGCAATAAGGTCTGAGCTCATTATTAGTGAAACAACTACTTCTCAATAGAACAACATCCCCACTTCTACAGGTTCTTGTAAAATAACAACCATGTGTTAAGTAATGAAAAAACAGCACAACATACTTCATTAGACAGAGCCTTCCTTTTCTTTTCTTTTCTTTTTTATTGTGAAAATACCATACACATGAGTTACAATTACATGGGCAAGATAACGAGTACATTTCTTATCAAACATTGTTGCCTCCTCTTTGTTTCCCCTTCCCATCCCTTCCCATACTCCTCCTACATCCCCCCCCACCCTATCCCTCCCGCCCCCAGCCAAAGTTGTAAAGTTCGTTTTTTGATATAACGACTTATATATCTCCTTGCAATGGGTCCCCTGTATCCTTATTTAAACAATTTGTTTTTTCCCTTCCCCTCCACAAATTACACCAACATCAAATACAGTGAAAGCAGGGGTTATATCGTGAGGGAGGGATATACAAAGCAACATAGAAATCATTTTACAAACGTTAGAAACAATTGCATGAAAGAAAAAAAATATTTGAATACTTATCTTGGGGTTCATTCCCCTAACATCAACTTATCTGACCTTTTCTGCTTGACTCAGACATATACTAGTTATTGCAAATAAGGGAAACCATGGGACCTATGTTTCTTTGGGCCTGGCTTACTTCACTTAATGCAATTTTTTCCAAGTCTTTCCATTTCCTAACAAATGGGGCAATGTCATTCTTTCTGATGATGGCATAGAATTCCATTGTGTATGAGAGCCTTCCTTTTCATTAGTATTATTTTCAAAAAGTATATTCTATAAAAGTGGCTTAGATTCAATAGGACACACAAAGTATGAAGCCTCTATACTGGGCCAAAAAGTATACGAAGTGTCTTCCATCTATCAACTCTTTGCATTTGCATGGCAATGATGGATGCTAGTAGATAGTATTCCTTTTGTACAAATGTCCACCTGCCCAGGTCCCATAGCTAATGAGTCTGAGTGCTCCCTATCTAGCTAGGCAAATTCCCATGATGCCAGAACATTTTGTCAAGAGTTTACAAGATCGGCTCCTGCTACTCCACTCCTCACTCATTTCTTCTCATTCAGTGATGAGAACAAGATGCTGGAGTTTATCCCTTAGGCTAATGACCAAATCGCCCGTCTGGCCTTGGGAAAGCCCTATCCTGACCATAACTAACCATCTTCTCTCTGATTTTCAATTATCACCTTCCAAGATATATAAACCCAAAATGCACGCCAGGTCTCTGGATTTTCTGCAATAGCCAAAGGCACAAATCTTCTTTATTTTGGAGAAACAATTGCAAAATCCTTTGTTCCACCTTTCTTATGACTTGGTCACCCAACTCAGCATGTGTTTCTATTGTCAGCGCCAAAAGAAACAAGAGTGGAACACACACACAAATCCTACATACATGAAAGGAACCAAAGACCTTTATCTTCCTCAGGTCATGGTGGTTCATCCTTTAACAGGGGACAGCTGCAACATGACAAGTTGATTATCCAAGTTCAAAGGCTACTCAATGGGATGAACTTGAGATAAATGACGCAGGTGGGGCAGAAGACTAAATATCTAACAAGAAGAGGGAAAAAGCTTTAATTTCACAATTTTTGCTTTACGAGCCCACTACATTCTACTCAATAGAATAAAAGTCATGAAATACATTGTTAGTCCAATTTTTTTTATCAATCCTAGCCCAATTTGTGTTGGGCTAGGAATAGACAATGCCAAGGAGACTGAATTTCTTTTTTAGGGTGACATGTCTAGTAGGTTCAGTTTCAAATAGAATACAAACACATTAACATAAACATAAAACATAATAGCATCTTAAGATTCTTAGGAGAAAGGGGGTGAAATAAAAGCCATAAAGCATGGTTTAAATGGTGAGCAATGGTAGCAAGCCCTAAGTACCACCAATACTACCACAATAACAAAAAATTACCTGTTTGAGAGTTCACTTTGTTTGTGTACTACAATTTTCCATAGACAGAGGACTATTGTGTGTACAGGCTAATTCAGAAACATTACATACCAAGATTCTTATGTGCCATCAATATTAAATAAAAATTTAACCCATTACTAGATTTTGTTTACCTTTATAAAAAATTAAAAGACACTGTCTTGTCAGGGATATTATAATGGTTTCAACTGCACATTAATTCATGTTTACATTTCATCTCAAAGGCCAGTGGCTCAAAATCATATTTCTACACTCAAGTAAGAAAAGGAGCTAGGTCAGGCAGCAGCCACCATAGGCATACAAGGAAACACAGGTCTGAAATAATAGGACAGGGTGAGTAGAACTAGAAAGAAGCAACAACTATGACAAAGGTGCCAAGATTTCAAACAAAGAATAGGTAAGTAAGGAGCAATAAAAGAGCCTGGAAAGCACCAGGAAAGGTGACACAGGGTATAAAAATGAAGAAGCTGACTGTGCATTTAATGCCTATAAAGGCAAGTCCAAGAAATCAGAAGAGATTTGCATGTACTTCAGGAGAAAAGTCCAGAGTAAACACAGATGTAGCTGATACCCCAAGAGGGAGTAGTTAAATCATGAAAACACTAAATCACCAAGAGAAAGTACACAAGGAGATGAAGAGAATCTATCAGAGGCCCAAACCTGAGATTGTAATCAATAGGAGGACACAGGAAGTGGAGTATATATAGAAGGCAAAGATGCAATATCCTATAGACAACACCTCCATAAACGATCACAGAATCAGTAAGCAGAAGTAGGCTGCTGGAATGGATGATTTACTATCTTGGAGAAGAAATCAATATGGTAAAAAATTAAGGAGAGGAAGAAGAAGGCAGATAGACAGACAAATAAATAGATGAACAGACAGATAGACGGACAGTAGATAAATATGTGCATTCTTCTAATAAATCTTGAAGATATTAGGGAAAAAGGAATAAAACTGTAACTTGCTGGATAACATAGCAAAGGGATAAACCAATAATAATTTCATCATCAACAGTGTCACAACACAAAGAAAGAGAAAAGACTTCAAGCATATTAGGTACATGCATTATAAAAATCTGGAAATAAATGATCATTCTGTCAGTCTCCCCATGCTCTCTCATTCTCTCTCTTTCACACACCCACTTTCACTCTTTCTCTAACTGATAATCACTTTTCTAATATAGATTCAAAAAGATTTACATTTCAGGGGCTGGGAAGTTGGCTCAGTGGTAGAGTGCTTGCCTTGCATGACTGAGGCCCTGGGTTCAATTCCTCAGCACCATATAAGCAAAAGGAAAAAAGCCAGAAGTGGCGCTGTGGCTCAAGTGGTAGAGCACTAGCCTTTAGCTAAAGAGCTGAGGGACAGCGCTCAGGCCGAGTTCAGTCCCCACAACCGGACCCCCCGCCCCCCCCCCAAAAAAAAAGATTTACATTTCACTAAAAGTTCAATTCCAGGAGTTGAAATCATAACTATACATTTTGAAATATACCATAAACTTTTGTCAACATTTTACCCAAAAGATTATTTGCTGATTTTTGAACCTTTTATATCTCTTGTGATCTAAGTTTGACACTATCACAGGTCATTTGAGAAAACTATACATATACAAATGGAAATTAAGCATGGTTAACTCTAGAGATGGACTGAAAATATCTGTAAAGTATTTACACTATGGTACTAAACAATCCTTAAAACTATAATTCTAAAGATTTTTTATATGCATCAATGTTCTTGAATATCCAATGATTGTTATATGCTTTGTATTCCCCTAAAATGTTGCTTTTAATCATTAAATGGCTGGCAGATTTGTAGTTATAAAAAAATGGTTATGAAAGCAGCAAATACCTGAGGTACTCACAGCTGTGGAGTAGGGATTATGAGCTCCAGTATTTTCAGCCCAGCAGCCACATCCATAAAGAGCAGCCTAAGAAAAAGAATATAGGTATGTATACTATTGCAGAAATAGTAGATGTAATTATGATCTAAATACTCTCAGGAAAAAGTTCTCAACTTTCAACAGAAGACAAATGTCATATCCATTTAGTAAAGCCAGATTTACTAATGATGTATAGCAACAAGATGATAATATCAGAAGTTGTGTAAGAACTACTCAAACAATGGTTTCAACACTCTTGACATTGTTTTCTTCTACTTTGAGATAAACAATATTTACTCTGCTATATCATAGGACACCTAACTTATTCTTCCTAGCTGTAACATTGTTCACTGTGCAACCATCCAAAATCTCCCTCCCTCTGTTCTTCTCAAGTCTCTGGTAATCCCATAGTATATACAAGTCAAAACATTACACTATACCTCATAAATATCACAATTAAAGAAAATAGAAAATTAGTTTAAATAAATAAGTAAATAAATATTTTCAACCATTCAACTAAGTTTTTTTTTAGTCTATCAGCAGTAGTTTGTTTGTTTTTTTCTTTCCTTGAAAAACCTCTTCTTTTTTGTAATGTCTCTGTTGGTGATTCTTCTGGCACTTGAAATCAACATGCTAGCCTTAAAATAGTGGTTCTCTAACTAGATGTGTGTTGAATTTCTTAGGAAACTATCTAGTAAGAACCCTGTTTCCTAAGATTCTCATTCAGTGCTGGCAGAGGACTGGGAGGACTAGGATGCAGGCAGTGCTCCTAATCACCTCTAGAAAACCTTGCTTCAGGAGGTCTTTTCATTGCCTCACTTAGCCAAACTCAACAGGAAGAGCCAACACTCTGTACCTATGGGCCCAGTATATATTTGCCACCATGCTAGAGTCTATCGGATGAGAAGGAGAAAAAATGGTCTGTTCAAGCTAATCATTTTATTAAGTGGTGGAATAGACTTGTGTGTCTGAAACCACTAAGATCACAATAAGCTACTATGGTTAATATAAAAGATTATGACCATCATGCCTATTTGTTCCAATCAAAACTTCTTGTCTTGGAGAGAAGGGAATCCTAACTAGTAACTTCACCACTCCAAAATTAGAAGCAGTTTGAAAAACCCTTGGCTAAGTGTCATAGAGAAACATGGAAAGGCATAAGCAAGACTTCATTACCACTTGGTTAATAAAAATGAGAAACTGGGGGGCTGGGAAGGTGGCTCAGTGGTAGAGCACTTGCCTTGCATGCATGAGGCCCTGGGTTCAATTTCTCAGCACCACATAAGCAAAAAGAAAAAAAGCCGGAAGTGGCGCTGAGGCTCAAGTGGTAGAGTGCTAGCCTTAAGCTGAAGAACTGAGGGACAGCGCCCAGGCCCAGAGTTCAGGCCCCAGGACTGGATCCAAAAAAAAAAAAAATTAAATTAAATTAAAAAATTTAAAAAAAATGAGAAACCGGGGGGAAAAAAAAAACTAAATTCAATCTGTTGAGAATGATGAAAGGAATGACACTGATCAAGTCATATTGTATTCATAAACTGTTTGTTATATGGCATTTCCTTTGTACAACTACTGCTAAGATAATAAAAAAAAAATTAAGAAAAGAAATGGCTAAATGAGGTCTAACTGATAAATACATGGAATTCATAGCCAAGATATTCCCATAAGATATTTTTGAGGAGTTCACTTCTGAGGGCAGGAGAATACATTATTACTAAGTTGGCTAAATGCAGTCTGACTGATAAATACATGGAATTCATAGCCAAGATATTCCCATAAGATATTTTGAGTTCACTTCTGAGGGCGGGAGTTGGGAATATATTACATAAATTCTCTGGGGCAGAGGAACATATTACAAAGATTAGAAACAGCAACCACATAAGATTTCAGCTTTCTATGATACTCTATTTATTTTTTGTCTGTCATGGGGCTTGAACTCTGGGCCTGAGTGCTGTCCCTCAGCTCTTCAGCTCAAGGTTAACACTCTACCACTTGAGCTACAGCGCCACTTCCGGTTTTCTGGTGGTTTATTGGAGATAAGAGTTTCACAGATGTTCCTGCCTGGGCTGGCTTTGAACCACAAGGACCTTAGTACTTACTGCCTCAGGAAAGGCAGGAAGGCAGGAAGGCAGGAAGGGAGGAAGGGAGGAAAGGATGGAGGGAGGGAGGGGGAGGGAGGGGGAGGGAGGGAGGGAGAGGGGAGAGAGAAAGACACACACACACACACACACACACACACACACACACACACACACACACACACACATGTATTATGGTGCACACCTGTGGTACTAGCTATGCAGAAGATGGAAGGTAAGATGGAAGCCAGACCAGGCAAAACAAAGACTCAATCTGAAAACCCTAAAAACTAAAAACGTGAGGAAACACGACTCAAGTAGTGGAGAGCTTGACTAGCAAGTTTAGGCCTTGAGTTTAATTTTCAGTATTTCCAAAAAGAAAAGACTATCCTGTAACATATACCTTAGTTTTGTGGCCAAATACTGCTGGTAATGGTAGAAACTAAAAGCCCTTCAGAAGTGACTCAACACTAAAACTGGCAGACTTAGATGATCAGCCATTAAGTAGTACTCTGGGGACAGATGCCAAGTCAACTAGTGTCAAAGAACTTACAATCTTAGTGGAAGAACCTCTCTCAGACATCTGTATATCATCTTCTCCATTCTCTACAAAACCTTGATCAAGAAAACACACACACACACACACACACACAGAGAGAGAGATATCATAAAGCCAGAGGAAGTCCTCTTCCTAAGAAGAACATTGATGCTTATCATTTGTGTACTCTGTCTTCCTTTATGACATCCTCTTTTAATTTCATGACCTACACTTGTCTTCCTTCGGAAATTGGTTAGGATAAGATAGTCATAGTAAGATAAAACAAAGAATCGGAGCTTAGTCTCTCTTAACCACATCTTTGGGTAAAATAGAGCAACTTTAAGCAGGCTTTTAAAATAGTATTAGAAGCTTCTTTCTTTTGGCAGTGAAATTTTTATTAAAGGAAATATCCAGTAGCAAAAGTAGCTTACACAAATGATATTTCTTAAACTTTCTCTGGGCCATTGTTTCCTTTTTTTATAAAATGAGGATAATAAAAATACCCATCTAGGGTACTGTCATAGGACCACTTAACTTATTGCTCCTGATGCATACAGCAAATGCTTAATAAACCACAGGGGCAAATGTTATGATTATTAACTATGACATGTAGTGAAACACATTGTGTCATTTTATTTTGACAGGTTGGTAAAGTAGCTAGGATCCTCATTTTACATTTGTGAAGTAAATATTCAAAGTAAGGGGAATAGTAAGTAGGAAGATGGGATTAGAATAAAGGTTATCCTGAATCTACAGCTCACACACCTAATCAATGAAGTCAACTGCATGTTTTCATATCGGTAGAATGAAGGTTGAATGGGGGAAAAAAACACAGTAATTCCCCTTTAGTGTACCAGCTGTAAATTTTGTAATAATAAACCAAAAACCAATTAAATTCTAATTCAAATTGGCATTTAGCCATCTGTACTACTACGGCATTTCTAAAGTAGGGTAATATGTTAAAAATTTCAAATAGTTCATTTTAAAAGTACATTGAAAAGTAGCTCAATTTGGTATACTTTAAAAAGCAATTAGCCTTTGAAATTTTTCTTTTGTATTTTGCTTTATTTTTTTCTGATTGACAAAAACTGCTCTCTACCTCTCAACAGATCTTTCATACTTGCAGGTTTATTATGTCTTCTTTACCCAGTAATATGATCTAAGTAAGCAAATCTACTTTTTTGTAAGGACTTTGACGTCTCTCCTGCATACCCTTTCTTTATATGTATATATATATATATATATATATATATATATATATACATATATACATATAAATATATACACACACGTACCCTTTCCTGATTTTTCAGCTCTACAAGTTGTATAAATGGAGCAAATCAACACATAAATTTACTGAAGTACTTTTTTCCAGGACAGTACCGTGTGTGATAGCAGAGTAACCTCAAGACTGTTAGATGTTATACCTTACTAACACAGTCCAAAACTAACCAAACAAACAGTGAAAAAGTCATAGAACTACAATATAATGAAGGCAATTTTCCTGGCTTTTCCCTCTCCTTCTCCACCTGAGCATCCAAATCTGATATACCAAGCCTGATTTTCCTATTCCAGACTTTACAAATGCACAGGGATTTATAATATGGAAAAACACCATGCCCAGAAAACAGGCTTTTACAATGAGTTCAAGAATTCCCTATATAAGAGGTAAAGAACAGTACAAAATTAGTTACTCTTCTTTTTGGCTTCCCCCTGATACAAGACTATAATTGTCTTGTCCACCTAAAGGGCAAATCAGGGAACATCACTGGGGGCTTCCATGAATCATTCAATGTTTCAAGTTTTGGCTAACTACCAAGACCAAAGCAACTGAGACATCAACTTTTATTCGAATGAGCATGACACAAAGCATTACAAGTTAGACATCTTGTGTATGGCAAGATCCAAATATTGAGGGTTTATTTTCAACAAGAAAATACTTGTAGCTTCTTTAAAAGACTCTGTGAGAATGTCCAATTAAATTATTTATTCACTGAGCAAATATGTATTAAACCTATAGGTATGCCAAGTTGCTACCTACTCAGGACACTTAGTGCATCAAATGTGTATTACTGCACTCTTGCTACAGACCTAAATATTGGAGAGAGGAAGGTAGATTGAAGATGATATTCAAGAGAACAGGGAATAAGCAATTTCAAATAAATTAGATACTCGCTGGTTTTCTCGAGTGTGTTGACGATCTGAAATCCTAGTTATTCTAACAAAACATCTAAAATACTTCATCAGAGCTGTTGTTTGAATGGAGAAAATAGAAAGTGTAACTCTAAAATCATTTTCCTTCCTTAAAAAGCAAGCAAAATTCTAGCAGAGGACCACAATAGCTCAATAGCTGTGCACATATGACCTTATAAAATGATGGTCATCAAAATGAACTAGAAGATATGTTAACAACACGTTTGTTTTTGTTATTGTTTTGTTTGTTATTTCAGTGTATTGTATGCAGTTATCTCTTTTTTCTTCCTTTTGTATACCTCCTGTTGTCTGTTTTTTATTTTGGTACCCTCTATCTTGTATATAAGTTTATCTGAGTCAGGGATGGGTAGGGGAATCACAGAAATAGTGAGATAAAGACAAAGGGTGAACCAGTACAGCAGTGATACTTGCAAGCACTATGCTGGAAATGAACTTCACAACTTGCGGGGGAGGGGAGTCAAGGAGAAGGGAAAGTGGGAGAAAACAAGGGAGGGAGAAACAATGTTCAGCAAGAATTGTACTCATTTCCTTATTTATGTAACTGTAACCCCTCTATACATCATCTTTACAACAATAAATAAATAGATAAATAAATAAATACATAAATAAATAAAGCAGTAATATTGACAGGCAGTCTTTGTCCTAGAAAGTGATATTTACAAAAAAATTTACAGGGGCTGGGAAGGTGGCTCAGTGGTAGAGCGCTTGCCTTGCATGCCTGAGGCCCTGGGTTTGATTCCTCAGCACCATATAAACAAAAAGAAAAAAAGCCAGAAGTGGCGCTGTGGCTCAAGTGGTAGAGTGCTAGCCTTGAGCTGAAGAGCCGAGGGACAGCGCCCAGGCCCAGAGTTCAGGCCCCACCACTGGACCCCCCCAAAAAAAAAAAAAAATAGAAATCAAAAAATACTAAATGTCTAGTCTTTGGCTTGTTGAAAATAGTAAAACTAGGATTACTTGTTGATCATTAAGAATCCTATCACTATAAAATTTTTAATTTAAGAAAGAATTCTGAAACCATATTTGGTTTATTTGTACTAGATAAATAATAATGGTGTTAGCCTGCATTGGTTTGCAGCCTTCATTGACTACAGGCTCATGTCTGTAATCCTAGCTACTCAGGAGGTTGAGATCTGAAGATCTCAGTTCAAAGCCAGCCTAGGCAGGAAGGTCCTTGTGACTGTTATCTATAATTAACCAGCAAAAAGTCAAAGTGGAGCTGTTGTTCAAGTAGTAGAACTCTAGATTTAAGCAAAAAAGCTCAAGGCCAGCACACAGGCCCTGAGTTTAAACCCTAGCTCCACTTTCTCCCTCTCCCCACCCCCACATACACACATACAAAATCATTTTTCCCCCATATGGAAAAAAAAAATCTGTAAGTAACTTAAAACCTGTGAGCTAGAATAGAAAACTTCATATTTAATTTTGAAATAAATGCTCACTTAAAATTCCACAATTCAGGAAGTGGTGCTGTGGCTCAAGTGGTAAAGTGCTCGCCTGGAGCGAAGAGTGCAGGGACAGCCCCCAAGCCCAGAGTTCAAGCCCCACCACCGACAAAAAAATAAATAAATAAACATACACTTTAAGTACAAGTTGTCATGTCGAAAACAAACTTTACAACTTTGGTGGGGGGGGGGAGGATTTGGTGGGGGGGGTAGAGGGAGGCTGGGAAGGGATGGGAAGGGTAAACAAAGGAGGAAGCTACAATGCTTGATAAGAAATGTACTCACTATCTTGCCCATGTAATTGTAACTCCTCTGTACAGTATTTTCACAATAAAAAAAAAAAAAACCCACAATTCAGGGGCTGGGAAGGTGGCTCAGTGGTAGAACACTTGCCTTGCATGTATGAGGCCCTGGGTTTGATTCCTCAGCACCACATAAGCAAAAAGAAAAAAGCTGCAAGTGGCGCTGTGGCTCAAGTGGTAGATCACAGCCTTGAGCTGAAGAGCTGAGGGACAGCTCCCAGGCCCAGAGTTCAGGCCCCACGACCGGACCAAAAAAAAAAAAATCCACAATTCAATGACACAACTTACTTCCCCAACCAGTTAAAACAAAAATAAAGAATTAAAATCTACAACTACTTACCTGTCCCACTCTCCCTGGATGTTTCAAGGCTAATCCTCCACTAGAGACTGCAGCAGCAACGTTCCCTTCATGGTCCACAACTACAGCACCCACTGTGTCCAAAGTGCCTGCATCATTTTCCTATAGAGCAAAAGGGCCATGAATGTTCAACAGGCCTGATCTAAGACAATTGGGAATGACTGTGCAGGGTTTTTCAATACAATTATAACACAACAGCTGAGTGTATTTTTAAATGCAATACTGAACAATATCCTAAAATTTTCTGTTCTCAAGTTGTCATTTTAATCCTGTGTAAGACAAAAAACTTTCCCTAGAAAAATCCTGAACACAGGGTGAACCATTGTTTTACTCTAATAATATTTTCTTGTTTTCCTCTAGTAAGATTAACATGCCTTTTAAAAGAAAAAAAATGTTAATACAAATTACAGTACAGCAGGAATTGTTTGTGATTGGAAAAGTATAAAAGAAAAGATCTGTGGCATAAATAAGCCAAAAAATATATCCTACAATATACAATCTTCAGTGAGTAATTATATTCAGCAGAATAAGAGAAGAGATTGTGATTTACAATCTTGTAGTATACCACACTATCATTTTCTCTCACAATTCCTTGATTGTGTGTCACTTTATAGGATATTCCTTTCTTTGCTGTATTATTAATAAGCTTGCCAACTGTATGACTGAAAACTGTCTGTCCTGAGAGGCATCCTAATGCCTTTGCACCTTGTGTCAGGTCTTATGTGTTAAGACATTTTATTTTTAGTGACTATACATAGCTGTTCCTTACTGTAAAGGTTTCTGAATCACATAAGCCAAGCAGGCAAACTACTGTATGAAAATCAAAGTTAACAGAAGGAGGGGAAAATATTTAATGACAATATACCCTTATACTTAAAAAGAGTAATGGATTAGTGTAGGTCTTTAGGTTAACAATAGTCATGAGTATTTACAGACGCAGGCAAGTGCTTTTCAAGCCATGCCTTGGAAGCCCAGGCCTCAACCTTACTCCCACTCCATGCTGCATGAAAGAATCAGGGGCAATCCCATGTTTAACAAGAGTAGCTTCCCCTCCACTGTGGCTTAGGTTTCACTTGTACTGACTGTCTTTACTTCTTAGCATGGCCCCAGAACTATGAGCTCTTGGGGCCATCTAAATTGAGTGGCGTAAAAGGGAGTTCTTAAAAATGAGGAACAGAATACAAACAAGACTTCTCCTTAAAACCACTTGGGGAAAAAAAAAATCAGAGATCAAATATGTCCTAAGAAATTTTACATTGAGTTTATTAGGAGAAGGTAAATACACCTATACACTAATATTTTTTGCTCTGAATTCTAACACCTTTTAAATATACTGAAACACCATGACAGTATTAACTTTGATTTTTTTAAAAAAAGTAAATGACTAAAAGGAGTGTTGTATTCCTAACCTCTCTTTTATCCATGCCTGGGGGAATCTCTTACCAAGGGATCTACATGGTTATATCCCAGAACATCATTGTTCTACTCATGGCAAAAGCCTAACTTCCAAGCTCCTATCCTGACCATAAATTCCCCGAGGAATGGGGTCTCCACTGTGTATCACTCTGCATACAGCAGATATTCCGGACACACTGATAATTGATTAAGATGATATGTACGTACTCATGGTTCCAAAACAAGTTACTGAATAAAGTAATGCAAGAGCTATGACTCTCCAGTTTCAGAACCAGTCTTCTACTTCCTTTTCTCAAAAGTGATTTTATGTAACTCTTGAGGCTGACACAAGAAAAATGCTAACAAACCAGTTGTTTTCATTCATGTTGGATAAAGCAGTGTATCTTTGTTGGTAGCTAAAATTTAAGAATCAAAGTAAAGGGTTGTACAAAGAACAACCACACCTGGCATAAGCCTGTAATCCCAGCTTCTACAGAGCAGAAGTAGGATCAAGATCCAAGCCTGCCCCAGGCAAAAGTGAGAGGCACTATCTGGAAAACACAAGCAAAAAGGGCTGGAGGTCCAGCTCAAGTAGTTCAGGACTTGACTGAAGAGTCTAATCCTTAGTATAAACAACAACAGCAACAACAAATAAAGGACTAGGAACCTAAGACTTTAATCCTAGCCTTTAATCATAACTAGTCAGGAGGCTGAAATCTGAGAATCCTGTTTCCAAACCAGCCTGGGCAAGAAAATCAGAGATTTTTATCTCTTAACCATCAAAGAGCCAGAAGTGGAGCTGTGGCTCAAATGAATGAGAACTAGCATTAAGTGAAAAAGTTTAGGGGCAGCACCCATCCCAGAGTTTAGAGATTTTTATCTCTTAACCATCAAAGAGCCAGAAGTGGAGCTGTGGCTCAAATGAATGAGAACTAGCATTAAGTGAAAAAGTTTAGGGGCAGCACCCATCCCAGAGTTTAAGCCCCAAGACTGGCGTGTGCGGGCAGACACACACACACACACACACACACACACACACACACACACACACACACACACACACACACACACACACACACACACACACACACACACACACACACACACACACACACACACACACACACACACACACACACACACACACACACACACACACACACACGGAGTGTTAAGGATTTTTCTGCCAAGGTTAGCTTTGAACCAAGATCCTTCAGGTCTCAGCCTCCTGCGTAGTTAGTTTTAAAGGAGTGAGCTACACCAGTGGCTTGGCTTCATGTTTATTTTTTTGAAACAAACAACTTCCATACAAATATACTCAATTTCTCTCAATTAAAAAAAAAAGATTTTTTTTTCAAAAAGGATTATTTTTTGGAAAATCATGATTTTACTGAGGATATATACCAACACATTGTCCCTTATTCTTCGCTTTAAAATTCTGGAAAACTTTTACATAACTTTTTCCCCAGCCCAGGTACAGGGGAATGTAAAATTATTATCTTTTTCTATCCTGATAAGGACAATTATTTTTGAAGAATAATCAAATTACAGCTTCCCTACTGTATCCACGGGCCTTTGAAGGAAAGTCACTTTTTTAAATCAATAAATTAAAAAATTGTGTTTTATATAAATGTGTTTATATTTATATATGTATATTCTACATTTTCACTCAATGTTTTAATATCAGGACACATTGTAGGATGGTAAAATCAATAATATATGTATTACTAAAGAAGATAAGTTTTTTTCCCAAAGACAGAACTCAAGTCCTCATGAATGTAAGTTAACAGTCCCTAAAATCACCTATTTAAGAATATTCTTGGGCTGGGAAGGTGGCTCAGTGGTAGAGTGCTTGCCTTGCATGCCTGAGGCCCCTGGGTTCGATTCCTCAGCACCACATAAGCAAAAACAAAAAAGCCGGAAGTGGCACTGTGGCTCAAGTGGTAGAGCGCTAGCCTTGAGCTGAAGAGCTGAGGGACAGCACCCAGGCCCAGAGTTCAGGACCCACGACTGGACCCCCCCCCCCCCCAAAAAAAAATTTTTTTTGCCGGGCGCCGGTGGCTCACACCTGTAATCCTAGCTACTCAGGAGGCTGAGATCTGAGAATCGCGGTTCAAAGCCAGCCCAGGCAGGAAAGACCGTGAGACTCCTATCTCCAATAAACCACCAGAAAACCGGAAGTGGTGCTGTAGCTCAAGTGGTAGAGCGCTCGCCTTGAGCTGAAGAGCTGAGGGACAGCGCCCAGGCCCAGAGTTCAAGCCCCACGGCCGACAAAAAAAAAAAATATTCTTATTGATTCTTTTCTTTATAAACTGAAATTACTAATCCTACTCAAGCATTCCACAAAACAAAAAAAAAATTTTTTTTTGGGTCCGGTCATGGGGCCTGAACTCTGGGCCTGGGCGCTGTCCCTCAGCTCTTCAGCTCAAGGCTAGCACTCTACCACTTAAGCCACAGCGCCACTTCCGGCTTTTTTGTTTTTGCTTATGTGGTGCTGAGGAATCGAACCCAGGGCCTTATGCATGCAAGGCAAGCGCTCTACCACTGAGCCACCTTCCCAGCTCTCAAAACAAAATTTTTAAAGAAGTGATATATAATAGCTGTACAATACATATATATTATCTGTAAAATAATTCCCCCTAGTATTTTGATCAAGATGTTGTGGTATGACATTTATGTCTAGCTAAACTACTATAAAAAGATGCAAAATTAATGTCAATCTAAATGGATTGGAAACTGATGGATTTACTCTAACACAGTTTAAAAAATAAAAAATCATACAGAAAATAGAGAACTCTGTTCCAAATTAAGGTATATATTCCTAAGGGTCTGCAACACCTGCAAAAATCAGAATTACTTCATAAATATTCAAGAATTAGTTCATAGACTCCACACACTGCAAAGCAAATTTAAGGATGATGAAGTAATATTTAAACATTTTTATGAAGTGCAGATAAATTGAGTGAAAGACAAACACTGGTATTTGTGCCATAATAATTTTACAGAGTTCATTTGAACAGGAATGAAAACTTAGGTTAAAAACTACACAATGACTGTTACTATATAGAGCCACTATTATACTCTTGCACTCCATAAATACTTGAAAATGCATGCACCATACAGATACACATGTACCTATTGTCCTAGACTGAAACATGGTATTCATATTAACTGTGATAAAACTCTGACTAAAAAGAAACTATATAAACTATAGCTTCCTTCAGAATAGGCATGTTTATATTAAATTGGCAAACAGTACAAATATGGAAAACAAAATTTTCTCAATGTAACTAAGCACTTGATAGTCAATTTTATATTTCTCTGCTGTAAACAGGAGATGACTAATAGTTATTATAATAATAATAAAAGTAAGAACATATAAACTACTTTAAAAGGAACAAATCAGCCAGGTTCTGGTGGCTCACGCCTATAATCCTAGTTACTCAGGAGACTGAGCTCTGAGAATCTCAGTTTCAATCCAGCTCTGGCAGGAATGTTGACTCTTATCTCCAATTAACCCAAAAAACAAACAAACAAACAAAAACGGGAAGTGGAGCTTTGACTCAGTAGTAGAGTGCTAGTCTTAAGCTTAAAAACCAAGTGTCAGTGCACACACCCTAAGTTTAAGCCCCAAGACTGATGAAGAAAAAGAAAAGAAAGGAAAGAAAGAAAAGAAAGGAAGAAAGGAAGGAAGGAAGGAAGGAAGGAAAGAAAGAAAGAAAAAAAGAAAGAAAGAAGGAAAGAAGGAGGAAGGAAGGAAGGAAGGAAGGAAAGAACGAAGGAAGGAAGGAAGGAAGGAAGGAAGGAAGGAAGGCAGGATGAAAAGAAAAGAACAAAGGAAGGAAGGAAAGAAATCAAAGAAAGAAAGAAAAAAGGAAGAAAGACAAACAGGAAAGAAAAAGGAATGAAGGAAGGAAGGAAAAATCTCTTGAAACAAAGATACTTCCCACCAGAAAGTATACCTTTAACCTACTCCCTAACTCTGAAATAAGACACCATGTACCAATCACTTATCTCATTAACATAGCCTTTCCTTTGTACAGAATTATTCCAGTATCAAGTAGCTAAATACAGGAATAAACCTTGTAAATATAAGAGCACATCTTGCAATTGGGAGTCTCATTGGATTATGCTAATAAAATAATAAAGATGGAAATAACACTTTTAATAAAAGATATAACAAGCTCTTACACTACACTTTAATTAAGTGTAAGAAATGGATGGACAAAGGGTGAACAATTGCAGCAATGGTACTCACTAGACACTATGCTGAAAATAAACTATTCAACTTGTGGGTGGGGATGAGAGGGAAAAATTGGGAGAAAGCAAAGGAAGGGGTGATAGGTGACATTGTCCAAAAAGAAATGTACTCATTACCTGACTTATGAAACTATAACCCCTCTGTATAACACCTTTATAATAACAATAAAAAACAGCTATGTAACTAGCATAACCTTCTAAATGTTTAATAGAAAAAGCAGATGACTTTTGCCCTATATGGTAGCACAACAATGCCCCCCTAAAGCTTTTTCTTCTTTCAGTATCTAAAAATACTCAAAGGACATAGGAATATTCCATGCACTTTCCCCCTGGAGCTAGGGGTTCTAGCCCAAGGCTTGATTCCTAGCACCAAAAGAAAAGAAGAAAACCATCCTTTGCTGACTAAAACTTAAACAATGATTCTTTTTTTTGGGGGGGTCCGGTCGTGGGGCCTGAACTCTGGGCCTGGGTGCTGTCCCTCAGCTCTTCAACTCAAAGCTAGCGCTCTACCACTTGAGCCATAGCTCCACTTCTGGCTTTTTTCTTTTTGCTTATGTGGTGCTGGGGAATTGAACCCAGGGCCTCAGGCATGCAAGGCAAGCGCTCTACCACTGAGCCACCTTCCCAGCCCCAAACAATGATTCTTGTAAACCATGGTCAACATGTCTGTTCGTTTTTTTGTTTTGTTTTGTTTGTTTGTTTGTAATGGTCCACAGGCCTGAGCTCAGAGACTGGGAGCAGTCCCTGAGCTTTTTTTTTCTCAAGGCTAGCACTCCACCACCTGAGCCACAGCTCCACCTCTAACTTTTTACTGGTTAACTGGAGATAAGAATCACATGAACTTTCTGGCTGGACTGGCTTCAAACTGAGATCTTTAGATCTCAGCCTCATCAGCAGCTAGGATCACAGGCATGAGCCAGTGGCACCCAGTTTAACATGTCTATTCTTAAAACAGGCAAGTGGCGCTGTGACTCAAGGGGTAGAGCGCTCTACCCCTTGAGCCGAAGACACAGGGACATCGCCCAAGCCCAGAGTTCAAACCCCACGACCGACAAAAAAAAGAAAAGTCTTAAAACAGTCATCTGTTGTTGCTGTTGGTGTTGCCGTTTAACAGGAATGCTCCGCTAGCCTGGGCAAAAAGTTTGATATCCTGTCTGAAAAATTAGCTGAAGTAAAAAGGCCTGGAGGAATGGCTTAAGTGAAGGATGCCTTTGCAGTACTACAGACATTCCAAACATTTAAAACGAAGAATAAAATTTATGAAAATCTGTATTTATATCTTAAATTGCTCAACAAAAGTTAATAATTTTCACTGTTATATTTAAGGTAGACAAGGGATTTCATATTATTAAAATTCTAACTTTTATACCATTTATACCATATGAAAGTTCCACAGGAACAATTACAAATACTTAAAGATACCTACGAACAATGTTTTCCAAGTGGTAAATGTCTATCCATTGTTCTCAGATTTGCAACATTAGAGGTAGAAAGGAAAATGATCTTAATCCTGGTTTTTAAAACAATCTCTCAAATAAAGAATTGGTGATTTTTGTCTTCAAAATGGAACAATTTCAGAGCCTCAGTACATGGACAGTGAGGTAAGAAAAAGATGATAACACAATAATAAAAATCACAAACCTTTTATGTAGCTTTAAATCATTCTTACTCATGTGCTGCTTAATTAATTATTATGTATCTTGTCAATCATATTAACCACTGAGTAAAGAAAACAAATGTAAGATATAGCAGAGTTGAAAAAAGTCAAGGATTTAAAATTTCTGTCATGTTCCTTAGCATGACAAGAATTAGATCATTAAATTACATTCATCCTATTAAAATGTTTATACAATACAAAGACTCCAGAATGCAGTTTTGAAATTCAGTGATAGATATATGCATTATGTCTTCCTATTTGTCTAAGATAAATGTTAATGTCAGTTATCTAACTTTTTTTTTTTTTTTTTGGTCACTTGTGGGGACTGAACTCTAGGCCTGGGCGCTGTCCCTGAGCTCTTCAGCTCAAGGTGAGCACTCTACCACTTGAGCCACAGCACCGCTTCTGGTTTTCTGGCAGTTAATTGGAGATGAGTCTCAAGGACTTTCCTTGTGTGGGCTGGCTGTGAACTGCGATCCTCAGATTTCTGATTAGCTAAGATTATAGGCGTGAGCCACTGGCACCCAGCTAGTTATCTAATTCTAAACCAACATTTGAAAAGTCTACATGGAATATAAAACTAGCCATCCTCCAACAACTAAAGATAAATTTATACATATGTATGTATACATGTATATACATGTATATGTTTTATATACTATGATATATCCAGATATATAACATAACTTTAAGAAATCAAAATAGGTAATATTAGTTTCTGATAAGAAAGTATTTGTTGAATTAATTAATTAAATTCAATAGACAATATTTTTCATCATTAAAATCTCAGCAAAAGCTTGTCCCTTCTTGTCCATTTTCTACTCCTTGCCCAAGATCTCCCCAGTAACAGCAGAAATTGCCATCTCTGCCACACTTGTACTACGTCATAGACAAATGTCACATCCAAACTCGTAATCCCCAACATACACACATACATACACAATATTAAAATTCCACCCATCCTCAACTCCTGCAGCCTGAGATAACTCCAAGAAAGTTTTCCTGAAATACTTATACATACCTGGAGGTTTTTGTGCCCTTAAACTCCTAGAACATGATGTTCTTCCCATACCAAGATCACATTAACTTGTTCTAAAATCTTTTGTGGCTTATCTTGACCCTCATGCATCAGAAAACAACAAATAACAAATATCATGAAATTAATGTTTTACTGGAATTCCATCAGCATCTCTAACATCAGACCCTCTGAAACAGCATCTTGCTCAATTGGTACACATGGTCTAAACTTAGCATACCTGAAGCAATTTTCCTGCTATGAAATCCTTGGCTGGTCTCCATAATAAGCAAACTGAAGTCCAGATTAACTTCTCATAATAAAAGAGTGGTCTTTATTTCAGAAAGTGTTGTGTGTCCTTTGGTCTATAAACTTCTGTGGCACTAACCATTAAACATTAAGGCTCTCACTTTATCTACAAAGAAATTATGTCTGAGTTTGGTCACACATTCTACATTCAGTGTGTTATTTGGTAATACTTGTTTACCACCTTCTATCCACTGAGGTTATTTGTCAGTGGACTGGACTCTTCTAATTTCTGACTAATTCTGCTTTCTTCAACTCCAAGTTTTAATGTTCATAAGTAAGTAATATTCATACTGTAACTTTAATTTTGTTTTCTCCACTATAGTCAGTCATCACCATCTGGGAAATACATGAAATACATGAGAGAAGGAGAGAATCAAGTTTGCTTGGAATTTTAATTCATAGAGACATGTGTATCATACTACTTCATGACAGAGATAGCATGACAAAGCTACCAACATACTAACAGGATATAAATTCAATACCTGGCCAAATCTTTAAAACACATAAATAAACAAGCTAAGACTTTGCTAATTAAATAAACAGCAACAACTCTCTTTATAAGAGCAGGCAACCTTTTTCAATTTAGTTGTCCAATTTAGCTCTTTCCAGGAACACCTGGCCATGGTCTGGACCTCTGGTCTTTCTTTCATTTTACGGCATACATTTACCTTCCCTGGATAAAATTACACTTTTTCTTTTAAATGCCAGAGCTCTGCTGGCCTTTGAACTATGTCTTAAAGCAGTGGGGAATAACAGATAAAGGACTAGAAGGTAACAGGACAATCTGGATTTTATTCCCACCAATGAAACACCGTGACAATTAGGATGGGTCACTTAACCTAATTTGAATTGGACCTGACCCTCTCCACATAGAAGAGTATTATTTGATACTAATTTAATAGTATATTAAAAAGATGCTTTACTTGATAGGAAGTTTTTTAATATTTTTCTATTTGGTCATGAGCCATACATACAAAATTGTGAATTGCCATTCAAAATCATAAATATTTAACAAATAAATAAAGATAAGCATATTTGGAAGCAAAAAGGAAACAAAAATGCCTATGGACTCTTTCTCATTTTTGTGCCTCAACAGATTAAATCTTATTAGAGCCAATGATATTGGTTCATGACTGTAATACCAACACTCAAGAGGTTGAGAAATGAAGACCTTTAAAACCACATTTGACTATATAATAAGACTCCATCTCAGAAAAAGAGAAAATCTTACTGGAAAGTAAAGATGAATCAAAAAACTGAAGTAACAGAAAAGGAGTTAAGTAGATTCTAGGATACAAGTAATATATATTTTTAAAAAATCTAATGTCATTCAAATTCAGAGATATGTAATACTTAAAAGCCTGCATTAATGCAAATAGCCACCAGGATAGGCTCCATTCACATAGATTTTAAAACATACTTCTTATTCCTAAGTACAGTTAGTACAAAATAAAAGTAGCAAGATGGTCAGAGAGCACTCTGGCTATTGACTTAATTTCTCTATAGGGAATTTTAGTTTGCTACATTCTGTGGACAGTTTAATCTTATCAACTGACATTTCCCCATTGAGAATTACAAAAAGCCAGAGTTGAGTTTGAAGAGCAAAGTGTAGTTTTATGTGCTATATATATTGTTTTCTAATACCTTAAAATAGATCATATACTGCCAGTAAGTCTTAGTCTTCTCCTAGCCACCTCTTTCCTGCAGAAATCCTGTGGTGCAACCAAGCTCATCCATTTACAGGCCTCTGAACCTAAATCTTTCATCTTCTCTCCCCAGTTAAATTCCTCCCTTTCCATGAACCCTGCCAAGAGAAACACAGCAAAACTAAGAGTGGCTTCTTTATCCAGTTCATTCTTGTTGCTCTCTTCAATAGTCTTACTATTTTAGTATAGTCTTACTATTTTAGTATATCAAATGGCACTGTTTCCTTTAATTGTTTGACTGTACTGAGCCCAATACATAAAAGGTAGGGCCTAAATGCCATATGTTTTATTATTCCCAAAACCTTATTTATATTGTTTGGGTTTTTATGTGTATGTATAAGTCCTGGGGCTTGAACTAGGGCCTGGGCACTGACCTGGACTATTTTTGCTCAAGGCTAGCATTCTACCACTTGTGCCACAGCTCTACTTCTAGCTTTTCTAGTTAATAGGAAATAAGAGTCTTATGAACTTTCCTGCCTGGACTGACTTTGAACCGCGATCCTCAGATCTCAGCCTCCTGAGTGCAATTATATAGGATTATAAAGGCATGCTAACAGTACCCACCTTTATACAAAGCTTTAAAAAAATATCCAATAATGATTTGCTGATGAGAATGTTAGGGGCAGGGGTTAAAAAATAAGAGGTATTGAATGAGGAAAGCTGAAGGTTGCATGAGGCCAGAACCTCTAGTGAAAACAGCACTCAAAGCCTATGTGTGGTTCTCAAGGTGATTTGCTGGTGAATTCCATATACCTGAGAGCAATAAAAAAATAATAATAATAACTCTTCCTTGCCAAGCATTCTTGCTCACAGCTGAAATCCTAGCTACTCAGGAGGCTGAGATCTGAGGCTTGTGATTTGAAGCCAGCTTGGCAGGAAAATCCATGAGACTCTTACCTCCAGAAGTGGAATTGTACCTTAAGTGGTAGAGTGGTAGCCTTGAGCAAAAACTCAGGGACAGCATGCAGGCCCTGAGTTCAAGCCCCCAGATCAGCACAAAAAGGAAAAACAAAAAACAAAAAAGCACTTCTCCCT